>NC_132870.1:4095714-4777500 GCF_048164855.1 Canis lupus baileyi | reverse complement strand
ATTTGTACTCAACTGGGCAAAAACGTCGGTAGCCTGGGCAGCACATCTGCAACTAATGTCTGAAGTAGAAGTCTTGTGAAACTGAGCCCTTAAACTTGAGAAGTCTAATTCAAATTCCAGGTAACTACCTGGAAGTGCAAGAATTGAATAACATTGTAGGACATTCAGTGTCAGAATTAATTAAGAGGGGAAATACAACTGGACACACACACAACAAGTATCAGTACTTCCATTTCATCAAGGAATTTTATAATTATAAAATTCTCAATATATTTTAATCTCACAACTGGCTGTAGATCAAGAAATGTAGTATAATGAAGTGTCAACATCCAGATCCCAAGTGAAAAATAAATTCTATACGTAATAAATTAAATATTAATACTGCCCTATATATCAAATAAGACTTTAAACAAAAAATATTTAAATTTACAATTAAAGCATTACTCTGAATTTCTTCTACCATATTACCAACAAAATTTTTTTATTGATTTTAAGAAAGTTAAAGATTAACCTGCTGTTAAGAGAAATAATACAGAAAGATGCCATGTGCATTTTATCCCATCTCCCAATGGTAGTATTGTGTACAGCTATAGTATAATATCACAATCCAGATACCAACATTATACACCAATATCATTCAGTTTTCCCCAGTTTTACTTATACTTGTGTGTATCTATGTATCTGTACAAATGTACATGTGTATTTAGTTCTGTACAGTTTTATCACAGGTAGTTTCCTGGATGCATCATCCACTCAAGATACTGAATAGTTTCATTACCATAAGAATGTCTCCTGTTTATCGCTCTCCTGTCCCCAATCCTTCCCTTGTCCCTAATCTCTGATATTCACTAATCCATTCTCTATTTTTTAAATGTCATTTCAAAAATGCTCCCTAAATGGAATCAAAGAATGTAACTTTTGGTGATTGGCTGTTTTCCACTCAGCTGTTCTTACTCCAGTTCTTCCCTGGCGATTCACCTGATGTGTTGTATGAAACAATAGGTCTTTTCTGTTTTATTGCAGAGTAGTATTATACAGTATATAAATACGTACTACAGTCTGTTTAACCATTTATCTCTTGAAAGATATCTGGGTAAATTTCAGTTTAGGGCCATTATAAAGAAATCTGCTATGAACATTAGTGCATAGGAATTTATGTGACTATAGGTTTTCATTTCTCTGGGATAAATTACTGGATTCTATCATAACTAACGTGCTCAATTTTACAAGAAACTGATAACCTCTTTTCCAGAGTGGCTGTCCAGTAGTACATCCCCACCAGCAGTGTAGAAATGATCCAGTTTCTTCATATCCTCACCAGCATTTGGTATTGTCAGTTTTGTGGGGGGTTTTTTAATTTTTGCTTTTCTGAAATATGTGTACTAATAACTAATGGAGATTTTAATTTGCATTTCTTTGATTGCTAATGATGTTGAACATCTTTCCATGTGCTTACTTGCCATCTGTATACTGTCTTCACTGAAATGTCTCTTCATGTTGTCTCCATTTTCTGTTTAGACTATTTTTTTTTACTGTTGAGTTTTGAGAGTTTTTTATATATTATGCATACCAGTGTTTTCTCGGATAAGCAGCTTGCAAACATTTTTTCTCAACCAATAGCTTTTTTACATGGGCTTTTAAATAGCAAAAGTTTTTAATTTTGATGAGGTCCAAATTATCTCATTTCCTTTTTTATGAATTATGCATTTTATATCATATTTAGAACTTTAGAATAGCCCGAGATCCTAAATATTTTCTCCATGTTTTCTCTAAAAGTTTTATATTTTTATTTTACATTTAATTCTATGATCAATTTTGAGTAAATTTTTGAATTAAGATGTGAGGTTTAGGTTGAAATTATTATTTTTCTTTTTTCCTTTTATTTATTTAGCCCATGGATATATCCAATTACTCCAGCCCTAGTTGTCGAAAAGTTACCCTCAATTAATTGAATTTTTTTGCATCTTCATCAAAATTCACATTGAGCATATTTCTGTGGGTCTATTTCTGGGTTCCCTATTCTATTCTGATCAACATGCCCCTCTACTAATAGCAAACTATCTCAATTATTACATCTACACAGTAAACTTTAATATTTGAGAGTGATTCCTCCCACTTTATTCTTCTTTGCCAAGATTATTTTAGCTACTCTAGCTTCTGCGTCTTACATAAATTTTAAAATAAACTTATCTTTATCTACAACAAACCTTGCTGGGATTTTGATATCTTTATTATGTTGAGCCTCCCAATCTATGAACCCAGTTGTTTCTCCACTTATTTAGATATTATTTCTTTCATCATTAATTTTCAAAAATTTCCAGCATACAGATCTTTAACATGTTCTGCTAAGCGTATACAATTCTTAATTTGTTAAAGAGTTTTTAATCATAAAAAGATGTTGGATTTTTTTATTATAATTTTCAGTCTCCCATCTTGATTTATTTATAGTGGTTTTGAGGAGCACCTGGGTGGCTCAGTTGGTTAAGCATCTGGCTTCAGCTTAGGTCATGACCTCAGGGTCCTGAGATAGAGTCCCACATCTGGCTCCCTGCCAGCAGGTAACCTGCTTCTCTCTCTCCTTCTTCCTCTCTCTACTTTCTCTCTCTCCCTCCCTTAAATAAATAAATAAATAAATAAATAAATAAATAAATAAATAAATAAAATCTGTAGTGGTTTTGAGTATATATCTTTCTATAGGTTTTGTAGTATTCCTCTGAGTATTCTAGTATCTATATATGTGATGATAATAATCTACTGGTATCAACATTTTTACCACTCTAGTGAAGTGTGTGGACACCTCACTTCAACTTAAGTCCCTTACCTTCCTCACTTTTAAATTCATTGTCTTATTATCAGACAGTGCTATAAACTTTGTTACAATCATTAAAACATAATTTATAAAACTCATGAGGAGAGGGATAGTCCATTATATGATATGTAACCATAATTCTGCTTTCCATTGTTTCTTTTCTTCTTGTTTCCTGAGCCTCCAGTATTTTTTCTTTTATCAGTTCCTTTCTGAATATTCTCTAAGCCTCTTCTCATTCTAATATTCTATAAATTCACAACCTTTCCAAAGAAACAGTGAGTTAAAAGGCACTCAGAGATAAACATTTTTAGAAGTTTGAGCGAGAAAAGGTGATCTAAAATACAGGCCCTGGCTGGAAGGACCACACTAGAAAACTAGAGGTAATTGAGTATCTATGAAGAAAGCAAAATTTATACCCTTCACAATTATGTCTTGAACAAAACTACACTGAAAGAACTTTACCACTCAAACAAAGTATCCTAGAAATGTTTGACTCAAACATAATAGGACACCT
This sequence comes from Canis lupus baileyi, assembly GCF_048164855.1. Lineage (NCBI taxonomy): Eukaryota > Metazoa > Chordata > Mammalia > Carnivora > Canidae > Canis > Canis lupus. The sequence goes on along the minus strand of NC_132870.1, from coordinate 4,774,177 downwards.
ACCATATGCCAAGAACAGTTCTTGGAGATGCAGAGATAAAAAATACATAGTACCTGTCCTAATTCATGCTTGGTTTACACAGGAGCACCTAGAAGCAGAGCCTGGCACAAGTATTCAGGTAATTTTGTACTGTTAAGAAAATGTTCAAAGGAGAAAAATAGTGAGGAGACAGGAGGACAGGTTAGAAAATGAAGCAAGGCAAGGATATTGGCTCAGCAATAGTCTACATTAGTCTGATTGAAAGATGACCACAAGGAGCTCTGCAGTACAAATGACATCACAGAGAGAGCCCACCTTATGGCAAAGATTGACCTTTAAATCAGCACAATTTTCTGGAGAAGGCTAGTGGTGGGCTATTAGCAACCAGTGCTCAGAGCAACTAGGAGATTGGCAAGTTGGCTGGTAAAAAAGATCTGAGTGGGTACCAACAGCATCCACTGCAACTATCTGGAAAGGCAAGTAGATGATAATCAAATTATAGTGTAATTTGGTATCATGGTTCAGACAGGTACCAAAAAAAGTATAAGAACAAAGAGGAGAAAAGAATAAAGTCTGTCTGGGACAGCTGAAGAAGGCTTCCCATATAATTTGTGGCACCCAGTAGAAAATGAAAATGTGGAGTGTTTTTTTCAAAATTATTAATCATTTCAGAATGATGACACGGCAGTAAACCAAGAATGGAGCCCTTCTAAAATTTGAGGCTCTGTGCAACTGTAGAATTCACTCATGAAGCAGGTCCTCATGGTAAAGAATCTACGAACAAGGAGGAATCAGCAGGGTTGTGAAAGAGATGAATTATAAGCTACAATCTGTATTTTTAAAAGCAATTTCCGGAAGCAGGGCAGGAGATCATTAGGAAGTCAGTTTTGTGGGGCAGCCCTGGTGGCTCAGCAGTTTAGCGCCAACTTCAGCCCGGAGTGTGATCCTGGAGTCCCAGGATCGAGTCCCACATTGGGCCCTGAATGGACCCTGCTTCTCCTTCTGCCTGTGTCTCTGCCTCTCTCTGTGTCTCTATGAATAAATAAATATAATCTTTAAAAAAAAAGGAAATCAGTTTTGTGATAAATTCGTGGTGTTTTCTAGGCAATTTAAATGCCTCATCATTCATCTCAATGAAACAAAATGTTCAATCTTCAAAATGTATGGTAATTTCCTGTTGCTGATTAGTTAATACTAACATCTGTAACAGTCAATTCTACGTGAAGAAATAATAATTATATACCCCTAATGAATAATGTTACAATGAATAACATTCTTCAAGTTATTTATGACCTGATAAATTCTGTTGCTAGTGACAATTTTTCAGAAATAGGTAACTTTATAAGAGCACAGTATAAAAAAAAAAAAAAAGAGCACAGTATAGAGTTCCAATATTCACACCCAGAGGTCAAGATTGACCAAGTTATGAATACATAACTAAGGAAAACTGTGAGTGTATTTAACAATCTATTTTTGACTACAAGCCACATTCATATGTGAAGATAACAAAAAATTTTGGTATTTTTTCAGCTTTTGTTCTCTTCTAAGTAAAAGCTTAGTTCATGTAAAAGAAAACTCATCTTAAAACTTTATTTCTTCAGTATGAAGAATACTGTCATCAATAAATACATTTAATTCTGCCTTCTCTATTCAAGTTTGTTCTAAAATGCTTTCATATAAATTCAAGAATTTGTTTAAGGATTTTATTTATTTATTTGAGAGGGAGCTCATGAGAGAGAAAGAGAGAGAGAGAAAGAGAGCATGAGTTGGGGGAAAGACAGAGGGAGAGGGAGAAGCAGACTCCCCGCCAAACAGGAAACTTGACTCAAGTGTCCCTAAATTCAAGATGTAACAATGTAGTTTAGCATGGTATAAGCTAATAAAATACAGAATGTCATGCTGTTACTTTGATAAGGTATTAAAAACTAAAATTGTATATTTCACATATTTAGAGGATATGGGGAAATATGTTTAATATTTAATTTATATCAGCCATATTTAGGCGGCTATGTCCAACTACACTATATCCTGTGGCTTAAACATTTTTTCCCTCAGTCCCTTCACTAGTCACCAAGATCAGCATAGAAACACCTGGGATCAGGAAGTTATCTCCAGGATTTATATCCAAGAAAGGCTAAACTTCTAGAGTTGACCTCTAGCTCTAGAAGTTTATGGTTTTCTGTCTAAAAATTACTCCCGACTATGTCCCATATTTCACTGTTAGCAACTTGTCATGTGGCCTATTCTAGAGTCTAGAGAGCTGTGTTCCAGAATAAACCTATAAATATTGAGGAAATGTGATAATTTACCATGAACTTGGGAATTATTCAGTGTTGGATCTAAAAGCCTGAAAAATGTCTGAGTGTGGCTTTTATCTACTTATTCTTAGGCACAACAGATGGGAACTTATTTATTCATGGTGCTTTTTTATATATGATGAAAAATATCAAGATTCTCCTCTAATATAGATCTCGATTGTCCCAAAACAAAAGTCAAGGAAATCCCACTTGTAGAGTCCCTGTAAAAATTATTTTTGCCCATCAAAGCCTTACAAAGCTCTCCATATGCCAGCCAAGTGGCCCCTGGAATATACCTAAGAAAGTGATAACAGTGATTATCACCTGTTATCATGTGATTATGGCTGTCTACTGAGTCGAGAATAAATTAGCTGTAATTTTCAATATGTTTGAAAAAAAGAAATGTGTGAAACAGGTATGAAGCTCCATCCACAAATTCAGTTATAGGAAAAAAAAAACTTCATTTTTTATAACAATTAATTTCTTTTTTTTTTTTTTTTAACAATTAATTTCTAAATTCACTCAAACTCCACTATTTTTGCTTAGGATTGAATCTAAATGCCAAAAGTCTTATGCAATGTTAAAAAATAGGGATGGAAATACTCCTCAGTATTATTTGTCCATGCTCACATCCTTTGAATCTTACCTCTTCTGTGTTTTGGTCCTTGGCAGATAGTCTATTGAGGTTACAATTCTGTCAAACTCAATAATTCTCATCTATGAGATCCTGTCCAGCAATTCTCTCTGCTATTTTCTTTTTTTTTAATTTTTATTTATTTATGATAGTCAGAGAGAGAGAGAGAGAGAGAGGCAGAGACATAGGCAGAGGGAGAAGCAGGCTCCATGCACCGGGAGCCCGACGTGGGATTCGATCCCGGGTCTCCAGGATCGCGCCCTGGGCCAAAGGCAGGTGCTAAACTGCTGCACCACCCAGGGATCCCTCTCTGCTATTTTCATAACTCTATTGGGTGTCTGAGGATTTTTCATCACTGCAGAGCAAGGTGATCTATGGGAAAGTTGTGGACAAGCCTCAGGCCATCCTCCTCAGAGATGTCACATAGTCCTTTCAACTCTGGGGACTAGTCTCTCCTCCCCAGGTCCTGGGCTCTTCCACAAGGGTAAGCTCTAGGTCTCCTCTGCTTTAGGATCTCAAAATCCTTTCTGAGGTCTCTACTGCTCTTCACTTGGGGCTCAACTAGTAGAAGGGGGTGGGCAGGGGACATGGCTCCTTTCTGAGAGATCTCTAACTCTAGGTCAAAGGCCTGATAACTTCTCCTTTGATTTTTCCCCATCCCCATCATTACACTCTCCTGAAATAAAGCATTCTCTTGCTTTTCACTTTATTCACAACATTTTTCTGAATAATTCCTTCTCTGAAGAAATGAGCAGACTCCCTTGCATATTGAATAGTGGATGAATGAAGAGCTACCAAAAAATCTTGGAGAAAAGATTATACTTTAAAATACTATCAACTAAGAGCAAAAGAAATTTGGTAGGCTGGGAAGATGGCAGACTAGAAAGACTCTAAACTAGCCTCCTTGCACAGATACAAGTAGATAACACTCATATCAGCATAAAAAAACTCCTAAATGAACTGAAGATTGGCAGAACAAACTCTACAACTAAAGGTAGAGAAGAGGCCACACTGAAGAAGGTAGAAGTAAAAATGCAGTTTCAGAATGAAATGGTCTAGGGCCATCTGTGGTAAGGAGGAGCTAATGGCACAGAGAAGGGTAAAAAACAGACTTTCACACTGGGAAGCCCATGAACTAACAAGAGGGAGGATAAATTCCCATACATTTGCATTTGAAAGTGAAGGGGGATGAATTTCATGTGTTCTTACAACCAGCAGCACTTAAAACTTGGGACTTTAAAAATTGGGTAGCTCAGTTCTGGGAGACTCTAGAGGGCAGTAGGAAGCAGAGTCCCTGACCTTAAAGAGACAACACAACAAACAGCCCATGCAGATACAGGGTAGAACTAGAAGTTTGAAAAAAAGCTAGGGGACAGATGGGAGGAAGAATGATTTGCTCATCCAAAATTGGTCTGGATTTTTATTTTGGACAAAGGAGGAATGAATATACAATGGGAAAAAGACAGTTTCTCCAACAAATGGTGTTGGGAAAACCAGAGAGCTACATGCAAAACAATAAAACTGTATAACTTTATTTTAACATACAGAGAAGTAAATTCAAAATAGATTAAAGACCTAAATGTGAGACTTGAAACTATAAAAATTCTTGAAGAAAGCAGAGGCATTAATTTCTCTGACATCAGTTACAGCAGCATTTTTTTTTTCAGCAGCATTTTTATAGATAGGTCTCCTGAGGTAAGGGAAATAAAAACAAAATTAAACTATTGGGACTACATCAAAATTAAAAGCTTCTGCACAGTTATAAACAATCAACAATACTATTAAATGGGAGAAGATATTTGCAAATGATAAATCTAATAAAGGGTTACTATCCAAAATATAAAAAGAACTGATACCATTCAACACCCAGAAAACAAATAATACAATTTAAAAATAGGCAGAAGACATGAATGGACATTTCTCCAAAGAAGACATACAGATGGCCAATAGACATAAAAAGATGCTCAACATCTCTCATTATTAAGGAAATACAAATCAAAGCCACAATGAGATATCACCTTATCCCTGTAGAATGACTAAAATCCAAAGCACAAGAGAGGATGTGGAGAAAAAGAAACTGTCTTGAATTGTTGGTGGAAATGCAACCACTGCAGCCACTCTGAAAAACAGTATGTAAGTTCCTCCAAAAGTTAAAAATAGAGCTACCTTATGATCCAGGAATCATGCTACTGGGCTTTTACCCTCAAAGTAAAAAAAAAAAAAAAGAAAAAAAAAGAAAAAAAATACTAATTCAAAGGGATACATGCACTCCATGCACTCCATTATTTACAATAGCCAAACTATGGAAGCAGCCCAAGTATCCAACAAGAGATGAATGGATAAAGAAGATGCAGTGTATATATACAATAGAATATTATTCATCATTTAAAAAGAAGAAATTTTACCATGTGCAGCAACACAGAGCTAGAGAGTATAATGCTAAGCAAAATAAGTCACTCAGAGAAAGATACCATATGATCTCACTCATATGTGGAATTTAAGAAACAAAATAAGCAAAGGAAAAAAAGATTAAATAAAATACTATCAAACTACAAGTAATTTCATGTAATGTCTATGGGCTAGTCAGACAACTTAATACAAATACAGTTATTTATACACATTTTTAATAAAATATTGTTGAACCTGAAGTAACTCCTTAAATGGATACAACTTGCATATAATACCTTTTAAAACAATTAGTCTTGAGTTCATTTTTCCAGTGCATTTTATAATTAATTAGAATGAAAGTGTGAAATGACATTTCCTATACCCAACATTATCAAGAAATGATAGCACCACACATTTTTCAGCCAAAGTGACTGACCATAACAGTCACAAACCCAGTTTATTTTAACAATTTTATGAAGGTCTTCTAACATATACTTTATATACTTTTACTCCTTCTTAAATAAGGAAATAAGAGTAGACATGAAGAAGCCCTCAAAAATGTTATCCAGGGGCGCCTAGGTGGCTCAGTCTGTTAAGTGTCTGCCTTTGGCTCAGGTCATGATCCCAAGATCCTGAGATCAAGCCCCACATCAGGCTCCCTGCTCAGCAGGGAGTCTGTTTCTCCCTTTCCTTCTGCCTCCCGCCTCTCCCCCGCCCCCCGCTGCTTGTGCACTCTCGCTCTGCCATTTAGATAAATAAAATCCTTTTTAAAATAATTAATTAATTAAAATGCTATCCAAATACCCAGATTGCTTCAAAACTTTTAAATCCTGAGAATTCTAAAGTTTAATCTCTGAATAATACATATAGTGCCGACTATATGACTTTCTATCCCAAGCTATCAAAATGCCAATAAATGTATGCAATGTGTGGTGATCTATCTGGAGACATTAAAAGACTTTTAAAATATCTGAAAACATGAAAAACTGGACAATGTTAAAATGATATTTTATTGTATATGTTTTTAGGAATAAAATGAAAATTAATTTTTACTTTGTTTTAGATTTTACATAGATAGCATTTGGTTTTCATCATTATACCTATGCTCTACATGAAGCCAGCTGATACTTAAGGATGTATTATAAGAAGGTAGATTCTTGGGATCCCTGGGTGGCGCAGCGGTTTAGTGCCTGCCTTTGGCCCAGGGCGCGATCCTGGAGACCCGGGATCGAGTCCCACATTGGGCTCCAGGTGCATGGAGCCTGCTTCTCCCTCTGCCTGTCTCTCTCTCTCTCTCTGTGACTATCATAAATAAAAAAAAAAAAAAAAAGAAGGTAGATTCTTCTAAAACAACTTACTTGACCTCTTTCCTCCAGAGAGAAGATGTGAAAATACAGATTATAATCCTAAAAAATATTATTGAAGATAATGAACCAACCAGTGAGATTGAGCAGAAATGACCAATAGAGTAGAGCAGAAATGGGGGAATGTGGTTTCCTAGGAGAGTCTTAGAAACCAAGTAAAGGTGTTGTTCCAAGAAAAATAAAGTGATTGTCTCCACCAGCCCAAAACTACAGATCAGCCACCAGAGGGAAAAAAAAAAAAAAAAAAAATAACAACAAAAAAAAAAAACATGAATCTTAAAAAAATAAAATAAAAAAACTTTGGGACACCTGGGTGGCTCAGTGGTTAAGCGTCTGCCTTCAGTTCAGGTCATGATCCCATAGACGAATCCCAGATCAGGCTCCCAGCATGGAACCTGCTTCTCCCTCTGCCTCTGTCTCTGCCTCTCTCTCTCTCTCTCTCTGTGTGTGTGTGTGTGTGTTTCTCGTGAATTAATAAATAAAACCTTAAAAATTAATTAATTAATTAATTAATTAAAAAACCATGGAGATCAGTGGTGACCAGAACAAAAGCAGATTCATTAAAGAGGTAGGGGTGGAAGAATGCTTGATTAGAATGAGTTCAAGAAAACCACTGCAACTTCATGACAGGAAAAGCTATGGTATGTTTCTAGTCATAGTATCCTGCATCAAGCCCATACCAGAGGCATTCTAAGAAATTAATTCTCTTACTAGTAAAATAGAGTCAACCCCAAGATTAAATGATAATTCTCATTGTTACAAAAGTAGCTACAAAATGTCCCATGAATTTTTTAAAAAGTGAAATGTTACATTTCAGTATCTTTTCATTGGGAATTTAGTAAGTTTAGTAACCATGTTTTTAAGATGATAGAAAACAAGGTTTTTAATATATTAAATAAAAACATTAGATAAAACTCACTAGTTTAAGAAATCATAAACGAATAAAACAGACCTTGCATACTACATGGTGCTGATCAATACATCTGAATATAATATTTTCTAAAGTGAGAAATAAATGAGAGAACTTGGATGCAGAAACCATAACTGTCTCAAGTAGTTTTGAAGTAAAGGGGTACAGTGAAATGAGATGACATCAAAAATGAGGAGCAAGTGGGCGTCTCAATCAGTTGAGCATCCAGCTCTTGATTTTGGCTCAGGTCATGATCTCAGAGTGGTATCAAGCCACAGGTCCGGCTCCATGCTCAGCAAGGTGTCTGCTTCTCTCCTTCTCCCTCTCCCTCTGCCCCTACCCCTGCACGCAAACTCTCTTTTTCTCTCAAATAATAAATAAATATTTTTTTAAAAAAACCTTAAAGAATGAAATATGGACTCAAGATAGGGATTTATAAAATGAGAAAAATTACAGCATATTCTTCCACTGTGATGAATGACCTAATAGTGAGAGAAAAGTTTATATTGAAAGTATAGAGGGAGCCTGGAGCAATGTCCACGAGTTGGCAAGAGAGGATATCAGTGGAAAGATGAGCTTTTAGTTGAAGCACAGTAAGTTCATTGATAAAAACAGGAAAAGCCTAAATATATGGTCACAAATGCAGATGGATTGTTTCAGCTGTGGTAGCTTTTATGATTTCTATTTTGATTGTTTCTGTTTTCTCAGTAAGATGGGAAGAAGGGTCATCAGCTAAGTGAAAATGGGGGTTGCTGAACAGGTAGAAAAAAGTATAAAAAGCCATCTAGGAGAGTGGGAGAGCAAATGGATTAGGTAAATTTAATAGGACTACCAGGAAGCAATAACAAGACATCTGGCTTAGTGATCATGAAATTAGAGTGAATTTCAACATAGGATGCATTTTCTAGGCATGCTCAGCTTCACAGGTACAGGCACATAGTAATCAAAAATGAGTTGTACCAAGTCTGGGATTTTACCAGGTGAATATCAAAGTGAGAAAGGGGAGCAAGGAATTGATAAACTGAGGTAACAGAAAATACTGAAATCATCCAGAAATGTTTTATAGCAACTGATATAAACCACAAGCTTCTGTCTGCAAGACCTCATGATCAAAGTATAGATGATGTCACCTACTATCCACTGAATTAACAGCTACAATGAAATTTTATTATAGAAGAAAACTTGGAATTGAATGGTAATCAACATCAACATTTATTTTATCTCCCTAGTTTCTCATTCTTTCATTTTTCTCTCTCTCATGCTCTCTCTCTCTTTCTCCCTCTCTTTCCCCATCCCACCTCTGTCCCTCCCCCCCCTAGAGAAAGAGAATGAGAGACAGAGAGAATTATTCTTCCAGTAAATTTAGATAGTCAACTTAGCTAATCAGTGTTAGAAAGATGAAGAGTCTGAAGAAAAGATCCACTTGATATAGCAGGATAGAGACATTACAAGGTTTATAATACCAAGTTCTTATTGCAACAATTCCTTACTTATTTTTTATTACATTTGACAGAACACAAATCAAAACAGAAAAATTGCTTATTTTGGATCATCCATTCCATAGAATTGGTTGTCATCAGAAAAAAAAATTATCTCTCTCACCCACGCTACAGAAAAATAACTATTAGCACAGAATGGTATCAGTATACAGCCCTTCTCTGTGAAGCACTTTACTGCATGGATGGTCCATTTATTTGGATATTAATATTAAAAAGGCAGAAGTGTGGAAAATTTCAGAATGTGAGTGAGTGGGGAAAAAAATCAAATTCACACTGTTTTCCCCTAGAGAAATAACACCTTTCTCTGTACAATCTAAATATACTTTTTTATTTTGTTTTTCCTAGGGTGCAGTAGACATGACACAATTTTTAAGGTCTCAATTATGGATTATTCTTGTATACCAGCTGAGACCTATTTTTGAAATATACCTAGCTAGTATAATTAAAGCTATTTTTGGTATAATTATAGTGTATAGTATGAAGACAAACTGTTATTTTAAAGTGTCATCTGTCTTTACATGGAAATCAATTGTAATTAATTATTTTTAATCAAGGATATACAAAATAAATCTCCAATAACAGAAGTTTCTGGAATCTAAAAGTCCAGGAAAAGAAGAGACCATTACAAAGGTTCCTGAGGTTTGGACTTTTGTACCCATAATATGTTTCTGTTGCAAAAGCATCACATGATGGGCTTGTGGAGAAAAGCAAGACAGTAAGTATCCGGACCAGATAGGCCAATGTGGTGGTCTTCTATGGAGGAAATGATGCCACAGAAGTGGCAGTGAAAAGGGGCAGCTGTCAATGAATTTAAGATCTCTTTTTGAAGGGAAATCAATATGATTTTGTGACAAATTAGATTTTAATTCAAGTTGAATCTTCCAAAAGAAGACTTTCAAAAGATCCAAGAAAGCAGTGCTTCTGAAGTGAGTATAATAAAACTAAAGCAGCACTCTGAATGTACTGCTTGGAAAAACTGCTTCAATTCTTTTTATAGGATATAGTTCTAAAGGCTCCCAAATACAACTAATAACATTTTTCAAATGAGTATAATATTTTTCACTATTTAGACTTTAGGAGCAGCTAGTGTAGGAAGGTTGTGTGATACTACAAAGAATGCCACTCCCATCACACTGCTCAAAGTTTATTTCTCTGAATTTTCACTATGAACAATACCTTCAGGCATCTGTGGCAATGTGATGACCTGAACTGATGGGCAGCTCCTTTCCCCACCAACCCACATACAAACACACATTTACATAAATAAGAAGAAATAAACCTTCATGAAAGAATGTATGCAGATATATGATGCAGGAAAGTCAAAATCTCTAGAACCAGAAATAAGAGAATGATCTGAAATTGGGTTTAAAATTATTCCATTTAACTCTGGAGTAAATTCAGTTCTCAGTGAAAATGAAAATAACCCTGGAAAGTATATCTTTATCATCTAAAAATGGAAAATATTATTAGAGAGACTTTAGTTCATAGAACTGGATTAACCACCATCGGCCACGCATGGCCAACTTTTCTTTTCCTTTTTTTTTCCTTTATTTATTTTACACAGAACCTCCATAAACTAAACAATTAACCTTAGAACAGAAACACTGGCAATAATTCACACTTAACTCATGTGTTATTTTCTAATCCCACTGACTTTAATATACTAATCAGATAATTAAGAGTTCAAGTTTATGAGGCTGAGATAAAGAATAGCTAAGTTTAGGAATAGAAGAGCTTCTGGGAAATAATGAAGGAGGAAAAAAAAAGTCAAGTTTTATCTACCTCATAATTCAATTAAGAACTTCCTGGAGCTAGTCTCCAAGATCTATAAAGAACTTATTAAAACTCAACAGCAAAGAAACAAACAATCCAATCATGAAATGAGCAAAAGAAATGAACAGAAATTTCACCAAAGAGGACCCATGTGTAGGTCAACAAGCCCATGAAAAATGTTCCGCATCACTTGCCATCAGGGAAATACAAATCAAAACCACAATGAGATACCACCTCACACCAGTGAGAATGGGGAAAATTAACAAAGCAGGAAACCACAAATGTTGGAGAGGATGTGGAGAAAGGGGAACCCTCTTACACTGTTGGTGGGAATGTGAACTGGTGCAGCCACTCTGGAAAACTGAGAAGAGGTTCCTCAAAGAGTTAAAAATAGATCTGCCCTACGACCCAGCAATTGCATTGCTGGGGATTTACCCCAAAGATTCCGATGCAATGAAACGCCGGGACACCTGCACCCTGATGTTTCTAGCAGCAATGTCCACAATAGCCAAACTGTGGAAGGAGCCTCGGTGTCCATCGAAAGATGAATGGATAAAGAAGATGTGGTCTATGTATACAATGGAATATTCCTCAGCCATTAGAAATGACAAATACCCACCATTTGCTTCAACGTGGATGGACCTGGAGGGTATTATGCTGAGTGAAGTAAGTCAGTTGGAGAAGGACAAACATTGTATGTTCTCATTCATTTGGGGAATATAAAAAATAGTGAAAGGGATTAAAGGGAAAGGAGAGAAAATGAGTGGGAAATATCAGAGAGGGTGACAGAACATGAGAGACTAACTCTGGGAACAAACAAGGGTTAGTGGAAGGGGAGGTGGGTGGGGGGACGGGGTGACTGGGTAACAGGCACTGTGGGGGGCACTTGATGGGATGAGCACTCAGTGTTATACTATATGTTGGCAAATCGAACTCCAATTAAAAAATATACAAAAAAGGGGATCCCTGGGTGGTGCAGCGTTTTGGCGCCTGCCTTTGGCCCAGGGCGCGATCCTGGAGACCCGGGATCGAATCCCACGTCGGGCTCCCGGTGCATGGAGCCTGCTTCTCCCTCTACCTATGTCTCTGCCTCTCTCTCTCTTTCTCTCTCTCTGTGTAACTATCATAAATAAATAAAAAAAATTATAAAAAATATATATATACACAAAAAAAAGAATTTCCTGGATACTATATATAAACACAGGAGTCAATATATTAATAACTAATTCAAATTACAGAGAAATTAAAGTCCCAAATTTTCTTTTCCTGCAAAATCATGAATAGAAATTAAAATAAGGGATCCCTGGGTGGCACAGCGGTTTAGCGCCTGCCTTTGGCCCAGGGCGCGATCCTGGAGACCTGGGATCGAATCCCACGTCAGGCTCCTGGTGCATGGAGCCTGCTTCTCCCTCTGCCTATGTCTCTGCCTCTCTCTCTCTCTCTCTGTGTGACTATCATAAATAATAAAATAAAAATTTAAAAAAAGAAATTAAAATAAGAGTAGTAGTAAAAATGTCACTCAATTCATTTCTTAAAAATAATAAACCACAGCCTTTCATTTAACTACTCTAGCCTCAATGAGACTTATTCTTCGGCAAGTATACTAATCTCAATGACACTATTATCTTTGGATGTATGGAACCCCCACTGATTCCAATAATAATAATTTGATTATAAAAAATAAGATTTCCTACACCCAAGAATATCTTCATATAGATATATGTTTTAAATACAGTCTCACCTAGATTTACTATGGCCAAAAATTCTTTATTTTTTGTATATTTTTTTAATTGGAGTTCGATTTGACAACATATAGTATAACACCCAGTGCTCATCCCGTCAAGTGCTCCCCTCAGTGCCTGTCATATGGCCAAAAATTCTTAAAATGAGAACTCTGATGTTAAAATATATCTACCACTCAGTCTGGAGATTTATGAGTGGCAGTGTTTTATATTTAAAGTCACATGCAGTTAAATATCATTTTTATCACTTACATCTAAATGTCATCTATACCGAGTTGAGGAACAAAAGCATTAAAAAAAAGTATGTTCATTCACATTTATCCATCAGTAGAAATTACCAAGCAAACATTTTTTTAGGAACACAAAGGTATGACCGATAGGATTTCCTACTGAGGTAATGGAAAATATTTTTTTCTCCACACAGTATAAACGTTAACCCTTGAAATAAAGTATCTTCTAAGATTTCATATTAAGAGGGCTATTTTCAGTTCACATATATAACCACATGTGTTTTTACTTTAATAAGCACCTTCTTGTATTGCTTAGCATCCAAGTGTCTTGGTTGGAAAAATTAGATGATAGTTGAACCTATTTTTGTCATTGTAACAATACTCACCCCTTATGAAATGACTTCCACTTGTAAATTTCTTTATAGTAATAGTCAATTTTGCATCATTACTTTTAACAGTTTTATGCTATCATTTCTAGCCTCTGTCAAAACAAGTACAATTGCACATGAGAAAAGGTGATGAAAGTTCATGTCACTCCCCTGTAATAATAGAAAACCATGTCACACCTCGTTTAGCACCTACACAAGTAAATTAACAAAGAAAAGAACATTACTTTAAAATGTAACAAGTTAGTTCCTCCACTCAGGAAAGAGAGATTAAGTTTTGGTCACTACATATATAATCTGGCTGTACAACTCATTATTTTTTTTATGTTTTTTTTTTACAACTCATTATTTTTAAAGAAGTATGAAAGAAGCAGAAGTTGTAAATTCTAACTACCTAATCTATTAGTGCTCTGGAAAAATTATAAAGATAAGATGTATTTTCATCACTTTTTAGCAATATACTCCTTTCTTCATCATATGTATATCCATATATTCATATATATACCTTAACGTCATATGCATCCTTTACATATGTACACACACATATAACCTTTCATATATATTATAGATATTGCTTCTTCATCTTCTTCCTCACTTTTGTTTCTTTTAGATCCCGAACTACCCTTTTCTAAGCCCACCTGCCTCGACCTTGCCAAAAAATGCTACATAACTTCTCACTTCTACAGTGCCTTCTTATACCTTATTTGCCACAAACTCCCAAAAATCTTAGAAATCTTAGTAAACTAAAACTATAATAGTTTCATGTTCTGCCTCTCCACCGGTACATACATCTTAAAAACAGAAGTTTCATTTTATTCTCCCAATGGAATTTAAGAAGAGATGATTCATTTTATTCTTCTAAAAATACCCATAATGATGAGATTTTAAGTAAAATTTAACTAAATATTTAACTAAAAATTAAAAGTAAATAAGTAAAATATATATTAACAATAAACTACAGTGAGAATGCAAACTGGTGCAGCCACTCAGGAAAATAGTATGAAGTTTCCTCAAAAAGTTAAAAACAGAACAACCCTATGACTTAGCAATTGCACTACTAGGTATTTATCCAAAGGATACAAAGATAGTAATTCAAAAGGTACACATGTATCAATGTTCATAGCAGCAATGTCCACAATAACCAAACTATGGGTAAGAGCCCAGATGTCCACTGATGGATGAATGGGTAAAGAAGATGTGATTATATATATATATATATATATATATATATATATATATATATATATTATATTATATGTTATTATATATTTGAATATTACTCAAGCCATCAAAAAGAATTAAATCTTGCCATTTGCAAAGATATAGATTGGATTTAGAGGGTACTACGCTAAGCAAAGTAAGTCAGAAGACTTACTGTGGAATTTAAGAAACAAAACTAATTAATTTAGGAGCAGAGAAGAAACAATAAAGATAAAAACAGAGAGACAGACAAACTATAATAGACCTTTAACTATAGAGAACAAACTGAGGGCTGCTGGAGGGGAAGTAGGTAGAGGGATGGGGTAATTGGGTGATGGATATTAAGGAGGGCACTTGATGGAATAAGCACTGAGTGGTATATGCAACTGATGAATCACTAAATTCTACCCCAAAATTAATAATACATTATATGTTAACTAACTTGAATTTAAATTAAAAAAAAAACAATAAAGCATAAAATTTAAGTAAAAATGCTGGGCAGAATTCTAAGGCTTTACCTAGATATCAACTCTAGGAAGGAGCTTCCTTGTGTCCAATGTAGTATTTCCTGGGTTTTCTAATCCATCCAAGTCGAGTCATCATCAAACTCGTAGAAAGGTCTCATCATCTTCCTAAGACATTAATTTTTTTAAAGATTTTATTTATTTATAGAGACAGAGAGAGAGGCAGAGTCACAGGCAGAGGGAGAAGCAGGCATCATACAGAGAGCCTGACGTGGGACTCGATCCAGGGTCTCCAGGATCATGCCTGGGCTGCAGGCGGTGCTAAACCGCTGCCACCGGGGCTGCCCCAAGACATTAATTTATATCCTTTCCAGGCCTATCCATCTGCTCTCCACACTGCATACAGAGAATTATTTTTCTCTAAGTGCAAACTGGTAACATCTAGTACTTAAAAATGATTTCCTGTTATTCCTAAATATAAAACATACTCCTACTCTACAAAGACCTACTTCTACTTGCCCTATCTCCTATCACTCTCTCCCCTGCTCTCTCTGTCCCAAGCATCTTTCCCTCATGCTCATCAGTTTCTCCCTTCCACCTTGTTAATATTTTCTAACCTGTCTCATCACAAAACATCTATCATCTCTTCAGGGATGCCATTTAGAACACTTCAAACCAAATCAACCTCTTCCTTATGATAAGCACAAAAAGTGCCTCCTGCTACCCCTTAATAGAACGAGGCATAGTATGAATTATACATCTATTTGGATGACAGATTAACATCTTTCTTAACCACGATTCTTTGTGAAAAATTCACAAAAGCATGAGTCTTGTGTCTCTGCTGACCATTTCATCCCTAGTTCCTAGCACTGTGCTTGGCATAGAGTAAGTACTCCACAAATATCTGTGAATGAATAAACGGTTGTGATACATTATAGGAAATAACACTCCATCAATTAACTAAAGCCTGAACTGTAATGCTTTGGTGTGTCTTTCACCTCAATTTAACAATATCTGTTTTTACATTTATTTTGCAGTCAGCACAAAGGTAAATAAACATAGCTTCTGCCCCAAGGGGCTTCGAGCCTGCATGTGCTTGATGATGTATAATAAAAAAGGGACCACAACAACTAGAAACTGAATACTTAATACAAGTCAGCTACTGTTCTAAGAAATAAGTATGTAGGACCCTTATGACAACCCTATGCTGGAGGTACTACCATTAACTCATACAAGATTACACAGATAATAAAAGATTCAGGATCCTGATTCCAGGTGGGTCTGTGTCAGAGCCCCTGCTTTTAGCATCTATACAATAGTGTCTTTTGTGAGAATGATAAGAACATAACAAAGTCAAAAGTTCTATGAAAACCCACTGAGTAGAAAATTTAATTTCCAGAGGTACAATATTATTTCATTGGGCTTTGAATGGTGAGTAAGAGCTGCTCACCAAGAAAAAGAAAATGTGGAAGGAGGACAATCCAAAGCAAAGAGAGTAGTAGGAAACAAATGACAAAGTCTTAAATGTGCACTTATGTTTTGGGGCCAACCAGGCACATCAAGGGGAGTGTGAGAAATCAAATAGAAATTTAAGAAAAGAAAGAAAATTAACTTGAGGCCAGGATATGAAGGACTTTGAGTCCTACACTAAAGGGTTTTAACTGCATTTTGTAAACGATGAGATAGCACTGAAGGATTTTAATCAGGTATTGATATTATGAGAATGATGTTTGGCAAACTCAATTTTAGACAGGTGCAAGAATCTTGCTTTTCTGCTTCTTCATGACATCATTTCCATCACTGCCTTCAGACTCTACCTCACCTATCAGTTCCGCCAGGAAGCCTTCCCTAACTACCTTTCCCAAACTAGGTCAGATTCTCCCTTTATGTCTTTTTTTTCATTATTTATTTATTCTCATTGCGCCTCTCACACCTATCACAGCTTGTAATCATCTTCCAAAGGTGATCCAGGGTCATGAGCTAAGAAAGGGTTTGTATGCATACAGAACTGAGAGTCTTTAGAAGTTGAAGCTATAGGAAGAAATGGAATAGACAAAAAGATGTCAAATGAAGAACACAGAAGCAGATGTGAAAAACAACAGAACACCATCATTTAAGGTTAAGCAGAAGTAGATCCAGGGGAAATATCTCCCAAAAGGATCCATGAAAGCAAAAGGAAAGCCAGCAAAGAAGCACAACATGGTAGGCAGGAGGTGAGATAGTATCAGGAGGAGTCAGTCTTAAGTGATAAATGCTATACAGAGATCAGGTAAAATAAAGAACACAGCTTTGGTTTTCAGTATGAGAGAAAAGTCATGATGGTAGGTGATTTTCCTCTCATATCATCAATGAAAATAAAAGCACAATACTTTATTTTCTTCTTATTTTAGCTAACAAATTACCTGCTGAACGGATATATGCAAAACCTCAAAACAATACAAGTTCCAAATGTTGATAAAATTAGATTCTGGCCCACAGTGGTCTTGAATTAAGTTGTGGTTTCTCAACACCACACAAATGTGACTCATTCATCTAAGCATTTCATAGTATAAAAATAATGGGAGAGGGATTATATCATGGCCTTTTATAAAATCTGTCATCCTTGATCAAGAAAATTAAAATGGGCCACCCAAAACATAAAGTATTTCAAATTATTTACCATGTGGTAAAATATTGGGCAGTTGAGCAGAACCAAGATAATTAGCAAAATGATCAGAATAATTAAAGTTCATGCAGGAAAATTTTTAAAAATGAAATAAGTGTGGGGCACCTCGGTGACTTAGTGGTTGAGCATCTGCCTTTGGCTAGGGTCATGATCCTGGGGTCCTTGGATCGAGTCCCTACATCAGGCTCCCCACAGGGAGCCTGTTTCTTCCTCTCCCTATATCTCTGCCTCTCTCTCTCTCTGTCTCTCATGAAAAAAGGGGGAAAAAAGGGAAAGAAAAAAAGAAAAAAACTGAAAGAGGTGAAGGATATTAAGAGGTACAAACTTCCAGTTGTAAAAGAAATAAGTCACAGAAATGAAAAGTATAGCAGAGGGAATATAATCAATAATACTGTAATAATATTATATAGTGACAGATGGTAACTACACTCATCATGGTGAGCATGAGTAATGTATACAATTGTTAGATCACTGTGTTGTGCACTTGAACTAATATAACACTGTCAACTATATTTCAACAATAAAAATAAAAAATAAATTAAAAAATAATATTTTCCAAACTACTACACTTAATTTACCTTGTTTTTTCCTTTTATAAGTAAGAAAAAATAAAGGGAATAAATTTTACATCAAAAATAGTACCGTCTTTGAACACTGTAGAAATTTTTTTGTCATTAAAAATATTGACACAAGTTCAAATTTGTCATATGACTAGATATTTATTTAATGTTTAATTAACTTTAATGAATTTACGTGTACTTTATCTATATATATATATTGAAATTAAGAACACATTGCTTTAATTATGAAAGTAGGCACCGACTGCAAAAAACTGAGCCCATCATGAATTCCATTTTTAGTACCATTGTTCCCATTTAAAACAATGTAAAATTTGGGGATCCCTGGGTGGCGCGGCGGTTTGACGCCTGCCTTTGGCCCAGGGCGCGATCCTGGAGACCTGGGATTGAGTCCCACGTCGGGCTCCCGGTGCATGGAGCCTACTTCTCCCTCTGCCTGTGTCTCTGCCTCTCTCTCTCTCTCTCTCTCTCTCTCTGTGTGACTATCATAAATAAATAAATTAATTTAAAAATTTTAAAAAAATAAAACAATGTAAAATTCAACAAGCACTAACTCATGTTGCAAATACAAATGTCTAAAGGCCATGATGAGATAAGCTAGAGTTATAAAGGCTTAAGTAATGTTAGAAATTATTGGAAAGGTAGACAGTGGGGATCCTTGGGTGGCTCAGTGGTTTAGCACCTGCCTTCGGCCCAGGGCGTGATCCTGGAGCCTGGGATTGAGTCCCATGTCGGGCTCCCTGCATGGAGCCTGCTTCTCCCCCTGCCTATGTCTCTGCCTCTCTCTCTGTGTGTCTCTCTCATGAATAAATAAAATCTTTAAAAAAAAAAGGTAGATGGTTGATGCACTGATCTGCACTTGCTATGAACAGACATTTTATAAATTTCAATGGGCTTTATTAAAACCTCCATTTTCAAAACAATCAGGCTTAGATCACTGTCATTTTACTTATCTGTCCATATTTTGTTTAAGAAAATAAGATTACATTCCATTTGTTTATTCCAGTAATTTTGAATACTTAGAAGATCCAGGAAATACCACACTAAGTACGTAGGCAGCCTCATGGAGGGAAAAAAGATTTCAAAAAAAGAACTAAAATCACTTCCTGTGGTTAACATTTTATAACCTAGTCCAGAACAGTCTGTACCAATATTGTGGGTTTGTTGGTATTTTATTTATGAGCACCAGAAACAGACTTGCACTGGTACCATGCTTTGAGTAAGACACACATGTAAGACAGACGAAACTTGTATTTCTATCAGATGTAACTGAAGATTCATTGAATATACTGTCAAATACCACAAATATTAAATTGTTTTAGAATAAATTTACAATTGCTTTGACAGCAGTTTCCAAAAAATAACTGGTTAATTCAACAAATGAGAAGATTGAGTATTAAGTATACTGAACTAGTAGAATTACTGGAATCTAACATATGATGGTTTGGTGTAGTCTTATTTTATTAATACTATGGTACAACCTGACTTTTTTATAGTTCAACCTGACCTATTTTATTAATACTATAGTACAACTTGAATCTGAATCATAGAGATAAGGATTTTACTGTAATGAAATACATCAGGCTCTTGTACATAAAATTTAGGAAACAGCTTTTAATTTTTTTATTATTATTTATTTATGATAGTCATACACACAGAGAGAGAGAGAGAGGCAGAGACATAGGCAGAGGGAGAAGCAGGCTCCATGTACCGGGAGCCCGATGTGGGATTCGATCCCGGGTCTCCAGGATTGCGCCCTGGGTCAAAGGCAGGCGCTAAACCGCTGCGCCACCCAGGGATCCCTGGAAACAGCTTTTAAATGAGCTCTTCCTAGGAGAAATTAATAAGTCAAAAGAGAATGGAGTCAAAGACTGAACACCTTATTTTCCCTGTAGTGACAGAAGGGCACCTAAAGGAGACTGCCTGTTAGGACACCATTCTCTCATGGTTTCCTACCATATTCTTCTGGGAATCCATTCTCAATAATTCCAAATGCTTCAGAGAGATTAGTTAGGAGAGAAGTATTAAATGACCAATGGATTGATTAACTAGAAGTCACTGGTGATGCTGACAGGGTCGGTCAGTTTTAGCTGAGACAGGAGTTGAATCCAGACTGCAGTAGTCTGAGGACTAACCAGAAGTTTAAATAAGAGTTCCTCCCAAAAGTAAAATTTGAACAACTTTTTTTTTTAAGATTTTATTTACTTATTCATGAGAGACACAGAGAGAGACAGAGAGAGGCAGAGACACAGGCAGAGGAAGAAGCAGGCTCCATGCAGGGAGCCCAACCCAGGACTCGATCCCTGGTATCCAAGATCACACCCCAGGCCGAAGGCAGTGCTAAACTGCTGAATCACCCAGGCTGCCCTGAGCTTATTTCAAAACACAAATACATAAGCCAGTCATTCAAACAGCAACAAAGAAATGAAGTCAATAAAATAAATTCTGTAGGGCTAGGCTAGCTATTAATAGCTATTTTAAATACATTTTAAATACATAAAATATGAGATGTACAATGGTATGGTTTAGTGAGAAGTTATGACAGATGTTGCCACCACACCCTAGAATGGGGGTTTTATTCAAATAAATATTGACAGTATGTATATTATTTACCTTTAAAAAAAATGAACTGTTGGGCTGCCTGGGTGGGTCAGCGGTTTATTGCCACCTTCGGCCCAGGGCATGATCCTGGAGACCTGGGATCGAGTCCCATGTCAGGCTCCCTGCATGGAGCCTGCTTCTCCCTCTGCCTGTGTCTCTGCCTCTCTCTCTCTCTCTCTCTCTCTCTCTGTGTGTCTCTCATGAATAAATAAAATCTTTAAAAAACACACACCTAAATCAAAATACAAAAAGGTAAAAATTAAAGGGATAAAAAAGTGTATTCAGTAAGTGTTAGTGATATGTACAGTAATGTAGAAATGTAAATAAATGTCAGAAACATTAGATTCAAGATTTAATCATTACATTGTAAAAATAATATCTATCAGTGGTTTAGAAAGCAAATTCAAGTCTGAAGCATATTACCATTATTATATATAACATAAGAAGAAAATATCCCTAATGAAATATAAAGTGCAACAAAAATCCTAAGGGTGCTTAGGGGGCTCAGTCGGTTGAGCTCTGACTCTTGATTTCGGCTCAGGTCACGATCTCACAGTCATGAGATTAAGCCTTGCATCAGGCTCTGCTCCATCATCCAGCAAGAAGTCTGCTTGAGTTTCTCTCCCTGTGTGCCCCCTCTTGGACTCACACTCTCATTCTCTCTCAAAATAAATAAATAAATAAATCTTAAAAAAAAATCCTAAACTAAACATGGTACATCCATATTATGATAGCACCATTAAAAATCATGTTACTAAGAGACACCTGGATGGCTCAGTCAGTTAAGCATTTGACTCTTGGTTTCAGCTCAGGTCACGATCTCAGGGTTCTGGAATCTAGCCCCATGTTGGCCTGCATGCTCAGTAAGAAGTCTGTTTGAGATTCTCTCTCTCCCTCTGACCCTCCCACCACTCATGCTCTCTCTAATAAATAAGTAAATCCTTAAAAAATTATGTTACAAGAAATCACTAACTTAAAGCGTTATCTGTACTCCTATGTTCACTGATGCATTATTCACAATAGACAATATTCCCAATAGCCAAAGTATGGAAACAACCTAAGTGTCCTTCAACAGATTGATGGATAAAGAAAATGTAGTGTGTGTATATATATATATATAATGGAATATTTTTCTATCTTTAAAAAAAGAAGGAAATACTGACATTTGCAACAACATGAATGAACCTGGAAGCCATTATGCTAAGTGAAATAAGCCAGAAAGACAAAGCATATACTATATGAAGTTACTTTAGCCCGTCAAACTCATAGAAACACAGAGCAGAACTGGTGGTTCCCAGTGTTTGGCATGTGGGGAAAATGAAGAGAGTATGATAAAAGGACACAAACTTTTTGTTATAAGATAAATGTATAATATAGTGACATAGTAAATAATATTGCATTATATAATGGAAATTTGCTAAGAGAGTAAAATTTAAGTGTTCTTATTTTTAAGAAGTATATATATATGAGGTAATGGACATGTTAATTAACTCAACAGTGGGGGTGCTTTTACAACATATATGTATATAAAATTATCATGTTGTATACCTTAAATATACACATTTTTATTTAAAATTTTTTATAAATAAACAGGTCACAGAAAGTATTCAATGACGTCGAACAGTATCCATGATATACCTTTCATTAGGTTAAAAAGCAAGTTTCAAAATTGGACAAATGATATGACTCAAATTTCAAATAGTATGTAAAATGCAGATTCACACATATAAAAGAAATGGAGAAAGAAGTATATCAAAATGCCAAAACAAATTTGTAGAATTATAGACAATCTTTATTATTTTCACTTGCTTTTTACTTTCCATAATGAATATATATTACTTTTATAAAAGGGTTTTTAGAATGAGTATTGACTTTGTCTTATTTATTATTCTTAGCTTTAAAATTAGCATACTTCATAAAAAAGAAAATAAAATTAGCATCCTTCTGTTTTATTTCAAGGCCAGTAAGGAAATCTACATCAAAAGAAATGACAAAAGTCACTTATTGGGGTGCCTGGATGGTGCAATCTGTTAAGCATCCAACTCTTGGTTTCAGCTCAGGTACTGATCTCAGGGTCGTGAGATGGAGCCCCACAACTCACTGCAAAGTCTGCTTAAGATTCTCTTCTCCCAGAGCACCTGCGTAGTTCAGTTGGTTGGGTGTCTGACTCTTGATTTTGGCTCAGATGGTGATCTCAGTGTCTTGAGATCAGGCCCTAGAGTGGGCTTTGCACTCAGTGCTCAGAAATCTGCTTAAGATTTTCTCTCTCCCTCCCCACCAAATAAATAAGTACAACTTTAAAAAAATTCTCTTCTTCCTCTGCCACTCCTCCTCTGTGTGTTCTCTCTAGAATAAATGTATCTACTCTTAAAAAGTCACTTGCTATTAACAAAAGTTGCATTACTGCTTTGAGAAAATTTAACAAAGGGGAAAACTGGTATGAATGGTATAATTACTTTAATAGAAAATAAAGAAATTTTCTTCTAAATGAAAAGAAATTGACCATAATTTGGTTTGTTTTTACCCACATTAAAAATTTCACAGTGACCATGACCTGGCAGCTAAATGGGTTGTAATGTTTCTTCATATCATTTTCTAAAATGTTATTTTAAATATATAGGTAAAATTTATTGTTGCTACAGGTCCTTTTTTGCTAGAAAAGCATGCTATATAACTATACATTTCAGGAAGAAAATTAGAATTTCAGTCAAATTAAATAGCTGTTTCTTCTCCTTCCTCTCCTACCTTCATTGTGAAACATAAATTAACACTGAATTTTACTACTGTGCAGGAACACCAAATTCATAAAATCTAGCCTACTTTTATATGTTCTAACAAAATGTAATAAATTTAGCATATAAACTGTGATCATTTTCTTTTAAAACTTACAAGGTTAAGTGGATACACATCTCTCTTTAGATTATATCAGAGAAAATGTTGGACTTGGAATCACATATACTGGAATTAAGACTCTTCATTGTCATAGATGATCATTTGATTCTTCTGAGTCTATCACAAATATTAATATATTTATTTATTCCACAAATATGGACTATGCATATATTCTAGTCCTGAGAACATAGGGGTGGGAATAGAACAATGGGAGGGGGAGAGATTGAGAGAGAGAGACAGGCTGCACCCCAATCCTCTTGAGGGTTTCATTTCAGTGGAATGAAAGACAATAACAGATATATGAATAACTAAAGATAATTATAAATTGTGGTTTTTAAAAAAAAAAAAGCTGTGAAGGAAATAAAATTGATGGAGGGTCAAGGAGCAATGGGTGGCTTAGTTAACTCAAGGGGTCAAGGAACACTGCTCAACAAAACTGACATTTGAGCTGAGACCAAAAGGATGAGGAGTCACATATGCAGAATGTGTAGTAGCACAATCCAAGCAAAGGGAAAAGCAAGTAAGTAATATGAGAATGCTCTTGGGGTGTGATGAATGGAAAGGAGGCTAGGATGGGTCATAAGCACACAAGCATAGGTAGAGTGATATGAGATATGGAGGGGAAACTAGACAAATGTCAAATTGTGTAGGGACTTATAAGCCACAATAAAAAGGTTAGATTTTGCTATATATATATGAAAGCCAAGCAGGAGTTCTAAACAGATAAGTCACCTGATCAGATGTATATTTTTTAAAAATGTACTCTCAATTATGTGAAATACTAGAGGAGAGCAAAAAGTGTGAATAGTTTGGTAGTTACTTGGTCTAGGACAATGAAGTAGAAAATGGGAAGAGGAACAGATAGATCTAGATAAAGAATGGGACTAGGAATTAAGCAAATTGTTAACTTCAAGAATAAGATGCTCTTAGCCTTACTGTGATGAGAACTAAGAAATGTATAGAATTGCTGAATCATTATTTCACACACCTGAAACTAAAAGAACACTGTATGTTAATTCTTTGAATTTTTAAAAAAGCCAAACAGAATAAAAGAATTCAATGCTCTTGATCCCAGACATGAGATACGGAAGGGACAGGAGATATACCACCAGGCTCAAGCTGAGAGAGAAGCCAGAGTTGGATACAAATTTGAAAGTCATCAGCATATAAGTAGCTTTAAAGCATTGGGCATGTATAATGTGCGCACTTTGAGAAGAGAAGACAATTATAAATACTATATCCACCTTAGAGATTGGTGAGAGACTGCATTAAGCATATCTTTATTCTGACCCTGGAGAAGCTACCCTCCTCAGGCTAGCCAATTCCTAGAAAAGGTAGGTAAAAGACTCCCAGTGCACCCACCTTTCATGTACAAATCAACAGATTCAAAGCCCAAACTCTCAACCATCTCTTTTATCAGGCTCTAACAGGGCTCAAACACTCTGGGCTACTATCCTCCTGCCCTAATCACCCTAGGACAGGAACCAGACTAGAAACTGCTCTTCACTCCAGAACTCAATGAAACTATTCAAACTAGCAACCAGCATTATACTATACCAAGTTGTAATGTTCTCTGGTTACTTACAAATACTTCTAAGTCCCTCCACTTTCTCCTACATAAAACTCTCTACCTTTGACTTACTACTGGTCATAATTATTTCCCTGAATATCCCAAAGAATTATTTTATCATGAAGCACATATGCTTATGTACTTTTCACAAACATCCCTATCACTAATTTTTCTTGACAAGAGATTTGGTGAGAATGAAAATTGGTGAGAATGAACAGAAAAGTAAAAGTTCCTCAAAGTAATTATACAAATAGATGGGCTGTATAGTTCTGTGTTTATTGGAATACAATAAAACATTTCCTTAAATAAAGAAAAATGGCTTTATTAACCTTATGTCTTATTTATGAATGTTAGCTACTATACTTATATGCATATTATGTGTTGTCCTGCATAGCATACTTTCCAGATGAGTTCTTTTTTAAAAACTGAGTAAAGCTCATTAAGTGTTTTTTTTTTTTTTTTTTTTTTTTTATGATAGTCATACAGAGAGAGAGAGAGAGAGAGAGGCAGAGACACAGGCAGAGGGAGAAGCAGGCTCCATGCACCGGGAGCCCGACGTGGGATTCGATCCCGGGTCTCCAGGATCGCGCCCTGGGCCAAAGGCAGGCGCCAAACCGCTGCGCCACCCAGGGATCCCTCATTAAGTGTTTTTTATTCAGTCCAATTTACTACTTTATTTTTATGAACATATTAAATGTACAGAAAACCTGGTATCCAGCCTACATTAATTCTACTTTTAAATCATAAAATTATCCCTAGAATACCGGATTTTAAGCTATAGGATTGAAAAATAAATGTATTTGATTTTTTCTTTTTTCTTTTTTTTTTTTTTTGTATTTGATTTTTTTAAGTGCGAATTTACACCAAAAAAAAAAAAAAATCAAAAAAAGTTTTGGTAAATGTGAAGAAGAAATTAGGAATCTCAGAATTCCTAATTCCAGATGAAGAACAGAATAAGGATCCACTGGATTCAGGCTTTATTCAACATCTAACATCTGCTATTACCCAGGAACTCTTCTGGATACTAGAGATTCATAGTGAAGAAAAAAAAAATAAGTTTCTGCCCCATGGATTTCATTCTCTATGGGACGGAGGTTGATAAAATATAAAAAAAGTGGGTGGTGACTTGAATGATCAAAGTCAGGAGGCTCTATAAAAGAGAAAGTGTAGGCAGGCTGAAACAAACAAAACAAAATGTCAAATAAGCTAAGGTCTAGGGAGCCAAAATCAGAAGAGATAGGTAAGGATTATGAAACCCGCTGGGTGACGGCCTGTCATCTACCTGAAACAGAAAGATATCCATACATTCACAGATAAGAAACAGTATGAGAAGATGAACAGACGCTTACAAATTTCTCCAGAAACCCCTGCACTGGGTAGATTATATTTAAGTTTCACAAAGGGATATTAAGTAGCACATGAAGAGACAGGACAGGAAAAAATAAAACAGAATTTATATTACTTTTTAAATCTAATTTGTCATAGTTCAAAAAGATCATTGTTGATAAAGTAATTTTATATTAAATGTATCTTCCATTTTTGCTAAAATAATATACTAAATAATAGCCTGAAATTACTAAACTGATTATTTTTCATGTTCTTTGGAGACAGAAGTTCTATAAATTTTTCCAAAATATTCGACATATTGAAACAATCCTACACTACAGCAGCACCTAGAAATGGGGAGAAAAGAGGCCAACCTGTATAAATAGACTTAGCATATACAGGAGATAATATAGATCTAGATAAATATAAAGTTAATATTATGACAACTAATGTCTGAAGAAGCTGGCTGATCACATAGATGGGTTGTCACGGGTCATCAGGCTCAAGGGATACTAATTTCTGCTAGAAATAAAGAGACTGATGAATAACCAGATAGCTAATTTGCAATGAGAACTATAACTGCAAAGCAAACCAGTAAGGTTGTACTAGCAAATAATCACCTGTTTCCTCAGAACAGAAAATTCTACAAAGAAAGCAAGTTTAAAATCAGAAGGTTGTTTTGATGGCCATGAAGTCTAACAAGAACAGACATTTGTATAATCGTAATGTTAAAAAAAATACAATTAGTAGCCCAATAGATCAAACTTAAGCTTTTAAGTTTTAAGAATTTGCCAAGTACGCTAGCAGAGTCTGATTGAGATGGTAGTCATCAGAGGAACTTGTCTCAAAACTTCCAGGACAAAAGCAGTACCCTGTGACAGGTAGGTCAAGAGCCAGGGAAATGAACTCTGATTCCCAGCACCAGAGATAACAAGGCCAGATGTCAGAAATAAATATGCAAACATAGCTGCTCCTACATCTCCAACTAGATGAATATCCCAATGCCTTCTGCGATGTAGTCAGCTAGATGAAGAGCTCTGTTTGCTTTCCTTCCTCGTGTTCCATATTATCTCTCCTTGTGATAATGACTAAAATTGAAACTTTATCCAGTAACAGACTGAATTTCCATGATGTTCTCAGGCTAATTACCAGTATATTCATCCCTACCTCCCTCTTTGATCAGCAGTTAGAGAGAACTGCCAACTGCAGGGCTTACTTAGATCAGCCAAAGAGTGGGCAGCAGCGATTTGAACAGCAGCTCCCCATTTAGCGGAAACTGTACATGAACTTGTTTAAAAAATAATAGTATAAGTAACTTCAAAAGTATCTTGTTAGAGAAGTATGTCTATGTTATCCAACTAACAGAAACCAAATCCCTGGACTCCTCTCCAAGAAGAAATCCCTGCACTCCTCTCCAAGAAGAACACAGAAAAAGTAAAGAAGAAATACTCAGGGAGGCTACAATATACTTAGATCCAGCTAACTGACTCTGATAAATCTATATAAATATCATTGTTCTTTAAGGACAAGGACATGAAGTAATTGACCTTTGTTTCAGGCAACCATAGAGGTGAATCCTGGCACTACCAAGAGACATTATCTTGCCATCTGATTCCAGATGCCATGCTGAACATCTCCTTTGCTTTCAACAGTTTTTCCTTTGGAAAAGATACAATACATTCAGTTGATTAAGAGCAATCACCATGCTATTTCATTTGTTGCTGTGCCTACTGCCTAGCACAGAGTCTAGCAAGTAGCAAGGCACACTCAATGAACACTAATGAATAAAAGAATGAATGGTGTTTAAAATTTCTCATTTCCAATCAGTACAGCTCTATCTTTCTTCAGCAATATTCCAGAATCCTTAATTAGGATTTTTGAGTGGTTACCAAACTCTTCAGGAGTCATTGTAAGTGAAGCTTTTATTTTACCATTTAAACTTACAAAGGCTTAATGTTATTTTCACATGCTTAGAGATCTCCATACAGATTCATCTATATACCAATGGCAAAAGTATTTTGTCTAAACTATTACTTTATATTTTATAATACTGACATATTATATTAGTACTTTGTCCACAATTATTATCAACTTTTTGGTATCAAGCTTATTTGAAGTCATTTAAAAGATTAAGATGGGTAAATGTTGGAGGTGCTATATGCTATACCATTTTTCAACACAGAGACAGAAAATAGACAAGGTACTGAACCATCATTACTTTACCAATCATCACATTTTCCCATGGTGAATTATTAGCAAGACAATAGGAGAGAGGTACTGAATCTTGACCCTATGGTTCTATGCTAGGTACCTCCCTTCTGTCAATATAAAATTTTTAGGGTCTTGATTATCTAAACATGGGAAACTATATATGAGTACTGATTATAAATTTAACAGTAAATTTTGCATTTGACACTTCTACACTAGTCTCCATTTTATCATTTTTGCTATACACACAGCTTTATCTTCCTAAACCTCTAACCCTGAACTATATTGAGAATATTTGGGCAGCCCAGGTGGCTCAGTGGTTTAGCGCCGCCTTCAGCCCAGGACCTGATCCTGGAGACCAGGGATGGAGTCCCACATCAGGCTCCCTGCATGGAGCCTGCTTCTCCCTCTGCCTGTGTCTCTGCCTCTCTCTGTGTCTCTCATAAATAAAAAAAGAAAAAAGAAGAAAAAAGAAAATCTTTGCTGAATGTTAGTGAATAACCAAGACATTAAGCTAAAAAGGGCTTAAATAGGGATCCTTCTCTTTTAGAACACAAAGGAATAAAACAAGGACACGTTGGATCAGCAGCCATCCCCTTTCTCTTTCTTCCTCAGCCACCTTCTGTGAAGAGTCAAAAATATGGCATGAGATACTAGAAAGAGATTGATGCTCCCCAGTCTTGTCAAATAGTCAAAACTAGTAGATTCATACTTTTTATGATATTTATTTATTTATTTATTTATTTATTTATTTATACATTCATGAGAGACACAGTGAGAGAGGCAGAGACATAATCAGAGGGAGAGGGCAACCCTGGTGGCTCAGTGGTTTAGCGCCACCTTCAGCCCAGGGCATGATGCTGGAGACCCAGGATTGAGTCCCACGTCAGGCTCCCTGAATGGAGCCTGCTTCTCCCTCTGTCTCTCTCTCTCTCTTTCTTTTTTTCTCTCTCTCTGTGTCTCTCATAAATAAATTAAAAATAATTAATTAATTAATTAATATCTCACAAATAACATACTTTTTAAAAGAATTTAAAATACATCTTGGATAGTAAGATAGGCTTCTATACTTGAGGAGTAAAACCCATTTTGCATTTTTATATTCTCCAGCATATTAAATAAAGCCATTGCAATGACCTGAGGTTAGTTCTCATTAGAATCAAAGTATATAAGATTCCCAGATGGGAATTCTCATTACTGTGAACTAAATTAATTTATTATAAGTTTTTGAAAAGGTTAAAGAAGGAGTTGAATCCATTTAAAAAAAATACTTCATTGCAATTTTTTTTAATATATAGGCCTTGATCGCAACTAAATATCACAGTGGTCTCCAAAGGTGCAGAGGCTCTAAGCCCAGGCACTGCTATCAAAGAGACTAACACAAAAGCCTCCTTCCACTCTGGGTCCTGTCTCCGTGCAAGCCTGAAATCTTATCTCATGACCACCTAGCACACTGGAAAAAAACAACCAATGAAGGCCCCAGCCAGTGGTGGCCAATGAACAAAATGCAGGTTGGTTTTTTTTAATGGACTAATGGATGAAAGTTGGTCCCTACAGAGGCTATATAAACTGGGGTTCACAAATCTATTAGAGCTACCCAAGCAGAAACACTGGTCTGTATGTAGCCCTCTTGGCAGCCAAGACTTGGTCAACCTTCGGGTGAAGTTGTTCACAGACACAGTGACTGAGTCCTAGGACACTTGTGTGGCAAAGAAACAGGAGAACTCCAGCAGGATGAGAGAAGACATATTTTGTTTCAAGATTGTACTATATCCTTACAGGTTATTAAATTAATGCTTTTTCTCTAAGAGAAGAATATTAGAGCCACAACTTTGATTTTTGGCAAAGTAAAGCAAACCCACAGGTCTTAGAAGGTGGGATACAAAACCAGACATTAGAGCTAGGGCTTCTACCTTCAACAGCCAAATCTGGACAGGTGCTTCCCTCAATCCTACTTTGATGAATAAGGGCTGAAGAAGAAACCCTGCTTCTATGGAATTTACATCTCAGAAGTCTGACCCAAATAGCACAGCTATAATTTTGCCCCAATTAAGGCCACCCTGGGGGTAGAAGTCACTGGCATTGAAGGCATCATCCAGAAGCCAAAGGTAGGGAGAGGCATTCAGGGCCTTTCTGGAGAGGAGACCACACACACTGTCCCCATTCCCACTAATAGCATGTGGACACTAAGTACCTAAATATAAGTTAAAACAAAGGAAATCACGAGTTGTTATTTGGTAGAATGTTATAAATTCAATTTAGTAAATACACACACACACACACACACACACACACAAAGTAATATGAAACAGTCACTAATCTGTTTAGGTTAGAACTCAGTGGCTAAGTTGAAATCACAATGTTTTACCATGAAAATTTAATTTAGATTATTAGTACCTTAATAGACATTTTAATAGATACCAAAAATGCATTAAAATGAAATCAAAGGGGCTTTACTATATTCTTTAGAAATGAACATTATTGATATATTAATATATATTAGAATAAAAGATAAAAAATTACCAATATTTTGCCATATTTGCTTCATCTAACTTTTTTCATTCCTTCTTTTTATTTCCCTCTCATTTTTTGCTAACATTTTAAGACAAATTCTTCATTTTTTAATAATAAATTTATTTTTTAATGGTGTTCAATTTGCCAACATACAGAATAACACACAGTGCTCATCCTGTCAAGTGCCCCCCTCAGTGCCCATCACCCACTCACCCCCACCCCCCACCCACCTCCCCTTCCACCACCCCTAATTCGTTTCCCAGAGTTAGGAGTCTTCATGTTCTGTCTCCCTTTCTGATACTTCCTACCCATTTCTTCTCCCTTCCCTTCTATTCCCTCTCACTATTATTTATATTACCCAAATGAATGAGAACATATAATGTTTGTCCTTCTCCGATTGACTTATTTCACTCAGCATAATACCCTCCAGTTCCATCCACGTTGAAGCAAATGGTGGGTATTTGTCGTTTCTAATGGCTGAGTAATATTCCATTGTATACATAGACCACATCTTTATCCGTTCATCTTTCGATGGACACCGAGTCTCCTTCCACGGTTTGGCTATTGTGGACATTGCTGCTAGAATCATCGGGGTGCAGGTGTCCCAGCGTTTCACTGCATCTGTAACGTTGGGGTAAATCCACAAGAGTGCAATTGCTGGGTCGTAGGCAGGTCTATTTTTAACTCTTTGAGGAACCTCCACACAGTTTTCCAGAGTGGCTGCACCAGTTCACATAACCATCAACAGTGTAAGAGGGTTCCCCTTTCTCCGCATCTTCTCCAACATTTGTGGTTTCCTGCCTTGTTAATTTTCCCCATTCTCACTGGTGTGAGGTGGTATCTCATTGTGGTTTTGATTTGTATTTCCCTGATGGCAAGTGATGCAGAGCATGTTCTCCTGTGCTCACTGGCCATGTCTATGTCTTCCTCTGTGAGATTTCTCTTCATGTCTTTTGCCCATTTCATGATTGGATTGTTTGTTTCTTTGGTGTTGAGTTTCATAAGTTCTTTATAGATCTTGGAAACTAGCCCTTTATCTGATAGGTCATTTGCAAATGTCTTCTCCCATTCTGTAGGTTGTCTTTGAGTTTTGTTGACTGTATCCTGTGCTGTGAAGAAGCTTCTTATCTTGATGAAGTCCCAATAGTTCATTTTTGCTTTTGTTTCTTTTGCCTTCGTGGATGTATCTTGCAAGAAGTTACTGTGGCTGAGGTCAAAAAGGGTGTTGCCTGAGTTCACCTCTAGGATTGGAGGTGGAATCTTGTCTCACATTTAGATCTTTCATCCATTTTGAGTTTATCTTTGTGTCTGGTGCAAGGGAGTGGTCTAGTTTCATTCTTCTGCATGTGGATGTCCAATTTTCCCAGCACCATTTATTGAAGAGACTGTCTTTCTTCCAGTGGAGAGTCTTTCCTCCTTTATCGAATATTGGTTGACCATAAAGTTGAGGGTCCACTTCTGGATTCTCTATTCTGTTCCATTGATCTATGTGTCTGTTTTTGTGCCAGTACCACACTGTCTTGATGACCACAGCTTTGTAGTACAACCTGAAATCTGGCATTGTGATGCCCCCAGATATGGTTTTCTTTTGTAAAATTCCCCTGGCTATTTGGGGTCTTTTCTGATTCCACACAAATCTTAAAATAATTTGTACTAACTCTCTGAAAAAAGGCCATGGTATTTTGATAGGGATTGCATTAAACGTGTAAATTGCCCTGGGTAACATTGACATTTTCACAATATTAATTCTGCCAATCCATGAGCATGGAATATTTTTCCATCGCTTTGTGTCTTCCTCAATTTCTTTCAGAAGTGTTCTATAGTTTTGAGGGTATAGATCCTTTACCTCTTTGGTTAGGTTTATTCCTAGGTATCTTCTTCTTATGGGTGCAGTTGTAAATGGGATTGACTCCTTAATTTCTCTTTCTTCAGTCTCATTGTTAGTCTATAGAAATGCCACTGACATCTGGGCATTGGTTTTGTATCCTGCCATACTGCCAAATTGCTGTATGATTTCCAGCAATCTTGAGGTGGAGGCTTTTGGGTTTTCTTTTTTTTTTTTAATTTATTTTTTATTGGTGTTCAATTTACTAACATACAGAATAACACCCAGTGCCCGTCACCCATTCACTCCCACCCCCCGCCCTTCTCCCCTTCTACCACCCCTAGTTCATTTCCCAGAGTTAGCAGTCTTTACGTTCTGTCTCCCTTTCTGATATTTCCCACACATTTCTTCTCCCTTCCCTTATATTCCCTTTCACTATTATTTATATTCCCCAAATGAATGAGAACATATAATGTTTGTCCTTCTCCGACTGACTTACTTCACTCAGCATAATACCCTCCAGTTCCATCCACGTTGAAGCAAATGGTGGGTATTTGTCATTTCTAATAGCTGAGTAATATTCCATTGTATACATAAACCACATCTTCTTTATCCATTCATCTTTCGTTGGACACCGAGGCTCCTTCCACAGTTTGGCTATCGTGGCCATTGCTGCTAGAAACATCGGGGTGCAGGTGTCCCGGCGTTTCATTGCATTTGTATCTTTGGGGTAAATCCCCAACATTGCAATTGCTGGGTCATAGGGCAGGTCTATTTTTAACTCTTTGAGGAACCTCCACACAGTTTTCCAGAGTAGCTGCACCAGTTCACATTCCCACCAACAGTGTAAGAGGGTTCCCTTTTCTCCGCATCCTCTCCAACATTTGTTGTTTCCTGCCTTGTTAATTTTCCCCATTCTCACTGGTGTGAGGTGGTATCTCATTGTAGTTTTGATTTGTATTTCCCTGATGGCAAGTGATGCAGAACATTTTCTCATATGCATGTTGGCCATGTCTATGTCTTCCTCTGTGAGATTTCTGTTCATGTCTTTTGCCCATTTCATGATTGGATTGTTTGTTTCTTTGGTGTTGAGTTTCATAAGTTCTTTATAGATCTTGGAAACTAGCCCTTTATCTGATAGGTCATTTGCAAATATCTTCTCCCATTCTGTAGGTTGTCTTTGAGTTTTGTTGACTGTATCCTTTGCTGTGCAAAAGCTTCTTATCTTGATGAAGTCCCAATAGTTCATTTTTGCTTTTGTTTCTTTTGCCTTTGTGGATGTATCTTGCAAGAAGTTACTATGGCCGAGTTCAAAAAGGGTGTTGCCTGTGTTCTTCTCTAGGATTTTGATGGAATCTTGTCTCACATTTAGATCTTTCATCCATTTTGAGTTTATCTTTGTGTATGGTGAAAGAGAGTGGTCTAGTTTCATTCTTCTGCATGTGGATGTCCAATTTTCCCAGCACCATTTATTGAAGAGACTGTCTTTCTTCCAGTGGATAGTCTTTCCTCCTTTATCGAATATTAGTTGCCCATAAAGTTCAGGGTCCAATTCTGGACTCTCTATTCTGTTCCACTGATTTATTTTTTTTTTTTTAATTTTTTATTTATTTATGATAGTCACAGAGAGAGAGAGAGCGCGGCAGAGACACAGGCAGAGGGAGAAGCAGGCTCCATGCACCGGGAGCCCGATGTGGGATTCGATCCCGGGTCTCCAGGATCGCGCCCTGGGCCAAAGGCAGGCGCCAAACCGCTGCGCCACCCAGGGATCCCTGTTCCCCTGATTTATGTGTCTGTTTTTGTGCCAGTACCACACTGTCTTGATGACCACAGCTTTGTAGTACGACCTGAAATCTGGCATTGTGATGCCCCCAGATATGGTTTTCTTTTTTAAAATTCCCCTGGCTATTCGGGGTCTTTTCTGATTCCACACAAATCTTAAAATAATTTGTTCTAACTCTCTGAAGAAAGTCCATGGTATTTTTTTTTTTTTTTTTTTTTTTTTAGTCCATGGTATTTTGATAGGGATTGCATTAAACGTGTATATTGCCCTGGGTAACATTGACATTTTCACAATATTAATTCTGCCAATATGAGCATGGAATATTTTTCCATCTCTTTGTGTCTTCCTCAATTTCTTTCAGAAGTGTTCTATAGTTTTGAGGGTATAGATCCTTTACATCTTTGGTTAGGTTTATTCCTAGGTATCTTATGCTTTTGGGTGCAATTGTAAATGGGATTGACTCCTTAATTTCTCTTTCTTCAGTCTCATTGTTAGTGTATAGAAATGCCACTGACTTCTGGGCATTGATTTTGTATCCTGCCACGCTACCGAATTGCTGTATGAGTTCTAGCAATCTTGGGGTGGAGACTTTTGGGTTTTCTATGTAGAGTATCATGTCATCGGCGAAGAGGGAGAGTTTGACTTCTTTGCCAATATGAATGCCTTTAATGTCTTTTTGTTGTCTGATTGCTGAGGCTAGGACTTCCAGTACTATGTTGAATAGCAGTGGTGAGAGTGGACATCCCTGTCTTGTTCCTGATCTTAGGGGAAAGGCTCCCAGTTCTTCCCCATTGAGAATTATATTTGCTGTGGGCTTTTCGTAGATGGCTTTTAAGATGTCGAGGAATGTTCCGTCTATCCCTACACTCTGAAGAGTTTTGATCAGGAATGGATGCTGTATTTTGTCAAATGCTTTCTCTGCATCTAATGAGAGGATCATATGGTTCTTGGTTTTTCTCTTGCTGATATGATGAATCACATTGATTGTTTTACGAGTGTTGAACCAGCCTTGTGTCCCGGGAATAAATCCTACTTGGTCATGGTGAATAATTTTCTTAATGTACTGTTGGATCCTATGGCTAGTATCTTGGGGAGAATTTTTGCATCCATGTTCATCAGGGATATTGGTCTATAATTCTCCTTTTTGGTGGGGTCTTTGTCTGGTTTTGGAATTAAGGTGATGCTGGCCTCATAGCATGAATTTGTAAGTACTCCATCTCTTTCTATCTTTCCAAACAGCTTTAGTAGAATGGGTATGGTTTCTTCTTTAAACGTTTGATAGAATTCCCCTGGGAAGCCATCTGGCCCTGGACTCTTGTGTCTTGGGAAGTTTTTGATGACTGCTTCAATTTCCTCCCTGGTTATCGGCCTGTTCAGGTTTTCTATTTCTTCCTGTTCCAGTTTTGGTAGTTTGTGGCTTTCCAGAAATACGTCCATTTCTTCTAGATTGCCTAATTTATTGGCGTATAGCTGTTCATAATATGTTTTTAAAATCGTTTGTATTTCCTTGGTGTTGGTAGTGATCTCTCCTTTCTCATTCATGATTTTATTAATTTGAGTCTTCTCTCTCTTCTTTTTAATATGGCTTGCTAATGGTTTATCTATCTTATTAATTCTTTCAAAGAACCAACTCCTGGTTTTGTTGATCTTGCAACAGTTCTTCTGGTCTCGATTTCATTGAGTTCTGCTTGAATTTTTATTAACTCTCTTCTTCTGCTGGGTGTAGGATCTATTTGCTGTTTTTTCTCTGGCCCCTTTAGGTGTAAGGTTAGCTTTTGTATTTGAGTTCTTTCCAGTTTTTGAATGGATGCTTGTATTGCGGTGTATTTCCCCCCTCAGGACTGCTTTTGCTGCATCCCAAAGATTTTGAACGGTTGTATCTTCATTCTCATTAGTTTCCATGAATCTTTTTAATTCTTCCTTAATTTCCTGGTTGACCCTTTCATCTTCTAGCAGGATGGTCCTTAACCTCCACGTGTTTGAGGTCCTTCCAAACTTCTTGTTGTGATTTAGTTCTAATTTCAAGGCATTATGGTCTGAGAATATGCAGGGGACGATCCCAATCTTTTGGTATTGGTTCAGACCCGATTTGTGACCCAGTATGTGCTCTATTCTGGAGAAAGTTCCATGTGCACTTGAGAAGAATGTGTATTCAGTTGAGTTTGGATGTAAAGTTCTGTAGATATCTGTGAAATCCATCTGGTCCAGTGTATCATTTAAAGCTCTCATTTCTTTGGAGATGTTGTGCTTAGAAGACCTATCGAGTATAGAAAGAGCTAGATTGAAGTCACCAAGTATAGGTGTATTATTATCTAAGTATTTCTTCACTTTGGTTAATAATTGATTTATATATTTGGCAGCTCCCACATTCGGGGCATATATATTGAGAATTGTTAAGTCCTCTTGTTGGATAGATCCTTTAAGTATGATATAGTGTCTCTCTTCATCTCTCACTACAGTCTTCGGGGTTAATTTTAGTTTATCTGATATAAGGATGGCTACCCCTGCTTTCTTTTGAGGACCATTCGAATGGTAAATGGTTCTCCAACCTTTTATTTTCAGGCTGTAGGTGTCTTTCTATCTAAAATGAGTCTCTTGTAGACAGCAAATAGATGGGTCCTGCTTTTTTATCCAGTCTGAAACCCTGCGCCTTTGATGGGGTCATTAAGCCCGTTCACGTTCAGAGTTACTATTGAGAGATATGAGTTTAGTGTCATCATGATATCTATTCAGTCCTTGTTTTTGTGGATTGTTCCACTGAACTTCTTAAAGGGGAATTTTAAGAGTCCCCCTTAAAATTTCTTGCAGAGCTGGTTTGGAGGTCACATATTCTTTCAGTTCCTGCCTGTCTTAGAAGCTCTTTATATGACAAATTCTTCAAATAATGTCCTTTTCCCTTAAATGTTTACATAGGTATAGAAAAAGACATTTTCTTACATAATTATAATTACCACATCCAGCAAAATTAACAAAATTCTATTACCATTTAATAGCAAGTCCATGTTCAAATTTTCCCCAATTATCTTCAAAAGTATCTTTTAATAGTTGGTATATTAAAATGGGGATCCAAACAAAATCCACACATTTAATTTAGTTTTCAAATTCTATTTTATTTTTAAAAGATTTTATTTATTTATTTAGAGAGAGCGTGTGAGCAGGTGGATAAGCAGAAGGAAAAGGAGAGAGAGAATCTCAGGCAGACTCTGTGCTGAGCACACAGCCCGACATAGGGCTCAATCTCATGACTCTGAGATCATGACCTAAGTCAAAATCAAGAGTTGGATGTTTAATTACTGAGCCACCCAGGCACCCCTCAAATTCTATTTTAATCAAGATTCACCCCATTCCACCCACCTATCCATGCCATTGACTTGGAGAAATTGGGTTGGCTGTCCTGAGAATACTTCATATTCTGAATTTTTCTGATTCCTGTATCTTTTACAGTTCAATTTGTGGATTTATCCTCTACATATCATAAAAATGACTCTGTTAGATTTAGGTTTAACTTCTTTAGCAAGACTATTTCATAAGTGGTACTGGGAAATATACACAGTATTATATGAGGAGACACATAATGCCTAGTTATCTTCATTTAGTGATGCTAACCTTAGGTGATTATCCTGCTCTTTCTTTCTTTCTTTTTTTTTTTTTTTTTTTTGCTCTTTCTATTATAAAACTATTTGTCACTCCTTCTCCTAATGGTTTCATCATTCATTGCTAGTACTGACTCATTAATTTTTTCCAATATGATTACAAATGTGACTTGCTAATGTTGTCATTCCTTCTATATTTTTTAGCTTGGATTTTTATATAAGGCATGTTCTCCCATAAACTGAAACCATTCCTCCTCAAATATATAATTCTCATAGGATAAACAAACCAAATATTCCCTTTTATGTCAGCTATCTAAAAATATGTGCACTAAACAGACAGAAACATTTAACAGTGACTGGATTAGCAGATGCTAAAATTACCAAGAGCTTTTCTTTTTATTTAAATTTTTCTATAGTAAAATTGCTTTCATAATGGAAAGTTAAAAATAAAATTTGTCATACAAATTTTTCTGCAGAGGAAAGAAAATCTTGAAAAATTTCCAGCTTTATAGCTGACTTTAAACAACTTCTGCCATCAGTATTCATTTCATTTATACTCGGATAAAAGTATTAAGTTATATTTGTAAAATGCATTTATTAGCACAACTGCATTTTAGGTATCTTTAGTGAATATGATTTAGATATTTTTAGTAGAAATTAATTTTTATATGTTTTTTTAAATTACTCCTTATATTGGGGCAGTACAGGTACAGAGAAACCAAACTTAATAAGCTTAGCAATTAAAGTTTTTCAAAGAAACTCCATATCACTAACTCTTTAGAAGAAAAGAAAAAGATAAATAAACACCTACAAGTTGAAACCAAGTCATTTATTATGTTAAAGATCGCTATACTATTTTATAGAGATACCATATCATCCCGTAATTCCATTACTGAGTATTTATCCAAAGAAAATGAAAACATTAATCTGAAAAGATACATGCACCCTATGTTTATTGTAGCATTATTTACAATAGTCAAGATAATGGAAACAATCCAAGTCCCCATCGCTAGATGAATGGATAGAGAAGATGTAACATGTGGCTGGTGTGTGTGTGACAGAGAGAGAGAGAGAGAGAGAGAGAGAGAGAGAGAGGAGAGAGCATGAGATGGGTATTAGCTATAAAAATGGATGAGATCTTACTACTTGTGATAACATGAATGAAGCCAGAAAGTACTATGCTAAGTGAAATACATCAAATAGAGAAATACAAATAAATACTATGTGATTTCACTTATATGTAGGATCTAAGAAATGAAACAAGTGAATAAACATACAAACAAAAAGCAGAAACAGACTCACACATACAGAGAACTGATGGCTGTCAGAGACAAGGAATGGGCGGATGGGCAAAATGGACAAAGGGGAGTAGGAGATACAGGTTTCCAATTACAGAATGAATAAGTCACAGGAATAAAAGGCACAGCAGAGGGAATATCACCAATGATATTGTAATAACATGGTGACAAATAGATGGTAGCTACACTGGTAGTTAACATAGCATAATGTATAGACTTGTCAAGTCACTATGTTGTACACTCAAAAGTAATACAACATTGTATGTCAACACTTCAATTAAAAAACTCACTATTTTAATACCTCTTCCATATTTGAATAAAATGGTCCTTTCTCTACTATGTTTAGCATAAAGAATTTGTTCCCTTAAAGGAAATTTTTGAGACTGATACAAAAACTAATACTTTAAAAACTGGCGAAAAACTAAAAAATTAAACAAAGAAAAAAAACAAAAATATAAATAAATAAATAAATAAATAAATAAATAAATAAATAAATAAATAAATAGATAGATAGATAGATAGATAGATACTGGCTTAAAAAAAGAGATATTGCAAATGGTACTGAAGAAAACTGCAATTTGAACACTCAAGTGCCCTAATTACTTATAAAAGAAAATGTTCTCAAGAGATTCAAAGTTTATTTAAATAATTAACAACAACAATGGTCTTTGATCACAAAAGTATATGTTTGGGACAAAAGGAAAAAAGAAGAGGAAAAGTTTTAAGACTATTGCTTTTTAAATATTATCAACATTTGATGTATATTCGTTAGAACTGATTACTACAAATGACTCCTAAAGATTTTTTTAATATTTTCATTCATATTTTTAAAAACTGACCCCATACTTCATCTATAACCCCTACACTATAATCTTGCTTAAAGACACATCTTTAAAAGTTAAGGAGAAACTTAGTATATAATGAAGACAAAATTAAGAATGACAAAAAGATTTTCTTAATATTTTTACTCATAATCCAATGATGAGAATGAAAAATAAGAAATCATCAATGCAACTTACCCAAAACATAATTGGAAAGAAAGAGAATGCTAAAATTACACCTGTTGTATTAGTTTGCTATTGCTGCTATAACAAATTACCACAAACTCTGTGATGTAAAATAAATTTATTATCTTACAATTCTGTAAATCAGGACTCTAGGAGAGAATCCTTTTTCATATTCTGGGTTATTGCATTCCTAAACTTGTGGTTTCCTTCAACATTCAAAGATGGAAACAGCAGGCTGAATCCTTCACAAACAGTACAGCACATGACATAACATCATTAGGATCTCGTCTTCTATCTCTCTTCCATTTTCCAAAACCCCTGTGATAACTGGACCCACAGGGATAACCCAATATAATCTCCCTACTTTAATGTCAGTGATTGGCAATCTTACTTCCATCTACACAATTTTATTTCCCCTTTGCCATTTGCAAACATATTTACTAGGTTCTGGGGATTAGGACATGGACATTTTTGAAGCCCCTGCTTTGGACTTTACACACACACTTACTAAGTATATTTAAAGGTTTGTACAAAAGTTGAAGTGACATTATCAGTCACTGTGAACTAGTGTTCAGAGAGAACCATGATTCAAATTTCAGCTTCGCCACTTAATAGTTATTTTACTTATTTTTTAAATACCTGGGCAATGTTTTCCACATCTAAGAAAGGGAGACAAAAACACCTCATACATAGGACTGTTGTGAAAATAAAGGTAAGTTGGGTAAAAGAGTGGACACAGTGCTTGATTTAGTATAAGTCCTTCAAAGAAAACACTAGTTAATATAATTAGATTATTTTAAAAGTATTATTAGATTATTAAAAACAATTTATCATTTGCTAGATCTCTTCAAACTTCTGCCCAGGGTTAAGACTGTTCCTTCATTTATTTTCTACTGCTTTGTTCCTTATTGTTGTACTAACTTGAACAATGTTAAAATGCATATGTCATGATAGCCTGCAACCAAGGTTATTTTATTAACTTTATGTGCTAAAATG
Organism: Canis lupus baileyi; assembly: GCF_048164855.1. Lineage (NCBI taxonomy): Eukaryota > Metazoa > Chordata > Mammalia > Carnivora > Canidae > Canis > Canis lupus. The sequence goes on along the minus strand of NC_132870.1, from coordinate 4,732,455 downwards.
TTCTCGTTTCTTGGATGACTTAATAAGAAATTTCTTAGGAGTATTATAATCTTGAATGGTATTTTATTCTTTCCCAAAAGAATACTTTATGAGTAACATTATTATTAGAGAGATGATAGGAATATCATCTAGACAAAAGTGACAGTTCATTGGATTTTACTCTGAAATGCCTCTCATCCTCTGATATCTGTTCATGGTCAGAAAAAGAGAAAAGGCAGTGAGAGCCAGTACTACTATTACTGAGTTTAACGTGTACTTATTTATTGATCTAGTACACATTTACATTTCTGGTAAAAGAATTTCAAGCATCATAAAATCTTTCCTTAAATTCTGTATTTCCAGATAGTTGCCACCTGTGCAGTTACAGAGCCATTTTACAAGATTCTCTGACTCTTCTACTTCTTTTATTACTGTCCAGTTTTAGACCATAATCCTTTCTTATATATTATCACTCAGAACATGTGTGTTCCCCATATTTTCAAATAATGCCACATATAATAGAAATAGTCTTTTCTCTTCTTGGAATGGGATCCCTAAATTAAATGTTCAGTATTGAGTATTAGACATGTGCTATGTCTTAAATGTAAGCCAGGATCCTACCGGAAAATTCTTAGATGAACAGAATCAGTGGGAAGAAAACACATGGTAGCAGTATTATCATTGTATATGAACTGGTAACAATAAATACATACTCATTCAATATATATTTTCTATTTTCAGGTTTGGAAGTAGGAACACCTGCATTTTGGTTCAGTTCTGCCACAAATTACCATGTAGCTTTTAAATAAGTCACTTTTAAGCTTTCAGGGTCATGCATGGTTTCCTCAAATCTGTAAAACAAGGAAATAAAGACTAGGTCTCTAAGTTTCATTCCAGTTTTAATTTTTTTTATCCACATTGAGTAGCTGCATTCAGTAATCAAAATTCTCTCAAAAAAATCCTATTAACAGGATTATTTCCTATGTACTTTGAAAAGCCAGTAAAACAGATGCATTTGCTCTTTCAACAGAGTATTTTTTTAAATGCCTTAAACACAGTGCAGTATCTGCAGTGAGTTTAAACTGTGTTAAGGACACCTAGGTGGCTCAGTGGTTGAGAGTCGGCCTTTGGCTCAGGTCGTGATCCTGGGGTCCTGGGATCGAGTCTGTATCAGGCTCCCTGTAGGGAGCCTGCTTCTCCCTCTGCTCTATCTTTGTCTCTTTCTTTCTGTGTCTCTCATAAACAAATAAATAAAATATTAAAAAAAATGAACTGTGTTAGGTAAAAATTCAAAAGCCCACTAACATATATATGTACTGATAGATATATAGATCTTAAAATATTATATTATTGCTATGAGTTTTAGAGGATTCATCTGGTGATAATCTATAATTTTAGCACATTATTTTGGTTTTGTAGCATATAGATATTATCTAGAAACAATCAGCTATGAACTTCACAAAAGCATCCTCATTTCAGTGAAGTACTAACATCTCTGTATGGACTATTTGCCTTTACAAGTCAAATCTAAAATCCTCAGAACATCTGTTGATTGCCTCTACTGATACTAAGCTTGTTCAACAAAGTGTTGCCTCTCCTTACAAGTATCTTTTTTTTTAAAGATTTATTTATTTTATGATAGACAGAGAGAGACAGAGACAGAGAGACAGAGAGGCAGAGGGAAAAGCAGGCTCCATGCCAGGAGCCTGACGCAGCACTCGATCCCAGGACCAAAGGCCCTGGACCAAAGGCAGGCGCCAAACCACTGAGCCACCCAGGGATCCCCTCCTTACAAGTATCTTAACTGTGCTTTTCTGGCTATCATACATGACTAAGCCATTATCTCAAAATATGCCATTTCTACTTAAATGGCTTAAAAAGACCAATAGCCTAAATACGTCTCTTGGGCATTTTCTAGGGATAAGGAACACATTTTTGGCCATCAGTTAGTTGATCTTTAACAGCACTTATTTGATTAGAAAAATTGTGACTAAATTAATATAGACTAACTACAAAATGCTTCATGGTCAAATGTAGCTGATACTGCAGTCTTTGCAGGTTGAGTTGAGCCATAAATAATGAGAATTAAACCCAAATCCAGATTTACACAAGTTTTTCTACATATATTGTAATTGGAAATTCATTTTTAGTAGGAATATAGCATCTTAGGGATATAATGATTTGAACAATCCAATAAATAACAACCAGTAACATCTGCACTCAATCTCTTAACACCCTTTATCCCTGGAGTACTATGTAACCCATTAGGAAAGCATGGGGATAATTTTTGTAGAAAAAATGCTATTAAAAGTTCTGCATCAAAATTTTTTTAAGAAATGCCCTAGTACATAAGGAAAAGAAGAGATCAACTAGGTATTGCCCAGGTACACATTAAATTGCTACAGCTGGGTATAACCATTAAAAAAAAAAATCTGGATCCAGCCATTAGCAGATACTTAGCCAGCATAAATCGGAACATGTTTTAGCTTTATAGAAATGGGCTGCTAGCTTTTCGTCACTTGGTTCTCTTAAGGTTTCCAAAATGTGTTAATGTTCCAGGTGTCCACTTAATTCAGTTAGTACTAATATAAAGATTTTTCAAGATGCAGTCTAACTTTATTGAACTAAACAAGTTTATTGGACTAAAGTGACATAGCTTGCTATAATATTGCAACAAATTCTACATGACTACTTACCATTAAAATATCTAGTTTGAATTTTTTTAATTAGTGGATTAGTTTACAATGTTCTCTCTTATTCAAAATAGAACAATTTTCAAAACAATTCATTACTTTATCGGTCTGTGGCAAAAGTTTGGACTTTTGACCAGAAATATGCCCTAATCTTACCTAAGAGTTGAAAAGACCAATTAATGACGGAAACAGTTACTTAAAATTGAATTTGGTATTTTCCCCACAGTATGTTCCACAGAATATGAAAGTACTTTGTTTTTTTCTTATGCACGTTAGCATACTAAACAGTCTGAGAAATCTTGCAATAAAGAAATCAGTTTGATTTTCTTTAACTCAGCAATTCCTAAATTTATTTGATGGAATCCTTTAATCCCATAAAAGATACTAACCTCATGCAGAAAGTACCTGAGTTGGGATGAAAAAGATACTCCAAGTCTTCCTTGTATACTTCATTTCTAAATCTTAAATAACTTGTTTTCAAAATTTTCAAATCTATATTTTTTCACTTTAAGCATTCTCTCTCTCTCTCTCTCTCTCTCTCTCTCATTCTTCCCCCGCTCTTTAACAGAAGCTATTGATAAACTGGTAACTTTAATTTCAACTTTCATGGAATCTAACACTAAGGTACTGTGCTTGGCATTATAAAATTGTTTTATCATCCCTTAGTTTTCACTTTAGTAGACTAAATAGACCAAAGCCCCACTATCTTTTTTTCTTTTATAAATCACAATTTATACTCATCGAATTATCTTTCTGGAATCCAACTTCTTCAAAAGTATCCATAATCATTTTTAATCTGATACCCAACACTAGCATATTACTCTAATTAATGTAGCATACTCCATGAATCAGGAGCCACTTTAATCATCAAGACTTGTATGAAATTATTGCTGTACACTCTCTTAAAGTGGAATTCTTTGAAAATTTTATGTAAAGTCACTATATCAACACCCTCATCTCCCCCCAAAAACTACGTATGTTTGTTTTGTTTTTTGCTGGGGCACTCCACCATAGCAATGTCTTTCTAAGTAAAGTATTTTTAAACTTCATAAATAAATAATTCATTAAACGACAACAAATGAATTAACTAAGGAATTAATTCCTTGCTAACTTGCATTTGGGGAACATAAAAAGCAATAGCATTAACTCATACCCAACTACGGCATTCAAAAACAAAGTGGTTTCATTAGGTGCACATATTTATCAGAACTTAAAACTTATGGAGGTCTCGGGATGCCTGGGTGGTTCAGGGGTTGAGTATCCTCTTTTGGCTCAGGGTGGGATCCCAGGGTCCTGGGATCGAGTCCCCCATCGGGCTCCTCATAGGGAGCCTGCTTCTCCCCCTGCCTAGGTCTCTGCCTCTCTCTCCGTGTCTCTCATGATAAATAAATTTTTTTTAATTCTGTCTCTTTTTGACACTGAATTTCCAATATTATTTTTAGGTTTAATATTATTCTTCAAAATATATAACAGATTTTATATGATAAAATGCTTACTAAAAATATTTGTACTGACAATAATTCACTATATAACTGCTAGAGGATTATAATCACAAAATTTTGATCTGTGCACTTTTTAAAGTTTGATTTATGTGCACTTTTATTCCAGGTAAGTATGATAGAGTAATAAAGAAAAGGCTATTAAACACACAAAAAAATTACATTCGAATAAAATAAAATTGCATGGGTGAGTGGACTAGAAATAGAGTCAAGAAGAGAAATGAATGATAAACATTTTCACTCGTTATAAAACAGCTTGTCCGGGTTTTTAAATGGAAAACAGTGAACATCACCTGCTATAGTTTTTAGTTTCCACTGGCTACACACATTTTAAAAAGCAACACACAGTAAGGATACCAGGCATGACATCATTTATAATAATTAAAATGATGGTGAAAATATTAGGTATAAACTTTAAAAATATATGAAGTTTTTATGTATTATAATTTTTTCAAAATTCTTCTAGGAAATAAATGAACACTACGTTTGAAGATCACCAATTTAGAAAAGTGGTAAATAAAGGCACCAGAGAAAGTAGGTAGGATTTCTGGGGCACACAGGGTCTGCACAGTCCAGTTCAAAATGAAGCCAGCCCCTTTTTCAGGCTTTTCTCCAGCCACATTCAGGTCTACAAGTCCAGGTGTGGAGGGAGAGGAAAGTTGGATTTAACCAGACTTAGAGTTTTGCCAGCCAACAATAACAACGCAAAAAAATAAAAGCAAATAGGTTGATGCTGTCAGCAAGGGAGTAATTATAATGATGGACTATGGAATCTAACTGAGTAAGGAGGGAAACGGGAGAATGGACACTGAAGGTAGTAGGAACAGTGGGCTATCAGGCTCATAGGAAAATAAAGCAAGAGAACTAAAGAGAAAGTTGTGTAAAACTCAGTGGTAGTACCAGAAAAGTGTGTTGCCTGAAGCTGAGATTATGGAGGGCTTGGCAGATATCACTAATGCAACATGTAGGGTCTGAGGATGGAAGGATGGACATGGTTGGTTGGTGGGCGAGATCATTCGGGGACAGCGAGGCTGCACGCCTGGTTCCTGGACCTGTTAAAAGCAGCACTATGGTTATATTAGTTATATTATTAACTTAGCTCCACATTCTATTTTGTTCCCTACTCAATTAAGTTTGCAGCACCTCTAAAGCCCCGTGCACGATTAACCATTAACTTTGCCCTTTTCACTCTACCCCTTGTTTGAAAACTATCTGACATACCAAGTCCAGATTAGCATGTCACTGTCCACAAGAATGTAGACCTTTAGCTTGTTTGAAGACTTCCCTCCACTGGGTTTCAAGAAACACATCACCCTCCTTTCATGGATTCACCTTCTTTCCCAATCACATACCTAGGCTCAACAGGCCAAGGCAGCCCTGCCTTCTTGTTGGACTTCTGATAATAGAGCTTTCTTTGCTTCAAAATCGGTCTCAGACATTGGCTTGCTGTGCATTGGATGCACAGACAAATCTGAGTTCAGTAATAAGAGGAAAGAAAGCTAGCATCCTAGTAGACAGACTGGAGGGTTTATCTCCATGCTTACTGAATCCCCAAGAGTTACAACAGGCATGAGAATTGTTAAATCAAGTAACAGGCCATGAGACTGAGATGACACTAATGCCATGAAGACCTACATAAGTAAGCAAACCCAAATCAAAGCTGTAAATGCCTCAAGGTTACAAAACCTAGGCACAATTTATCACAAACAGCCAACCAGATTTTAAGCAACAGTCAGTCAGTTTCTCCCTACAATGTGCCTTCCACACAACAGCCAGTGATTTTAGTTGAATGCAAATGTGTTCACATCCACTACCCTGTGTTAGCTCTAAGCTGAGTGCTTTGCAAAGTCCTGACATGGTCTCTGAGCCCCAGAGCACACAGGTACCTGAGCATGTCTTTAGCTTCCACTCTTCTCCCTTGCCCTCTGGTCCTCTGCTCTGGTCCTGCGGGCCTTCTCACTACTACTCCCCATCGTGCCATACATGCCAGCCTAGTCCCCCCTACCAGCCTTCATCTCTTCTGCATGGGCCCTCCACGATCCTTGCAGGGCTGAGCTCAGTCTGTTCCAAGCCTCTGATGAGCTTTCCCTGAACACACTACATAAAATAACCTGTAACCCCCTCAAGTCAACCCTGTCACCTTGTTCTGCTTCATTTTGTTCATAGTATCAAATACTGAATTTTTGGAAACTACATTTGCAAAGTCAATTTGTTTATTCACTTGTTACTTGTCTTCCTCACTGGAACACAAGCCCCATGAACACAGGCACCATGTCTATCTTGTCCATCCGCATACCCAAAACCTAGAATAAGAGTCCCATCAACAAATAATATTGTTGAAGGAACTGATAAATAAATGGTCGATTTATAAATATAGTCTGCATTTTCATTCCTTTTTGTTGCTTGAAATACTAAATCTCAACTTCTAATCAATTACACAACTCAATTTTATTCTTCCTTGTCTCCTGCAAAATATTTCTAACCTGACCCATCTTATATGCCCCATTATATAATATGAAACCATATTTAAATAATTATCATAGTACACTGATGGTTAGATGCAGAAAATTGTTTCAAAGTCAAATTTGAACATATATATTCTCCATTCCACCCCTTTATGTCAAGGAAGAAAACTAAATTTACCTTAAATTGTTTGTTTTTGATAGATGATTAGGGAAAGTATTTAACATCTTATTAACCTTTAGGTGTTCAGAAACTGACTTTTATTTTTTTAAAGATTTTATTTATTTATTCATGAGAGACAGACAGAGAGAGAGGCAGAGACACAAGCAGAGGGAGCAGAAGCAGGCTCCACGTAGGAGCCCGATGAGGGACTTGATCCCGGAACCCCAGGATCATGTCCTGAGCCGAAAGCAGACACTAAACTGCTAAGCCACCCAGGCATCCCAGAAACTGACTTTAAATTTGTGGTCCCATGTAGGAAATTTCCAAGTAGAGAAAACATTCTAATTACAATCACTTTCTCATATCCATTTTAAAAATAAGGAGCATTATTTGTCATGTCAGTAACCTCACTTGTCAGCTTTTTTGAGACGATTCATAATTCATTAAGCTAAAATACATATAAAAATCATATTTATCAGATAATATATGTAACCAAACAACACTTTTCAAAGAAACACATTATTTTTCTTATTCTTATTGCTTGGCATGTCCCTTTGCTAAGATGTGGGATAGTTCCCCTGCCCAAACAAGTTACATATTGGATTTTTTTTAAAAGCCTGGGATCGTTTAAACATATCAAAAACTATAAAATTTAAAGTTAAACTTTAGAACCACTCCAGAAGGATTAGTGATACTGGTCCTCAGCCTCATTTTATTCAGTTTGTTTTATAGAAATATGTTTCTTGTTTGGGGAATTCACAAGTGCTCTATCTTCTGCCTAGAACATTCTTTACCTTGGTCCTTACCTGTCTGGCCCCTGCTCACCTGTCAGGTCTCAGCTTGCCTGGTTCTCCCCCCCTGTGCAAGCCTAACTGGCCCCACAGCACCTGGCTTAGGGGTCCCTCCTGTGGATTTCCAAGGTACTCTGATCTTCCCTTCTCATATTTATTTCATATTACAAAGCTCTATTTGCTGTCTCTAACCCCTAATCAATTTTAAGCTCCTTTTGAGGCAGGAGCTGATTTTCTTTGGGAACATACGTGTTTCAAAGCTTAATGGTGCTTTCATGAATCAGTAAATTGAGTACCAGTTAATCGCCTGAGTCACACTCACTGCACTTGAAAATATCCACAGTACCCGTTATTTCCCAAGAAATCAAGAGGTGAATGCACTCCACTATTCATTCATCAGGTCCTGACAGCAATGGCATTTACTTCATTGAACAGATTAATTTTGCATCAAATGTTTCATTAAAAAGGTAGCATGCAAAAACTTTATCACTGCAAAGGTGCATTATTATAGATTTCTTTTGCTTCTATATATTGATCATGAAACTCAAGAAGCCTCAGAAAAACCATATATGCTTTACTAAATAACTCATTTTCAGTCCATGACTCCTATTTTCCAAGAGATGCAAATTGGGGAAAATATCTTAAACCCATATAAAAACAAAAAGTTACATGAAAACAACCCCCCCCCCTTCCACCCCTTTTTTAAAGTTCAACGGTATTTACCAGCCATGATCGATTCCAGTTTAGGACTGAAGAAAATGTCTGTGTAACATTCTAAAATGAGTGAGATTCAACAAACTGATTTATAGTAAATTCCAAGCCTAGGACTCCTAAGTCAACATTCTAACAGTGCTAGCTAGTGAAAGTTCAGGGACAGCGTGGCTTGCCATGGCTGAAGGCAAACCCAAAGCTGTGAGTGAAGGATGGCTGCCGGGTCATGTGCTGCCAAGGCCTCAATGTAAACACAGGTGTGTGGGAAGGAGCGCAAGGGTTCTCCCATCGAGCAGCTAAAGAAACACGGCCGGTCACGCTGGGGAGTCTGAATGCTACATTTTGAAAAGAGATCATTTCGGTAAAATGATCTCTTATTTCACATGTTAATACATCCTCAACTTAAATGGTTCATGCGGCACACCTGAACCTCATATCATTGCTTTATATTGAAAAATTAAGAGATTGGAAAGCAGATCCTTTTTTCCCCTGCTGAGCATCTCCCTGCTGAGGAAAGTAGTTTGAAGTTTTTACCACCTCATTTGCTGGCATTTTGCAAGGATTCTTTTTACGGTTGCGTGGAATTAATGCCAAGAGAGGATTTTTCCTGCCAAAGCCTGTTAAATGGTATAGCAGGGCTTTTTAAAGCTATGCCATGAATATGCCACACATTATCAGTAAGTTTACCAATAACAATAACATTTGCTAATAGGTTTGAGTTTGAGGCACTTGTTTTCATTTTTATGGTTTTGCTTTTTTGTAGTTATTTTGGGATTTGTTTTTGTTTTTCTCTGGAAGGGGAAGAAGTTGGTTTAGTTTTCTGATATAACTATTATCATACTAGTGTTAAAACTGTACAATAACCTATAGGGAGGCCTTTGGTTATGGACATATGTTATGAAGGCAGACAGTCTGAGTTCATATTTTAGCTGAACAACCTACCACTGTAAGGCTTACTCAGATTATGTAAATTTCCAAATCTCAGGTCTTCCTTTATAAAACAGAGATATTTGTAAGATCTCCTCATAGGAGGTTATTTTGTGGATTAAACATGTCAATACACAGAAAGCATTCGGTACAGTGCTTGATAATAGTGTAAAATAACTATCACCATCCTTACTGCCATTTTGTCATTAGTATCAGCTTATTTCATTTAGAATTTAACTTCATTTGATATGGTTTCCAAACTCACTATAGGAGATGACTGACTATAAAATGCAAATATATTTGTAATTATCTTCTCTACTAATTACATAATTCTCATTAACAGAAGTTAATAAGAACATTTATTTCTTGAAGAAAAATAAGAGATTCTTCTTGGCATTAAATTTTTTAAGGAAATGTCTCACCTTCTAATCTTTTTGGTTGGAGACTAACGTCATCATGATATCTATTCAGTCTTTGTTTTTGTGGACTGTTCCACTGAACTTCTTCTTAAAGGGGAATTTTAAGAGGCCCCCTTAAAATTTCTTGCAGAGCTGGTTTGGAGGTCACATATTCACGAATAATACATTAAATAATGCCCTTTCCTAATACCGCAACCCAGAATCCTTCTGCGTATCATCAACATTATTCTCAACATTATTATTGTTGTTATATGTATAACAGTGCATAATTTTATGCTTTCAAATGGACTTTCTTTTGAATTAGATACTCTTATATCCCCACTTAAGAGATGAGAAAAATGTTTGCACAAATGAGAAAGCAGTAGCTTGCCCTAGGACATATAAATAGGACACACCTGTGCATTGTACTCATAAGTATTCATGCACATCTTATTATATAAATCCCATGTTCTTTTGGAGATAAAAAAATGGCACTGAACTGGCAGTCACCTCTATGGCCAAGGCCAAGAACAGTGGTTCTCAAAATGTCAGAGGCATCAGAGTTACTTGCATGGCTTATGAAAACAAAGACCACAATGTGCCTCCTTCAATCAGAGTTTCTGATTCAATAGATCTGAGTGTAGCCCCGGAATCTGCATTTCTAACAAGTTCCTATGTGATACTGATACTGCTGGTCAGGGACTACATATTGAGAACCACTAGTCTACAATTTTAAAGCTTCTAAATATATACTACGCTGAATTTGCTGATTGCTTTTTCTCAGTCATCCAAATTTATTTAGCAATGTAGGTGCAGTAACTGAAATAAAGAATATTGGAAGAGGAGCTCCAGGTAAGATCTAGAAATATCATCCCCTCCCTACACCCACATTTACCAATGAGTTTTCTAAAGCTAACAAATGAACCAATGCTCACTTTGGTTCTCAGGGCCTTCTTTTATTAAAGACATCTACAATGTTCACATATTTCCTTTTCTCAATCTTAGAAGTTAAAAATCTGGATTACATATAAGGGTGAAAAGGAAGAGAAGAGAAAGGAGAGGAGAGGGGAGGGGAGGGAAGGGGAGGGGAGGGGAGGGGAGGGGAGGGGAGGGGAGGGAAGGGAAGGGAAGGGAAGGGAAGGGAAGGGAAGGGAAGGGAAGGGAAGGGAAGGGAAGGGAAGTCAAACAGGTAACATTATGCCTATGTGATACCAACTTTTTCTTTCTGTAAGTTGGTTCTCATTCACACTTGTATCATATCACTTGGCACTAAGATATGCATTATTTAGCCTGGATTATATATTCCAGAGTTGGAGGGCACATGAGAAAAAAATATATTCCCCCACATGTTGAATAAGAGGGATGCAGGTACAGGAGAAGTTGTGGACTTAGAAGCCTGCCAGGTTAAGACTAGGCAAGGAATTGAAGAAAGCTTTCTGGAAAACAATTCAAGAGGCAAATGAATTTACAATAAAGGTAGAGTGGGAAAAGTTGAAGATGGGGAAGGTCGGAGTCTGGAGAGGAAATCTAAAGCAAAATGAAGATGAGAAAAAGGAGAAAAACAGGTGAGGTTTGCACTTTAGGAAGTAGTTAAGTGAGTGAGTGGCTTAGAATGGCTTTAGCTGCCATCTTCCAATTACCTTCAATATGCCCAAACCTGGTTTGGAGGGAGGAAGGCAGAAAGGGGAGAGAGAGAGGCCCTGATTGTTCCCATTTGCCAGTATCCCTGTTGTAAATGTCTAAGTACTCCCATCTTGGCCAATTTCAAGCTATCAACAAGTGGCCTATCTGGGAAGAAAAGTGCCAAATTGGACTGCTAGCTTGTGAAAACTGGCTCCAACATACCCAAACCCACCTCAACTAAAAACACAACCTAGAAAAAAAGTGGACTTGCTATTCAAACACAGCTTTAAGACAATAGCTCTATAGCCTCCTCCACAGCTTTCAGCTAGATGTAAATTCTTAAATTCTCCTAGGTAGAATCAAGAGCCATCTCTTCTCTGTAATTGACACAGAAGCATAGGATTACATTCTTTCCAGTTTGTTTAGAAAGCCTTAGCTTGAAGTTATTTCATCTTCTGGTCTTGACAGACATCTGTAGCTGGTCTCATTGTGCACATACCCTGCAGTGCAAGGGTCTAAGGTGATAGAAAACTGCAGCAGCCTAGGATGAAAGAGCACTTGACGGGGTGGTGGAGACTACTTGCTGTCAGCCACAGGGGGGCAGATTAGTAAAAATAGAATTTAGGAGCTAAGGGATGAAAAATGCTGCCCTCAGCTGAGTCCCCAGGGTTTAGGGTATGCTGGAGAGGAAGATAAGCCTCTCCACGAAGGGTGGTTTCAAAGAACTAGTAGGAAAGCAATGACCCCATGAGCAGAAAGCCTTCATGACCGTGTACCAGAGTTCCAGGGCTGGTAAACACTCCAGAAAAGGACCATGCCTCAAAACTGAGCTCTCTTGTGAAGCATTTTGAAAAAGAGTTCTGGATACCTATTTTAGATAGTTATGCATATTTTTGAAAAAATACTGAGAGAAACCTTCACAAATTTCCTCTCTTCAAATATTTATAAGCAATTCATGTAGAAGCCTTAAAACCCTTAAATACTTTGTTCCTTTTGTTGAAAAGAACATAACGAATATTTATGGTGGCATTTCCATGACTTATATTTGTTATTCCTTTCCACAAAAAGATTCTAGAAGATTTGGGTTCAAAAAAAGCTTCTAATTTGAACTTTGTGCCAATTTTTTTTTTTACATTTACATAGATGCCATTCAAGTCTGGGATGATATTACATAAAAACTAGATATTTTTTGCACAAATATTAGCTCATATGCATTTTAAATAACCAGAAAATGATTCAGGTTTTTTTGAGGTGCCCTGAGTTACTTCCAGGTATTATCATTTAAATTAAAAAACTGCAAGAGGGGAACCTCAAAATCTGGAAGTTACATGCTCCTCTGGAACTCTGAGAGGATCTGTTTCTTCCCAGAAATTGTGGCTACTGAATGAAAGAGTTTACATTCGTCTGTGTATGAAATACAGCTGAGTCGCCTGGCTGTAATCCTCAGGGTTGTGAATGTTAATCATATGAAGTGTTTATTCATTAGGCATTCCTTTTTATGTTTTCTTTGGGACTGCCCATTTCAGAAGCTCTGCCCATGCATGTTCAAGAAAAGAACAGCCTACAGAGGGTTAAAACATTGAGGAAAACTTCCAAAATGTCTGTGGGAAGGCTGTGATTTGTTAGTTTGTGCACAGGTTTGGTTTGTTTTTTGTTGTTTATTATTATGTATCATTCTATTTCTTCCCTTAATCTTCCTTCTCTTTCACTCTCCCAAGAAGGAGTAAGGAGGACAGAGATCTATTTAAATTTCCTTGTAATATTGCAACACTTTTTACACTGTGAAAGAAATGGAGAGGATGTGGAAGGTATGGAAAGTTGAAGCAACTGATTCCCTCACCCCCATGCTCTGAAACCTGTAAGGGCATTTTGGAATTTCTCCTTCAGCGACCCTATGTCACTTCTTTTCTAACACAGTAAATTTCATCCCTTCCTGTCTCTCCTTTCATGGGGAACTATGACCCCTCCACACCATCACCCTCCTCTCCTGTAAGTTTAGACTGTAGCTCTAGTATTTTCACCTGAATTATCTAAATTATCTAAATCTGGGTATCAGATAAGACAGAAGTGTCAAATTCTATTTTTGTCTTTTCTTAAATTTTGTCTGATAGAAAATAAGGTCCAGTGTACAAGTAGTAGTAGTTTAACAAAATAATCTGGATCATTTAGGTTCCACACACAATCAAGAATTTTAACTTTTATTCTTCTATTGACTATAAGTAAAATTTTATCGATACCTGAAAACAACTTAGTGATGAGAAAATTTTTAATTGGAATTATGAAATAATTTATAATTTTATTATTTTTAATATAAGGGTTAAGATCATTATAGAAGAAAAAACATGTCTGTCTTATCTTGCCTGAATAAAAAATTAAATAAATGAAAACATAAAAGACATATATAGGTATATATTCTATACAGTTCACAAGATCTTCTGTTTTTCTGTTAATCAATAATATTCCAGGTACCTTTTTAATATGAAGCTCACTAGAAGATGTCAAACTATTATGACAAAGTAGAAGAAACTATAAAATTTCTGGAGTTTACAGTTTTTATGTCATTTGGTTCAACTCACAAAAAGCCTACATTTAGAATTTATTAAAAATGAATTATTTTAGTACTCTCAGCTTTATCTGCAAGTGGCAAATGCATGAAAAAGTGTGTTTAAAAGTAAAGGTTAAAAAAATAACAGAAGTAAAACAAAAACGAAAAGTTTGCTAGTTTGCAGTTTATTTTTTAAGTCTTTGAAGTTTGGAATCCTGGACGATATACCTCATCTGTAAAGCTCTGAAATGTTGGGAGCAAAGTTTTAAATATTGGGAAACTGAAAGACACTCACTGTTTTTAAAGTTCTGCATCACACACTATGAGCGTAACGTTTAGCATTGCAATGTTTTGAATGGCCAATGAATGTCACCTTTTTTTTTTACTTCTAGGTAAAAATCATCCATTTTCTTAGTAAACGCTGAAAAGAGTAAAATGCATAGAAAATACAGCACATAGCTTCATGTGTCTTAAAGTATGCAGCTGCATTCAGTTTCCTTTAGCTTAAGTGCTAGTAACATAAGTAAATATTACAGTAAGCAACTGGCAGCACAGTAATGTTAAGGATCTAGCAACCTCCCACATTTTAGGGAGTTATAACTTAGTCTTAACATTGGCTCCAGGCCTAAACTTGGCATAGAAATTCCTGATTGGAGTGTGTCATTTCATTTCATTTCATTTCATTTCATTTCATTTCATTTCATTTCATTTTTTTAGTTTACAAAATAAAGTCAAAATTAGCTTCTTATTATTTAGTCAAAAGTAGCCAAAAATAACATGATCTTGGGTGCATTTCGATACTTTTATGCATGTCTATTTTTTTTAAATTTTTAATACTTTATTTATTTATTTGTTTGTTTGTTTGTTTTGAGAGAGAGAGAGAGAGTGCAAGCGAAAAAGCACAAGCAGAGGTTGCTGCAGAGAGAGAGGGAGAAGCAGGCTCCTGGCAGAGGATGTTGGTATCATGCCCTGAGCCTAAGGCAGATGCTTAGCCAGCTGAGCCACCCAGGCACCCCTATGCATGTCTAATTTAAAATTAGTTTTGGGACACCCGAGTAGCCTATTAGGTTAAGCATCCAACTCTTGGTTTCTGCTCAGGTCATGACCTCATGGGTTGTGGCACAGAGCCCCACATTAGGCTCCCCGCTCAGCAGGGAGTCGGACGGAAGACTCTCTCCCTCTACACCTTCCCCATTGTCTCTCTTTCTTGCTCTTTCAAATAAATAAATCTTAAAAAATGAAATGAAATGAAATAATCAGTTTTAGCTTTAAAAAATAATAATATTGCAGACATTTACAGAGAATGAAGACCAGCCAGGTCTGACTGGCAGAGATTTAACAGATGTGCATGTAAGCCAATGCATAAAATACTACTACCTAGGAAGCAAAACATCACTGCAATTAACCTCTATTCTGTTTAGTATAATGTTATTTACTAAACTGTGTCCCCTCCAAAATTCATATATTGAAGCCCTAATGCCAAGTGTGACTGCATTTGGAGACAGGACCTCTAGGGAGGTAATTAAGATTAAATGAGATCATGAAGACGGGGCAACTGAGACAACTGTTATCCTTTTAAAAAGAGAAAGAACAGGGATCCCTGGGTGGCGCAGCAGTTTGGCGCCTGCCTTTGGCCCAGGGCGCGATCCTGGAGACCCACGTCGGGCTCCCGGTGCGTGGAGCCTGCTTCTCCCTCTGCCTATGTCTCTGCCTCTCTCTCTCTCTGTGACTATCATAAAAAAAAAAAAAAAGAGAGAAAGAACACCAAATCCATTTCTCTCTCTCTTCCTTTCTGTCTCTCTCTCTTTCTTTCTGCATGTGCACTGAGAGCAGCCCTGTGAGGACACATTCAGAAGGCAGCAATGTACAAGCCAGGAAGAGAGGCCTGAACAGCCCTGATGGTGCTCTGATCCTGGACTCCAGAACTAGGAGAAAATAAATTTCTGGTGTTTAAGCCACCCAGTGTGGGGTATTTTGTTATGTCAGCCTGCATAGACTAACACATATAAGACATGAAAAACTAGAAGGACCTAGGATTACTGCAACTAAATATCAATATTTCATCTCTTTAAGGCCATTTCCTTGTGTTTGTGAAATTTTTCAGAGATGCTCCTTTGATCATATTGCATGTCCTTTCTTCATAGCATTCATTAATAATTGATTTGTTCCTCTGACACTGTTTTTAAAATAGCCAATTGCTACATAATTGATTTTCAAAGTTTTGCATTTCTTCAGAGTCTTTCATCTGATGTTTCTTTTCCTCTATTTTATAAAAGTGGCAATATGTCTTATGTTAAAAAGATTTTTAAAATTTTTAGTCATTTTATTCTGACTTAGTGTTGCCAAAAGATAGGTTTTGAAGATAGTTCCTGTCTCATTCACTGTTTGGGGGAGGCAGGTGGTTTCTTTTCTCAGATCTACAGCTTGAAAATAACCTGATATCCTTAGGTCCTACTCTACTTCTGGTTTGGCTCAGGTATTCACCTAGTCCTATTCTGTTGTCCTGAGGAGGCATCCTCTCCTTCTCCTGCCCTCACTACTATATTCCCTAGTACTCTAGACTTAAGTAGGATGTTGAAGGGGGAAAAAAAACTAAAATAAAATTTCCAGTATATGCTGTTATTAGGATTTTGTTATCCATTGAAAAGGGAAACTTAGAAAGAGAAGGAGGTTTCCCTGGGTGATAGGCTGATGAATGCACTTTTGACATGTTGAGTTTGAAGCAACTGTGGGTCATTCAGAGACATCCCATGAATAGCTGAATAAACAGATCAGAAACTGGGCAGAGGTGGGTGGCTGTGGTACATTGGGAAACCGTGAGTGAGAGGAGATCACTTAGAGTCTATAAACAGAGAAGAAAACAAATAAGTACCCACCAGCATTTAATAGAGAAATTGAGGGGGGATCCCTGGGTGGCTCAGCAGTTTAGCGCCTGCCTTGGCCAAGGGCATGATCCTGGAGTCCCAGTCCCAGGATCCAGTCTTACATCAGGCTCCCAGCATGGAGCCTGCTTCTCCATCTGCCTGTGTCTCTGCCTCTCTCTCTCTCTCTCTCTCATAAGTAAACAAATAAAATCTTAAAAAAAATAGAGAAATTGATGGTGAGAGGGGAATAGCAGAAAGATAAGAAAACTAAAACTATGTGCCAAAAAAAAAAAAAAAATGTGTTGGGGTGGGGATGAAGGAGTGATAATAGCATGAAATTCAGCAGAGAAATCAAGAAAACTAAGGCCTAAAGAGTGTGGATGTAATTTTAACTTAAGAACTACAAAGTCTTTGCAACCTTAGCCAAAACAGCATAGTGGGATGATAGAGACAGCAATCTAGCTATTGCGAGTTGAGAAGAAGAGTGCATAGAGACAATTTCTCAGAAAGATTACTCATGAAGAGAAGAGAAATGGAGCAGGAGTTCAAGGATCTTAAAGCTTGTGGAAGTTTTATTTACTTGATTTGTTCTTCATAGGAACAGAATTGACTATATAATAAGGAGAAAAAGTGTCAGTAGAAAGGATGATATTGAAATTACAAGAAAAGAAATGTATTTATCTTCTCATCCAAGAAACTTGTTTTAAATACCAACTGTATTTCATCTACTGTGCTTCGTGTTGGGGATCCAAGGATAGGTTAAATTAGCATGAATGCTGCTCTTTAGAGAACCCCAGATAGACCAAAGGCTCTATGAAGGTAAAGAAGATGATGATCCAAATGGAGTCATTAGCCTCAGGAAGAAAGAGAATCCGTTCTTTCAAAGGAATGAGGTAAAGTGGGCATGATGAATGCAGACATGTTTGTAGATGAAGGACAGGAATTTGAAGAAATTCATACTTCAAGGTCTCTAATTCTATGACATACAATGCAAACCATATATCCAAATGAGGATGTTCATGGTAAAGATTTAATTATTGAAGGAAATAGAAGGAAATGAAGCAATGTGATACACAGCATAACTGCTGAGCACAACTAATAATCCAGCTAAAGTTGAAGATGGTAGATTTTGTTACGAATCCACCTGATGTTATAAGTTTCTCCGGCAGCACTCCATGGCAGATCAAATATGGAAAGACAAAAGGCAGAAGGGTAGATTTATCTTTGATTACACTAACACTGACTGCTATTCCAGATTACCCTAGAAATTGCAATGATTTAACACTACAGTTATTTCTCATTGATTGAAATTGAAGTTTATTTCTCAGGAAGCCTGGGTGGCTTAGTGGTTTAGCGCTGCCTTCAGCCCAGGGTGTGATTCTGGAGACCCAGGATCGAGTCCCACGTCAGGCTCCCTGCATGGGGCCTGCTTCTCCCTCTGCCCGTGTCTCTGCTTCTCTCTCTGTGTCTCTCATGAGTAAAAAAATAAAATCTTTTAAAAGAAAAACAAAAGAAGAAGTCTATTTCTCATTGATTGGAAATTCTTCAGAATAGGCATGGGGTGTATTCAGAAATTTATTTAGAGAGTCAATCTAATGAAAATTCATCCATCTTCAGCATGTAATTCCAAGAACACTTTGGGTATTGTCATCCAACTAGCATGGAATGGGAGAGAATGTGGAAGGTCATACCAGAGGTGTATATAAGCCAGTCCTAGAGGTGGCACACATAATTTCTACTCACAGCCCACTGGTCAGACCTCAGACACAGACCAAAACTTAACTGCATGCCTGTATGCTAAGAAGAAAGAAAAGAGGTTATGGTGAACAGTGAGCCAGTTTCTTACACAGGGTAGGTTTCAAGAAGCTAAGATAGACAGAGGAAGGAGAGAAGGAAGAAGGAACAAACAAATGAAGAAACAGAGGAAAAAGGAAAGAAGGTAAGACAGAGACAGACTAACAGGGTGAGAACACAGGCAAAGAAGGTTTAAATAGTATGAGAAAATGAAGTTAAGCCACAAGGGGAAGAAGAGATTTGAAGCTGTTATGGGACTGAATATTAAGATTCATGAGCAAGGATGAGAGAACTGGAAATATTGGAGACTGTCACCAGAAGTTAAGATAATAGAATTCTGGAGTCCAAAGACAGAGGAATGCTTGGAATGAGGGTTAGGATGTAGCCACTAGCGGGTTACTGTAAAGAACTGTGAACTTTCAGAGCTGTGTGAACCACAACAAGGAATGATGAAAAATTACAGCACTTGGAGTGAAAAGTAAAATTGTGACCTGAGTGCCAAAGTTCTTGACAAACACAAGAGATGAATTAATGTGCCACAGAAGGATGAATGCATGTCAGGAATAAGTCTCAAAAGTAGAAGGAGGATTTTTACTGGAAGATGCAGGAAATGATCCAGAAAACCAATAGGGAGTGACAAGCCCTGTGAAACATGGAATGGATAAGTAGTCTCTGTTGTAGATGGTTGCCAGAAAAATCATGTCCTCAGCAGGGAGCCTAGTTTCAGTTAGGGCAAAGATGTTGCATGAAGCATTCCATGAAAAATGAGTATTACGGTAGAATGTGGTTATAGAAGGCCACAGAAGACATCTGAAAATGACCCATGGGGCAGGGAAGAACTAGCAAAACAGTTTTGGCTTAGGAAAAAAACTGTGACAAAAAAGCCTTCGGTTTGGGGGCAGTAGCCTAGGAATCAAGAGCAAGAATAGCCTAGGAATCAATAGCAAGAATGAGAGGTATGATGGTACTACATAGAACTCTAGCACATAAATTTAATCCAGTGCCTCCTGGAAGTTACAGAAGAATGGGCTTATTGCCTCCAGCCACATGGGCCCAGGAAGCTGAAGGCAGCCCCTGTGTCACACCTGAGGTACGAAATCTGTAGTATGGTCTCTCCACTCTTAGAGACGAGGCTTGCTAGGCCCACTGCACCCAGTACTACTCCATAATGGAACGCTTCTTCCTCAAAAGATCTGAGAACCTCTATCCTACTAAAATGGGAATAAATTCTGTTCTGCATCTTCCTTACTTTCAAAATCAGAAGAGCTCTCTCTTCCCCTGAGGACTCCAAACAGAAGCCCTAGGAAAATAAATGAAGTAAGGAAATGCAAGAACCAACAAATAATATCTCAGCAAGTTAACTTACCACATATTGATATATTTATAATGAATAAAGTATTGACAGTACTCTAGGTACTCAAAGAATATATTAAAAGTAAGAATATTTCCTGCTACTCTGACGATTCATCCAAGCCAAAAGAATTCAGTGGATAAACATCTGTCACCCGTTCAATTTTGCGTAAGTGTGAAAATTCAAAAGACTATGTTTTTGAATACCACCAACAAGGCAGCCTCTTTGACTCCCTTCCCCTAACCAGGGAATTTACTAAAAACAATTTTCCAACATACCCCAATAATGATTCCAGGTTTCAGAGATGCTATTGGGACATAGGCAAATAACATAGACAGTTACTCAATTTCCCATGTGATTTGTTGGCAGGAGGAGGGGAGGGGGATGTGTGCTGCCTGTGGATCATCAAATAGTGTGACCCTTGCCTTTCAATTTAGTGGTTAACTCCATAAATTTATTTCTACTCTGCTCATTTCAAACTTGTATTTGAAGTGGCTACATTTTGGTATAATGCAAACTACTTGTACAGTACAACTCTTCCATTTTTATGTACCCTCATAGCCTTGTAAAATAGTAAGAGCACTACCACTACCCATTGGCAGATGAAAACATTTTTACAAAACCATTTGGAATGATTGATCCTGAAAATATTTTCTTCTCTTGGTATCTAGAATACTATATCCCCTTTGTTCTCTTTCTGGCTAACCCTTCTTAACCTCTGTAACGAAGTTCTTGCTCATCTACCAAGCAAATATCTATGGGATGGAGTGCTACAGGGCTCATTTCCTATACCTCTTCTCAATCTTACTGATTCACATGATTTTAAATACCACTATACTTGCATGACTCACAAACTAGTATCTGCCACACAGAACTCTCCACCAAACTCCAAACTGCTTATCTAGCCATCCTCTCCATGACCACTGGGATTTCTACATGGCATCTCTAACGTGGTATGTCTGAAACACAAACTCCAAATTACAATCCTCCATAAAATCTTCCTCCTACTGTCTTCCCTAACTGAATGGCTATTTCACCCTTCCAGATGCTCAGTGAAACACCTCATCTTTGAATCTTTCTCCTCTTCACATTTTACATTCAATCATTGGAAATGCCTATTTGTTTCTCTCCAAAATACATCCAGGCCACAGATACACCTCACCCCTTCACTGTTACCATCCTGATCCATGAGGCATTATCTCTTAATTGGCTTATTATAATAGCCTCTCCCTGAGAACCTTGCTTCCATTCTTATTCCCACTATAATCTATTCTTATTATGGCCCGAGAGAAATCTTTTATATGGGTTTTTGTCACCCCTCGGAGCAAAGCCCTCCAATGATTTCATATCTCAAAAGTGGAAGCCGCAGTCCACAATTAAGGCCTGTCATGAATTGGCCAAACGAACTTATTTCTCTGGCCCCATTTGCCTTTATATCACTCCACATGCTAGTCTCAGCAGCCTCCTCACATTGTCAGAAGCACACCAAGTTTGTGATTGCCTTTGAGTATTGGCTTGTTTTTCCATCTACATGTGAGTGTCCTTTTCTATATTCTTTTTTTTTTTAAGATTTTATTTATTTATTCATGAGAGACACAGAGAGAGAGAGAGAGGCAGAGACACAGGCAGAGGGAGAAGCAGGCTCCATGCAGGGAGCCCGATGTGGGACTCGATCCCGGGGCCTCCGGATCACACCCTGGGCCAAAGGCAGGCGCTAAACCACTGGGCCACCAGGGCTGCCCACTTTCCTATATTCTTATGGCTTCCTATCTTGGTTCCTTTTTGCCCAAATGTCATCTTTCAAATTAGGTCTTTCTTGATCATCCTTTATACATCTACAACCCCATATCCAATACCTTCTTACCGCCTTTACATGCTTTATTTTTTTCCAAAGCACTTACAACCATCTATTCTATATTTTTTGTTTTTTGCTTATTGTCTATATTCCCCAACTAAAACATGAGCTCCATGGATACAGAGATTTTTATGTTTTGATCACTGTTTTTATACTACTTGGCACTTAGAGTAATGATGGACATTTCAGCCAATACCTGATAATGAACAAATAAAGCATAATTCATTGACGTGTGAATCACTGAATATTATATACTGGTGACTGCCAAAATCTATGTCTGAAAAAATTAACTTTAAAAACTTAAACACTGGGATCCCTGGGTGGCTCAGCGGTTGAGCACCTGCCTTCAGCTCAGGGTGTGATCCTGGAGTCCTGGGATGGAGTCTGCATCAGACTCCCTGCGTGAAGCCTGCTTCTCCCTCTGCCTGTGTCTCTACCTCTCTCTCTGTGTGTCTCTCATGAATAAATAATATCTTTAAAAAATAAAAATTAAAAAAATAAAAACTTTAGAATAAAAAAACCCTGAAACATATTTCAAGGAGGTGCTTATTCCCCCGGAGTCTGCATGTTACAAAATGAAATAGGTCTCTCACTATATTTTTTTTTACTCTCTAGGACCTTTCACAAAAGTAGAATTGGTCCTACTTTTGAAATCTTTTATGGCACCTATCTTTTTAAAATTTGTTGTTGTTGTTCTCCAAATGTTTCTGTTGCATGGCATTGTATCATTGTTTGGGGGTTTTTCTTAAAGATTTTATTTATTTATTCATGAGAGACACAGGCAGAGGGAGAAGCAAGTTCCATGCAGGGAGCCTGATGTGAGACTCAATCCTGGGACTCCAGGATCACGCCCTGGGCCGAAGGCAGGCACTCAACCCTGAGACACTCAGGAGTCCCTGTATCGTTGTTTTTAGGAATACTGAATACAACGTAAAAGTGTGTATGAGTGCATAGTGGGAGAGTTCACTAAAATCCCCATATAATTTGAATAAGCATAAAAAATCTCCATGTAATTTGAATAAGTATCTGGTTCATTTGTGCTCATGTGTCCATCTGTGGACATGTTTTACACATTTAGTTTTTTTTTTTTCTTATGGTTCAAGTTTCCAAGAATATCTACTGAATCATAGCTGTCTCTCCACATTTAAAAATGAGGTGGTAAAAACTCAAATACATAGGAATGTGTGTGTGGGTGCTAGTGGGATTTACCGGTGATAAGCAGGTCCTTATGCTTAAGGTTGTCTATATCCCAGAACACTGAGCTCTTGGATCAGACACCAACTCCACACCAACTGTCCCCAAGCAATCTAGACAGTCACTCACTTCTGAAGGGAAGAACCCTCCAGTATTTTGCCTAAATGAGTTGATAATCATTATTAGGTATTCTGTCCACCATGTGAAGTGTAGGGTTATTGTGAACTGTCACATATAGATCTCCAATGCTCTTCTTTTTCAACTCACTCTTCACTCTGTGCTTGATCAGACCTGGAGCTCCTGAGTGTTAAATCTCTTCAGGATTCAGTGGGACAGATCAACTCTTCCTTGGGGTCTGGCTCCTCTATTCTGTTTCTTCTAATACCTCTCCCCAAATTGTTTTCTCTCTGCCAGAGAATTGTTGAAAATTGTCAACCATTAACACTCACCTCCTGTTACCTTCATTATGATGTGTTTATATCTTTTAATCCTTTTAAGTGAGGTGTCTGAGATGGTAAAGGACACACAGCACTGTGTGATTAGTGTGCTACCATGAACCAAAAATCTTCTCTGACTTTTTACGCTGCTGTAAAGCTAAAGTGCTAGGAAAATAGCTAGGTGAGTAAAAATGAACATCAAGGCTGCAGGATTATTTTTGAGGGATAATTTGCAGAATAGTTATATGAGAAATTTTAAAAATCATTTTTTAGAGCATCTGGAAAGCTTGTTAAAAATTTAGATTACCAGGCCATGTCACTGACTAATTAAAGAAAGATTTATAGGACAGGATACACCACTGAAAATTCAAGAGCAAATGATATACAAGAATTCACCTCTTAGTCTGAGTACTCTTACAGGAGTTAACTGCCTCTGCCTGAATGCTCAGAAAAATACTCTGCTGCCTATTAAAAATTGGAATGTTTGTGATATGCAAGGTTCAATAGTCAAAAGCATGATCTGTTCTAACAGGCTTTATGCTTTTAAAATCTTTCCTTAAATACAAAGAAAAGTGACGGAACTCTTATTATTTCCTCCAAAGCCCTGTAGACAAGTAGGTGAATGCATGTTATGTTAATCACATGAAACTTGATAAGAATGCAGTTTCTATGAGACCTACTCAGGGTTTATACTGACTTTCTGAGTCAGGCAGTTTAATAATTTGTGCCAATTTTAGTTTCTCCTCTTTTTTCAAGTCCTATGGAAGCACCAGGGGCTGCTTTAAATGTAAACAGTCTAAGTACCCAATGTATCATCGTGGCCATCTGTTTTTACTACCATTTCTCATGGTGTCTCTGACTTCAACTAATAATGCAAACATCATTTCAAAATTAATCATCAACAGAGTAGTGTGAATTGTTTTAAGTTAAATTAACATCTCTAAAGACGACTAATGGAAAACACCAATTTGGACAGATGTTTTCATTTGGGGAAATGTGTTATATCCCTTCAAACAAATCCCATAATCTACCCCCACAACTTCTACTGCTTAACAAGTAATCAAGTAAAATGTAATAATTTAATTACATTATTTTTCAAACTTAATGTTGTACCACATTGTTCTCATTCAGCTTAGTTTTATGGCCCTTTTAATGTTAACAATATTAACAATAATAGCTTCAGCTCCAAAAGGCCTTAAATTTCTGTCATCTAAAATAGCCAACTATCAAGTGTATTTTACAACAGTCTTTACCCAAATAGCATCATGTTAACATAACTCAGCTAGTTTCATACAGGATCTCCATGGCCTTTACAAACCTGAGAGACCAACAAAGTCTCAAAAGAGATTCTAAAAGGAATTTTATCCATTTTGCTTTCCCAAAAATGGCAGTAGCCAGAAAAAACTAATTTGGATTCACATGTCCTATAATTTATTCTGTTGGGTGTTCCCCTGTATGAAGAGTAACAAGTAGAGAATAAAATGATTAGCTATGGCCTCTTTGCCCCAACAGTATGATATAATTGACTAAAAGATACCCACAGAGCCACGTGAAGGCTACATGTTCCTTTAATGCACAAAAAAAGGATTCAGGTTATAATATAGAGCATATTATATACAATCGTGATGAGCCAGCACTCCCAGGCAGAGGATAGGTTTCCCAGCCTCAAGGCCCCACAAAACATCTATCATCAGGATAATGTCTCTATGGGGCAAAAATCTCCTAAAACCTTCTACAAGTTGCTTTTATATTTCTTCTGGTGGATTTATACTTTCTATCTCCATCAACTCAACTCTTCTTGGGCCCACTAGGCACAAGTGAACAGGTAACATCCCTACCACATTCCTGAGTGTTTACTGCAGGATGTGGTCGAAAAGTCAGTTTCCTAGGAATAATTTTCCAAATAACAGGCTCAGGCTTTAGGTCTGATGGGATCTAATCTTTCATTGATTAGATTAGATCAATGTGGTTAGTCTTAAATGAAGCTCCATCTTCTCAATAGCATAGTGTGTTCAGAATAATATATGAAGATAAGAAAGAAACTGAATTAATCTAAGCTTGTCATCCAGAGATACTGGAACTTTCTATCCTTCACTTGTGTAAAAGAGTCAAAAGAGGAAAGGAATCAATTATGTTGCCAAAAGATTGAAAACACACTCTATAAATCAAGAATCTTAAAAAGTTAGTTTAGGGGGCGCATGGGTGGCTCAGTTGGTTAAGCAGCTGCCTTCAGCTCAGGTCATGATCCCAGGATCCTGGGACTGAGTCCCACATCGGGCTCCCTATTCCATAGGCAGTCTGCTTCTCCCTTTCTCTCTGCCTGCCACTCCTCTTGCTTGTGCTTTCTCTCTCTGTCAAATAAATTAATAAAATCTTTTAAAAAAACAAAAAGGGGGATCCCTGGGTGGCACAGCGGTTTAGCGCCTGCCTTTGGCCCAGGGCACGATCCTGGAGACCTGGGATCGAATCCCGTGTCAGGCTCCCGGTGCATGGAGCCTGCTTCTCCCTCTGCCTCTCTCTCTCTCTCTCTCTCTCTGTGACTATCATAAATTAAAAAAAAATTTAAAAACAAAAAGGTAGTGTAAATGAAAGTAGATAATTAGATAACAGTGTACCAGACAGAACTATGTTTTCTTTATTACTGAATAACATGAGAATTATTCCTACACAGAACATAAACTCAACTAAATATCTGAAGATGAGCTCATGGCAATATTCTCAATTGCAATGCTAGACCCCTATAATGGGCTGAACCACATCCCCCTAAAATTCCTACATTGAAGTCCCAATCAATCTCCAGTATCCCAGAATATGACTATTCATAGACAGAGCATTTACAGAGGTAATCAAAGTTAAATAAGTTATAAGGGTGGCCCTATTCCAATCTCACTGGTATCCTTATAACAAGAGGAGACTTAGACAAATAAAGAGATGCCAAGGATGTATGTGCACAGCAAGAAGGCAGCAATCTATGAGCCAAGGAGAAAAGCCTCAGAAGAAACCAACCGTGTCAACATTTGATCTTGGACTTCCAGCTACCAAAATTATGACAAAATAAGTTTCTGTTGATTAAGCCAGCTAGTCTGTGATATTCTGTAATGAAAGCCTGTGTAAACTAATACAAACCCCACTTACTCAACAATATTACTAAGCAAGAAACTGGCTGAGTGGGTGCTAGCTGCTAGGTTGGGTACAGCTCTGGGAGATTGTTCCCCTTCCAGCTCTTTAGCGCATTATAGAAACATTCTCCTTGTGTTTCTCAGTTACTAAAAAGCTATATAAAAAATCGACAAAGCTTTTTCAACTTCCCACCAAGAAGTTATTATCCTTAATCTATTTTAAGATTTACCTCATTTGCTCATTTGTTTTTATCCTGATGAAAATTATCTAACTCATTTTAGTTGAACTTTCTAACTGCTTCCTTCCTGTCTATTTTGAAAAATGCTATTTTTTCAGTCCTTATAATCCCACCAATTATTGATTCACTATTCTTCCCCACTGAATTATACAGAAGTGACTCCCAACCTTTTTTTCAATGACACACATGAAAATAAAATTTTCACAATAGTGATTTTGGCAGCATCTACAAGAGGCTTGGTAGAAAAGTCCTGCATATTCATTGTTTTATGATTATAACATAAATGAAATGCAAAATAGTAGGGAAGATTTTAAATACTGAATATATATCAACTTTCCAATTTTTTTCAAAACTTTTAATAAAAAGCATGACATTTCTTCTATGGACATAATGCATTAGTCTACAGTTTTATGTTTGAAATGGCTATCCCAAATCTTTACCAAGACTTTCTAGGGATGATCACCTTAACTTTTTTTTTTAAGATTTTATTTTTAAGTTATCTCAACACCCAACACACATGCCGAGATCAAGAGTCACATGTCCACTGACTAAGCTAGCCAGGCGCTCCATCTCCTTAATTTTTTATAATAATATCAGTGATAAATTTTGTTCAAATGAGTAGGTAGTAGCAGATGAATATGTATTGCCTATATTCAAATTGTTGGAAATGGCTCTTTTACAGAATTGCCAGAACTCAGATAGTTCTATTTGTTTAAATCATATTTCAAGACTACAATCAGGGAGGTGGGGCAAGATGGCGGAAGAGTAGGGTCCCCAAGTCACCTGTCCCCACCAACTTACCTAGATAACTTTCAAATCATTCTGAACACCTATGAATTTGGCCTGAGATTTAAAGAAAGAACAGCTGGAATGCTAGAGAGAGAAGAGTTAGCGCTTCTTTCAATTACAACTTGTTTTTGGCCACTCTGCACTGAGCAAAATGACTAGAAAGAAAAACTCACCACAAAAGAAAGAATCAGAAACAGTACTCTCTCCCACAGAGTTACAAAATTTGGATTACAATTCAATGTCAGAAAGCCAATTCAGAAGCACAATTATAAAGCTACTGGTGACTCTAGAAAAAAGCATAAAGGATTCAAGAGACTTCATGACTGCAGAATTTAGATCTAATCAGGCCAAAATTAAATATCAATTAAATGAGATGCAATCCAAACTGGAGGTCCTAATGATGAGGGTTAATGAAGTAGAAGAATGAATGAGTGACATAGAAGACAAGCTGATGGCAAGGAAGGAAGCTTAGGAAAAAAGAAAAAAACAATTAAAAGAAAATGAGGATAGGTTAAGGGAAATAAATGACAGCCTCAGAAAGAAAAACCTACGTTTAAGGGGTTCCAGAGGGCGCCGAAAGAGACAGAACACCAGCATATGTATTTGAACAAATCATAGCTGAGAACTTCCCTAACTTGGGAAGGGAAACAGGCATTCAGATCCAGGAAATAGAGAGATCCCCCCCAAAAGTCAATAAAAACCGCTCAACCCTTTGACATTTAATAGTGAAACTTGCAAATTCCAAAGATAAAGAGAAGATCCTTAAAGCAGCAAGAGACAAGAAATCCCTAAACTTTATGGGGAGAAGTATTAGGGTAACAGTAGAACTCTCCACAGAGACCTGGCAGGCCAGAAAGAGCTGGCAGGATATATTCAGGGTCCTAAATGAGAAGAACATGCAGCCAAGAATACTTTATCCAGCAAGGCTCCCACTCAGAATAGAAGGAGAGATAAAGAGCTTCCAAGATAGGCAGAAACTGAAAGAATATGTGACCACCAAACAGACATACTTAGATAATAATACACTTATTCTTGGTGACTTCAATCTAGCGCTTTCTACACTCGACAGATTTTCTAAGCACAACATCTCCAAAGAAACAAGAGCTTTAAATGATACACTGGACCAGATGGATTTCATAGATATCTACAGAACTTTACATCCAAACACAACTGAATACACATTTTTCTCAAGTGCACACGGACCTTCTCCAGAATAGACCACATACTGGATCACAAATCAGGTCTCAAATGATACCAAAAGATTGGGATTGTCCCTGCATATTTTCAGACCATAATGCTGACACCAGAACTAAATCACAAGAAGTTTGGAAGGATTTCAAACATGTGGAGGTTAAGGACCATCCTGCTAAAAGATGAAACGGTCAACCAGGAAATTACTGAAGAATTAAAAAGATTCATGGAAAATAATGAGAATGAAGATAAACCATTCAAAATCTTTGGGATACAGCAAAAGCAGTCCTGAGGGGGAAATACATCGCCAATACAAGCATCTATTCAAAAACTGGAAAGAACTCAAATACAAAAGCTAACCTCGCACCTAAAGGAGCTGGAGAAAAAAACAAAACAAAACAAAAACAAAAAACGGCAAATAGATCCTACACCCAGCAGAAGAGAATTAATAAAGATTTGAGCAGAACTCAATGAAATGGAGACCAGAAGAACTGTGGAACAGATCAACAAAACTAGGAGTTGGTTCTTTGAAAGGATTAATAAGATAGATAAACCATTAGGCAGCCTTATTAAAAAGAAGAGAGAAAAGACTCAAAATAATAAAATCATGAATGAGAAAGGAGACATCACCACCAATACCAAGGAAATACAAACGATTTTAAAAACATACTATGAGCAGCTATACACCAATAAATTAGGCAATCTAGAAGAAATGGACTCATTTCTGAAAAAACATAAACTACCAAAACTGGAACAGGAAGAAATAGAAAGCCTGAACAGGCCAATAACCAGGGAGGAAATTGAAGCATTCATCAAAAACCTCCCAAGACACAAAAGTCCAGGGCCAGATGGCTTCCCAGGGGAATTCTATCAAACGTTTAAAGAAGAAACCATACCTATTCTACTAAAGCTGTTTGGAAAGATAGAAAGAGATGGAATACTTACAAATTCATTCTATGAGGCCAGCATCACCTTAATTCCAAAACCAGACAATGACCCCACCAAAAAGGAGAATTATAGACCAATATCCCTGATGAACACAGATGCAAAAATTCTCAACAAGATACCACCCAATAGGATCCCACAGTACATTAAGAAGATTATTCACCATGACCAAGTGGAATTTATCCCCAGGATGCAAGGCTGGTTCAACACTCATTAAAGCAATCAATGTGATTGATCATATCAGCAAGAGAAAAAACAAGAACCATATAATCCTCTCAATAGATGCAAAGAAAGCATTTGACAAAATATAGCATCCATTCATGATAAAAATTCTTCAGAGTGTAGGGATAGAGGGAACATTCCTTAGCATCTTAAAAGCCATCTATGAAAAGCCCACAGCAAATATCATTCTCAATCGGGAAACACCAGGAGCCTTTCTCCTAAGATCAGGAACAAGACAGGGATGCCCACTCTCACCACTGCTATTCAACATAGTACTGGAAGCCCTAGCCTCAGCGATCAGGCAACAAAAAAAATAAAAGGCATTCAAATTGGCAAAGAAGAAGTCAAACTCTCCCTCTTCGCAGATGACATGATACTATACATAGAAAACTCAAAAGACTCCACCCCAAGATTGCCAGAACTCATACAGCAATTCGGCAACGTAGCAGGATACAAAATCAATGCCCAGAAATCAGTGACATTTCTATACACTAACAATGATATTGAAGAAAGAGAAATTAAGGAGTCAATCCCATTTACAATTGCACCCAAAAGCATAAGATACCTAGGAATAAACCTAACCAAACAGGTAAAGGATCTATACCCTAAAAACTACAGAACACTTCTGAAAGAAATTGAGGAAGACACAAAGAGATGGAAAAATATTCCATGCTCATGGATTGGAAGAATTAATATTGTGAAAATGTCAATGCTACCCAGGGCAATTTACACATTTAATGCAATCCCTATCAAAATACCATGGACTTTCTTCAGAGAGTTGGAACAAATAATCTTAAGATTTGTGTGGAATCAGAAAAGACCCCAAATAGCCAGGGGAATATTAAAAAAAGAAAACCATAGCTGGGGGCATCACAATGCCAGATTTCAGGTTGTACTACAAAGCTGTGGTTATCAAGACAGTGTGGTACTGGCACAAAAAAGACACATAGATCAGTAGAACAGAATTGAGAACCCAGAAATGGGCCCTCAACTCTATGGTCAACTAATATTCGACAAAAGAGAAAAGACTATCCACTGGAAAAAAGACAGTCTCTTCAATAAATGGTGCTCGGAAAATTGGACATCCACATGCAGAAGAATGAAACTAGATCACTCTCTTGCACCATACACAAAGGTAAGAGAAACAAAAGCAAAAATGAATTATTGGGACTTCATCAAGATAAGAAGCTTCTGCACAGCAAAAGAAATAGTCAACAAAACTAAATGACAACCTACAGAATGGGAGAAGGTATTTGCAAATGATGTATCAGATAAAGGGCTAGTATCTAAGATCTGTAAAGAACTTATGAATCTCAACAGCAAAGAAACAAACAATGTAATCGTGAAATGGGCAAAATGGGCAAAATGAACAGCAATTTCACCAAGGAAGACATACACATGGCCAACAAGCACATGACAAAATGCTCCGCGTTGCTTGCCATCAGGGAAATACAAATCAAAACCACAATGAGATACCACCTCACACAAGTGAGAATGGGGAAAATTAACAAGACAGGAAACAACAAATGTTGGAGAGGATGTGGAGAAAGGGGAGCCTTCTTGCACTGTTGGTGGGAATGTGAACTGGTGCAGCCACTCTGGAAAACTGTGTAAAAGTTCCTTAAAGAGTTAAAAATCGATCTGCCCTATGACCCAGCAACTGCACTGCTGGGGATTTACCCCAAAGATACAGATGCAGTGAAACTCCAGGACACCTGCAACCCCAATGTTTCTAGCAGCAATGTCCACAATAGCCAAACTGTGGAAGGAACCCCGGTGTCCATCGAAAGATGAAGAGATAAAGAAGATGTGGTCTATGTATACAATGGAATATTCCTCAGCCATTAGAAATGACAAATACCCACCATTTGCTTCAACGTGGATGGACCTGGAGGGTATTATGCTGAGTGAAATAAGTCAATCGGAAAAGGACAAACATTATATGGTCTCATTCATTTGGGGAATATAAAAATTAGTGAAAGGGAATAAAGGGAAAGGAGAGAAAAGGAGTGAAAATATCAGTGAAGGTGACAAAACATGAGAGACACGTAACTCTGGGAAATGAACTAGGGGTAGTGGAAGGGGAGGTGGGCGGGGGGTTGGGGTGACTGCGTAATGGGCACTGAGGGGGGCACTTGGCGGGATGAGCACTGGGTGTTATGCTATATGTTGGCAAATTGAACTCCAATAAAAAAAATTTTTTTAAAAAGAGTACAATCAGTCTTTTAAAATGTCTTTCTTAAAAAAATAAATAAAAATATAAATAAATAAATAAATAAAATGTCTTTCTTCTATTTCTGTGACAAATATAACAGTGAATATTCTTGTGGTAATTCTGATTCTGAACCTTCAAGTGTTTTAAAATATTAAAGATTTTCCTCAAACCAACAGTTACTTTGCTCATCTTAGGTCTTTCAGATTCAAACTGGTTCACTAACTCTTTCAGTTACACATTAAAATACTTCTCAGAAGCTGAAAATTATGGCCATCAAGGCCACCATTCTGAAAGGCAACAACAGTCCCCTTAAAAAATAGGAGAAGTGAGAAACTAGCCCTTCCTCTTCCTTCCACTTCTCTATTACTCTTTTTCAAAAGCGCGCGCGCGCGCACACACACACACACACACACACACACACACACAGTCAATTCTTTTATCAACTCTTGCCTAACTCTCCTTGGGCAACTGATGCACTTCAGAATGAAGTAATGTTCTGATCAGATTTCTTTGAATAAAGTATCTTATTCAAAATACTGGTATTTTAACAGCTTGGATTTTATTATACTCACCTTTTTTATAATGTCTTTTTTATGGACTACAGATCTATAGATAAACGTTAACGTGAACATGTCTAATATTTAATTAAATAACATATTTCTGAATTCTAGGATTAAAAAGAACTCTTTTATATAAATCACATATACTTTCTTGCAACCAAACATAACCTTCAGTGTCCAAAGATATCTAGTGTTTTCCTAGTATTTTATTTGTCACAAGTATTCCTTTACCATTTTGAGCATTTTTTTCTCAGTCATTTGATATAGAGTTTCTGTGAAAGAAGTACTCTTCCAAGCATTCATCTTCAGAGAATCAGTGTGATATTAAGTGTAATTAATATGGAATCATACATTTACAATGAAATTTTGATGTACTAATTAATGTGGGAAACAAAGGCAACAAATTATTAAATGTCCTTACTATGTATAGCCCCACTGACAAGTCCTTGAAATAGGCAGAGTGACCTTCCCCTGGGAACTCCCCTGCCTTGATGTTGACACTTTGCAAAGGCAAAAGGCAATCTTAGCCCAACTTCCAGTATTCTGCAAGTCTTCTTTAACATATAAAAGTTCCAGGATCCCTGGGTGGCTCAGTGGTTTAGCACCTTCCTTTGGTCTGGGCTGTGATCCTGGTGTCCCAGGATCAAGTGCTGCATCGGGCTCCCTGCATGGAGCCTGCCTCTCTCTCTGCGTCTCTCATGAATGAATGAGTGAAATCTTTAAAAAAAAATCTTAAAAAAAATATATGTATATTATATAAATATATAAAAGTTCCTTTGGAGACTTCTCTTCTAGATACATGTTAGCAATCATCCTCCAAGCGTACAGCCCATTGATATACATCTGAAGGGTCTCTTGACTGAGGGCTTACTAGGCAATAGTAAATGACCATTCCAAACAGTAGCTAGCCCCCCCACCCCCAGGATCCTAGAAATCTTGTTTCCAAAATACTTTGGAAGTTTGTTCTGTCCCTGACACTTTCCCCAACTTGAAACTATATAATGGGCTATTCCTCATGACCCCAGTTCTTTCTGCTCATGTGTCCTGTCCCCGTGCTTTAATAAAACCACCTTTTTGTATGAAACACATCTCAAGAAATCTTTCTTAGCCATCAACTTCAAACCCTAACATCTTTCCGCATCACTAATCATCTGGATTCATGTTGTCTCATATTCGCTATGAATGTCAATGTATTTACTAGCAGCATTATTTGAAAAGGTAACTTTCTATTCCCTTCTTTGGAATCAAATACAGTAAGTTTTTATTAAATCAAAATTTGTAGAAGAAAAAAATTAAATTTATATTTAATAAATATAAATATAAAGAGTTGGGATGACCTTCAGAAGCTGAACAAAGAACAGTTCAGCAGCAGTGCCTTTCTGCCATTCCTTAGACACAGGGGCCAACTTCAGTTTCAAGGTCTTGCATTTCTTGTTGGCTTTTCTTAGACCTCTCCACCCAGGATACTCCAAGTAGCCTCAAGATTTATTCACTCCCCTCACATTTGTATTCAAATGTTACTTTCTCAGCTTTTGTTTTCAAACTGCAACCACCCCAAGTTCCATATCCCCCTCTTTCTTTTCTCTGCATCAATTTTCTCCTTAACAGTTGCCACCATCTAACATATTATATATTATCTCATTTCTTTACCTTCTTATCATCTAATTCTCCAATTCGCGTGAAGGCAAAGGTGCTTTTTCTGTACTGTTCACCTCTTGGAGCCTAGAAGACTACTGGAGCTTATTAGCTACTGGAGACACATTTGATAAATGAAGGGAAGAATGAATAAAAAGTCAAAGG
Organism: Canis lupus baileyi; assembly: GCF_048164855.1. Taxonomy (NCBI): domain Eukaryota; kingdom Metazoa; phylum Chordata; class Mammalia; order Carnivora; family Canidae; genus Canis; species Canis lupus. The sequence goes on along the minus strand of NC_132870.1, from coordinate 4,698,089 downwards.
AGTAAGAAGAAAGCCTAGAGAAAATGTAACTGGAGCCAGAATGGAGAAAAGGACAATAGCACTGTAAACTATAAGAAAACAAGTCAGATAAGTGGACAAAAAATTAGAATGTTACTAATGACTTTGGCAAGAGTTGTTTGGGAGACAATTCTCCACAGGTCTCATTTCTACAGGTTTTGCTAGCCAAGATCCTAATTGTCCTTTATTCCAGAAGATCTTTTCATGTATGTTTGGATAGTGAACCATCTTGGAAGGTAAGGTATCTACCTCTGCAGTAAAAGACAGGTTTATTTCCAACTTTGTAAGATATGGTGTCTCCCCTCTGGAGCAAAAGGCCGGCATCATTACCACACAGAAGAGAAAAATTTGGGTTCTCTATAATCAGGATTCTTCTCCTATCACACAACTCACTGAATGTGCAGATATCAACTCACTCTCTTTGTACAGTTTCCTTTTCAGAATTGGGACTCAGAGACCAGATGCAAAAAATGCTAATACTGTGCTGCTAATGCTGTAAATAATAAATTGTCCTTCATCTCTGACTCAGAAGTTTTGGTCCCGGCCATGCTAATTTATAGCTTGCAAGTAGGATAAAATGTTAGACCTCTTACAGTTACAGAGAGATGGCAAAATGACAGAATTTTGTATAGGTACTACCATTAGCAATGATATAGTCATTTGCTTCTGTTCAAAACAATACTAAATTGCACCTCAGAAGCATCATTCAACTTCTCTTTCAACTAAATGATATTCACAAATGCATAATATCTATATAGGATAGCTCCCTCCCTATAGTTATTTATCTGGTTATCATAATTTCACACACACACACACACACACACACATGCAACCTATACACACTTTGGGCAGTTGTAACAGTCCCAGGAGAAGAATAGGAGATATATGAAGCACCACTTACCAGACAACCTAAAGTACTAAAGTATGAAAGAAAGCTACTACAAGCAACCTTCAAAACAAAGAGCATGAAATAAATTCTTACTTTATGCTGCTGAGATTTTTATATTGTTTGTTATATGGCAATAGCTGCATACTACAAGACTCAAAATACCAACACTCTCAATGTAATAAAAGTTTATTCCTCCTTTGTGCAATACTCTTGAGGTAGGCAATACAGGGCTAGTATGGTAGTTCTGCTGCACAAAGTTACCCAAGGACAAAAGCTCCTATCTTGTTGCTTTAACCATGTTCCAAAAAATAGGGTAGAGGAAAGGCGACAGAAATGTAACACACTTCCCTTTTAAAAAATCCCAGATTTTGCACACATCAAGTCCCCTTACATCCCATTGGCCAGATATTAATCATGTGGCCACATTAAATGGCAAAGAAGATAAGAGCCTATATTATATTTGGAAGTCCTGCACATAGCTAAAAATCAAAGGCTATATCTCTGTTAAAGAAGGAGAGAATAGAAATTTAAGTACAAATAGCATCATGATTGCCATAGTCCATTCATATGGCAATCCAAATACTCATCACAACCTTTCAACTTCATATAGAATATACTGATGACCTCCAAAAGGGAGAAGATTGTGAAGTCCCACTGGTTAATGCACCCTGCTAAAACTCTCTCCTCACTGGATGATGTATAAGCCATTTGATTACAAAGGGATGTTAAGCCTCATGGTTTGGCAACCTATAAACTAGGACATAAACTTATCAGCCCCAGCATAGTCAATACTCAAGACTTGTGAAGAACGTGGATATGGCAAACTAAACTGCTCCTATGAGCAAAAGGGATTGAGAAACACATAGCAATTACTGGGCTATGGCAATAATCAAATCTGACTATGTAGAAGTCACAAATATTCCTTGAGCCAACAATGGAGTAAGTTCCTTCGTTAGTCTCATCTGGAAGTCCCTGATTCTGCTTTCTGGGAGGAAATGTCCATTTTCCTCCAAAACCTTCAGTTTTACCCTCTGGAAGGTGCTTTCCTATCTTTTGTCCCCCACCCCCCTTCAATGAATCAAGTAAGTATTACAAAAACTGCTCTTCTTGGAGACTGCAATGCTTTTGTAACCTGATCCTTGGTCCAGATTGGGCAGCCCAGGGATTTCCTAAGGACTTGAGCAATTACAGGTTTTTGCAGGCCATGCTGTTGTTCTTTAGCCATACAATTCCCTCAAAACTTTAGCAAGCTCCCAGGCAATTTGTTTTGGATTAGTTCCCTATGTAAGTAACCTTAGCCAAAGATCTAACCTAGATATAGTCTTTAAGCCTAAAGATGCTTGTCTTTTTCTTATTACTTTGTGTACTTTGCTTACCCCCTCTTTGGATGGAAGCTACAAGCAGGCTATCTGAATGATTTTGTTTGGGTGGAAAAGCAATACCCTTAATTTGATTTCGCCTCTGAACTGGCTCCCAAATCTGGCAGCGCAATGAACTTATCTTCTAGGGTACTGGCTTTGAAGCTACCAATTGTAACTTTGGTTTAGAGAACAGATGGAGTTGACTTTTTCAACCCTTAAAGACCTCAAATTATGGGACTCTCAGTGAAATTATTTTGTTAATTTGGCACAAAGGGCCTTTCTTAACAGAACTGTATTCCTTTTCACCTCTGTTTGCAGACTGGCTAATTCTTGAGTTCATCTCTGTGACAAGATTTTGCTGCAACAGCAAGAAGCAACCAACACCCATCAAGACTGTGCAGCTTTCCTATGATTTCCCCTAATGTTATTTATGGCCTCCATCTAGTCCGCCTTCTAAAATACTACAAGCAAGAGTTATACCAATGCTCTGCATCAGCATATCAGGAATTAATCCACTTTCCAATATCTGAGTCTCCCTCCTGCCTCTCAATTGCCCAACATACTATACCATATATCTAGGTTATGTCACCTTATGCACCCTACTTCTATCTTAGGTTGTAGGTTTGGAATGTGTAACAGAGGAAACATAGTCACTCTGTAGCCACATGTCCTGCTACAAAACAAGAGTCCTTTCATTATACGAGAAGGGGAGCATGGATTTCAGGAAACAAAAAATACCACTTGCTATAACCTTACAACAAGTGACATTATTTATTTGGATCTAACATATTGATGTACTGTGAACCAATGAATTTGTGAATTTATAACAATAAGAACTAAATTGACCAGAACATTATTTTAAGAGTAGCTGCTGGTTTAATGATATTGATATATATTTTACAATGTGTAACATCCAAAACATAAATTTTGGTATAAAGAGATGTAAATTTACAGTTTACCTTTTGCATTAAATGTCTGATACATAATAGGCATCTGCTAAATAACTGTTAGGTGAGAAGATGAAATGAACTGACCAATTAACAAATATTGATTGAGCACTTGCTATAAGGGCCATAACTGTGTTAAGACACCAAAGAGATTAAAAAAAATAAAAGCATAACATATAGTACTATAATAGAAGAAGACAGTAAGATTTTACTTGATGATATTAGCAATGCAAAGCATTGGATACATCTAATAAAGGTATAAAATAATAATACACAAATACATTTAAAATATATTTACAAATATGGCCACTTTACATAATGTTTTACAATGACACATTACAGATTACAACTCTTAATCCCAAACCAACTTCTTTCAAAGAGCAGTATTTAATTCTATTAAAAGCCACTGGAGAACTCCACTAGAATCACATTCATTGTCCAACATTTCACAGCCTACTCACACTCCTAAAATCAAATTTTAGACTCATGCTATATAATAATAAATCTGAGTCTATCCTATCTGAATGTGGTATAAAATTTCCATAAAGCAGAGTTTGTAGTTCAAAAGGACATAAAAATTCAACACCACAGCCCACCAAAATAAATTAACAACTAAAGAATGTTGATGGTATAGCAGGAATGCAACAGTAACAGGTTATTAAATGACATTAAAGCAGAAATATTTCTAGGAATTTCCTACTTAGATTTTATACTGAGATATATGCATAACATATTTCTATAACTGTATCTTACCAAGAACATAAATTATAAATAAATATATTTCATATTCTCAGATACAAATTTAGCATATATATTTTTGTACCAATTTTTAGGCAAAAGACTACTGGAGTCTTTCAATTGAATGTGTCCTACTGTTTCCACAAAGCTGATGAAGAGTCATCTTTTTCAGATAAATCACTCTAAAGCAATTAGTCCCAGCTGATGACTAATATTAGCTGAATACTGTGTGGGATACATGGAAACCCACCAGAATTTTCCTAGGAGATTTGCCAAAGAGAACTCTTGTCAAGAAAAACAGTACTGTGATTTCAACTTTGAACTCTGAACTGTACATTGTGTGAACTTGTCAAATACTCATCCCACAAATAACCTCATGCTCTTTCTGAAAATCTTGCCAAATACAATGAATTTGATTTAGTGGAAAAAAAATGTTTAAGGCCAAGAAAAATACACACATTGTGTATAAAGTGTCAATAATTCTGGAAATATTAGTTTACCTCTATATATGATTTCACTTTAAAAAAAATGCAGCGTTGTTTCTGTTGAAATATTTTTACCATAATTAACTCATTTTTCTCCCAAGGAAACATTTTCTTTATATGTTACTACATCAGTACATTATTTTCTTAGAGTAACTCATTCAGCTGGTTAAAATACAATGCTACTGGGCAGCCCAGGTGGCTCAGCGGTTTAGGGCCACCTTCAGCCCAGGGTGTGATCCTGGAGACCTGGGATGGAGACCCAGGATGGAGTCCCAGGTCAGGCTACCTGCATGGAGCCTGCTTCTCCCTCTGCCTGTGTCTCTGCCTCTCTCTCTCTCAATCTCTCTCTCTCTCTCTCTCTGTCTCTCTCTGTCTCTCTCTCTCTCTCATGAATAAATAAAATCTTTAAAAAATAAAATAAAACAAAATATTACGCTATTAATTAAGATCAAGGTTTCAGATTCTACCCCCAACCCCACACCATTCCCTATTGCCATGCAGATTACTTAAATTATTGAAATTATATGTTGTGAACTAAATCCTGCCCACAACACCTTAAAGAATACAGACAAAGGACAGTCCCAAACTGTTTTCAACGTACAACAGACTTTTTATAACAAGACATTGGATGAATAGGAATGGCAGTAGAATGAAACTAAAAATTTTATGGAATTAAAAATCGAATTACAAGTAAAAGAACAGTTATTAAATAGGAGAAAATGCAATACAGAGCCAAGAAATAGCATCAGAAAAAAAAAAAAGAAATAGTGTTAGAATATATGTCAGAAGTAATAAGAACAGGAGTAACTTGTAGGGCTTCTCAACAAACTGCCAAAATTTCATCTCTTTAATTTGTTGTTTAATGGGCTACTGGCTTCTGCAGAGGGTTGTCTCACATACTAACTTTACTAAGCATCTTCTTAGAAATGTAAAGTTCAAATTTAGAGCTATGCCTGGGGCACCTGAGTGGCTCAGTCAGTTAAGTATCTGCATATGGCTCAGGTCCTGATCCTGGAGTCCCAGGTTTGAGTCCCAGGATTGGGCCATATAGAGCCCGAAGTGGGGTGGGGGGGTCCCTGCTCATCAGGGAGTCTGCTTCTCCCTCTTCTTCTGCCTCTCCCCTTGATCCTTCTGTCTTACAAATAAATAAATAAAATCTTAAAAAAAAAAGAGCTATCCCTTAAAAGCTACCTGATGGACTTTTTCTATGGTATCTAATATATGGCAAATAGTAGCTATTTAATAATCATTTGTGAATATAAATAGATTTAAGAACAAACACACCAGGAATCTGACGTGATAATGAAAAATAAAGTTTGAATCTGCTATTAAATATAAATAAATAAGGAGTAGGACCTCTCTCCTTTTATACAAATTCTAAGCATTATAGGTAGTTGAAATAAAAATAAAATGTATTAAACACTGCAATAATATATTATAATGTATCTTCCTATCTTGTTTAAATTCCTAAATTGCCATTTAATGCAGTACCTTGATTTGGAAAAGGAAAAACAATACTAATGGTGTCAACTTCATCCCATGAGAAGTAGGTCTTAATCTTTTATGGGTTACATAACTCTTTGAAGATCTAATTTTTTTTTAAAAGATTTTACTTATTTATTCATGAGAGACAGAGAGAGAGACAGAGACAGAGACACAGGCAGAGGGAGAAGCAGGCTCCATGCAGGGAGCCCGACGTGGGACTCTGGGACTCCATCCAGGGTCTCCAGGATCACACCCTAGGCTGCAGGCCGCGCTAAACCGCTGCGCCACCAGGGCTGCCCAGAAGATCTTATTTTAAAACAATGAACGCTTTCCACAGAAATGTGCACATCTTGCACAAAATGCCATACCCAATTTTGGGACTATCATGCCCTAAAATACTGCCCTCACCACTGAACTTGACCCTACTCTCCTATGCCCTAGGCTCTATGAAGGATGGTAACTATTTCATAGTTCCTGAGCTCAGCTAAGTGGCACTGATATTACCCTAACTATAGTACTTCACCCATGATTTATATTTTATAAACAGTAAGTAGGGTAGTTAAGTGGTAGTTACATGAGAATGAAGCAAAGAGGTAAATCCGCTATTAGGTAACTAATGGTTGAAGCAAAAGTCATATAACATTCTCTGATGGATTTAAATGTACGTAGAAAAGATACGCAAGATAAATATAAACAAGGAGAGTAAAAGGATTAAAAAGTAGGTAAATTCTATATTTCACTCAAACAAAAAAAAATGATCGTACCAGAAGAGTGTGAAAAATTGTGTATATATAGTTAGTATAGAGAGCAACCACTAAAAAAGCTATGTAAAAAGATACACTCAAAAACAATACAGATTAATCAAAATGAAATTCCAAAAAATGTTCAAGAAATATACAAGAACACAGGGGAAAAATACAAGAAACAAAATGACAAACAAAACAAAAAGTAAAATGGCAGGCTTAAACCCTAGCATATCAAAATATGCATTCCATACAGATGTCTTAAATATACCAATTAAAAGACAAAGACTGGAAGTCTGAATTAAACACTGTGGACTAACTATACAAAATCTGCAATAAACCTGCTTCAACCATAACAACATAGGCCAGCTACAAGTAAGAAAATGGAAGAAGGTAGATCACGCAAAAACATTAATCAAAAGAAAATAGTAGTGTCTTATGTTAACAACCAATAAAACAGACTTCAGAGCAAAGAAATTATCAGAAAGAGAGAAAACACATTTTCTAGTGATAAAAGGGTTAATCAACCAAGAAGACAAAACAATTCTCAGTGCACCAAATTACAGAGCTGCAAATTATGTGAATCATTAACAACTAGAATTGAAAAGAAAAATAAGTAAATTCAAAGGTATATTTGGAGACTCCAACACCCCTTTCTCAACAACTGATAAAAAAAAAAAACAGAAAATCAGCAAAGATATAGAAGAATTTAACAACACCATCAACAAACGAAATCGCAATGTTTACAGAACATTCTACCCAACAAGAGCAGAATATACATTTTTCAAGTGCCTAAAAAATATATACCAATATAGACTATATCCTGAGGCATTAAAAAAAATCCCAACAATTTAAAAGATTTTTAATCCTATACAGTGCGTCATCCAACAAAAGCATTAAAAATCAATAAGAAAGATAATTGGAAAATCTACAATCACCTAGAACTAAACACACTTCTAAATAATAAATGGATAAAAGAGGAAATCTCAAGGGATATTTACAAATATACTGAACTAAAGGTAAATGAAAATACAAATATCAATTTGTGGGAGACTGCTAATATAGTGCTGAGAGAGAAATTTATACTATAGCATAAACTGAATACAGTGGAAAACAGAAAAGTTCTCAAGTCAATCATTTAAGCTCCCACTTCAAAACCTAGAAAAGGAAGAAAAAAATAAACACTAAGGAAGCAGAAGGATAGAAAAAGTAGAGAAAGGATATCAATGAAATTGGAATAGTATAAAGAAGCCACAACAGGGCCACACAAATATGCCCAACTGATTTCTGACACAAGTGTAAAAGCAATTTAATGCAAAAAAAAAAAAAAAAAAAACACCTTTTCAAAAATGACATTAGACATCCATAAGCCAAAAAATGAAACTTAATCTAAGTCTCACTCTTTATACAAAAATTAGTTCAAAATGGATCACAGATTAAAATATAAAGTATAAAGATATAAAATGTTTAGGAGAGGCACCTGGGTGGCTCAGTCAGTTAAGCATCTGCCTTTGGCTTAGGTCATGATCCCAGAGTTCTGGAATCAAGCCCCACGTCGGGCTCCCTGCTCACAGGGGGTCTGCTTATCCCTCTCCTCCCTGCTCTCTCTCAAATAAATAAATAAAATCTTAAAAAAAAAAATAATAATAAATAAAATGTTTAGGAGAAGAAAACAGGAAAAATCTTGGTGATCTAGGATTAAGCAAAGTGTTCTTAGAGCTGACACCAAAAGTATAGTCCATTAAAAGGAAAAAATAACAAATGGAATTTCTTGAAATTAAAAACATTGCTCTGTAAAAAATCATGTGATAAACATGAAAAGACAAGCTATAGTCAAGGAGAAAACATTTTTTTAATAATAAATTTATTTTTTATTGGTGTTCAATTTGCCAACATACAGAATAACACCCAGTGCTCATCCCGTCAAGTGCCCCCCTCAGTGCCCGTCACCCATTCACCCCCACCCCCCACCCTCCTCCCCTTCCACTACTCCTAGTTCGTTTCCCAGAGTTAGGAGTCTTTATGTTCTGTCTCCCTTTCTGATATTTCCTACCCATTTCTTCAGGAGAAAACATTTATAAACTACATATCTGATAAAGGACTAGTATGTAGAATATATTTTTAAAAACTCTCAAAATTCAAGAATAAGAAAAAAAATTGAATTAGAAAATGGGCAAGACACAAAAGGATATGCCAATGAAGAGGATCTACAGGTGGCAAATAAGTACATGAAAAGACGTCAGCATCATTAGCCAGCCTGTTGAAATGCCTTAAAACCACAATGAGGGATCCCTGGGTGGCGCAGCGGTTTGGCGCCTGCCTTTGGCCCAGGGCGCGATCCTGGAGACCCGGGATCGAATCCCACGTTGGGCTCCCAGTGCATGGAGCCTGCTTCTCCCTCTGCCTGTGTCTCTGCCTCTCTCTCTCTCTGTGTGTGACTATCATAAATAAATTAAAAAAAAAATTAAAAAAAAAAAAAAAAACCACAATGAGATGTCATTATACACCTACAAAAATGGCTAAAATAAATACCAGTAATACCACCACATGCTGTCAAGGATGCAAAAACTCTGGATCACTCACATTATCCTAGTAGGAATGTAAAATAGTACAGGCACTCTAAAACACTTGGCACATTCTTAAAAAAAAAAAGAAAGAAAAAAGAAATGTAATTACCGTTTGACCCAGCAATTGCACTCCTGGGCATCTATCCCAGAGAAACAGAAACATATATCCACAAAACAATCTGGACACCAATGTTTATATCAGCTTTATTCATAATAGTCAAAACAACCCAGATATCTTTCAATCAGTAAATGATTAAATAAACTGTGATATGTCCAATACCATGAATAACTACTAGCAATAAAACGAAACGAATGTTTGATGCATCCAATAACCTTAGTGAAACTCCAGAGAATTATGCCGAGTGAAAAAAGCCAATCCCAAAAGCTACATATTGGATTATCCCATTTTCATATAACATGCCTGATCTGACAAAATTACAGAAATGAAGAACACATTAACAGCTGCCTACTGTCATTAAGAAGGGAGTTGTGGTGAGGAGAGGATGTAGCTCTAAAAGGACAAGAGGAGGGAATCCTGTGGTGATGGAAATGTTCTGTATCTTAACTGCATCAATGTGAATATCATGGCTATGATGCATTACAGTTTTGTTAAATGTTATCATTAGGGAGATGAGTAAAGGGCCTATGAGTAAAGGGCATATGAGATCTTTGTATGATTTCTTATAACTGCAAGTGTAAATATCTCAAAATAAGTTTAAATTTAAGAACATTCTCCGAAAGAATGCTAAGGATGTTACCAGTCTTTATTATCAACAGAAAATTACGAGATGCTTGCGGAAATCAATACATGAACTCTGGTTTCTTTGGGGGACGGGGGGGTGGGAATGGAGTTTGAACTCAAAACCCTGAGATCAAGACCTGAACTGAGATCAAGAGTCAGACGCACAACTGACTGAGCCACCTAAGTGCCCCCATGAACCCTAGTTTCTATGTTCAGCTCCATCACTTGTCTCAGTTATCTGGGTTTTATCTCTGAATTTTATCTCTGGGTTTTGTCTCAACCAACTTCTTCTGCCAAACACACAGTCCAATTCTGTGCTTCTACCCTATTGCATTCCATGTCTTTGGGCATGCACTACAGCCCAAAAAGCAAGCAAGAAATATAGGTGCTTTCTAAGAATTTGCTAATCCTTTATCTCCAGGGGTGCTATTCTAAATACTTCTTCAAATCCAGTTAGTCATGAGGACAGAACTGTCAGAATGAATACCAGACCATGAAAGGGCAGTACTTTCTTAGGGGCAGTGGTGTGCTGCATATTTAACAAACAGCTTTGGGGGAAATGGTAGTTTGCCAACTTGTGAATATTCTTGCCATGTTCTATTTCAAGCTACCAATGAACCTGGGAAAAGATATACACAATTGGTTCTTGTGAGTATATCATACCAAAGACCAAAAAATGAATAGTAAACTTCCTAAGATTTTGACCTTCAAGCCTTAAAACTTGTGGTGAAACCAGAAGGTTTTTGTGAACTGAAATAGACTTATGTGGTATTAAATTAATTAAACAAGAAGTCTATTAGACTGTGGTGGTGCTAATGCCTGGATGGTCTACACAAACAAACCAAAGCCTAAGCCTATAAATGCCTTATGGTTACAACACAAAACACTATGGACAACCAATCATAAACAGCCAACCAGCCCTTAACCTATAGCCAGCCAATCAAATAATTTCCTTCCTTTACATCTGTACTTTCTCTATATAAATCTTTCCCTTAGCTCCTATCTGAGGAGTGTTCCTAATCACTTCGAGTTTGGCACTGCTGGATTCAAATTGAGTTTTGCTCAAGTAAACTCTTAAAATTTTGTATATGACTCAGTTTATCTTTTAACAGTAGTCACTCAAAAATTGGTCGCATTTTTTTTTAAGTATTTCTCACTTAGTAGCCTCTGATGATTGAAGGGAGGCCAATGCTAAGAGTATCCTTCTCTACAACTCACTACCAAAATATGGAAAATATGAAAAACAAAATTAGCTTCACAGTGAATTCTACCGCATGTATAAACATCTACAGCAAGGAGGAACAAACTAAGTTCTTCAAGCTCAATGAAGTCCTCACTTGCCCTTGGGCTCTCCAACAAGAGCCTCGTATTAAAAATGAATTTGGAGATAAACATCACATTCTGGGGCAGGATTATCTGATCTGAGTGTCTAGGTGAATCACGAAATGACCCCTCCTTTAAGTGGTAGGATAAAAGGACTGAAGAAAAGTCTATATATCTGTGTTAGTCCAGAGGGATTATGCTGCTAGTTATTCCTAATTTTTCTGCCAGTCTTGCAAAAGTGGTGATGCCTGTACAGTTTCTATCCAACTGACATATCTTGAAAGCTCCTATTTCATCAATAAAAAATTATGTTGAACACCACTTATATTAGTTAATAAACCCTTTCTTACAGATTCAGATAATTGTCTCTTTCAAATACCAACTTCCCTTAGCCTGTGGATTCCTTATTAGGTCATTTCAAATGTTAACAGTTATAGATTAAAAATAATTTATATAAACATAATAATATACTCTCTATGAATAAATATTTTAAAGTATTTTTTAAAAAGAGACAATAGGACCAAAATGGAGTCACTTGTGCTAAGCCTCATGTCACCAAACTTAATACCTAACTTAATTAGTCTCAGCCTCCCCACAAAATGGGCCCTTAAACCAGGCAATCTGGAATTTCTGGTCAGCATTAGTGAGGTAATCTGCTAGACAGATCCCTACCATTCCCCAAAGAAAGATGACCTTGCCCCAAACAATCAGCTATTTGCTAGTATGACTTCTATGTCACACCTCTTTCCATCTTTCATTTTCTATAACTCTTCTAAGCACCTTTCTATTTGCTAGATGGGAGGCTGCTGGATTCATAAATCATTGAATAAAGTCAATAAGATTTCTAAAATTTACTCAATTAAATTTTGATTTTTTTAACAAAAGTGACTTTTAGACAATGTAACAAAAATCACTTTTTAGATCTGTTGCAATATTTTACTACTACTATTTCTATGATTAACAAGCACTCCAGGCTCATCTCCCTGAAAATTCTTGGTGAAGTTTTGGAATATAGGTGGGGTCCAGAGCCAATGACCAAGAAAGAATTATTGAGACGTCTTTTGTGCAAAATGGAGGTTCAATTAAAGCATGGAACAGGACCCATGGGCAGGAAGAGCTGCTTTCCCTCGGTTGTGAGGGGTGGCTGATTATACAACCAAGAGTTGGGGGAGGTAAGCAAAAGGGAGATTCCAAAAGGATTTTCATATGCTAGGGAGGACCTACAAGATACTGGAGGCCTTGCTGTGTCAAGTTAAAGATTTCTTTTCCCTCTAGCAAGGCATTAACATTAAGACAACTGGAAGCTTCCTGAGGAATGCCACATATATCCCACACTGGCGGGGGGGGGGGGGGGGGGGGGGGGGGTCATTTGTGGAATATCAGCTTGTGCTTTGTCCTCAGCTAGCCCTCTCCTCTTGTTCCCCATCATTCTGATTTAGTATAGGGCTGAGGGATTTAAGAATCTACCATTAGTAAGGGGCCCCTCCAGAAGATTCTTATAAGCAAGCAAGTTTGAAAAATCTCACATTATGCTACACTGAATCTCTGAAAATTCTAACATATATGTAACCAAAACGCTAACACGTATATAACCTAAATTCATAGAGTCTAGCTTTTAGATTCACTTTTTTTTCCTATGAGATGAAGAACAGCAGATACTCTCATATTCTTCTATTCTCTACCTGGAGAATTGTTAGAGAACTCCCTACCTCAATATAAAGAAAATAACTACAGCATTCCAGAAAACACAGCAAAATATGATGTGATGATTTTATTAAAATATACAGTAAAAATAAATGGATAATAGGAATAACATCTGTTTTCCTCTCATCATACCCTTCAAAAATATAACTGAAATAATTTCTATTAAATAAGCACTGTAAATGTTCAGGTGAATAAAATGTAGAAACAGTCAATAGGTTAAAACTAATTCCCAAAATAGCCCAAATCATCACCTTAAATACCATCTCCGGATAAAGGGTGTTGGGGGTGGGGGAAGTTAGTTATAGTCAGTTATCAGGCAAAATACAGTAAAGGAGGGTAAGGTTATGCAGATATAGGTCTCAGCCTTCTCCAGATAAAAGTTTCTAGAAGTTTAGTCAACCTCCACTTCCTTTTACAAATGGGGAGACACCCTTACAAATGGAGATTGCCCTTATAAATGTTAAAGTCCCTTATAACAGGGTAACTTCTACTTGGTTTTCAGAGCTTGTTGTCTGATGTTTCTTAAAAAAATAACCAGCCCACGGGGTATCTGGGTGGCTCAGTGGTTGAGCATCTTCCTTTGGCTCAGGTCATGTTTCCAGGGTCCTAGGATGAGTGCCACATCGGGCTCCCCATGGCGGCCTCTGCCTGTCTCTGTGTGTCTCTCATGAATAAATAAATAAAATCTTAAAAAAATAATAATAACCAGTCCAAGATAATTCTTATGCCAAAAAGGCATATTTTGAGTGGCAAATTCTGTTCCCCTTTAGTGGCCAATTTTATTAAATACACTGACATTACCAAAATGTTAGTATACAAAGTTGTTGACTAAATAATCCCTTTCTGAATATAAAAATTAGTGAAAAGGAATAAAGAGGAGAAAAAATGAGTGATAATTTCAGTGAGGGTGACAAAACATGAGAGATACCTAACTCTGGGAAATGAACAAGGGGTAGTGGAAGGGGAGGTGGGCGGGGGGGGTTGGGGTGACTGGGTGATGGCCACTGAGGGGGGCACATGGCGGGATGAGCACTGGGTGTTATGCTGTATGTTGGCAAATTGAACTCCAATAAAAAAAATTTTTTAAAAAAAATAAATAATAAAATATAAATAAAATAAAAGTAATAAATAAATAAATAAACCCTTTCTGTGTACTGGACAAAAGATCCAACCTCACTTATAAATGCGCGCGCACGCGCGCACACACACGAGAGGTATTTCTAGTGAGACCAACTTTCATCAAGATTGTTTACCAGATTTTTTCACTTTAACCTGAGCATCTGCTATTTTTACACAAGACTATAATCATTCCCCAGGGGAAAATCACTCCCCAAGCTATTCAGTGGCTTAATTGGCAACACTGCCCTTTTACTAACAACTGCACAATAAAGGAAATGTTTTCAGTGAATACATAACAAGGCAACATGTGATTAAAATTCAATACATTATCTCTCTCGAATTTTATTACTGCAGGTGCAGAACACAACTGCTCAGAGGCTTGCTAAGGGCAAGGTTCCTTTTCATTGAAAACAATTCTATTTATACACCTGTGTTTACAAAAAGATGTAGGAACAGAAAATGGAACAAGAAAATACCACTAACCCTTACCTTCACAGAAGCTGAATCAGTGCTTCTCTAAGGAAAGTGTAAAAGGAGATTTCAAACTGGAACAAGCAAGTCTAGCTAAGAGAGTCTCCATTAATAAAGGGTTGGGAGCCTTAAAGGAGGAGAGGAGGAATTTATGCATGTCTTTGTTGAAGGAACTGTGGACTTTTTGAACTTTCAAGCCAGCAACAAAGCCCTCAGCCTGGATTTAGCATCCCCTTCAGCATGGCAACTGAATCATCTGCATTCTTCACTTCTAAAGGAGACAAATTCAGTTTAATGAGTTTCAATCCCTCATTTGCATATAAACCAAACCAATGCCCACTAACTTAATTTCAATCTCTGTTTTGCACAGAGGACCTAAAGGAGAACTATGCTCGCCTTGGTTCTTGGTTCTTAGTAATTCTGCCCTCTCTCTGACTTCCTCAGAACACAATTGGGTTTCTACCTGAATCTGTGTCTCCAGAACTGCAGTTCTTACTGCCCAAAAAAAGTGCCTCCTTCCTTAAATTTTCAGGGATTCCTTTGACTGATAAAAGGAAGGGGTGAGAATAATCCTTGCTTCAGCAAACCTATCCCCAGAATTACATGTGCTCTCAGAAATTTATCTGTCCTAACAAATGTGTTAGATTATAGGGGGAAAATATATTTAAAATAAAATATATTTTATCATTCCCCCAATGGAGAAATAGTTACCAGGAGCAAGAGCTAAGAATGTGCTCTTTGTCATTTCTTATATAGTTATCCCTTTCAATTCTTAATATGTACGTATTAAGTATCTATTATTCATTCAACAAATATTTGTTGATTGCCTACTAGATGTGCTGAGCATACAATGTGAGAAATTATGGGCCTGGCCTTGTAAGAGATAAAAAATAAATGACTAATAAATAGGAATACTAAGTAGAGCTTACAATCCAATTATATTAGAAAGCATATTATACATTGGCTATCCAGAGTAACACAAAGTGCTATGATGATAGGGGAACAGAGGACTAGCTGAGGACAAAGCACATTGACAAGTCCTTGAAACAGGGTGAGTGACATTCCTCTACAGACTCAACTGCCTCAATGTTCATACTTTGCTAAGGGCTGAAGGCAATCTTAACCTAACCCCTAGGATCCTGTGAGTCTACTTTAACATATACAAATTCCTTTAGAAATTTCCTTTATCTCTACCCCCTAAGCACATGGCCCACTGATACACATCTGAAGGGTCTCATACCTCAGGTTTTATTAGACAGTAATAAGTGACCTTTCCCCAACAATAGCTATACCTTCATCACCTCTTTAGGTACCTGTGTCCATACCTAGCGTTAGAGTGGCTTGCAAGTCTTCAGACCACTGAGAGAGGTACTGCCCCCCACAAGTAGAGGGGTGCTGGATAATCTCCAGGACCAGATGGCACCATTCTTTCTGGACAATCCTTGAACAAAGTGCTGGTTCTGGCTGGGCTGCCCCTAGAACCTACAGCATCCCTGTCATATAAACTATTTGATTAAATAATGCTTTAAAAAATTCATGAGCCTATATGACGTCTACGGATTGATGACAATTTAGTATAATGAGTAAAGAAGACATACTTTACATTTTTGGTTTTGGTTGTTTTTGGTGTTGTTTTTGTTTTTGTTTTGACCAATTAGTGCCGTGACAATTCCTCCTAAGCCTAGGAATCATCTCTTCTTGAACAGACCCAGAACTATCTCTTCATGTTCTTTGTTATCAAGTATGCTATTCTTGATTAAATTCCTTTCCCTATCCTCTTCAGCAAGGAAAAGAAAACAATACTATTATTTATTATTACTTCTAATAACATGGCTCCTTAGAGGTTGTTTGTATTGAAACAATACAGATCTTCTTGTCTCTGCACTTCCCTAATACTAGTTTTTTCATGCTGACTACATCATTCCCTAAGAAGCTGCCTCATCCCTAGTGCTACCACAAAAAATCGCCATTCCCTTACCCTCAAAATATGTGTTTTACTGATGATAACCACAAAAACAAGTCTTACCCAGAACATGCAGGGAAATGCAAATGATAATTCCTTTTCAGATCATGTTAAATTTACCTGTGGAATTTTATAACACAGAACAAACAACTCTTTGTGCTATAATCACTGCATTGCTAGAATGTGGTCACGAGATTAGAACAAGAACCACGGGCAGAGAGAGAAGAGTCCCACTGGAGCAAAGAATGTCCTTCTCTCTTCTGACATGCCATAAGACTAATGGTCCACACACCCACATAGGTTAGAGACAAGGGAGGGTATCAATCAGGAGAAACCACTGATACTGAGAAAAATAGTTTCTAAAGTCCACAGACAGCATGGGCATGGCCCCTCCAGAGGACTGCCTGCAGAAGTATGGGTGGACACCCTAGGATTCAGCAATTGGTGAGGGGAACAGTTACCTAATGCTAGGGCGCTTCAGCCTGGAGGCAGCACCACAGTTGGAACACACTGACAAGAAATGGCCTGCTCAAGCAGCTCAAATCCAAGGCTCAGTTAGTCTCCCATAGCCCTAAATTCATTCATTGTCCCCTGTGGGGGTTACCCATAATCTATGTGGCAGCATGAATCCAGCACCCATCAGAGAAAGAAATCCTGCACTAGTCAGAAGAGGGATCTGCTCACCAGACTGCATTCTAGAACCCTGGCCCAGCCACAGGCTAAGGTGATCCCAAAAGTACAAATCCTATAGTTCACAGGACATCTGATTGGCTTCATGTGCAAGGTAGAGGGTCTGAGAGCTCCCCGAGTGGGAGAAACAGGGACTGGACCCCACACAAGAACTGGCTAAGCACTGCTCCAGAACCTAACCCTGGTCTTCATAGGTCCCAAGAACCAGAGAGGGACTTTAAATATTTAAGGAAAGGGCTTATGGATACCAAATTTAGCTGGGTGCCCTATATTTTTATAGGGCTAAATCTGGCAATCCCAGTTATCAGGCACACTTAATAGTCCATTTAGTATCCCACGATTTGTCTATTACTAATTCTGATGAATTTTTTTTGATCATCTAGAATACTTTTTTTTGGTTGTCTGAATGCTTTTAATTGAATTTGATCCCAGAAGCTCTGAGATCCTGCTTATTGTAATCCTGTTTTTAAAATATTCAGGGTTCCTTTACTCCTCATCAATTTATTCAGCAAACAGTCATTGAGAACCTATTCTTGCCTAGCACTGGGACCTGTTCTTTTTCTACTGTCTTCTGACTTATTTTCTTTTTTACCCCCAGTTTTATCAAGATATAATTGACAGTATTGTGTAAGTTCAAGGTATACAGTATAATGGCTAGACCTACATATACTGTGAAATGATCATCACAATAAGTTTAACACCCATCATCTCATATAGATGCAAAGAAAGAAGGAAAAAAGTTTTTTCCTTGTGAGGAGAACTCTTAGGATTTATTCTCTTAACACTGTCAAATATACTATATAGCAAGCAGTGTTAACTACAGTCACCATGCTGTACATTACATCCCCAGTATTTATTTATAATTATAACTATAAGCTTCTACCTCTTGACCACCTTCCTCCAATTACTCACTTATCCCCTAAACCCCTGCCTTGGGCAACCACAAATTTGACCTCTTTTTCAATTAGTTTAGGGTTTATTTTTCTTTCTTTCCTTTTCTTTAGACTCCACAGATAAGTGAGATCATGCAGTATTTGTATTTCATTGTCTGATATATTTCACCTAGCAAGGTGCCCTTGAGATCCATTTCCAAGGATGACAGGATTTCCTTCTTTTTTATGGCTGAATAATACTCCATTGTGTGTGTGTAAACACCACTTTTCTTTATCAATTTATCTGCCGATGGACACTTAAATTGTTTCCATATCTTGTCTATGGTAAATAATACTGCTATAAACATGGAAGTACCAATTTCTCTTCAACATAGTGTTACTATTTTCTTTAGATATATTCTTAGAAATAGAATGGCTGGATCATATGGTAGTTCTTTTTTTTTCCTACTTTTTTGAGGAACTACCATATTGTTGTCCACAGTGGCTGTACCAATTTACATTCCCACTAACAATTATTACATAAGGGTTCCCTTTTTTCCACGTCCTTCCCAGCACTTATCTGTTGTCTTTTTGATGACAGGCATTCTAACAGGTGTGAGGTGATAGCTCATTGTGGTCTTGATTTGCATTTCCCTTATTAGTGACAAGTGACATTGAGCACCTTTTCATGTACCTATTATCCATTGAATATCTTCTCCAGAAAAATGCCTATTCATGTACTTTGCCCATTTTTTTTAAGTAAGCTCTGCATCCAACATGGGGCTTGAACTCAGAACCCTAGATCCAGAATCACATGTTCTATGGACTGAATCAGCCAGACATCCCTCCTTTCCCTATTTTTAACTGGATTATTTGTGGGGGTTCTTTCTGCTATTGAGTTGGAGGAGTTCCTTAAACTTTCTGGATATTAACTCCTTATCAGATATACAATTTACAAATATTCTCTCCCATTCTGTAGGTTGTCCCTTCATTCTGTTGATCATTTCCATTGCTGTGCAAAAGCTTTTTAGCTTAATATAGTCTCACTTGTTTTTCATTTTTTTACCTATGCTTTACGTGCCATATGGTTGCCAAGTCTCTTATCAAGAAGCTTCTCTCCTAGGTTTTCTTCTAGGAAAATTGTGGTTTCTGGTCTTACATTAAAGTCTTTAATCCATTTTAAGTTCATTTTTGTGTGTGGTGTAAGATAAGAGTCTAGTTTCACGCTTTTACATGTGAATATCCAGTTTTCCCAGCACCATTTATTGAAGAAACTGTCTTTTCTCCACTGAGATTCTCGTATTCCTGCTCAAATATTAGTCAACCATATAGAATACTTCCTAAAATACTGTTTTCAAGAAGGCCACATAGGTAGGTAGAAATGCTTTCCAAACTTTGGCATATGTGCATATTTACATTGTTCTTTACATACAAATGGCAGTTTGGGTTTCACAGAAATGACTGTAAGATCTATCTTAATATATTTTTATAGAGAGAACTTATTTTTCCTGCCTGAATACTTATACTGTACATGTATGTCAGACAAACATATTGATCATCTACTAATACTTTATTCTATTTAATTATTTACATGACCATGGCAGAGTAGTGGCTGCCTGAAGACTAGGTCTTATTCATTATTGAATACACAGTGCACAGTCCTGGCATAGGACAGTTACTCAAGAAAAAGTGGTTAAATAAATAATTGAACTAGTTAATTCCACTTAAAGCAAAAATAACACAATGAAGAAAAGCATAAAGTTGAAAAGGTTCAAGGCCCTACAAGTCTTGTTTGTAATAAGATCTCTGTATGAATGTCCTGGGAGATGTACTTAGAAATGCAACTCACTACCCATAGTGTGAAGGACTAAACTGATGACTTAAAAAAAAAAAAAAATGGATAGCACTGGAAAAGGCAATACTTTTAAATTAGTAAGGGAAAAAATTATTTCTTAAACTAGAGAGGACTGTTTCCCATCAGGTATGTGATACCAACAACTGCACAGAACCCTGAGTTATGGTACATAGTTACAAGTACAGATTCAGTGCAATGAGTGTCATTCCAGAGTTTCTGCATTCTCTGTTTATCCAAGCCTTGGCCAAGTTTAAAGAAAGCAGCATTTTTTTCACTTCTTGGTATTTAGGGAATAAATCACATGCTCTTCATAATTACACACCAGCCCTTGGGACTGCTGACTTCACATTTTTGTATTTTATCTCATTAAGTTAGAGAAGAAAAAAAAAAAACTTTGACATTCACACTCTAAGTTCTAATAATGAATGATCTCTTAGCAAAGTATTCTAAATGACTATTTCTAAGGCATGGAGCTTTGCTGAAAATCATAATCCCTAAAACTAATTTACATATAGAATTTAGTTCCAGGGATGCCTGGGTGGCTCAGCGGTAGAGCGTCTGCCTTTGGCTCAGGGCATGATCCCATGGTCCCAGGATCGAGTCCCATATTGGGCTCCCTGTATGAAGATGGCTTCTCCTTCTGCCTACATCTCTGCCTCTCTCTGTGCCTCTCAGGAATAAATAAATAAATAAATAAATAAATAAATAAATAAATAAATAAATAAATAAATAAATAAATAAATAAATAACTTTAAAAAAAAGTTTCCAAAAACCCTTCTATATATAGTGACGTTCTTTGAAAGCTGGGATAAAGTAGAAAGATGAGAAGAGTGGATCTGTTGTTGTTTTGTTGTTTTTGTGTAAAAGATGCCCTTGAGAATTAAATAAAAACCACTGACTTACAGGGGATCCCTGGGTGGCGCAGCGGTTTGGCGCCTGCCTTTGGCTCAGGGCGCGATCCTGGAGACCCGGGATCGGGTCCCACGTCGGGCTCCCGGTGCATGGAGCCTGCTTCTCCCTCTGCCTGTGTCTCTGCCTCTCTCTCTCTCTCTCTCATAAATAAATAAATAAATAAATAAATAAATAAACAAACAAACAAACAAACCACTGAACTTACCCACAGCAAGATATGCCAATAGTATCACGGTTTTCCCAGACCCTCTAAAATCCACTCATAAAGTCCCCTTCCAAGGAGTTTGGGGAACTCAGGCTCAAAACCATATTTGGTCTACATTAAATTATCTTCTATTGTTTTTTCCTTTCCTTCTTATCTTTTTTATCTGAATATCTTAAGAAAGTAGAAGACAAGACAGAGGGAAATAAAAATTCAAGGGACTATAAATAATCAGTAAGTGCTAATTTAGAAAGCTGCCGGACCAAGACCACAAAATGTCATAAAGTAGAAATCAGTTTGAATTTAAACTGGCTTAAAATCTAATTTTAGTTACTTATTCCACAAATGCTTACAACAATCTACAAAATACCAGGAGAGAGATTATGGGAAAAGCAAAAGGACTAAAACATAGTCTGGGTCCTCAAGGAGACTATAATCTAATAGAAGCTCTAAAAGCCTGACACAAGTAATGATAACCAAAATGAAATGTGACTTGTCATGTGAAAAATACAGATAATACAATATGTCATGAGATTCCCAGAAGATGAAGAAAATAGCTCTAAGAGACTTCATGAAGTGTTTCAGCTGGACTTTGAATGATGGATAGGATTATATATGAGGAGATTAAAAAAACCGTCATCTTAATGAGAGGGACAAAACAGTGCTTAGCACAGAGAAGGCCCCAACACATAGTGACTCGACGAATGAACAAAGGAATATGCAAAGGCAAAAAAGCAGGGCAGTCCAAGGCCTGGGTGAAGATACATGGAGCAGTTTATTTTGGTGAAAGTAAATATGAAGAGGAATTGGTGAGGAATTAGAAAAATAGGCTGGAGCAATGAGTGAGGGAAAGCTGGTGAAGGGTTCTGAGCTACAGAGAAACAAAAAGAGAGCTGCATTTTGGGAAAAAAAGAACAGGCCATAATGTCTTAGGGCACAGCCATGGAATTGTGGGGCATATCATAACCACTCTGACAAAACCTCTCTACATCACAACATATCCCCCTGCATACTAAGTGCAAAGCACTAGAAACACTCTCAACATAATGGAACATGCAATAGGTCTGGATTTCAAATCACCACACAATTGTGAACCTAATCCTTTGCAATGGTAAAAATGACTTATTCTTATCAAAATATAAATAAAATAAAATATAAATAAAATATAAAGTATAAATATACCTCCCCCCAGGAAAGAGTCACCACCACAATATCAGAGCATTTATCCTTGAACTCACATTCCAGAATGGGGCTATTTTACTGTTGGTGAACTGTTTTAATGGAACTCTTGCCCCAGTGTCTTCTTTTTCTGAATGTCAACATTATGGGCCTTTACCGAATCCCCAAGCTTCAACATCTATACATGGGAGGGCATTTTAAATGAATTTTTAAGTCAATAATTATAAAACAATAATGCAATTTATAAAATATCTATATACATATTATATGGCTTGCTCATTATAGTAGCATCTTTTGAGAATTCTCATTTTATTCAGAACAATAATTGGTGGAATGAAACTGATAGAAAGATCTTGAAATGTTATAAAGAAAGTTGCTGTATTTCTTTTATTTCTGCTGAGCATAAATTTGTAGATTTACAATTCCAGACAAATAAGTAGCCCTACCATTAACATATTTGATGAGATTCTACATTATCTCTATCTGCTTTTAACATATTTTCAGCTAAATGTCCTAATCCATAAACTTTCAAGGAAAGAAGAGTAGGTCCTTTGTCAAAACAAAACCTAACAAAAACAAAACAATGTAAAAATAAAAATACTATGTATGAGATAAATTACAATCAGAACACAGAATCTTAAAAAAAATGTGATGTAATAAAAACCAAAATTTTAAATGGCAAAGTCAAATAGACCGTTATAAAGACATCCCATAGTTAAGATTCTTTTGATAGAACTTCTTAATAATGCTAGAAAATAAAATATGGGTATCTACTGGTTTTCTAGCATTTATACTAATGACAATATGTACTTGCTTTCAGCAACTTTTTAAGAAAGGAATCTGTTTGGAAACCAATAGAGAGAGAATGAGACAGGACACAAACTGGGAGAAAAATATTTGCAAAAGACACATCTGATAAAAGACCATTTTCAAAAACATACAACACTTAAAACTAAATGCAAGAAAACAAATGGCCTGATTTATAAAAAATGAGCCTTGGACCTTAACAAATATCTCACTAAAAAAGACATAGAGATGGAAAAAAATATGAAAAGATGTTCCATATCATATGCCATCAAGAAGATCCACATTAAAACAACAGTGAGAGGGACGCCTGGGTGGCTCAGCAGTTGAGCCTTTGACTCAGGGCGTGATCCCGGGATCTGGGATTGAGTCCCACATCGGGCTCCCTGCAAGGAGCCTGCCTCTCCCTCTGCCTGCTCATGAATAAATAAAATCTTTAGAAAAAAGAAAGAAAGAAGTCAATCGGAAAAGGCTACATACATGATTTTAATGATGTGGATGTTCTGTAAGCAGTAAAACTGTGAACACAGTAAAATGGTCGGTGGTGGCCAGGAGTTTAGGGGAGAAGAATGCATAGGCAGAACACAAAGACTTTTAGGACAGTGAAAAATATTCTGTAGGATACTATAAAAATAGATAAATGTCATTAAATTTTTTGATCTGAATATCTGTTTTCTTCCTCAAATTAGGGAACTTTTTTGCTATTACTTCTTCAAATAAATTTTCTGCTCCCTTCTTTCTCTCTTCTAACCTCCTGAGAAACTTAAAATGTGAATATTATTATGCTAGATGATGTCACTGAATTACCCATTCTAATTTTTATTATTCTTTTTTATTTTTCCTGTTTAGTTTGGTTGCTTTCCATTACCCTATATTCCAGATCACTAACACGTTCTTCTCCTTCCTCTAATCTGCTACTAATTCCTTGTAGTGTATTTTTTTATTTTGGTTATTTAGTTCTCCACCTCTGACTGGTTCTTTTTATATTTGCTATGTCTTTGTTGAATGTCTCACTGAGATCCTCTACTCTTTTCTCAAGTCCAGTGAGTATCTTTGTGACTATTACTTTAAATTCTTTATCAGCCATATTGCTTCTATTTCATGTAGCTCTTCTGCTGTGGTTTTGTCCTATTCTTTCATTTGGAACATATTCCTTTGTCTCATTTTTTTCTAATCTCTGTCAGTGAACAACTGGGAGCTTTTCCTCTAAAATCTGGAACAAGTCAAGGATGTCCATTCTCACCACTTTTATTCAACACAGTACTGGAAGTCCTAGCCACAGCAATCGGACAAGAAAAAAAACCCAAAAGGTATCATATTGGCAAAGAAGTAAAACTTGTACTATTTGCAAATGACATCATACTATATATAAAATAGCCTAAAGGTGCCACACACACACACACACACACAACTGCTAGAACTAATAAGTGAATTTAGTAAAGTTGAAAGATACAAAGTTAATATACAAACACCTGTCACATTTATTTTTTTAAAGATTTTATTTATTCATTCATGAGAGACACACGGGGGTGGGGGACAGAGACACAGACAGAGGGAGAAACAGGCTCCATGCAGAGAGTCCAATGTGGGACCCAATCCAGGGACCCCAGGATCACACCCTGGGCCAAAGGCAGTCGCTAAACTGCTGAGCCACCCAGGCGTCCCAAACTTGTCACATTTTTATGTACCAACAATGAAATAGCAGAAAGGGAAATTAAGAAAACAATCCCATTTACAATTGCACTAGAAATAACACAATATCTAGGAATAAAATTATTCAAGGAGGTGAAAGATTTGTACTCTGAAAACTATAAAATATCAATGAAAGAAATTGAAGACAATTGACACAAAGAAATGGAAAGATATTCCATGCTTATGAACTGGAAGAACAAATATTGTTAAAGTGTCCGTACTACCCAAAGCAATCTACTGATTTAATGCAATCACTCTTAAAATACCAACAGCATTTTTCACAGAGCTAGAATAATTCTAAAATTTGTATGGAACCACAAAAATCCCCAAACAGCCAAAGCAATCTTGAGAAAGACAAACAAAACTGGAGGTAACACAATCCCGGATTTCAAGATACACTACAAAGCCGTAGTAATCAAACTATATGGAAATGGCACAAAAACAGACACACACATCAACAGAATAGAGAGCCCAGAAATAAACCTACACTTATATGATCAGTTAATCTTGGATAAAGAGGCAAGAGTACAGTCTCTTCAACAAATGGTGCTGAGAAACCTGGACAGCTACATGCAAAAGAATAAAACTGGACCACTTTCTTACCATACACAAAAATAATCTCAAAATGGATTAAGGACATAAATGTGAGACCTGAAACCATAATACTCCTGAATGAAAACATAGGCAGGAATTTCTTTGACATTGACCATAGAAACATTTTTCTAGATATAACTCCTCTGGCAAGTAAAATGAAAGCAAAATTAAGCTACTGGAGCTTAATAAATAAATAAATAAAAAGGGTTTGCACAGTGAAGGAAACCATCAAAAGTAACCTAATGAATGGAAGACGATATATGCAAATTATATATCTGATAAGGGGCTATAGCCAGACTATACGAAGGACTTATAAAACTCAACATCCCCCACAAATGGTGCCTCATAAGATCCAACTCTAAAATCCATCCAGAATCTCTAAGGTACAGTCTCCACAATTCTCCAGTATCTTAGTCCCTTCATGGGGACTACTAAAAGACTACTAAAGTAGTCATAAGCTACATATGCAGGTGTTATCCCCTGTCTGTATAACTGCAAACATCTCCAGCTCCTGAATCATACCCTCCAAGGGTATGACTGAGTTCACACACAGTCTTTTTTTTTTACCTGAATTTCATACTTTTATTGAAAAGTAATAACACAACAGAAGATTTAAAGTTTGTGCTTGAAACAATAAAGAGCAAATATGTTAGAAGATAATTACATTAGTGTTGCAGAGGAACAACTTAGAAAATTCTAGCATTTATTTTTTTAATGTTGTTTTTATTTAAAAAAATACATGTTAACTAAAGTTAACTTTAGTTAACATGCAGTATAATATTATTTTCAGGAGTAGAATTTAGTGATTCATCACTTACATATAACAGCCAGTGCTTATACAAGTGCTCCTTACAAGTGCTCCTTACAAGTGCTCCTTAATACCCATCACCCATTTAGCCCATCCCCCCTTCCAACTCCCTTCCAGTAACCCTCAGTTTGTTCTCTATAGTTAAGAGTCTCTCTCATGGTTTGCTACCTTCTCTTTTTCCTTGCCCCTCTATTCATCTAATTTGTTTCTTAAATTACAAATATGTGTGAACTCCTATGGCACGGTATTTACCTTTTCTGACTTATTTCACTTAGCATAATGCACTCTAGCTCCATCCATATCATTGCAAATGGCAAGATTTCATTATTTTTGTGGATGAGTAATATTCCATTGTGTATATGTACACATTCTTCTTTATCTGTGCATCAATGGATGGACATTTGGGCTCTTTCCATAATTTTGGCTATTGTTGATAATGTTGCTATAAACATTGGAGTGCATGTGTCCCTTTGAATCAGTATTTTTGTATCCTTTGGGTAAATACCTACAAGTGCAATTGCTAGATTGTTAGGTAGCTCTATTTTTAACTTTTTGAGGAACCTCCATACTGTTTTCCAGAGTGGCTGCAGCAGTTTTCATTCTCACCAACCAATTGTGTAAGAGCACTCCCCTTTCTCCACATCCTCACCAATCATACGCAATCTTTTTATCTTCCCTGACACTAGTCCCTCTTGGAAAGAACTACTGCTTGCATAATTATCTAAGGATGAAACTTTAGAACATGGGTAGCACACTCAATGCCCAAATAATGACACTAATGTCAGGATTTATTCTTGAGTCTGTGTTTGTTGTCCAATTCCACTCTTCCCATTCTCTCTTAAACCCATTCCAACTAAACTTTTAGCCATGTTGTTGATGTCACTGCACAGAGGGCTCTGGGATGAAACAAGATTATTCAAATTCAAACACTCTTCCTTCTCTAGCCTTTTAAATTCTGCTGATAAATCTTGGTTATAAGACTAGAAATGTTTAAGAGCCTATTAAACAGTCCTAAACATAATAAATGCATTCATTAGTTCAATATATTTAATTTTATTTTTAAATATTTCAATTGTTATATCAGGAAAAACCTCAGCAAATTACTCAAATAATTTTTATATATTTAGTATGTTAAATATATAAAGGGCAATATTAACTTCTCTTAAGTGTTCCAATATAGTAAATTTAGAAACATTTACAAATAAAAATTACAAGTTAAAACCTATTTCTCAAGTATGCATTTTATTTTTTTAAGATTTTATTTATTTATTCATGACAGACAGACAGACAGAGAGAGGCAGAGACATAGACAGAGGGAGAGAAGCAGGCTCCATGCAGGGAGCCCAATGTGGGACTCGATCCCGGGTCTTCAGGATCACACCCCAGGCCGAAGGTAGCGCCAAGCCACTGGGCCACCAGGGCTGCCCTCAAGTATGCATTTTAATTTGAAATTATAGACTACCATTCCAAAAGGCTGAAATTTGCTCATTTTAAGCAAATACAATGCTAAATATGAGCAGATTCTTCCCTAACACACAAACATTAATGTTATAATTTTAAGTCTTAAGCACTTATATATCTATTTTAAATCTTAAGGTTAAAAAATGCATACCCATTAAAGAAAACAATCACAATCTCAACTGAGATTAATCAGAGATTTGATAAGTGAATAGACATATGGGTGGATATGTGTGTGTATGTCAAAGTGCCAATTCCCAATGTTCATAAGCCAGCAAATAATTAAGATATATTTCTACATGTTGATGCATTCCCCAGAATACTCAATCGTCAAAAGCTGCTACAAAGAATGTCTCTATTTCCTATACTGCACATTGTTTGTATCCACATGACTCACAGTTATTCTGTTTAATACAAATCCTTTAGCTTTCTCTTTAAAAGCAAGGTCCATGGCACCACATTTGCCCAATGAGAATGAATCTCCGTCCTCTGTGCTTCTGGAAAATGTTGTTCTCTTATACCAGTTAGCACCTTCTGCTTCAAGCAACATATTTAGTTGAATTTATGTGTTACTCTCCTCTCTGAACTGTGAATTCCTTAATGCAAAGGCTGTTTCATGCTTAACTTTTGTCCCAAAATGTATCATGCAAACACATTCATTTTGTAGTAGCTTATAGCAAACATATTTTTATTTGAATTGTAAAGATTTTATGATTAGTGTTTAACTAGGAAAAAATAAGAATTGTATGTTGATTCAGACTACCCATCAGAAATAAGGGGCAAAAAGCCTCAGTCAGCTGAAATGACCATTATATGATTTTGCACAGGCAAGTAATCACAAATAGAGAGGCAGCACAGTACAAGGCTAAAAGCATGGTCATTCAATTTTCTGGGTATAAATCCTGACTCTTCCATTTACTAACTGGGTGACTTGTATAAGCTACTTAACCTCTCTGTGATTCAGTTTCTTATTCCATACCGGGCCTAATTAAAACTCTTAATCCTCATATGATTATGAGGATTAGATAAGATACTACCCACAGAGCACCTGGATTAATACCTGTCATGGAGAATGAAAACCATGGCACAAAACACACTTAGATGTTGTCCTCTGTGGGCAGACAGCAAGTGTTCAATAATGTTACCTATTCTTATTAGATCAATATATCAACTGTTCTCTTACTTCATTACAAAGTAAAATAAGTCTAAATTATGGAATGCAAAAGAGAAATGGGCAAAGGGAAATATTTTCTTAGAAAAGAATATTCAAGGACTCTTAACACCTATTTGCCTAATATGCTTCCCAAGGATCAGATGGTATCATAGCAACAAAACAGTATAAAAAATTATGAAAGAATTCACATTTCTACTACCCTCACAAATTAAGAGTGCACAGTACATAATCTCAGGTTCTTAAAACTTTTTCCATTAAATAAATACAGTACCATTTTCCTAAAATCAAGATCAATGTTATTGTACATTAATTGCTAATTTTTAAATTTAAAAAATAAACTGTTTATATCCCTTTTATGTATCTGGATTTTCCTAAAGTGTTTTTTACTAGAAATATAAAGATTCAGATTGTGTTAAGTCTAAACAAACTTTAATAAGTGATAAAATAGTGATTGAGGACAGTTAAGAGTAAATTAAGCATCAATTATACATATAAATTGTTATTTAAATTTTTTCCAAAAGTTATATTATCATTTTGCATTTAACTTAATTGTGGAAGTTTGCAATATCCCATGTTATTCATGCCTTTCAGAAGTCTAAATGCTCAAACTCCAAAGGTTATTTGAATTGTAGAGCTTTTAAATTCATGAGATCACCATTCAATTGTCTTAATTATGGATCAAATAGCCAAAGAATCAATCTTGAAAAAATACATTGCTGATTTGATGGAGGAGAGTAATTTACCTTTTTAAAATTTTAATTCCAGTATGGTTAACATACAGTGTCATGTTAGTTCCAGGTGTATAGTATAGGGATTCAGCAATTCTAAACCACTCAGTACTCATCACAAGTGCTCTCCTTTATCTACAGGAAGCAACTTAATTATGACACATATCACAAAATATCACCAAATTTTACCCCGAACCTAAGCCTTGGTCCTCATTTATTCAACATCTGTTTTCTTACATTCCCCTAATAGAGACTATTATTTTTTGGAGCTTATTCTAATTCTCAACACAACAAAAGCTGCCCATATCAATGGAGGATGCTTCCAAATATGTGTGGTTTCTCCTTAGAAATAGGAAAAAGAGACAAAAAGGCTTGAATTCTGCCTTTCTCACTGACTCACTAAAGGACCTTAAGTTAACGACTAAATCATCTAAATTTCAGTTTCCTTACCTGTAGAAGGAGACCGCATACCCCCTCCCTGTTACTGAAATAATTCAGAGGAATGCCTGACTTTCCAAATAACGGTGGCTAATATAATTGCCCAAATTATCATTGCAGGTTCAGAAAGCACCAGGAAGAAAGACACCATATACTACAGTCTTTCAAATAAAGGAGTGAGAAATACTTTCTCCTCTCTGGTCCAATCACTCATGTCTATAGAGTTAGGAGGCAATCAGATATTCAAGGGCAACACCAGATAGCACTTTCAGCTCTGCCTCTGCTGAATTCTAGCTGCTATCCTTGGATAAATACTCATTACTGTTTTTCCAGGTAACTCCACAAGAGTGGAAACAACATATATAGAATCTCAGGAGGGGATGCATTTCAGAAACAGATACAAGGTAGCTCCCTGCTCTGAGGTGGAAGGACACTTACACCATCCAAGGCAGATGGCTATCTATCCCTAGTTATAAAGATCTCTAAGGATTGAACTTCCATAGTCCTTGGTTACCTGTTTTAATGTTTAATCCCTTCTTTATAGTTATGTTCATCTTTATGACCAACTGAACTTTTTGTCTTGCCACAATTTAAAAGTATTTCTTTTTATTTGGTCTCCTGTGGAAGTAAAGAACATCTGTTCTGCATCTTCCATATAATGACCTTTCAAATACTTGAAGACAGTTAAATCACCCCTTAGTCTTCCCTTCTCCAAGTCAAACAGCCTTGATCCCACAGAGCCCTCTCTTAGGAGCTAGTCCCCATTCCTTACATCACTTTTGCTGATCTTCGCTGGACCTTCTCCAGAGTCTCCATGTTCTTTGCCAAATGCAAAGACCAAAATCGAACACAGCAATAATGCCAAATAAAGCAGAAAGATTACTTTTCACTTCTGTAGCCCTTTCTTGATCAAACATTCCAAGTGGTAATGCTTGCCCTTTTTTTCAAAACTATATTGCTCTTCCTAATCCTCTTTGCTCTGTAATCCTGTATGCTGTCATCTTGTGGGACCTTTCTTGTATTGCATATCAGGGGTTTCAAATAATCCCTCCCTGTCAGTAAGGACCAAATTTAGAAGAGCACAGCTTCAGAACATTTTCTACCTTCTATAAAAGCTAAAATTAAATAAGCTGTGAAAAAAATAAAAATTTATACAATTCATGAAATAACCATCAACATTTACATCTTGATGACATTTTAGAAACATGTTTTCTTCATATGTTCATTGGATTCCATTTTCTTTTAAGAATGACATAATCTGGCAGACTTTGTAGGAGTATCTTGCAAACAAAAAACAAAAAGGCTAAAATTTACAAAAGGTTTTGTCAATAAGTTTGAAAAATGGTGAGTCCCCAGTATATTTTAAATCTGATTTAAGTTTTATAATTTTAATTAACACTCTAGAATAATATACATTGTGACAGATGGTAGCTATACTTGTGGTAAGCATATAACATGATGTCTTTTTAAAATACACATTAAACACACATTTTTCTTTTTCTTTTTTTTTTAATTTATTTATTCAGAGAGAGAGAGAGAGAGAGACTGAGAGGCAGAGACACAGGCAGAGGGAGAAGCAGGCTCCATGCAGGGAGCCCGACTTGGGACTCGATCCTGAGTCTCCAGGATCACACCCTGGGCTGCAGGCGGCGCTAAACCGCTGCGCCACCGGGGGTGCCCAGCACACATTTTTCTGACACCTGTATTGGTTTAAATGTTTCAATGTATTTATTAAGAGATACATTTCTGAGGGTTTTAGAGTTGCCAATAACTCTAGGGCTTTTTTTTTTTTTTATTGTGAACTATTCAACTATATTTGAAACCACCTGAAATTTCTCATTTTCCCTCTTTCTGTTCATCATCATTAAGATACCTGACTATGGGGGATCCCTGGGTGGCGCAGCGGTTTAGCGCCTGCCTTTGGCCCAGGGCGCGATCCTGGAGACCCGGGATCGGGTCCCACGTCGGGCTCCCGGTGCATGAAGCCTGCTTCTCCCTCTGCCTGTGTCTCTGCCTCTCTCTCTCTCTCTCTCTGTGCGACTATCATAAAAAAAAAAAAAAAAGATACCTGACTACGTACAAATTCTCATTTCACAAGCATGTTAAGCCAAAATTATATAGTTCCCTAATACATATATTATCAGCTGTTCAGATTTTTCAGATATCACTTAACCTTGTACTGCTTAGGAATGCTAAACCCAAAGATGTAAAAAGTATTACAATGAATTGAAGAAAAACAGTAAGAGTATGTCATCAATTTAGAAATTCAATTTTTTTAAGTGGGAATTTTCTTCCCAATTTCTCCTCTATCTTCAGAGCCTCTTCTGGGTGTTGCCATTCTTAACCATTCTCTCAAACAGCAGTACACAATCTGGGCAATATATGAATGAGATGATGATACCCATTTCTGCTCTACACATGAGCAAATGAAAATGTGAACTTACTCTATGAATCCTCATAACTTCATACTCAGGTTAATTTCACATTCTGTCAAAAGACATGTTAAGGAAAAAAAGAAAGACATGTTAAGGGAGAAGGCAAATTACAAACTGGGAGAAGCTACATGAAGTATATTAAACTAAAACAAGTATAAATAAAATACTCCTGGGCTATTATTCAGCCATAAAAAAGAATGAAATCTTACCATTTGCAATGATGTAAATGGAGCTGGAGCATATTATGCTAAGTGAAATCAGTGAGAGAAAGACAGATACCATATGACTTCACTTATATGTGGAATTTAGGAAACAAAACAGATGAACATAGGAGAAAGAAAAAAAGAAGAGAGGGAGGAAAACTATAAGAGAGACTCTTATCTCTAGATAACAAACTGAGGGTCCCTGGAGGGGAGGTGGGTGATGGGAAGGGCTAAATGGATGATGGGTATTAAGGAGGGCACTTATTGTGATGAGCACTGGGTAATGGATGTAAGTGTTGAATCACTATGTTCTATATTTGAAACTAATACTATACTATATGTTAACTTACTGGACTTTAAGACATTTAAAAAACAAAATAATATAAAATATTCCTACAAATGAGGAAAACACAAATAGCTCAGTAATCTTTGGTTAGGGAACACAAATCCAGACTACAATGAGAAACTAACAATGAAATATTCAAATGGTAAAAATAAAACAAATTCTGACCGTATAGGTATGAGATGGGATGTAGAGCCTAAAGATATTTTATTAATTGGTAGTAGGAAGGTAAATTGGTTCAACTACTTTGGAAGTAAGGTTAAACATTCACATGCTCTACAACTGATATATTATACTGTATGGCCAAGAGAAACTTTTGAATATGTGCATTAGGACACATGGTCTGTTTATAGGTTGGAAGAGTCAGGGCTCTACTCTGTATGTTCTTATTATTTTGTCTTCTATTCATTTTCAATCGTATTTCCATTCATTGACATTGTACACATACTAACAATTTTAATTTTCTATTATATTTCATCTCAATGACACATCAATTCACTTAGCCTCATTATTCTATCATTAAGCAGCACAGCAAAAGCCACTCTGATTTTTAAAATACTAACTTAAAGTAGTACAAATTTTTGCTATTATTGTTTGTGTTTTCTACTATCAAACCCTGCAGACATGGTATAGTACAGACTTTGGAAATATACAGATCCCTGCCACTAACCAGCTCTTTGATCTTGGGTAAGTAACCTAACTTCTCTGCACCTCATTGTCATCATCTATATGATAGACATGAGTAAGCTTCTCTTTAAAGACTGTTGTGAGAACCACATGAGATGCTCACTCAGTTTTTACATAGTAGGTACCAACAAGAACATAGTCACATTATGGAGAGTTTCACAAATATTAAATTTTGAAAAATCTCCCTTTTCAAAAAATTTTTTTCTTTTCACATTCTTATAAATGTGAATGATAACTAACACAGCCTAATTTAGTAACAAATGGACTATGATCTGACACCCTCAGGGAAGCCAACACCACAAGCCTTTACTGAGGTTTAAGAGTCTGTGGAACTAGATCTTTTGACATTTTGGAAGCAATGTATAAAATCCATTAAATAATCTGTGTGCTGATGGTTATACCCTGAATCAATATACTGACATCCTTATGTCTCTCTAAAATCTGGGTCTGGTGTGTAATGTTACTTCCTTTATCTTTCAGTTAAGATATGGCATAACCTGATAGGTAGGTATAATAAAAAAAATCACTCATAATATCATAGTTTTTGATCAACTAATAAAAAAGCATGCCAGCTAATATCATTAATAACTACTGTCACGGCTATATACAATAACCATATCAAAGATATAGTCAATACTTTTTCAGGAGCTGAAGTCCCCAAAATGAAGAAAAATAATATGCTCTTCAGAAAATCACAAAGGAAATTCTGAATTACGCTACATGAATGAATCTTGAAGACATTATATTCAGTGAAATAAACCAATCACAAAATAGGCAACACTGTGTTTTTCCACTTAAATGAGTCATCTAGAGCAGTCAAGTTCAAAGACACAGAAAGTAGAAAAGGGCCTGCCAGGGACTGGGGGAGAGAGAAATAGGAAGTTTTGTTAACTCAGTATAGAGTTTCAATTTTGCAAGATGAAAAAGTTCTAGAGATTGCAAGCACAATAGTGTGAATATACTTAACTGAGCTGTATATTTAGATGGTAAACTTTATGTAATGAATAGTTATACTACAAATATAAAATTTATGTTATACATACATGTATATGCTACATAATCATTGACCTGGCAATCTTAGAAGCAATTTGCCTAAGCACATAATTACATAATACCTAGAATTAGGTATTAAAAGATGTAAGTAGGTGTCAGTTTGGGTAATACGATTTTTAATTTTTTAAATTTAAAAATAGTTGACATACATGTTACACTAGTTTCAGGTATACAATATAGTAATTCAACTTCTATGTATGTTATGCTGTACTCACCACAATGTAACTACCGTATGTCATCATATAATGCTATTACACTACCATTAACTATATTCCATGTGCTGTACCTTTTAACCTCATGACTTATTCATTCCATAATTGGAAGCCTGTATCTCCCACCTACCCTCACCCATTCTGTCAAACCCCCCACTCACCTCCCCTCTCACAACCATCAGTTTGTTCTCTATGTTTATAGGTCTGATTCTGCTTTTTGTTTGTTTATTCATGTGTTTTGCTGTTTACATTCCACATAAGTAAAATTATATGGCATTTGTCTTTCTCAGTCTGACTCACTTCACTTAACCTAATACCTTCCTTGTCCATCCATGCTGCTACAAATGGCAAGATTTCATCTTTTTCCATGGCTATGTAATAACCATTGTGTGTGTGTGTCTGTGTGTGTGTGTGTGTGTGTGTGTGTGTGTATCTCTATCCATCCCATATCTTCCTTATCCATTCATCCCTTGATGGACTCAGGTTGCTGCCATATCTTGGCTATTGTAAATCATGCCGCAATAAGCATAGGAATGCATAAAGTTTTTCAAGTTAGTATTTTTATTCTCTTTGGGTAAATACATACTGGTGAAATTATTGAATCATATCCTATCCCTATTTTTAGTTTTTTGAGGAAACTCCATTCTGTTTTCCACAGTGGCTGTACCAATTTACACTCCCACCAACAGTGCACAAGGACTGGATGTACTATGGACAATGTGGCAGTAAGGTTACTTGTCAAGACATTTTTCAGGATGATTTGAACAAGAGAAAAAAGATACCTGCTTATATGGAGCTAACATGTATCTGCCGAGAAAGATTGCATATATTAATCAATCAATACAAACAAAAACATATCAGGTAGTAAAACCTCAGAGAAAAATAAAATAGAGCAAAGTTGTAGCAAGAAACTGGGTGGTTGGTTTAGACCGACAGTCTGATGGGACTTCTATTCAGAGGTAATATATGGACTGACAAAAAGGAGTCAGCCACACAAACACAATGGTCAATCAAGCAGAAGAGTTTTCCAAAGAGAACAACCAGTGTAAAGTCTATGTCAGGAACAAGCCTCATGTTTACAAAGGAAAAAAAAATCAGAACTATTTTTAGAAAAATATTTTTTAAAAACAGAGGAAAAGGATTCAAAACAGTGGAATCCATTTTAAACCTATGGATAACAGTCCTGGACCCCACAAATTATTGCCTGTACTCAAGCCTTTCTTTCTTTTTTTTTTTTTAAGATTTTATTTTATTATTTATTCATGAGAGACACACAGAGAGAGGCAGAGACAAAGGCAGAGGGAGAAGCAGGCTCCATGCAGGAAGCCTGACATGGGACTCCATCCTGGGTCTCCAGGATCACACCATGAGCTGAAGGCAGCGCTAAACAGCTGAGCCACTGGGGCTGCCTCAAGCCTTTCTTCTTGAAGATTGTTAAGTTGTTACAAAGAGTAACAATCCTTATTAAAAGGAAATGTATTGTTACACCTATATAAGCAAATTTTATTTGTTGCTGTGGGCTTTTCCAAAACTATTTAGAATTAGAATATTTTAAAATCACAGAAAAAATTTTAAAGAGTCCAAATTTATTCATAGGCTGAGAAAGTTTGTTATCACTGTCCAAATCCAGGTGCAAAAACATTTTTGCTAATGTTACAAATACACTACTTTAAAAAAAAGCTACCCAAACACACCTGCAGCTTTTCAGAACTGATTTAATATTGTGTTAAAGTAAACATATTAAGGACATGAATGTTTAGTCATCAAAAAACACTACTGCCCAATTTGCTACTTAGAGTGAATGAAATAAGCTACTCAAATTCTGATGAAAGATAAACCTGCATTTCGTGACCTCCTTTCCAAACTCAGTATTATCAGGTGGTACTCAGTGCTTATAAGGTCACTTTAAAATTAGTTTGGTCAAAGGTCTTACAAGTCTGAGAAAACACAGAATAACGAATAAGAAAGAGGCTGTGTTCTAAAGATACAGCATTAATGCCGTATTTCATTTATGAGGCAAGAGAGTACAGTAGTTAGGAATCCAGGCTCTAACACCAGACCACTTGGGCTCTCATTCCACTCCTGTCTCTTACTGGTTGTTACCTGTATGTAAACTCTATATACTCAGTTTTTCTATCATAAAATTAAACAAGTTAAAACATATAAGATGTTCTACAATTCCTGGCACATATCAGCAAATGACAGTTATAATAATACTAATTATTATTATACAAAAATATATACTCAGACTACTGTCAATCTATTCACTCCCATCAGAGTTTACATATCTAAATATATATCAACACACAGACATAAAGAAAATACATTAAGTAAAATACAAAATTATTCCAACAAACACAGAAATGAAATTTTAGTTTTTAAAATCTAGTAATGCTGTGATGATAATTCATTTCAAGGATGTGCCACACATTCTTTTAATCTTACAGCAAAAACAAATGAATGAACAAATCCCTCTAGTTTAAAAGAAAGACATATACATTTTATTAGAATGTATAAGTTAAGTCAAGAAATAAGCTCACATCTGGAAACTGTTTCAACATTTAAATTAAAAAGAATCATACTAAACAGACCACTTATAATCACCTCAATTTGGATAATTATACTAGTAAGATTATATACATTAGAAAGAAATTAACGTGTATTACCTATCTCTAAAACTAATACTGATGCTAATAAAACTCATAGTACAGGGATCCCTGGGTGGCTCAGTGGTTTAGCGCCTGCCTTCAGCCCAGGGTGTGATCCTGGAGTCCCGGGATTGAGTCCCACATCAGGCTCCCCGCATGGAGCCTGCTTCTCCCTCTGCCTGTGTCTCTGACTCTCTCTCTCTCTTTCTCTCTCTCTCTCTCTCTCTGTGTCTCTCATGAATAAAAAAATAAAATAAAATAAACTCATAGTACAAATTTTTAGATCTCATTATCTAAACGTTATAGATATAAAACATTACATATATAAAACATGTATTTTACTTTCTCAATGGATGTTTGCAATTACCCTTGAAAATATGTTTGAGGCAAACAAGGGTATTTGATGTTACAATGAACTGACTTACGAGAAAGTGGAAGAAATCCTATCTACCCATGCCCTGACACCTGTCCATAGTACTTAGTGATTACTGGAAATGAACATCTCTAACTCCAATTGAAGCAAAGGACAACTGTGGTGGGCTTTGGCCATATCCTCTTAGATCAAACACATTATTTTCTGAGTATATTTTAAATATTTTCCCCATTAAATAAAAATTAAACAAAATAACTTATCAACTAAGCAAATTAATCATTGAATATGCTTTAAAAAATTCAGAGCA
The DNA here is from genome assembly GCF_048164855.1 of Canis lupus baileyi. Lineage (NCBI taxonomy): Eukaryota > Metazoa > Chordata > Mammalia > Carnivora > Canidae > Canis > Canis lupus. The sequence goes on along the minus strand of NC_132870.1, from coordinate 4,659,867 downwards.
AAATGTATTTTGGCAAATATCTACTGTTCTGTTTACTTATCTTTTCCCTCAGTAGTAGCTCTAAACACATTAAAAGACAGAGGAAGAGGAAGAGAAGGGAAGCAAAGAAAGAGACAGTACGTGTGTGTGTGTGTGTGTGTGTGTGTGTGCATGTGTGCATATATCGGTGTGCATGTAGAACATAAGTTTTCAGGTTTTCCAGGCTCAATCATAGGCCATCTATATATTGACTGATTGTAATGAATACAGTAACCAGGAGTTGAAGGAAGATATAGATTATTAACACTAATTATTACTACAGTTCATTAATTCAATGACTTTATAAAAATTGAGCAGTTTGATAGGACTGAATTTAGTTTTAAATCTTTATTCAACTTGGTAAAAAGAGCAAACAACTACATATCACAGGTTTATTTAAATCATCTATTTCTTTCATAAGGTCTTTTCTCTGTTGATTTGTAATAATCAAGTTAAGATTCATTAAATATAAAAAATATATATAAATATATTTTAAAAGATTCATTAAATATAAACTATAAACTTCCCATTTAAGGCATGATCCTAAGGGGAAAAAAAATTAAATCTCTCTGGTAATAAGTTCTTAAAATAGAAAACTACTGTGGGCTCTGGAGCCACTCTGCCTGGATTTAAGTCTTCAGCTAGGTACTAGTACATTTCTTAACTTTTTTTTTTAAAGATTTTATTTATTTATTCATGAGAGAAAGAAAAAGAGAGAGGCAGACACATAGGCAGAGGGAGAAGCTCCATGCAGGGAGCCCGATGTGGGACTTGATCCTGGACCCAGGAATCACGCCCTGAGCCAAAGGCAGATGCTCAACCGCTAAGCTACACAGGTATCCCCATTTCTTAACTTTGTGCCTCAATTTTACCATCCATGAAATCATTTTAAAAATTAAATAATACTAATAAAATCATTTTAGTACTAAATGTCCGAATTTCAATATGTTTTCAATAATGTTAGCTATTTATGTTATCAATAAAATAATGAAGGCATAAAATAAAATGCCTTAACTAACTTAGCCAATGTAGTACCAGAATATAAGTTACCCAGGCAGTAGATCTTGATCTCTAAATGAAAAAATCAGGTCTTTGTCCTCAAATAAACATTTTCTCCCAAAGCCTTATCATTCCAGTCATCTTGATGCCCTGATACAGCAAAAAAACAAACAGTATTCCACTTATCCTTCCTCCATCAGATACCACTGAGTTTCTGCTCTGGTTTTTGTCCACTCTTGCCTGGTCTATAATATCTGGAAACAGGTAGGGATTGCCCTACTTTTTAGTTCCATGAGTGTAGGACCAGAGCTATGATAATTGAGCATATTATAATAAATCCTTGGACTCTTAAAGTGGGACTTATAAAAGACTGATTTAACTGCAGAGGTGAGGCAGGGTAGTGGGACAAGGAGGTGGTTAGAGTATGAAGGGATGAAGTCCTGAACAGCAGAGTTGTCTGTTATGGTGATACCAGGTAAAAGTGATTAGCAGACAATACTGGAAGAATAATCCAAGAGACAATTCAAATAATTTATTACCATTTAACTGACTCCAACAATGAATAATAAAAATAATAAACATGACCAAATTGCATTTATCCCAGGAATGCAAAGATAGTTTAGTATTAAAATATTCCTTAAATATCTTGTACCACTTTAATAAAGGGGAAAATACAATATGATCATCTATCTCTATTAACTGCATATAGAAGGGAACCTTCCATGTCACACACACACACACACACACACACACAACATTATAAAGAGGGAATCAGCAGACACTATCTCTTTAACACCAGGAACAACACAAGAAAGCTCACTATCAACAATTCCATTTACCCACGTACTGAAGTACCTTACAAGTACAATTAAAAAAGAAATTAAACAAGTGACTGGAAGAAAGATAACATAATATCATTATTTCTGAATAATATGATTACCTACATTGAAACCCCACTCACTCAATCTACTAACAAATTATAAGAAATATAATATATACAATGCAATTCACATTTCTGAGAAAATTTAAATATTTTTCTAAAAAGCAAATATTTAAATAAATATACAAAAGGAAGTAAGCAAGGGAAATACATATTCTAGGAGTGTATATATAGACAAAGGACAGCCTGCTCCAAGATGGGCCACTTTGGTATGAATATTATTTTGAGTTAAAAGCAATCCAATCCAGTAAACTCAGAAAAAAAACTCATTACCCCAACTGCCTACTTTACCAAGAAGAGAGCTATTAACAGAGATAGCTCTTTAATTAAGAAAATTATCTGCATAATTACCTTCCTTTAATGGTCTTTCTCTCCTTTGAATCCTCAAACCCATACCCTCTCCTTAACACATATAGGTATCATGTTGCCTCACTGTCTAGAATTTTCATGTCTTTGTGGATCCCTAGTACATATGCTATTAAACCTGATTTTCTCATGTTAATCAGCCGCATGTCAATTTGATTCTTAGTCCAGCTAGAAGAATCTTAAAGGGTAAAGGAAATTCTTCCTCTCCAACATGCATGATAAGAAAGAGAAATATGATTGAAAATGGGGGATAAAGAAGGAAAACACTTAAATTTTTTTTCATTAAAAATGAGCATAGTGGGGACTCATGGTAATAGTGCACTATGGAATGAGGAGCACAATCAACTATGTGTTCTGAGGTCCTTAAATTAAAAAGGAAGTGAGTGGCATGACATCAACTATGTTTTCTAAAACAAATACCTTCAAGGTTTTAGACTCACGCATCAAATTTTTCTGAACAATTTCCTTCCCTCCATTTACATCTCATAACTAATGTATGAAAATTTTGTTCTGATTGATCACTAGATAAGTGTTTTTCTTCTCATCTCTTCAAATCAGTACTGCAGCCAGGGCATTTCTTTCAAGCTCACCCCAGCACCCAGAGGATCACAGTAGTTCAAAATGCAGACAAAATGAGTTTTGAGACACTAATAGTCCACCTGACAGTCTCATTCATAGATTTTGAATAAAACATTGCTAGTTGAATGCCAGAGTCTTTTATAAAGATTGGTTTTCTAATATCAACATCATTTAAATAATTATGAGTAATATAGAAACTAGAGTAATTTTGCTTTTAATCCTCAACATAATTCTCACCATAAAAATAGAATATATGTCTCTATGTCTAACACACTTTTTATATTCTAATAGTTAAGTGTCCTGATCCCTCTGGTTAGTAGAAAAGGTAAGTAAGCACATAGTAGAAAAGATTGATGTGTTTGATATGTGAGTGTGTGTGTGTGTGTGTGTGTCTGTTTACCTGAGGTAGGAAGATTATAAGTAATGAGTAAAGGAAGATGTAAAAGAAGAAAACAATTCCTAGGAGCAAAAGAGTAGTAAGTAGGTAAGACATTCTGAATAAAAGTCGAAGAAGTCCAGTAGATTCAAGGTCTCTTGAACCTTAATAACCTATTCATATTATGAAAACCTTCCTAAGTTCTACCACTGTATTATACTGAATGTCCTACCAGATCAGACCCAGGTGGACACCCAAAGCAGCACAAGAGCAATGTCAATTTTTGAAAATCTGTATCATCCTAAATTCTAATAAGAGAAGAAAAACAGGAAAAACAGAACAACTTGGATAAAGAGAAATACAAACAGCAACATTTCTGCTAATACTAATTTAAGATAATTGTTCAACACATTTGCTTAATAAGTAGTAATAAAAGATAATCTTTGGTAGATAAAATTAGGTAATTTGGTAGGATTTTAAGTGTAAAGGATAAAAATTCCTACTGATCGTATAGGGCAAGAGTGAATTCCTTTCTTCTGACAAACTCAGTATTATTATTATAAAATATTGATGGTGATATGGTTCACTCTCATTCTAGCTTCTCATTATGTAACTCCTTAGAGGGTAAAAGAACCTCAGTTCTGGGGGATCCCTGGGTGGTGCAGCGGTTTGGCACCTGCCTTTGGCCCAGGGCGCGATCCTGGAGACCCGGGATCGAATCCCACGTCGGGCTCCTGGTGCATGGAGCCTGCTTCTCCCTCTGCCTGTATCTCTGCCTCTCTCTCTCTCTCTCTCTGTGACTATCATAAATAAATAAAAATTAAAAAAAAAAAGAACCTCAGTTCTGATGGGGCTCAGGACACACTACCCCAAAATATGGCATCTTGGCATTCTGAATATTTTAAGCAGAAGCAGGAAGGTCACTCTGACCTCCTCCCTTTTCATTCCCCTTCCTTGAAGTAGTCATAAAACCCTCATCATGTTAGAGGTGCCCTCCCTATACACAAAGGAAAGAGCATCATTATCTCTGAAGATAAAAGACTGCCAAGAAGAATCCTAACAAAGAAGGCTTGCTCAGTGTCCTCCAGTTTACTACAATTACTTCATACTCCTTAACCTATCACATTCCCCCATGACTGTCCACTCTTCATCAAACCTAGCAAATATATTCAGGCCTGTTTCTTTGGGTCTTTATTTCCTCTTGAAGGCTCCTGTGTCACATAAAATATATTAAATAAATATGTAATATTTTCTCCTGTTAATCTGTGTTTATCAGTTTAATTTTCAGACCCATCCAGGGACCCTAAGAGTATCAAGGAAAATTTTGCCTCCCCTATACCTCTTAGAACCAGGAATATCTACACTTCTGGCCAATGGTTTTGTTGTTACAGATGGAATTACACAATGTAATTGGTTCTTCTTTAAATTATCTTCCCAAGTCTGTCATACATTTTAGGCACTAAACTTTTATATTTTATTCTCTCCACCTTTTAAAATCTTATTGCCAAGAGATTCATATTTCCCTTGCAAACCACCTCAAATTCTTTTGTAGAAATGCAGATTTAGATAGCAGATGGAAAGAAAAGGGAACCTAAAAGGGCAGGGATGAGAGGAGGATGTTTGAAAGCTGTTTCACAGAAGCATGGTCTGGCAACATGGTAGTAGAGGGTGAAGAAAACTGAGCCTGAGCAATGTGGTAAGACACTGCAATAAACCAAGTCAATCTAAGAAAAACTGAATTAGCAATATATAAAAGTAATAGCAAATGTATGAACGTAAGGGCAAGTATAAACAAGAGTCAACAGGAATCCATTGTTAATTGTTTTGTAGAATTGCTCATCAGGTAGATTTAAAATATAAAGCCTCTAGACTTAAAAAAAATGGTATTTGTGTATAGGAAGCAGATCTGTAAGAGAATAATAATAGGAGGCTTTTTTGTATTTTATTTTTGGCTTGATGACATATTAAAAAACAGACATGGAGCTAAAATCCCAGAAGAGAAATCAAGACTGCAGATCTGACTCATGATAACTGAAAACTTAGAAGTGGTTGAGATGAAAACAGTGAAATACAAGTGAGGTGAAAACGCCAAAGAACTGTCCTTGGGAAGAGATCCAGGGTGCTGAGAAGAAGGAAGCAGAATCTGCAGAGATAGCAGACAACAGCAAACCAGAAGAAAAATGGTAGGTTATTACGTAATAAAAGTCAAAGGAAGGGAGCATTTCAAGACATTCCGAACTGCTGTTACAGGCATCTACAGAGTTCAAGCAAATCCACTCAGTCTGAAAAGAGATCCTTGAATTTGCCCAAAGGGATTTTGAATGACTACTGAATGAATTAACAGAATTTAAGCCAATAGCTAAATTGACAATAACAAAGACCAGAATCTAAATAATACTCCGAAGAAAAAGGCTATGGCTTTTTCAAAAACATAAATTTTATTTGCTTTTTAATTTATGATTAGCTGATCTATCATCAATATTGCACTGTGTCTACATGGTTTTCTCTGTTGCTTAATTTTAAGTTCAAAAAAGCTAAGATCTATAACTAAATGAAGCAATGGTGACAGTATGTTCAATACAAAATAATCAATTCATCTAAGCCATGAGTCCATTTACTACTCCCTGAGTTAAAATTAATTGTACTTATGAATATGTTCAAATGTGTATTCACCAAAAAATACTATATATATTGATAGGTAGATAGATTTGATGCTTCTTGAAAATATCAATAATATTTGTAATTACTTTCTTGTTGGAGAGACAGAGAAAATGAGAGGGGGGAAAAGAGTGGAAAGGAGAGAAAAGCAAGTGAAAGAGAAAAAAATCAGTGTATATGTCTCAGTGATTTAAAATATCCAACTAATTGATAGTGAGCATATACTGGTATCACATAACTTGCAGTCTCAGTGAGTAAATGTGAAATAATCTTTTGGTTTAGTCGCACCCTTAATTTTATGAGAGAAAAGCTCTATCCAGTATTTTTGTACATAGATCTTACTAGGAAAATGTTGATTTCCTAATAAGATGATTTCTCAATAACAAGTTCCATACAAGCATTTATTTAGAAGAATTATAATTCTAATAAACATGAAACAAAGCAAATTATCTCATAAAAACAAATGAAAAGAATTTAAGAAGAAAGAATTTCAGCTGATAGTATTCACACTTATATACTTGGATATAGGTATTTAATGAAAAATTGGAAAGCATTGCTTTTATAATTAGTATAGTAATATAACATACTATAATTAATTAATAAACTGTACTTTATGTGCATAAGGTAACAAGGCATCACTCACAGTACTTAATCCCTACAAATATAAAGGATAGAAATAATCTATCTTTCTAGATGAAAATATTGAAGATGATCACTTGATCAAGCTCATAAAGCAGAAAATGGTAACTGTCAAAACAAAAACTAAATCAACAGACTATTAAACATTAAATTTCAGTCATATGGCACATACAGAGATGCACTGCTGCTAGGAAAAGAGCAAGATCTGGGAGACAGAAAGCCCAACCTAATTAAACAGGCCAGATGTGCAGGGATTGCTGATGCGCTGGAGGTGGATCTGAAAACTACACTCTATATCCAGCAAAAAATATATTTCAAAAGCAAAGAAAAATATTTTTGTCAACAACTGATAGGTGAGGAAAATTCACTGCTAGCAGACCTGCACAATAAGAAAGCTTAAAAGAAGTTATAGAGTTAGAACTGCACTTTCAATTAGAAATTTTGATCTGCACAAAGAAAAGTACAAAAGTGATCAAATGAGGGTAAATATAAAAGAATATATTTTACTTGGAATCACTTAAAAAACCAGTCTTATGTGAAATATTAATAATGTACTGTAGAACTTGCAACATACTTAGAAGTAAAAATGTATGACAAAAATAGAACAAACGTGGAAAATGAATGGAACTAGGGCGAAGTTCTTACACACTATGTGAAGGGGTCAGAATATTATTTGTTTTTGTTTTCATTTTTGTTTTAAGATTTTATTTATGTATTCATGAGAGACAGAGAGAGAGGCAGAGACATAGGCAGAGGGAGAAGCAGGCTCCCTGCAGAGGGAGCCTGATGTGGGACTCTATCCTGGACCCGGGGATCATGCCCTGAGCCAAAGGCAGATGCTCAAACACTAAGGCACCCAGGTGTCCCATATTATTTGAATATAGACTGTTAGAAGCTAAAGTTGAATATTACAAACTCTTTAGCCGATGCTAATTTTTTAAAGAGCAATTACTAAAAAAAAAAAAAAAAAAAAAAAAAAAAAGAAAGTTTAAAGAGGTATAAATAAGTCAACTATGAAGATAAAAAGGATTCATTTTTAAAAACTATATATAAAAGAAGTCCAAAAAAGGGAAGTCAGAAAAAGGCAAAATTTGGGGTACCTGGGTGGCTCAGTGGTTGAGCGTCTACCTTTGGCTCGGGTCATGATCCCAGGGTCCTGGGATTGAGTCCCACATCGGGCTCCCCACGGGGAGCTGCTTCTCCCTCTGCCTGTGTCTCTGCCTCTCTCTGTGTGTCTGTCACGAATAAATAAATAAAATCTTAAAAAAATGAAAAATGCAAAATTTGACACACAGAAAACAGCAAGATGGTAGAGTTAAATCATATATATAATTATGAAAACATAAGTCATCCAAATATACCAATTAAGGGCAGTGCTTGAAGACTAAATTAAAAAAGGCAAGACTGGGATCCCTGGGTGGCGCAGCGGTTTAGCGCCTGCCTTTGGCCCAGGGCACGATCCTGGAGACCCGGGATCGAATCCCACATCGGGCTCCCGGTGCATGGAGCCTGCTTCTCCCTCTGCCTGTGTCTCTGCCTCTCTCTCTCTCTCTCTCTCTCTCTCTCTCTGTGTGACTATCATAAATAAATAAAAAAAATAAAATAAAAAAAATAAAATAAAAAAAAATAAATAAATAAAAAAGGCAAGACTGTCCACAAGAAATCCATCTTAAATACATAAATATTGGTAAGTGAAAAGTAAAAGAATACAAAAACATACCATGCAAATACTATTTAAAAACTCAGATAACTATATGAGTACCAGAAGAAGTAAACTTCAGAAAAAGGAATTATTACCAGGAATAAAGAGAATATTTAAAAAATGATGTAGGAGTCAATTCTTGACTTTTATATCTAGAAACATAGCAAAAAGAAAAATATAAGAGTCATAAAGTGAACACATCAAAATACATAAAGCAAAAATAGATAAAACTGAAAAAATATACAGAAAAATCCATTATTATAGTTGGAGTTGGCAACACTCATCTTTAGTTGACCGAGCAAGTAGACAGAAAATCAGTAAGAATACAGAAGTCCTGAAAACACAATCAAGCAACTTGACCTGACTTTTTTTTTAGAACATTCCACCTACAACAGCAGAATATCTTCAGGTGTCCCTGGAGTAGCACTGACATACCCATATTCATATATCTTAATAAATTTTAAAAGAAAGAAATAATACAGAATTTATTCCCCTTTCATAATAGAATTAAAGTAGATATCAGTATCAAAAAGATATTTTGAAAATCTGTAATATTTGGACCTTAAACAACAACTTCAAAATAATTCATGGGTCACAAAGGAAATTTTAAAATCTTTTGAATTTAATGAAAATCAAAACAAACATCACAATTGTTGAAATGCAGTTGAAACAGTGCCAAGAGGGAAGTATATAGCATTAAAGTTCATTTTAAAAAAGAAGAAGGGTATAGCATCAATATTGAAGCTTCTACCTTCAGACACTAGAAAAAGAAAAAACTAAACCAAATGCAACCTGAAGGAAATGATAAAGAGCAGAAACCAATGAAATAGAAAACAGAAAAATAGTAGAGAAAAGCATTAAAGTTCAAAATCTAGTTCTTTGAAAATGTTAGTAAGTTCCCATATAGTTAAATCAGGATTAACTTACTAATATGAGGATGAAAGAGAAAACATCCCTACAGATTCTATATATACGAAAATGATATGACACAGTATTATGAAATTTTTGTGCCTATCTGATAGACAAATGTAATAGAAAAATTATCTGAAAGATACAAACTATAAAATCTTATCCCAAAAGAAGTAACCTGAACTTCCCTATTACCTACAAGAAATTAAATTGATAGTTAACAGCTTTCTCACAAAGAAAATGTCATGACTAGGTTTCACTGGTAACTGCTACCAAACAATTAAGGAAGAAATAATATCAACTCTATCCAGTATTTCCAGAATATCTGAAAAAACAAGTAAAACTTCTCAAGGCATTTTATGGGATCAAAATTACCCTGACACAAAATGAAGAAACATATTTAAGATATATATATCCATCAACTGGAGAATGTATGAATACACAAATTGCCCATCCATAAAATAGAATATTATAGAGCAATATACAAGAACAAACATACCTGCAACCTCATGGTCTCAAAAGCCTTAGTGAAAAATGGCTTTATACTATATGTCTTTAGTGATACTGACATTCTGTAAAAGGCAAAACACTAGGGACAGAAATCAGATGAGTGGTTGTCAGGGACTGGGAGAAGGGCATAAATATAAAGGAAACTTTTTGGCATTATGAAGACATTAGCATCCTGATTGTGGTGAGGGTCTCACTGCTATGTGTGTTTGTCAGAACTCATCAAAGTAAACAATTTTAGAACATCAGTAAATCTGACTTTCAAAAATGAATTATAAAATTAAAGGACTTGCTACTGGCTTCAAGAAATATGGTTAGCTGATTGCTTCCAGTTAACTTTCTTGGTCAGCCTCAACAAATGAGCAGATATCATGCTTTTCTCAGGATGGCCTCTGCAAATCACTAAACAAGACAATGGCTCTAAGATCAAACAATCTCCACCAACTGTGGGATCCCTTTAACACATAATCAGCAGCTCTCTTCTACAGGCCAGGGTGAATATAAGAGAATGTCGGGGCACCTGAGTGGCTCAGTTGGTCAAACAACCAACTCTTGATTTCGGCTCAGGTCATGATCTTGGGCTTTCTGGGATCAAGCCCCATGTTGGGCTCCATGCTCAGCACAGAGTCAGCTTGTCCCTCTCCCTCTAAGATAAATGGAAAAATCTTAAAAAAAACAAAAAAGCTCATGGCCCAGACAATAGTTTGCTGAAAGGAATGGGTTCATAGTGCCTTAAACTAACACTAAATATATCCCAAGAATCTAACATTCAACCTGTGTCACAAATAGTTAAGGCCCATCTCTTCATCACCTGTGGAAATAAATGGAACTTCTCACTACAAAGAGAAATTTCTCTGGAACTTATGGGGATGCCTCATCAATACACCTTGGCCAGACCCTGGAGAGAACATTCTGTCTTGACAAAAAGCTCACCAACTAAACTATACACATTCCTTCTTCCTAAGATTTAAAGCCTCTGCCTTGTGGCTACTATACCAGCTGCCATAAACCTCAGTGCAAGATAGGTGAGACATGACGTTAGCAGCCATTCCTTAAGAAAAACTTTCCCATTCTTCACATCCTCCCATTTTTTTTAGTTTTCTTAAAGATTTTATTTATTTGAGAGTGAGAGAGAATGAGTGGGGAGGAGGGGCAGATGGAAAGGGAGAAGCAGGCTCCCCACGGAGCAGGGAGCCTAACACAGGGCTCCCTCTTAGGACTCTGGGATCATGACCTGAGCTGAAGGCAGCTGCTTAACCCACCGAGCCACTCAGGCGTCCTCATCCCCCAGATCCAGACTTAATACTGCTTCAGAGTATCACCACAGCATCTATGACAGAATGCATTATTTTCCATTATAATTGTTTTTATTGAGCTATAACTCACATGCCATAAAATTCAAACTTCTAAGGTGTAAAATTCAATGTTCCTAGTATATTTACAAAGTTGTGCAATCATCTCCAATATTTAAGTTTGGAACATTTTAACACCCCACAAAGAAACCCGATACCTATTAGCAGTCATTCTCCATTCACCCTTCCTTCCAGCCCCTGGCAACCACAAATCCATGTTCTGTCTCTATGCATTTACCTATTTTAGACATTTTATATAAATGAAACTATTCAACATTTAGTCCTTTTGTCTAGCTTCTTTCACTTAGCCTAACGCTTTGAAGGTTCACCTATATCAAAGCATGCTAACAATATGTACTTCTCTCCTTTTAATGGCTGAATAATATTCCATTGTGTCTACATGCCACATTTCTTTACTCAATCATCAGGTGATGGACATTTGGATTATTTCCATTTTATAGTTACTATGAATAATGCTGCTATGAACACTGGTGAACAAGTTATTAAGCAGACCTATGTTTTCAAATCTCTTGGATATATGCCTAGGAATGGAATTGCTGGGTCATATGGGAATGCTGTGCTTAACTTTTTGAAGAACTGCCCAACTATTTTCTATTTTATATTTACACCACCAATATAACTGCCTTTCATCCACCTAGTCCTCAATTTCTTGAGGGCAGGGACTATCTTATGTTCTATAATATACCCCACATTTAGCACAGTGCCTAATGCAATAGGGGTGTATATGAATATTTGTTAAGTGGATGACTAAACTAAAAGCCCAAAATAATGTTTTTTCACCTTCTGCCTTCTTTTGGAGGGATACTTATCAAAATACTCCTTCATCACAATGCTCCCTTCCAATTCCTTTAACTTGCTTATCTCCAGACTTCCCTCCCCTCTGAAACTAAGTAAATAACATACTCTTAGGTACCAGCACTTCTTGAGATGGGTGCTCTATGATCACCATATCAGGACTGCTCACCTGCACACATTAGAGAAGTTAATATAATATAATCTGATGGCAGAATCAAGTGTTTCCAAGTTGGTACCAATTGGCAGACAGGCAGATAGATATTCATGCATATTTTCAAAGCAATTCTCCTGCAAGTATAGGCCCGAGACATATTTGGCTCTAGGTTACCCTCTGCTGGCCCTACTGTCAATAACACTACAATAGATGTTGTCAATAACACTACAATAGACCTGGGAGGGAAGGAGCAAAGTGACTCCCACAAGGGGCCAGAGGCAACATATGGGGCCCATTCCGTTACAGAGGCAGCCAGAAGATCTGCAGATTAAAGAGCCTTCCAATTCTAGCAGCTCTGGGTGGAGATTAGCCTCCCATGATTGGTACTTAAGTAGACTGAGGACTTCCAGCTCTGGCCAGTTAAAGAGACTACTGCATAGAATAAATATCCACTTTGATCCTCAAACACTAAGTGGACATGTGCACTTACACTTTAAACATGTCCAACTTCTCTTAATATGTAATAGGAAAAATCTCTAATAAAATATGAATATACATTAATTCCCTGTAAAATCTTACAAAAATCTCTCCGCTTCTGCTCCTGAGAAACATTTACTGATATGGAAAGACTCCTCCGGCCACACTGTATACATATACTTTGCATCATTTCAATTTTTTAAGAATAAAGAAGTTATGTGTAACTATGTTGAATAAATCATCAAACTTTTTTATAAATTACCTGCAGTAAGCAGAATGCCCACCCCAAGGATACTGATGCCCTAATTCCTAGAACCTAAGAACATGTTATATTACATGGAAAAAAGAACCCTGCAGATGTAAAGAAGGTTATAGACCCTAAAATAAGTAGATTATCAAGATAATCTAGATGGACTCAGGGTGACCACATGAGCCCTTATAAGGAGAGATGTTTCTCGGGTTGGAATTAGGAAAGATGCTACAGAAGGAGATGTCAGAGAGATTTGAAGGGTAAGACAATTGCAACCTCCTCTTGCCATAAGAGGACCACATGGAAAACAAGAGGACGAATGTGGGCAGTCTGTAGGACCTTGCAGCCCAGCCCCCAAAATGATAGCAGACAAGGAAATGGGGACCTCAGTTCCACAATCATAAGGAACTGAATTTGGCCACCAACTTGAATCAGCGTGGAAACAGATTCATCCTCAGAGCCTCCAGACCATGATTCAGCCCAGCCAACTCCAGGATTTCGACATTGTGATGTACTGAGCAAAGGACCCAGCTGACCCACTGTCCTCTTGACTTATGACCCAAAGGTCTATGAATAAATACACTCATGTTGTTTTAAGCCACTGACTTTGTAGTAATGTGTTATGGCAGCATCAGATAACTGATATATTACCAAATGTCAGTATATTAAATTCCAGAATTCCATGGTAATGAAGCATAATAACCACTAGAACAATCAATTAAAATTGCACACTCCTGGAACCAATTCACATCCCACTATCAAACGTTATTTGTTATGATAAATACATGGGAGATTTCTACCCATAATAACAGGGTAGATTTTAAATTATATCTAAGAATAATATAACAATTTCTAAGTAATTGTCCTCTCCAACACGTACAACTTCAGCATTCATTTTTAAAAAGTAAATAGGTAATTGCTTTGTCACATCTTTCATAGTGGCTTATTAGTTGATATAGTTCACTTTATGTATACATTTCTTTCAGAATATGTTTTAATTTAATATACATGTTTATGATATGTTTAATTAATATATTTAATTAGATTCCTATTTCATGTAAACCATATCTTAGTCATATTAACAAAAGCCAGTGACCGTTAATAAAGTTGAATGAATCAATGTTTACAAAAACATAAGAACACAAATGAGGTCAAAGATTTATAGATCTCAAAAGGACAAAGAATTCTAAGGCAAAAGGTACTTGTGTTTTAAGTACATAAATACATAAAGCCAACAACACTGACTTGTTTTTTAATAAGACTTTATTGGTATCATGACCATATTTCGGTATTTATGTTTCTTAGATCAATAGGTCCAAGGTGTATGTGACTTTTTTTTTTTTGAGAGATTGTATTTATTTATTCATGAAAGACACAGAGAGAGGGGCAGAGACAGAGGGAGAGGCAGAGGGAGAAACAGGCTCCCTGCAGGAAGCCCAATGGGCACTCTATCCCGGGACTCCGGGGGTTATGCTCTGAGCTGAAGCCAGACGTCCAACCACTGAGCCACCCAGGTGCCCCTGCATGTGGCTTCTTGCAAGCACATCACAGTTGCTCCAGTTCCTGATCTGCAAAACAGATGCTTAGGACATTTCAAGTTCTATGTGCTCCAGCCAATGTTTCTAAATTACAACAATGCCAATGAACTTGTACTTTTCCAGAGATTCTACAATATGATATAAAATCTAGATTGGAACACAGACACTTACTTTTTCTGAGTTCTTTCAGCCAGCATTGCAATCTCTATCGCTGCCTTCCTTGCTTCGAAATCTTCCCTTTTCACCACCTCTCCAGTCCCTCGGTAGCCTAGCTCCACCAACTGGCGTGCCAGGCTTTCATCCTAAAGAGAAAAGTAAACTGTAAGATTGGTGCATGAATTAGACATCTCATTTTATTCCATGTATACTGGAGAATTGTTTAAATGAAAAATCAAAATTATTTTTAAATGAGATGTATGAGATATGAAAAATTTTCTTTCTAACAATACTTTCATAAACATCATATTCGTCATTCCTTTCCCACAGATGAACGATGAAGGGAAAGAAAAAGAAAATAACATCAGTCACTAAATTTTCTCTAAGGGATTGGAGGACAAAGTCTGTTTTGTTTTTAATCCATTTATGAGGGCAGCTGTAGATAATTAAGAGTATCTTTAAAACAATAAAACTGAGACAATAGTACTCACACAAGAAAGACTTTTAAGAAAACCAATTGCACAAAAAGAGAATTGGGTTGCTCCCATAAAGTGTAACATTTCAGAAACTTACTTCCTTGAAGTCAATGAACTGATGACACAGAGCATTAAAACTTCAAATACAAAATAAAGAGCAGATGAATTTCCTATTTAGCTGGAAAGATATTGTTTCCATATAATGTTGGTACTAATAAAAACAGAAAAGTAGAAATTCAGGAAGATGACAACAAAAAAGCTTCAAGCTGAAAAAAATCTTCCCCCATCCTTTATTCCTTTTATATTTCAGCTACTTTAAGAAATGTTCCACACATTTGTGTCACTTGTATACCAAATTCAAAAAAGAATACTGTTTCCCCATAATCTGAAGAGGTATCATTTTATATTAAGTTACTGATATAAGGACTAAAGTATTACATAAAAATATGTATATGTTAATAATGTTCCTTATATTATTATCTTGGTTAAATATGAAATATTTGAAATAAAGTGAAAACAGGATACATTTTATTATTACAGACACTTATTTAATACATCACACTGTGGAATCCAAGAACCATCTGGCAGGATTAAATGAGAAAATGTAAGATGGCTGTTTACTAATCTAATCAGCCCTTAGAAGCTGTTTTAAAATTCAAACTATTAGAAAGACAACATTTAGTCTAGAAAACTTGCTTTCCTTTGCTGAACATTAAAAGCAAATACAGTTGACCCTCAAACAGCAAAGGTTTGAACTGTGCAAGTTCACTTACATATTTTTTTCAATAAATATACTGGAAAATTCTTTAGAGATTTGCAACAATTTGAAAAAAACTCACAAGTGAATCGTGGAGCCTAGAAATAGTGAAAGAATTAAGAAAAGGTTACGTGTGTCATAAATGCATAAAATATATGTGGATGCTAGTCTTTTTATCATTTACCCTAAAGCATACACAAACCTATCATAAAAAGTAAAAATTTATCAACACTTACAGACTGTACACCATCTTTTCATTTTTCATGTCTGGTGTTAGGAATACATATAACATCCACAGTGTTCTGTATCCTATAAGACAATATTGACGTAGGTACTGACAGACAATTCATCTTGCAAAGAGTTGATGTAAACCTACAGTTTAGATAAACAACAGTCCAGTACTGTAAATGCATTATCTCTTCCTTATGATGGTCTTAATAACATTATCTTTTCTCTAGTTTACTTCATTGTAAGAATATAGTGTTAATACATATGACATACAAACTATGTATGTTTTATGTTCTCTCCAATTATTTATGTTCTCAGTAGGACTTTTGATCAAAAGTAGGCTACTGGTAGTTAATTTTGGGGGGACTCAAGAGTTGTCCCTAGATATTCAACCACAAGGGGGTCATGCCCATAATCCCCTTGTTGGTCAAGGGTTAACAGCATGGAACTCTATAGTAATGGGGATGCACCTGCCAAGCTAATATAGTGCAAAGCACTAGGCCTCAGGAGGGCTATGGGCCTTTTTTTTCCAACTTGTCTCCTTGCTTACTTTACTGGTTATTCCTAGGCTCTTTTGTACGAGCCACAAAACTAAGCAAATGCCTCCACCTAGTGGAATTAATATTTAATAGAAAAAAAAAACAATGAAGATTGTGGATTTGATTTACAAAAGAGAGATGATCTGACTGTAAGTTTTCATAAACATATTATTACTAAAGGTAAACATATGGGAAGAACTCTCAGCTAAACACTGAGACTGGGCTTTTTTCTAGAAGAACATAAATGGCTCATAGTCAACACGGTATTTGATATAATAAAGACCATTAAAAAGCTGCTGTATTAATTTCACATATAGACTAAACTGTGTTATTTCTGTGTGCCTACCTGGGCCACACAAAATCATCTGATAGCTCTGAACTCATCTACATTATTGTATATTGCAACAAATAACAAGATCTACTGCGAAAACAGAAAGCTGAAGTTGTTTGCCTCGCCAACCATTACCACTAGTAGAATCATAAATCATCTGTCCACTTTAAACGGTCAATTGTCTTTAAAGAAATTATCCTTAAAGAAACCTGAGAAACAAAGCATTTTTACTTATTCACATATTTATCACTAGTGGTGCTTTTCATTCCTTTATGTAGATCCAAGTTTTCTACTGATGTGATTTTCCTTCTATCTAAAAAACGTTAACATTTCTTGTAGCACAGGTCTGCCAAAAACTAATTATCTTACCTTTTGTTTGACTGAAAAATAGATTTCATCTTTATTTGTGAAAGACATTTTTGCTGCAATAGTATTCCAAATTGACCTTTGACCTTTCAGTGCTTTAAAGATGTCACCCCATTGCGCTATGCCTCGTATTACCTCTGAGAGGTGTTTTAGCCTTTCCTGATTTTACAGAATGTCTTTTCATTTTAGATTCCTTTAAGATTTTCTCTCTATCAATTATTTTCAGCAATTTTAAGATAGTTCTTGGATTGGTTTCTTTTATTCCACTTAGAATGCCAAGGAGTCTTGGCTCTATGGCTGTATAGTTTTTACAAGATTTGGAAACTTCTTGGTCATTATATTTTCAAATATATTTTACCCCCTACTTCCTTCTGACCCTGCTAGGATTCCACTTACATTTTTTGGAAAGGCAAAAAGATTTTCATTTTTTATAAAACTCTAATGGTTTTGACTATAACAGTTAATTTTCATAAAAAATAAGTGACTAGCCATGAATAATCCAAGAATATAAATAAGGCAGTAATCTTGTACTAATCGTCAATGCTTCTTTCCTCATGTGATCATGAGCCACTGACTTCTGGAGGCCAGCAGTTTGGAACAGGTTAACTATAAGGAGGCATCATGCAAAGCACAATGCAGAGATGGCTCAGCCTTAAAGAGCAGGCTTCCTTGCTACACAGGAACTGTACAACAACATGTGGCAAAGTGGAGCCACCCAAGCAGGCAGCAGATGTCTATGGAAGACTTAATTCGGATGACTATTCTTCTGGGACAGATTTTAGACATCTCTCAGCTGCTGAGAGAGACATTTGACCCTAACATGTGCAATGGAATTGTGCCTTCCAGTTGCCGCAGCCTTGGACCTTGACAGAGTTGGACTGGGACTACAGGGTTCCATCCTAGAAGCCCACAGTGCTGCCCAGGGTCCTACTGATTTATGGAAAGCTGCGTACAGATCTGTGGCCTGGCATGCACAATTCACTACCCAAATAGATTTGGGGCTGTACTGTCCCCAGTCTTGGGCCAGAGCCCATCCCCACCCCTAGCCTGGCTGCACCCCTGGGGCAAAGTGCCTCCCACACTGTTCCTCCAGTAAGGTGAGGGGTAGATGAGTATCAGAATTTGGTGTTATGTGGTGTGAACCAGAGTCCTAGCAGGTGAGACTGGAATAAGGGGCAGCCAGCATCTGGAGCATCCAGGTATTTCTCATCAAAAGGAAGGAAAGAAGGAAAAGGGAGCGAGAGAAGAAGGAGGTAAGGGAAAAAAGGATGAGGAAAGGGAGGGAGGTAGGGAGGGAGGGAGGGAGGGAGGGAGGAAGGAAGGAAGGAAGGATGGATAAGACCCAACTACCGCAGGAAGGGTGGGTGAATGGGTCTAGGGCCACTAGACCCTTGACACGGCCCATAGGCTACTGAGGCTTCTTTAGCTTTTGTGTCTTTTGTTATTATGTTGTTTATTGCTGGAAAAGAGTTACTATTAAACTCCAATCTTAGATTTGGTCAACCAAACCCACTGATTGGTTCTAATAGGGATCCAGTTTAATTTTCTTATATTCTCAGGGCAGGTAATCATACTGTCTTTATAATAATATCTGACTTCTTCCAAATATTTTTGACACCCTTCATTCATTATAGCATTGCTGCGGTCAAACTACCAATAAAAAGTTAAGATTACTCACAAATATTTTTTTATCATGTTTCTATTCCAATGCTACACTTTCAAATGTTTAACCACCAATTATGAAGTTTACAGGTGTGTACTATATACTCTTCAAGTTATAACATGAGTTTAGAATTTTATCCTATGCTTTTTCTGCATCTATAGAGATTATATTTCTTTTTAAACTTAATGTCATGAGAAAATATATGAAGCATTTGCCCAAGTTATGAATTCAGAAAAGAACAGACGGTGGTTTTAAAAGTCCCTGATTTCCCACCACAAAAAGTCTTTATTTCACATTCCCGTATGAAGGCTAAATTACCCAGTTTAGTCAGTCCAGGCAAGAAACAGATGACACATTTAAATGGAGTAACTGAACAAAATTGAGTGGCTGAGTTAATTAACAAAGGTATAAACAGGGTTAAGAGAAATCCTAAAGAGATAATGAAGCACCCCACAGCTAGCTACAGCAATAAGCTATTAACAACCACTAACTAGTCCAAATGAGGTAAGAGGAGGGAGCAGTTAATAGAGCTCAAGGAAACAGCTGTAGGACCCGACCCTAAATTGTAGTTTTTTTGGAAGAAAATATCCATGCTAACCTACAGCACAGTATAGAAGGAATCTGGGGAAAAGAACTGCCTAACCTCTCTCTTCCGGCTTCTAATATTTGCTAGTGCCTCTCATCAGCTGAATCCAACTGGCCAAAGGGAAAGGGGGCCCAGTTGAAACAGTCAACAGAAATCAACCTCTTGGGCCATAAAGCAAGTTGGGGTAGGACAGAAAACACCTCTCAAGGGCTAAGCAGAAAATATCTAATATAACCATGGAAAGAATTTCAGATTCAAAATAACATTTTCTACAAGCATAAGGATATTACTCCATTTTCTTTTAGGAATCACTACTGGGAATGCAAAGTCTAAAATCAAGCTGACCCATAGGTAAGTTGTTGACACTTTGAATTATTTTTTTTAATTTGAATTAAATATACAACATTTAAAATTAACCATTTTAAGTCCAGAGTCCAGTGGTATTAAGTACATTCATACCATTGTGCAATCATTGCCACCATCAATCACCAGAACTCTTTCCATCTTACAAAACTGAAACTCTGAACCAATTAAACAATAATTCCCATTCTCCCTTTCTCCCAGACCCTGGCAATGACATTCTACTCTGCCTCTGTGAATCTGACTACCTCAGGTATCTCATAAAAGTGGAATATTTTTTATCTCGTAAAAGTGAGAATTTTTAAAGACAAGACACAGTATTTGTCTTTTTCTGGTTGGATTATTTCACTTAGCATAATGTCCTCAAAGTTCATCTATGTTGTCGAATGTGTCAGAATTTCCTTCCTTTTAAAGCCTGAAAAATATTTCCTTGTAGATATGTAGCACATTTTGTTTATACATTGATCCTATCAATAGCTACCTAGGTTACTTCCATCTTCTGGTTATTGTAAATAATGCTCTATGAATATGAGTACTCAAATATCTGTTCTAGTCCCTGCTTTCAATTCTTCTTGCTGCATACAAATTGTGGGATTATATAGGAATTCTAACTTTAATTTTTTGAGAGGTTGTTCAACAGCAATCAACTGTTTCTACAATGACTGCACCATTACATACTGCCACCAGTGATGCAGTGTACCAATTTCTCCACATCCTTGCTAACACTTGTTATTTTCTGTGGTGGTTTTTATTTTTTTTACTATTATTTTTTTAATAGCTATCCTGGGGACACCTGGGTGGCTCAGTAGTTGAGTGTCTGTCTTTGGCTCAGGGCATGGTCCTCTGCCTATGTCTCTGCCTCTCTGTGTATCTCATGAATAAATAAATAAATCTTTAACAACAACAAAAACAGCTATCCTAAAGGATGAAAAATGGTGTATCGCTGTGGGGTGTTGGGTTTTTTTTCCAGTATAGTTGACGTACAATGTTACATTAGTTTCAGGTATACAATTTAGTGATTTGACAAGTTTATACATATGCTACATTCACCACAAGTGTATCAACCATCTGTCCCATTACATCACTATTACAACATCATTGACTATATTCCCTGTGCTGTGCCTTTTATTCTTGCGACTTATTCATTCCATAACTGGAAGCCTGTATCTCCCACTCCCCTTCACCCATTCTGTCCAACCCCCTCCACCATCCCCTCTGGCCACCATTAGTTTATTCTCTGTATTGATAGGTCTGATTCTGCTTTTTATTTTTTTTTAGATTCTACTTACAAGTAGAATCATATATTGTCTTTCTCAGTCTGATTCATTTTACTTAGCATAATATACTCTAGGTCTATTGATATCATCTAAAATAGCACAGTCTCATCTTTTTTATGGCTAAGTAATATTCCTCTGTGTGTGTGTGTGTGTGTGACATTTTCCTTATCCATTCATCTACTAAAGTTGCTTCATATCTTGGCTATCATACATTATGCTGCAATAAACATAGTGGTTCATATTTTTGAATTAGTGCTTTCATTTCTTTGGAAAAATACCCAATAGTGGAATTAATGGATTATATGATATTTCTATTTTTTAAATTTTTGAGGAATCTCCACACTGTTTTTCACAGTTGGTGCATCAATTTACACTCCCACCAACAGCGTAATAGAGTTCCTTCATCTCTGCATCCTTACCAACACTTGTTATTTCTTGTCATTTTGATTTTAGACATTCTAACAGGTATTGGGTGCTATCTTACTGTGGTTTTGATTTGCATTTCCCTGATGATTAGTAATATTGAGCATTTTTTCTTTTTTTTAAGATTGTATTTATTTATTCATGAAAGACACAGAGAGAGAGAGGCAGAGACACAGGCAGAGGGAGAAGCAGGCTCCATGCAAGGAGCCCAATGCGGGACTCGATCCCAAGTCTCCAGGATCACGCCCTGAGCCAAAGGCAGATGCTCAACCCCTAAGCCACCCAGGCATCCCAATACTGAGCATCTTTTCATGTGTCTACTGACCACCTGTATATCTTCTTTGGAAAAATGTCTTTTCAGGTCCTTTGCCCATTTTCAATCAGACTGGGGTTTTTCTTTTTGGTGTTACATAAATTCTTTATAGATTTTGTATATTAACCCCTTATCAGATGTATCATTTGCAAATATATTCTCCCATTCAGTAGGTTGTTTCCTTTACTGTGCAAAACCTTTTTATTTCGACGTAGTTCCAATAGTTTATTTTTGCTGTTTTTCTCCTTGTCTTAGGAGGCATATCTAGAAAAATTTTGCTGTGGCTGATGTCAGAGAAATTGCTAACTGTGCTCTCTTCTAGGATTTTTATGGTTGCAGGTCTCACATTAGGTCTCTGATCCATTTTGAGTTTATTTTTGTGTATGGTGTTAGAATGTGGTGCAGTTTCATTCTTTCATGTGTAGCTGTCCAGCTTTCTCAGCACCATGTATTGAAGAAACTGTCTTTTCCTCGTGTATATATGATTGTGGTTTTGATTTGCATATCTAATGATTAGTGACATTAAACATCTTTTGATGAGCTTTTGGACCTTTGCAATGTTCTTGGAAGAAATGTCCAAATTCTTTGCCAATTTTTAATTGAGTTGTTTGCTTTTGTGCTGTTGTAGAAGATCTTTATATATTCTAGATATTAACCCCTTATTAGATACATAATCTGCAAATATTTCTTCTGATTTTATGGGCTGCCTTCTCACTCTATTTGATAGCATACTTTGGTGTACAAAAGTTTTTAATTTTGATGTCATACAATCCAATCCAAATTATTCATCAATTATCATTTATTCTCAAAACTCTAAAATTCTACCACTATCTACTTAGGCGTTCATCTTTTCATTTGTCCAAATACACAGCTAATGGACATTATAATTTTGTGCTTATCTCCAACACAGAGAAATTTTTTTTTTATTATTCAACTGAGTATTTTATTCCCCCTCATTTTATGTATAATTTCTTTCTGGTAAGTTTATTAGCTAGATATTGAGCCTGCTGGAATTATTCTTTCATATTTTTTTTCTTTCATACAATTCTTTCTTATTTTCCTCATCTTGTTTTCACTATATTCCGGGTAATTATATCACCGTTAACTTCCAGATGATTAATTTGTCCTTTAAAAAGCATCCATGCTATTAGTTAGCCCTTTTAAAAATGTTATCAATTATGTTTTTAATTTCTAAGAATTCTTTCTTGCTCTCTGATTGTTCCCTTTTCACACCAGTTTATTATTTTACTTATTAATTTCATTGATACTAAAATGTCTCTGAGATAGAAAATTGGCATTATTGGGATGCCTGGGTGGCTCAGTAGTTGAGCATCTGCCTTTGGCTCAGGGCATGATTCCGAGATCCCGGATCGAGTCCCACATTGGGCTCCTCACAGGAAGCCTGCTTCTCCCTCTGCCTATGTCTCTGCCTCTCTCTGTTTCTCATGAATAAATAAATAAATAATTTTTTAAAAAAAGAAAATTGGCATTATTTAAAGTTCTCTCTGGGATTTAAATGTTTTGTTTCATCTGACATGAATTATCCTCCTTTAATGGATACCCTCCATAGTTGTAAGGTCTAGTCCCCTAACTGGACTCTCCTCTGAACAGATGAACTGTGGAAGTTGTGTGTAGAAGAGCAGAATATAGCAATGTACAGACTTCACTTGAGGATATGTGGGCCTGAAGAAGGAAGGAGAGTTGGGATATATCCCACTCTCTCCAACCCAACTGCCAAAATAAGAGGGGCTTGGCATAAAGGAATGACTGTTTCCAGATTTTATTCTCCTCTTTAGGACTTCTAACAGTATTTAGTCACTCTGTGCTTACTTCTTATCTCTCAGGCCTCTTTATTCCCTCCAGGTCTTCTTATTAGGCATGTACTTCATTTTCTTGAGAGAACAGTTCTCTCATTCATTCTTGGGTTAAATACTGCGAGCACATATGCTATGTATAGGGTGTACTTCTGGTTTAGCTATGTAGAATTAACTTATTTAATCAAACACAAGTTCATTCTTGCCCTTTGTATTATTATTATTGACTCTGACATTTCTCTAAATCTGTTTTATTCATTTTGGCCTATGTTTTCTCTATCTTGTCAGTCTGACACTATCTGCTTTCTAACTTACCAAAAATTTGCACAATTTCTGCCCCCCTAGAGTAGCATCATTTCTTGTTTCCTAGTGCTTTTAATGATTTATTTTCTTTCATATTGACATAGAAAATAGGTAGACAGATGATGGAAAATTAGGGAGGAGAGGAGAGGAGAGGAGAGGAGAGGAGAGGAGAGGAGAGGAGAGGAGAGGAGAGGAGAGGAGAGGAGAGGAGAGGAGAGGAGAGGGAAGGGGGAGAGGATGGTTAGGTATATCCAGGGATCTACAAGTCTGCTGTGTCGCTTTAATTCTAGCCATACTTTTCTCTTTTTTTAATGTACTAAAAAATCCCTCTTTCCTCTATTTATATACCAAAACAAGCCATTCTCCCAGTGGAAGATTTGAATGATAAGCTACAAAGTGTCTGTTGAATTTAGTGACACATCCTTCATTTGTCACTATAGAAAAAAACAATTTCTATTGAATGATGAAGATGGCAACCAGCTTGCAGTGGGTTGAAAAGTGGAAGATGAGGAAATGAACACAATGATTAGTTTATGATTCATTCAAGAATAATAACTATAAGAAGGAATAAAATACAGATATGGTAGGGCAAGATAGAACTCAATGAGCTCAGAAACGGACTCGAATTAAAGGTGAAAGGAGCTAATCAGTACAGACAGTTCCCTAAAAGCATAAAAGGGAAGGGTGCAGAATGCAGGTAAATATCACCAATCAAGGGTATTAGCTGCAAACAGCAGAACTTACTGTCACCAGTACAAACCTAAAAAGAAACTATTAAAATATGAGAGCCCCCAAATCCCCCGAAAGTTGAGTTAAGCCTACAGAGCCAGAAACAACACTCAAAGCTACAGGAACTGTTTCAGCAAATGCTCCACTGTTGCCACTACTGAAAACAGATACTGTGACTCACCATTTGACTGAGGACATTAAACCCCAGAGCTTCTGCCACGGCATCAACTAAAGCGAAAAGCCTGCACCACCCATTCAATACCAAATGGATTCCACATGGTGCTTTCTTCTTCATGTTACTCTTCTCTAAAGAGCAGTCTCATGCAAGTGTGTGTCATTGGCAGTGCCAACATACCTGCAAAGATAACACCAGAAGCAACGGAAGCGAAAAAGTTAGTTTCCATCTCCACCTTAGGAAGGTGGGACTTAGAGTTTCTCAAAAACCTTATAATGATAATGAGGGTTCAAAATGAGGACATACTCAG
This sequence comes from Canis lupus baileyi, assembly GCF_048164855.1. NCBI lineage: Eukaryota > Metazoa > Chordata > Mammalia > Carnivora > Canidae > Canis > Canis lupus. The sequence continues at coordinate 4,634,781 of NC_132870.1, read as the reverse complement.
GAAGCAGACAGACAGACAATACACATGGTAGAGTCTATTAAGAGGAGGTAAGAAAGAGTGGATGCACAGAAATTAAAGTAGTTTTATAAGTTTTATGCTGGAAAACTGAAGAGGGTTTCAGCTCTTGAACCTTTGTTGACTTTGAGGGTCAACAAAGTCATCTAAGAGTCAAAAGTCTGAAGAAAGTAGAGAAGGTATTTTAAAAAAACAAGTTATGAAACAAACCAACAAGAAATATCAAGAGGCAACTCACAGAAGAAATGAAAATGGACAGGAAACATATAAAGATGATCAACCACACTAAAAATAAGAGAATTTAAAATTAAAACAATGAGTTTTTTCTACCTATGATATTGGCAAAAAATGAAAGGGTTGACAATATCAAGTACTCGTGATGGCCTGAGGAAAAAGATGACTCATACATTGCTGGTGGGAGAGTAAATGACTACTCAAGAGGGCACTTCAACCATCTCCATTATGACCCACCAATTCCACTTTTTGATAGATTTACACCTGCACATAAAGAGGATGTACCAAAGATGCTCATTTCACTGTTGTTCATGATACTGTATAATGAAAACAAAGTTCTAAAGAACCAACCTAAGTAACAAATTCAATGCAGCAATTTATAAAGAATAGGGAGATCTATATAGAGTGACATTAAAAGATCTCCAAGACTTAATGTCAATTTTTTAGGTTACAGAGATATAAAAATTACCCTTTAAGTAGAAAATAACAAAGAACGGTATACGTATTTACATATAATAAAAATATATATAATTTTTTGAAGACTATTCATATAAATACAAGAGGAAGGATATTGGGTTGAAGTACAACACTTGCTGCTGCAGCGTGGCTCAGAACCACAACAAATACTCATCATCTCCTACCTCCACCATCTATGCTGGATTTCCCTCACATTGAACTAATACCGCTGCTAAGCGTCAGTAGCATAACTTGTGGTATGAACAAGACCTCATTCTGGAGAAGTCATCATTCCCTTTTTAAGCCCTGGTTGCTACACTGGTCCATTTACCACCACAAGAGGCATCCAAGTGAATCACCAGACTCTCAAACACATTCTTTCATTATTTATTGTAATACAGCCCTAACCTTCCTGACAGTTGGGGTCCATTACTCTTGCCAAAATAATGACTGTCTTCTTGCCTCCAGATTCCTAGACAAGGAGCCTAAAGATCCCAAGCAGGAGTTGTAACTTAAAATTCAGTGGGACTCTCACTAAGTCACCTGATGGGAGTATTTCCTGATTTGGTATTGTAAATAGCACTCCAATCAGTCGTTAAGGGTTATCTTAGAACTTCTTGCTTGCTGTCCCTTGATCTGTAGCAGAACTAATATGTTCTTTGAGATCTGTAGACCACTAGCCTTGAGGCGTGAAAGATCAAATTCTCCCAGAAAATAAGGCCTGACTACATCAGAAAACAGCTGCTATGGATGCCAGCAAGTCTATTTAGGGTCATGCTGTCAAACGACTTACTGCCTGGGCACCTATTCCTCTGCACACAACCTCCCTCCCTTTTCTGACATTTTCCCCTTTAAAGCCCTCTGGCTTTGCCAGGAAGATGAAGATGGCCTTTGAGACATTTGTCCATGTTCCCAGGTTGTTGACTTTCCACAAGGGACCTTTCATTTCCCACCATCAGTTGTCTCTCAAGTATTGGTTTTTCTAGTGGCGAGCAGCTAAATTGTAGTTTAGAATTTGTTCTCTTCCAGTGAGAGTACCAGGACAATTAACCCTATAGAGCCACAGTGAAGAAAGGAAAACAAATTCCCCAAGTTGGTCATTGGGAATGATGGTAAGATGCTTTATCCTATTAGTTCCCAGATCAAGGAAACAAACCTAAACGCAAAGGTCTTTAATTCAAAGTATTAAATGGCACTCCATCCCCTTAAACTATCATCCACAAATTGGCACTTCAGTTGTGCTTTCAGCAACTCATTCCAATGATCCATTTGCTGGCAGCTCTGAATGTTTCAGAATATATTATGAGATATGAATCACATAGATAGGTTCTTATTCCCACAGCTCCTTTGTTTTAAAATAGGTCCTTGGTCTGACACAATGTTATGTGGAACCCTGTGCCTGTGAATCAAATATTCCATAAGCCCCCATCCATAGATTCAATGCAATTTCTATCAAGATTCCAATGGCAATTTTTTTACAGAAGTAGAAAAAAAATCCTAAAATTTGTATGGAATCACAAAAGGCCCCAGATAGCTAAAACAAGCCTGAGAAAGAACAATAAAGTGGGAAGCATCACACTTCCTGATTTCAAGCTATATTTTAAAGCCATGGCAATCAAAAAAGAATGGTACTGGCACAAAAGCAGGCACAGAGATCAATAGAATAGTATTGAGAAACCAGAAATAAACCCATTCATACACAGTAAATTATTATTTGACAAGGGAGCCACGAATACTCAATGGCAAAGATAATCTCTTCAGGGGATCCCTGGGTGGCTCAGTGGTTTGGCGCCTGCCTTCGGCCCGGGGCGTGGTCCTGGGGTCCTGGGATCGAGTCCCACGCTGGGCTCCCTGTGTGGGGCCTGCTTCTCCCTCTGCCTGTGTCTCTGCCTCTGTCTCTGTGTCTTTCATGAATAAATAAATAAAATCTTAAAAAAAAAGATAATCTCTTCAATAAATGGCATTGGGAAATTGGATATTCATATGTAAAAGAATGAAATTAGCTCAAAATTAACTCAAAATGAGTTAAAGACTTAAATGTAAGACCATAAATGATAAAACTCCTAGTGGAAAACATAAGGAAAAAGTTCCTTGATATAAGTCTCAGGCACAATTTTTGGGATACGGCACCTAAAGCATAAACAACAAAATAAATAATAAGTAAAAGATACATCAAAATGAAAGCTTCTGCACAGTGAAAGAAACAATCAACAAAATGAAAAGGCAAGCTATGGAATGAGACAAAGTATTTGCAAATCCTATACCTGATAAGGGGTTAATGCTCAAAATACACAAAGAATTCATACAACTCAATAGCAGAAGAATAAATAATCCAATTTTTTAAATGCACAAAAGACCTGAATAGACATTTTCCAAAGAAGGTATTCAAATGGCCAACAGATACATGAAAGGAGGCTCAACATCACTCATCATCAGGGAAATGCAAATCAAAACTACGATGAGATATCATCTCACACCTGTTAGAATGACTATCATCAAAATGACAAGAGATAACAAATACTGGTGAAGATGTGGAAAAAAGGGAACCCTTGTCATTGTTAGTGGGAATGTAAACTGGTACAGGTACTATGGAAAACTGTGAAAGTTTTTCAAAAAAATGTAAAATACAACTGCCACATGATCCAGCAATTCCACTTTTGAGTATATATATGTGAAGGAAACAAAATCACTCTGCCAAGGAGATATCCACACCCCATATTCATTGCAGCATCATTTATAATAGCCAAGAAATAGGAAAAACCTAAGTGTCCATCAACAGGTCAATGGATAAAGGTAAGTGGATAAAGAAAATATGTCATGTATTAGAATACCATTCAGCCAAAAACAGATGGAAATCCTGCTATTTGAGACAACATGCATGGACCTTGAAGGCATTTTCCTAAGTGAAGTATGTCAGAGAAAGACAAATACTTCATGATACCAATTATATATGGAATCTAAAAACAAAACAAAACTCATAAAGAGATCTGATATATAGTTACCAGAGGAGAGATGTGGGAGAATCGGATGAAATAAATCAAAAGGTACAAACTTCCAGTTATAAGAGAAACAAGTACTGGGGAGGTACTATACAATATTTTAACTATAATAAATATTGCTGCATGGCACATTTAAATGTTTCTAAGAGAGTAGATCCTAAGAATTTCATCACACACACACACACAAAAAAAAACATTTTTTTCTTGTATCTATATGAAATGATGGGATGTTAACTTATTGGGATAACCATTCTGCAATAGATGTCAATAAGTCATAATGCTGTACATCTTAAACATATAGTGGTATACCTATACCAATATACAATTATAATATACAATTATATCTCAGGACAACTGAAAGGAAAAAAATATTCCATAAGGCCTTAGATAGTATAGCTGGCATGTGTCTGTACACAGAAAAGGTCAACCCATTTCTACCATATATGTCTCTTCCTACCAAATTGAACTGTTGGCCCTTCCAAAATGGAAGGAGTCCAACATAGCCAATTTTCCACCAAGTGGTTGGTTGGTCACCTTGAGAAATGGTGCTCTATCACAGGATTGGCCTTGATTGCTGACAGGCTGGACACTCAGAGTTAGCAGGAGCTAGATCAGCCTTGGTAAGTGGGAGCACATGCTAGGGGACTGCTGCATCGCCCCATCTCTGCTACTATAGGCCCTTCTTCCATGTGCCCATCATGCCAACACTAAGGTAGTAAATGAAAGAGGCTGGCTGACTGCAACTGGATATGTCTTTGTGTCTACCTGGTTGTTTATGCCTCTTCTATGGTAGGCACATTGTAACCGCTTCCACATGTGCAACCACATTTGTTTCTGGCATTTACTAGTACCTGTCTGTCCTTATATAGTCTAACTTTGTGCCACATCTCTGTTCACAGAAAGTAGATGACCGCTGAAAAGATATTGCCTTACCATAATTTTTAAAGACCACACCTAGATGACGCTATAGTGCAGCTACAGTCCATTTTCAGCTTGCACCCACATTCCAAATGTCTCATTTACACACCAAACTCAGACTTCCTTCCTCTTGTAGCCAGTTATAAGAAAGTCTCCACATAGCCACATATATAAGCTGCAAAAAAAAAGGTGCATTTCCAATAGCTGTGAAAACCTGGGATCTAGACTCCTGCTTATGCAGCTGGCACACCTGCTTTGTTCCCACTCATGCTCTATCCCAGATGCGCTACACCTCCATCTAATAATTTTTGCTGGGCCTGCCTGGCCTTATGACTTGGTGGATCTGAAAGAACTCAGCTCATTATGGGCAGCTCCAAGTGCATGGCCCCTTGTTGATTCCATGGCCAGCTGCTCTATTTTTATCAGAACCCAGCAGTATGCCAGAAGTTTCTGGTATGTAATTCTCTTTCTTATGGACATATAATTCTCCTCTGCATATGTGGACCTGCACTCAGTCTCTCCTGATCCCCTGCTTGCTGGCTATGATGCACTGCTTTACATTAATGCTGTTGCTATATCGTGTCCCTTTCCTATAACAAACTATAGATTTGTAAACATTGTCATTTTGGGTTCTGTGAGTCTTTTGTCAATTAAAGACTGCTCAACCATCACTGCTAGTGCTAAAACCGAGAAAGTCAAATACTGAAAACAGATTATTTACTGATAAATGTTGCTGAGGTTTTTCAACAAAACTACCACTTTGATTAATATACCATTCAATTGTAAAGACTTCTCTTATAGTTGTTTGGTTAATCAGTAGCTTTTGGTTTTGTTTTTGTTTTTGTTTTTTAATCAGTAGCTTTTGAAAAAATTTTTTATTGTAAAATAAAACATAGATACAGAAGCCCATACAAAAGATGTGACAAACAGAATTTAATGTTATTATAACATACACCCTTGTAACCACCATTCCAGTCAAGAAATAAAATTTGCTAGGCATCTCAGGAGCTCCTCCATATAGCCCTTCCTAACTACTACTGTTTTTCCCCTAAAAGTAGCCACTCTTCTGACTTTTATAATAATCACTTCTTTGCATTTCTTTATAGTTTTATCGGCCAAGTGTGTATCCCTAGATACCAGTTTAGTCCTGCCTACCTTTTAAAATTTCATGTTTCTTCTAAATTTCTCTTAATTTACATCTACCCTCCCCCCAATCCCTTTCCTATGTAAGGAAGAATATGTGTGGTCTGATCTATAGTTTCCTACCATCTGGTTTTGCTGATTGTATACTCATGGTGTAGTTCAATGTGTTTCTTTGTCTTCTCTATGTCCTGAAAGGCAGCTGGATACAGAAACTTGATCAGATTTAGGTTTGAGGTCTTTAGCAAGGTTATTAATGGTATTTTGCTTTTTACACACCGATGTCAAGCTTTCTCCTTTTGTGACATTAGTAGCTGTGAATCCTCAATGTTACCAATCCCTATATTGACATCATCTTAATTTTTTTCTAGTGTTCTTTCTATAACACATTAATTAGGAAGGACCTATTATTAAACTGGGTTATTGCATATTGATAACAAATTTGTATCCTTTATATCTGAAAGTCGGATTTGCAGGGTATAAAATCGCTATATCATTGGTTCATATTCTCTTCCCTTGAGCATCTTAAATAAGTAATTCTAATTTGTTTAGCATAAAATATATTTAAAAATCTGATAATTTAATTTCTTTTAACCTATAAGTCACATGCTATTTATATCTTAAAGTCCAAATGACTTTTTGTCTTTTTCTTTAAAGTTCATATAATTTTACTAGATATATCATGGTAATACCTGTTTAAATTCTCAGGTACAGAGTGTATTCCTCCAATATGTCATTTTGAATCTTTTTTATTGTTTATTTCAAGAAAATTCTGAATTATACTTTCTAGGATTTCTTCTGTTCCTTTGCCCTCATTTACTTCTTCGGGGACTCCTATTATCTATATGCCACACGTTTTTTTCTACCTTCAATAATTGTCAATTTTGCTTGAATTCTTTATCTCTTATTTTTTTATTTAAAATTCTCCTCCTTGGGCAGCCCCGGTGGCGCAGCGGTTTAGCGCTGCCTGCAGCCCTAAAGTGTGAGTGTGATCCTGGAGACCCAGGATCGAGTCCCACATCAGGCTGCCTGCATGGAGCCATGGAGCCTGCTTCTCCCTCTGCCTGTGTCTCTGCCTCCCTCTCTCTCTCTCTCTCTCTCTCTCTCTCTCATGAATGAATACATAAAATATTTAATAAAAAATAAATAAATAAAAAATAAAATTCTCCTCCTGTTAATCATCTATGTCTTTGGGAAATCATCTACTCTGTTTATCCATTCTCATGTTCCTTCTAGTTAGTTTTTATTTCTAAAGATTTTTTTTTTGTTCCTAATTACTTCCTGAATTCTGTTCCCTCATTTCTGAACACTTTCATGTGTGTATCATTGTCTTAATGTCTTTTAGTTTGTACTCAAAAAGAAGGTCATGGTTTTGTTAGGGAGATAGGGATGCTATTTTGCTCCTTACCCTCTTCTATCTTATAAATTTGAATGGGCTTCAACCTCAATGCTTTTCTATGGCTCGTGTTTGGTTCTCCTGGGCATTTAGAAGAAACTGTGGCTTATAGAACTTCCCTCTTATTTTATATCCATATGGTGTTCAAAGCTTTGGCACTTGCTTTCTATTTTTTTTTTTCTTTTTCTATCCTGTTATCTTCTCTTTCTCTTTCAAATTTTGTCTCTACTATCCCCATCCATCTCAATGTTGATTCCACTCCTAACAGTGTGGAGCACTTCCCAGCTATGGAAGGTAGTTTCAAGAGTTACTGGCTATTTGGCTATAGCTCCTTCAGAGCTCGCCTAGGAACCTACATACTCAAGAATGGCCAAAACCCTCCCACTTCCAGCTGCTGTTTTCAAAGCGGACCATTCCACTACCACTGAATAGCTAGCTGATGACTACTTTGCTGTTTCTTGTTTAGAGGTGCTTTAGACGGCCCATTGTCTTCTCTGCTTTTCAACTACATGGATGCCAATACCTTTTCAATGTTATGGCTATGGATGATTTCTCCCCATCTGCTTTAAGGCTGGGGTTCATAGAAATAACTCTCACCTAGCTTTGTTAAATGTTATTCAAGTGTTTTTGGTTTTGCTTACCCAACTGCTCTTGGCCTGTGGATCATCCCATTCTCCCTGTATCCTCCTACTTTTCTCAACCCCCTTATCATTGTTCTTGTGAGCACCACCTCCATACTTACACCTTAAGTAATGGTTGTTCTCCGGCAGTTTGTCATAAGCCCCCTGCCTCATCTCATTTTCCACACTCTATTGGGAATCTTCCCTGCCTCCACTCTTATCTCTTCCAGCAGTAGCTTTTGAAGTCAATACAAGCACCAAATAAAAATGGAGCATACTTTAATTACAAAGAATACAGATTTTTAGGGCACTGTTTGAGACACAATTGAGACACTGAGGATGATACTAGGGTCACAGCATTTAAAATTTATCATTAGGATAAAGTTTCAGAAGTACTGTGGATATGGCATTCTGGATTCAGTTTCACTCCCTGATCATCAGAATTCATGTCCATGAAGAATTAGATATTTTACTTATAGATAAGTACCTCGGCATTCAAATTGGCAAAGAAGTCAAACTCTCCCTCTTCGCCGATGACATGATACTCTACATAGAAAACCCAAAAGCCTCCACCCCAAGATTGCTAGAACTCATACAGCAGTTTGGTAGCGTGGCAGGATATAAAATCAATACCTAGAAATCAGTGGCATTTCTATACACTAACAATGAGACTGAAGAAAGAGAAATTAAGGAGTCAATCCCATTTACAATTGCACCCAAAAGCATAAGATACCTAGGAATAAACCTAACCAAAGAGGTAAAGGATCTATACCCTAAAAACCATAGAACACTTCTGAAAGAAATTGAGGAAGACACAAAGAGATGGAAAAATATTCCATGCTCATAGACTGGAAGAATTAATATTGTGAAAATGTCAATGCTACCCAGGGCAATTTACACGTTTAATGCAATCCCTATCAAAATACCATGGACTTTCTTCAGAGAGTTAGAACAAATTATTTTAAGATTTGTGTGGAATCAGAAAAGACCCCGAATAGCCAGGGGAATTTTAAAAAAGAAAACCATATCTGGGGGCATCACAATGCCAGATTTCAGGTCGTACTACAAAGCTGTGGTCATCAAGACAGTGTGGGACTGGCACAAAAACAGACACATAGATCAATGGAACAGAATAGAGAATCCAGAAGTGGACCCTGAACTTTATGGTCAACTAATATTCGATAAAGGAGGAAAGACCATCCACTGGAAGAAAGACAGTCTCTTCAATAAATGGTGCTGGGAAAATTGGACATCCACATGCAGAAGAATGAAACTAGACCACTCTCTTTCACCAGACACAAAGATAAACTCAAAATGGATGAAAGATCTAAATTTGAGACAAGATTCCATCAAAATCCTAGAGGAGAACACAGGCAACACCCTTTTTGAACTCAGGCACAGTAACTTCTTGCAGGATACATCCACGAAGGAAAAAGAAACAAAAGCAAAAATGAACTATTGGGACTTCATCAAGATAAAAAGCTTTTGCACAGTGAAGGATACAGTCAACAAAACTCAAAGACAACCTACAGAATGGGAGAAGATATTTGCAAATGACGTACTGGATAAGGGGCTAGTTTCCAAGATCTATAAAGAATTTATTAAACTCAACACCAAAGAAACCAAACAATCCAATCATGAAATGGGCAAAAGACATGAACAGAAATCTCACAGAGGAAGACATAGACATGGCCAACATGCACATGAGAAAATGCTCGGCATCACTTGCCATCAGGGAAATAGAAATCAAAACCACAATGAGATACCACCTCACACCAGTGAGAATGGGAAAAATTAACAAGGCAGGAAGCCACAAATGTTGGAGAGGATGCGGAGAAAAGGGAACCCTCTTACACTGTTGGTGGGAATGTGAACTGGTGCAGCCACTCTGGAAAACTGTGTGGAGGTTCCTTGAAGAGTTAAAAATAGACCTGCCCTATGACCCAGCAATTGCACTGCTGGGGAGTTACCCCAAAGATACAGATGCAATGAAACACCGGGACACCTGCACACCCCGATGATTCTAGCAGCAATATCCACAATAGCCAAACTGTGGAAGGAGCCTCGGTGTCCATCGAAAGATGAATGGATAAAGAAGATGTGGTTTATGTATACAATGGAATATTACTCAGCCATTAGAAATGACAAATACCCACCATTTGCTTCAACGTGGATGGAACTGGAGGGTATTATGCTGAGTGAAGTAAGTCAATCGGAGAAGCACAAACATTGTATGTTCTCATTCATTGGGGGAATATAAATAATAGTGAGAGGGAATATAAGGGAAGGGAGAAGAAATGTGTGGGAAATATCAGAAAGGGAGACAGAACATAAAGACTCCTAACTCTGGGAAACGAACTAGGGGTGCTGGATGGGGAGGAGGGCGGGGGGTGGGGGTGAATGGGTTACGGGCACTGAGGGGGGCACTTGACGGGATGAGCACTGGGTGTTAATTCTCTATGTTGGCAAATTGAACACCAATAAAAAATAAATTTATTATTACAAAAATAAATAAATAAATAAAGATAAGTACCTCTATGTACCTACCGAAGGAAAAATGTAGAAGTCCTCTTAAGCAGAGAGAAATTAATTTATGCCAATTTTTCTCCTATTGAATCATCAAAAGACAACAGCTGATTCTGAAATGCATGAAATAATATATTTTATAGGGATCATCTACTCTGTACCTGATCCAATAAATACTGGGAAAATGCAATAAATACTGGTTGGTTATTAGGTGGCTTACTGTATAATAAATTGTGCTACTGGATTTTTCCTGAAATCTCACTTAATCAGTGTCTGCTACATAAGATTATGTCCAAAAGGTTTAGTTTGTGTGATTTCTATTTTCTAAATAATAGAAAGATAATCTCAAAATAAAACCCTGACATTGCTAGTCTCTACAAGTAATTTAGCCATGACTACAATGCATTAGTCAGGGAAATTTAGAAATAATTCTAAAAACATCCTTTGATTCCTTATCTGGAAAAAGCAATTCAATAGCCCTTTTGGTTCTCTACTGGCCACAGGCAACCACCAGTGAAATGAAGGGATAAATGTGTTTATTCAAAATGGAAAAACTACCAAGAAAGAATCTGTAAAATCACAGTGCGAAAAATTTTGCCAAAATTTTTTAAGTATTTTTATATCCATTTAATGATTGGTTTAATCAGTTTAAGGTAACACTAACTCCTAGAATAAAGGAGCTGTTATTTGAATTACTGTTATTTGGGTTAGCAGAGTTAAATCTAATTGCTGATACTGTTATAAATGTCATGGTTTATAGGTATCATCCAGTAAAATGAGCAAAGCACAGTAGACAGAGAATGAAGAGCCTCTTTTATTCTCCTTAACCTATCTTACCCCTCTCCAACTCATCAAATAGTTAACTGGTACAGGTCTTCATTTTTATTGCATACGTCCCTTCCTTCCTACTCTTATTTTAGAATATATGCTGCCAAAGTGAGCACCTTCCTTCCTAATCCTAATCATATATAAAAAAAAAAAATTGTGGTTAGTATATACGTATACTACCTGTACACTTACAGAGATTTAAGATGTTAAATGATAATACAGAAGTTAGGATCATCGTAGGCAAACTCAAAGAGATAATTAAAAAGAATAAAAGCACAATTTACAAAAATATCACAAGATTAATGGAAACCAGCATAGGATGATGTAATATTGTTGGGCTAGTAACAGTGGGAGGTCACTAACACCATTAGGCCCTAAAAGGAGATGGAGAGGAAACAGTTCCTAGAACAGAGAATGCTGCCAGCACCAGGAAAGAATGCTGTAGTTGATGGAATAAGGAGCTGGCCAAACCTAAGAAATGCAGCCACTTCCAAGCCACAACCAGTAGGAAGATGAGAGGTAATAAATTCTCTAACACCTCTCTTCCTGCCCTCTGATCTCATATTGGCTGAAACAAAGCCAAAGCCAAAGAAAAAGAGCCTGGTTAAAGACTGCAAAGGACAGCTTCTAGGAACACACATAAGGTGGAGAAGAATACAGAATGCAGCAAAGATAATATGGCCACTTTGTATGTGAGGCGTTGGTAATAACTTTTACTGAAATCAACTGAAAACTTATAGCCAGAGAATAATATTCTATATAACAGAAGAGTAACTGTAAGTTAATAAACACTTGGAAAATGTTTGCTGAATAAATAAAAGTTAGACTGAACTGCAAGTACAATTCTAAAATCAGATGACTAGAACTGATTCTTAAATTCCTAGAATCAAGGCACTATCTACTACAGTAGGCTCCCACCGAAGGTTTATTGATTAGATGGTTGGATGAATACATGGATGCCTAGATGGACAGATGGCTATAGAGATAACTCATAAATTTTTACACACATAACCTTGAATGTTATCTAATCCAGGCCCTTCAATATGCGGAGGAGGAAATGGAGTTTCAAACTGGTTAAAACACAATACAGAATTAGAACCCAAATCTTATGACTCTAGGCTCTTCTGACTAAAATTTGCCGTCTCTCATTTACCATTTAAAATTTGCTTCTTTCACATCAAAGTCAATTACTGATGACCAAAACACACATACACACAAACACACACAGTGTAAAAGAATCACCTCACGAAGTGTGATCCATAATCCATGGCACATATCTGCTGTAGCATCCATACTACTGAACCAATCCTGAAGAGTCCACTTGTCTCTAAGTGAGAAATGAACTTGCTTCCACAGGAAGTATTTGAGAATATAAGTCCCCAGAGCAAAGGACACTTAAAATTTTTCATTACCCAATCCAAAATATATATACTTGCGTTATTAATTAAACCTTTATCTTCTATGAAAGTACAGTAAGAGTAAGCTAAGCCAGACCAAATTTTAAGTAAATTTCCTTATAATTTCCCCAAATACAGCTACAATTTTCCATTGTAGAGACCTTTAAAGTTCTGATTGATGAAACAAAAAAGTATTAATTTCTCAGTCCTAATTAACATTAATATTTTTTTAATTCTTACATGTAGAACTCTACCTTAAAAAAAAATTGAAACCCTGCTTAATGATACTAGGCTTAAGCTTAACAATTTTTCACATGTGATATGAAGATAATAAACATCTTAATCAAATAAAATTATCTATATTTCATTGGTGTTTATTTAGACATGCAAATATGTGGATGCAAACATTGTTTAGTACCATTACCTTTCAATCTTCATTTTAGAGTCTTAGATGCGAGGCATTCATGACTTTAAACATACTAACTATATAAAATATCAAAAATCTTGTCTGATCAAAAATCAAAAGCTATGTTGTAAGTATCTCCTGGATGTATTTTTTTAACAGATAATTCCAGAAAGATCAAATTATTGTCCAAGGTCAGAACTTGTGAGTAGGAGCAGAATTAGATGCTTCTACTTCTTAAAAACTATATTCATATCTAGCACCGGCACCTGAATGTGTTTTGGAAAATAAGAACAAACCTTGCAATTCACATTCACATAAAATCATGCTTCACGTGATCTTTGGAGTCCAAAAATTTCAATGCACTAAATTGCAGAATTATGTTGCTACAGATACAGAGTTTGGGGAGTTGACTGCAGGATCCAAATCCTTCACAGACTCCACTGTGACTCGGCACCACACAGTGGCGTTCGCTCTGTGTGGCCTAAATAGGGAGGAGGCGATTTGGGGTTGTGTCTTGGCTCCAGGACGGTAGAATCCCCAGGGCAGTGCCCATTCCGTCGGCCTCGTCTGGCAATATCCCAGGGCTAGAGGGGTCCACGGTTCGCGTCCCGCCTCTCAGGACCCTGTGGCCTATTATCTTCCCGCCCATCCTGGTTCTCCTCACCGAGGACAAGAGCTCTCTGCCCCGCCCGCATCCCATCATCCCCGCATCAAACACACACCTGTAAAGAAGCAGGGAGGAAGACGGTTGCTGCGGGGAACACAGCAGGCAATCCCATGACGTCTAATTTTGCAGTACAGCAGGCTTTTTTTTTTTTTTTAAACTACCAACGTTAGTTTCAACTCTCTACTCCATCAATGCCAGGAATCTGCACGGCGACCTGTACTGCGCATCCGTAATTAAGGGGCGTTCTGAACCGACTAGGGTGGGGTGGAAGTCCACAAACCCAGATGCCCCATAAAACGGCAGGGACGCGCACCAGGTTGGTGCTGCCTCGCGCCCTGGAAGGATACGGTCTTCTGTGCTTTAACACAAATTGGCAAAGCAAAGAGAAACGGCGTGGCAGGCCTGCGTTACAGCCCAGGGCAGGGGCTCCGCAGGTCGTCGATGCGGTCTCCCCGCCCGCGGATGCCGAGGGTGCCCGTGTGTTCGCGCGCCGGCCTCCACGCGGGGCAGGAGTCCCGCACACTCGGAGGCCGCGCGGGGCGGAGGGGACCGGCGATTCCGCTCCGGCGCCGCGGGATGCGGGGCCCGACCTGGCCGGGGTCCACCGCCGGGGGGCGCTCACCGCACGCCGCGGGCGCCCGGGAGGGGCGTGAGAGAGGCCGGGGCGGCGTGAGGCCCGGGGGGGCGTGAGGGCCGGAGAGGGGCGTGAGGGCCGGGGGGGGGGCGTGACAGAGGCCGGGGGGGGGCGTGAGGGCCGGGGGGGGCGTGAGGGCCGGGCGGCGTGAGAGAGGCCGGGGGGGGGGGGGCGTGAGAGAGGCGGGGGGGGGGCGTGAGAGAGGCGGGGGGGGTGGCGTGAGGCCCGGGGGGGCGGGGCGTGAGGCCCGGGCGGCGTGACAGAGGCCAGGGGGGGCGTGAGGGCCGGGCGGGCGTGACAGAGGCCCGGGGGGGCGGGGCGTGAGGCCCGGGCGGGCGTGACAGAGGCCAGGGGGGCGTGAGGCCCGGGCGGCGTGACAGAGGCCCGGGGAGGGGGGCGGCGTGAGGCCCGGGGGTGGGGGGCGTGACGCCCGGGCGGCGTGACAGAGGCCCGGGGGGGCGTGAGGCCCGGGCGGCGTGAGGCCCGGGGAGGGGGGCGTGAGGCCCGGGGGGAGGCCTGAGGCCCGGGGGGGGGGGGGGGCCTGAGGCCCGGGGGGGCGGGGCGTGAGGCCCGGGGGGGGGGGCGGCGTGAGGCCCGGGGGTGGGGGGCGTGACGCCCGGGCGGCGTGACAGAGGCCCGGGGGTCGTGAAGCCCGGGGAGGGGCGTGAGGCCCGGGCGGTGAGGCCCGGGGAGGGGGGCGTGAGGCCCGGGGGGAGGCCTGAGGCCCGGGGGGGGGGGGGGCGGAGGCGGGGTCGCCGTGCGGCGCCGCGACCCTTACCTCCAGGTAGTACAGGTCCACCGTAGTGATCTGCGAGTCGAGGAAGTCTTCATAGGTGCTGAACTGAGTGACTATGTTGTCCACGGCCGTCAGGCCCTCGTCCGGATCCATCGCGGCGCCTCGGCCGAAGCGTCCCTAGCGACGCACGCGCGGGGGCCGGGCCGGACGTCCCACCCCTCGGTTTCTTCCCCTCGGCCGGACGGAACCGTGCGGAGCCTCGGCCGTCGGTCCCGCCCCGGGGTCTGGTCCGCAGTTTCAAGTTTCCCTCCAACTCCGGGGAACCCGCTCTCGAATTACCCGCCGCAAACTGGGGTCCGGCACCACTCAGCTGACTCGAACCCCGGCGGCGCGTGGAGTCACGTGGGAGATGCCCCTTGCAGGGCAAAATGAGAAATCCCGGGACTGCGCGGAGGCGCGGACATCGTTACTGATCTCGTTCTAAAACGGTCTTAATGCAGGACAAGAATACCAAGGCCGGCACTCGAGTAACTGAAGGTCTATTTTTGCAAGAAGCGTATCTCCTAGCAAGTCTGTGGAAATGATCCTGTATCCAAACACAGTAACAAAATATTTAATGACTAAATTATTTTAAAAAATGATATCTTAAAAAATTAAAAAATTAAAAAATTAAAAAAATTAAAAAATAAAAAATGATATCTTAAAGACAAATCATTGCTGATGTTTGGGTATGAGGAGGAATTTATTTCCAAATTAAAAGAACTCAGTGAAAATATCTTTGAAGACCTCTTTTGGCCCCAAGCGGTTGTTTTTTAGACTTCTGTTAAGTTTCAAAAAAAAGCACACAATAAAAGACTGCTTTTGTTGAAGCTACCTTTCTTAGAGGACAAAATATCTGGAAAATTAGAAAGTAAAGGTTTTTTAGCAAAGACTTTTACTTTAGAACAAAGTTTTGCATCTTTAAAACGGATTTAAAGTAATCCAGCGTCATAAATAAATAAATAAATAAATAACAAATAAATAAATAAATAAATAAATAAATAAGTAATAAAGTAATCCAGCGTGACAGCTGGCAAAACTTTTCAGATTTCATATTTAGATTTTAATATTTTACAAACCGTTTGCAAATTAACATATAGTACAATACTCAGCCTGTGGTAATTGCTCTTTAAGTACTTTTGAATTGATTTTGAAGATGTTCAGGGGTGTAAAAAAATTTTTTTTCCTTTAATGAAAATATCTGGTAAAATACTTGGCAGTCAGCTTTCCCAATTTGAAAAGCTCATCTCAAAAGTTAGGGTGTCACAAATGTACAAATTTTACGTGATACAGACACAATAATCTCTCAGTTCACTGACTTGTTTTTTGATTAATGAAAATATCCTGAAGTATTTTAAAAGGCATTTAGACTTTTTAATGCAATTTATTTTAAAAGGTTAACACAGGAGAAGGGTGGAAGGGCAGTGGGAGAGAGAAGCAGACTCCATAGGACCCCGGGATCATGACCTGAGCCGAAGGCAGATGCTTAACCAACTGAGCCACTCACGTGCCCCTTTTAATGCAATTTAATCATTGATTTCAGAAGAACAGAAAGGATAGAGAAACCTTGAGCACTCAAAATAGAACAACAAAAAAAAGAAGGTTGCTGGACTGGTTCAATCAGTAGAGCATGCAACTCTTGATCTCTGGGTGATGGGTTGAAGCCTTATGTTGGGGGAGCCTATTTAAAAAAAAAAAAAAACCACTACAAAATAACAATAATAGCAATTATTTATTGAACCTTTCCTGTATGCCAAACACTGTCATAAGCGCCACAGATTGGTCACATCTTTAACTAGTATTTGTGCTACAGTTAACAACCACTAACAGCTTGACATCATGTAATCTCTAAAAAGATATGAAAATTCAAATAGCTCAAGAATGAGAAGAAATCCATGTGACTTAAGATGTCCTAATTGACAAGAGATATAAGTCTCAATATTCTCTACTATCTAGAGAATAGGTATAGCGAATAGGAAAGTGACTTCTTAAAGTCACTCCTGAAAGAAGCATTATTCTGTGTGAACTGAGCACAAGCAAAGGCTTAGAAAAGTCTCAGCCACTTACCACATACAGAAAATACAAGTATTTGGTTTAGTATAAGAATATTTATTAAGACTACCATGTGCCAGTTCTGTTCTAAATACTTCCTATGCATTGTCTTGTTTGTCAACAAACCCACTCAAAAGGCAATATTAGCATTATTCTCAATATAGAGACACAGTGAATCTAAATGGATTGGTGGAAATGGTAAAGATAAAAATAGCAACATCGCTTAATACTCCTGTTTACCCACAAAGGAAAGCGGAGGTGAATAGAGGTTTGAAGAGCCACATGGAATTAATTATGAAAGCTGTTTTTTGGTTTATTAGAAAAATATGTATCCAACTGTGAGAGGGAGCATGGACTTAGAATAAATAACCAGAGTAAAAAAGGATGGTATATTCCAAGATGTGGAGGCAAGAAAGATTAGAGACTGTGTAGGGGAAAGCTGCACATTGTTTTGATGTTATGAGGGGGCAGGTGAGCATAGAGAAAAAGAAGCTTCCTAGGAAAAGAAACTTAGTAGGAAGGCTTTGAATGCTAGCTTGAAGAGTTTGCAAAAGATAGTAATCATGAACTTGAATAAGAGTAGTATACAATAAAAATGGCTTTGAATGATGATCATGCACTACTAAAAAGTTGGGTTTTTGTTTTAAGATTTTATATATTTATTTGTGAGAGACACAGAGAGAGAGAGAGGCAGAGATACAGGCAGAGGGAGAAGCAGGCTTCCTGCAGGGAGCCTGATACAGGACTCAATCCCAGGCCCCCCCAGATCACGACCTGAGCCAAAGGCAGACACTCAACCCCCGAGCCACCCAGGTGCCCCCAAAAGATCGAGTCTTACTGTCAAAGCCTCCAAGGTATTTATATTTGTATTTATATTTATATTTATAGTATTTATATTTATATTTATATTTGCTTTGAGGTCCTCCTCTGTCAGGATTTCATCACTCTCAAGGAACAATAAAGCATCTAGAAAATCTTGGGTTCATTAAACTATAGCACTTTGATTACAAGGACCTATATTTTAGTAAAATGCCAGGTCATTGTTTGTTTCTATATCATACCATTATGATCCATTGTGATTGTACATTTTCAGTGGAAACTTCATTAGATTGACTATTTGGTAAACAACTCTTTAATAAAATAATCCCTAAAGCATCTAAATTTAAACAGTTATGTAAATATCTTCAGTCAATGAGCCTAGCTATCTTATTCTAACTCAAAACACTTAGGGTGATTTTCAAAAAGTCCGTTTCTCTATGAATATTTAAAAAGAAAAAATCTGTAATTCTCGCTAGCCTCGTTCCTCACAGAAAGGCTGAAATTATGGTAGGCCTGATTCCATTGTGTTTTGCTTAACTTTCAATTTAAGTTCAAAACCACTTTTTGATTAGCGCCTGAGAAAAAGAGGGCAACAGAGAAATTAATGAGCTTTGGCAAGTCCCTATTTCCAATTGCAAAGTCTTTGTTATGATTGGGAAGTACTTTATTTTGAATAATATGCATTCCTACTTAAAGTCTGGGGTTTTTGAAGATTGAAACTTGGAATTTAGTACCAAATCCTAGAAATTCCATTCCTTGCAAAAGGACCAGCAAGGATTATGTATATTCACAGCCAAATTCTAAAGTGTAAAAGAGAGTAAACATGTGCTATGTAAGAATAAGAGAATATATGCCATATTTAGCTTAGTTCTGAGTAAAACAAAAAGGGGGGGAAACAAAGGTCCTAAGAATGTAGGCAAAATCTAAGCATAAGTATGTCTTTAAAATAAACAGGCTTTGGTACTGTACTTACCTGGCGGAAGTATAATCAAAGAATTTTAAATTAAACCTTACACTTTTCTATTTCCAGATGTTAAGCAATATACTATGATGTCTGGGAAAGTGAATAGGAAACATACTTTTGGTATGTTGACAAGTTCAGGAGGGGAATGCCACGCTTATTATGCTACTGAGATGCTAAATCCTCTGAATAAGAACTTGTGGCTCTATTAAAATGGACTCAACACATTACCATATCCTAAGAAAGAAAAACATATGCTTGCACTAATAAGATAAGAGATTTGTGTCTGATGTTGCCCAAGTGCTTATTCAGTTTCTTTGGATTGCAGATGAGGACTATTGCTTAACGTCAGCCACGGAGAGTTCTTTTGTGCTTTGTAATAATGATGACATTGAATTTATTTAAGATATTTCTTGTGATGAGATTACTAGACTTCCACACTTTCTCAGTTGTTCCAAAGTGCTGAAGTTCTGGTTTCACAGCTTCCGTCTGGAGACACGATGTATAAATGTGCCATTACACCCGAGTTTTCTCCTTTCTTACTATATCTACCAATGTATAAGAGGAAGGATCCAGAAGAGAGAAAGAACGAACTACTCCCAGGAGTGGGGTTGATGGGTGTCAACAGCTGGTAAGAGTTGAAAACTACTATTGTGCTATGGGATAGATGATAAACATCATAGCTACAACCATCTCCTTGGAACAGAAGGAAACTTGGACTCTTAATGGCTCTAAGTTTTTTCTAACAGTTTCACTGAAAATTCCCTCAACTTGTTTGACTGAATGGAAATCCAGTTCTACCCTAAAACACCGCTTCCCTTGAATTGCCAAACACTCAGAAAATGTCACATGGAAATAGAGCACTGTCAATGCAAAGTCACCAATTTCAAGTGCATACTCAGCACTGTCCCCACTGTCTTACTGTGTTTTTTCCTTCAATTCACTGATTTTCTACAATGGCTTTTCCTATTTTCTCATTTCTCTTTTATCCTACATCCTCCTGTCTCAAGGAAGATAATCTTAACTTCTACTCCACAAATGAAGTAAAAGTCATCAGATTAAATATCTTTTAGTCAAATATACAAGCCTACTCACACATCAATTCTTTCCTTATTCCCTGTTGCTTCAAAGGAAGAGATTTACCTCCTCTTAGACCTTCATTCCGCACTAGTTCTCTCCTTCTGCCTGAGTAGTTAATTTTCTCCTACATATTCCCAGAGCAGTTTCTACTCCCCTCATTGTTATGACCGTCTCACATATAATAAGGTATAGGCAAGATGTCTCCTGTATGTTTTACTCCTTCATTTTTGTAAACTACTAGGTGAAAGGCACTACACTCAGTGTGAGGAATATAAACAACCTAAATCTTAGCACCCAAGTTTCAGAAAGGTCCTTTACAATATGAATATAACAACACAAGGTAAGATGATGTTTTTGAAGCACTATGCAAATCCTGAGCAGCTAAAAATCACTTCTACCAGGGAAATCCAACAAAAATTTTTTTTTGATCTGACAAAAATTTAATGTATAACATGGACTTTGTAGTAAATAGGAACTACTGAGACAGGGATATGGAGCACCAAATAAATGTCCATGTGAATGAAGCACATGTGCTAAAGTTTTGAGGTAAGAAAACACAGTATTGTCCAGGTAAATTTGATTACAGTGCAAGATGTGTGGAACAGTGGGAGAAATAATATGCTAAGTGAGAAGCTGACCAGGGGTGATTTGGCAACTTGAGTTCAAGTTTAATACATACTTTTTACACCTGAGTAAGATTCAGAAGATTTTTTACTTAAGATCAAACTTTCGCCTGCTCAAAATAAGAAATTCATCAATGTGGTTGATTTTTAATGAAAACTTGCTGGTACTTAATAAATTCAAATAATGAGGCACTGACTTGAAGATAAATAAATTCAGGCGATATTTCAGAAGAAAATAAAAAGTGACATCTTTAAAACCCCAGATACAAGGTGGAAACAGGCTGCCTCTCTGAGGAATATATTTAGCCCTCTAAAATACACAATGACCTCTATAGAATTCCTAAGAGCAGAGGCTTGATCTATTTTAAACCACTGTTTTTTTTCTAGCCTCTGAGGACGATGTCAGAGCTCATTAGATATTCAAGTATTTTGGGGTTTGTAATAACACAACCCCAGTTATAACTAAGCCAATACAGGAAAGGGGTTGGGGGGGGGAGAGATCACTAGACTTCACCAGCTTCTCTAGATTCAGAAGCATTAAAGGATGGGATGCCCATTCCATTAAGAGCTAGTTAACTCGTACTTGGCTCTGCTTTTCCAGGATATCAAACATTCTCTGATAACAGATAAATTAAGCACAATAATCACAATAAAAGACATTTTGATCCATCTCTCCCATTAGCTCTTACTCATCAAAACAAAGGTAAAACTGATTCACCCAGCAACAATATAACATAACCAGATCAGGCTCTGTGCTAAGTAGGCCCTAAAGGTACAAGACATAAAGCCTGGTCCTTTTTGTCTTCAAGGATTTTAAATTTTAGGGATGGGAGACCCAGAGAGCCTGGACTGGTAGGTGGTTGAGTGAAGGAAGAGATGAACTAGCAGATTTGGGGAAACAACTTTGGAAATAAATGAGGAAAATAAAATTTTATACAAGTTACACAACATGATATACAAGTTATACAACATGATAAAAATGTTTGCAAGATACAAAGTGGAACATGGGTGAAAAAAAAATGATTCCATGCATGAATAAGAGACTTAAAGAATGCAAGCATGTTATGTTTTAAGAAATCAGAAAATAATTTTGTCTTCTCTACAAGAAGGGGGTAAAGTTGGATAAGTTCTATGATCTCATCTAGCTTCACAATTCTGTGATATGCTATCGAACATTCATGTTCTGTAAGAGTTTGGGTCTAACCTGAAGGAAGTCTGAGAAGAAAGAGGAAATAGTGGAGTTGTTACCCTCTAATGCACTTTGCTGAAAGAAAACACATTATCGTACTAAATTATTTTATATCCACAAATATCAGCATGCTTGGCAAGACTACCATGTTGTCACAGTGTGTCTGATTTCTTGTTTAAAAAAATAAAAGCCTGTTTCACATTTTTTTTTTTAAGATTTTATTTATTTGTGAGAGATAGAAGAGAGAGAGAGGCAGAGGGAGAACCAGGCTCCCTGATGTGGGGCTCAATCCCAGAACCCCAGGATCAACCTGAGCCAAAGGCAGATGCTCAACCACTGAGCCACCCAGGCACCCCACATCTTTTTTCTTGTTCAAAATTGTCCCCTTTCTTTCTACTCTCTGGATGACCACTCCCACCTACACACCTAGTACATCCATCTCTACATAGCAGTTTCACTTTGAAATGTAAAAACACGTAAGATAGATATTATTTTTAGGAAAATTCAGACATCACTAAAGCTAACCCTAGCCAAATAATCTGAACACCAAAAATATTACTATCTCAGAATCTATTTTTGAAAAAAAATTAAAAGCTTTTATAAACAGCCCCTACTACCATTTGCCAAAATGATGTTAACATTAGCCAAAGGAACACAAAAAATATTGATTTCGATAACAAAGAGTAAATATTTCTGGTGTTTCAGCAGTAAGTACTTTACATGCACACTTACTTTAATGGACATAACACAAATATGTACTTGTGTGACCATATTAAAGCATCTCCAGGCATTGTCTTTTCTATAATCATTAACATTTCTATCAGATTTGTTTTACCTTTCTCCTAAAACAACTTCTTTTCCATGTGCATTCAGAATATCTATCATATGCATATTCAAATAGACGATTGCTAGCCCACATTTTTATCTTTTCAAAATTATTACTGTCCTCAGAATTTCAAATTTCTTTGAGAATTTTCTCCCAGGGCACATCAGCATTAATGTCTCTGATTTGCATTCTAAAACATTGAGACAGAGGACATGATTGGCAGCAACACAACTGGAATGGCTGCGAGTGAGTCTGTGATAAAGTTTTAGTAAAGACCAAAACTTGAAAATGTATACATGCTTATCTATAATTGAATGCATTAATTGTAACTTAGGCCTCTGTTTATGATACCATGCATAATGAACTATGTTTCTTAATTTTTCCCCTTTCCATTTGCTATTTAGTTTATGAGTCAATTATTTGGATTTTTGAAGGTTTTTATAAAGGACTGATAATAAAAATTGATTGTAAAGTACTCTGAAAGCCTCTTCTGATAACTACTCTGGAGAGAAAAACAGGTCTGTACTTTCTGTTCCTTCATAATGTTTCCCAGTAGATTATGCATTCCAGAAAGAATGATATAAATTCCTAAATTTTCTTAAAATGTAGTTTAAGAATATTGTCCTTTACTTCAATCAAAAATCTAATATTTGCCTTGAATCATGACTACAACAATAGACTGTTGGCAATCATTTTGATTAAACTAAATCACTCTAAATTTCCAAATAATTACTAATACACAGGGGGGAATCTAATTTTTAATTTAAAAGAGACTAAAAATAGGGGGATCCCTCGGTGGCTCAGCGGTTCGGTGCCTGCATTCGACCCAGGGTGTGATCCTGGGGCCCAGGATCGAGTCCCGCATCGGGGTCCCTGCATGGGGCCTACTTCTCCCTCTGTCTGTGTCTTTGCCTCCTTTTCTCTCTGTGTGTCTCATGAATAAATAAATAAATAAATAAAATCTTAAAAATAAATAAGACTAAAAATAACCTAAGTAATTTCAAAAATAAAATTTAAACTCCTATTGATTTCTGAAAGTTTGACCTGCATAAATATTCAAGAGCAAAGTATTATTTTTATAAAATACTTGTACATTTTCTATTATAGGCCTATATAATTTATCGACCATTATAGTATACATGATCACATAACTGACTTGTTCCTCCACGTGTTAATTGACCTTAATTAATAGCTTTTCTAGGCTAATAAAATTTTTATTTAAGTCTTTGGATACTGACAGAAAATAATAATTAGCCTTTTGTTAGGTCAAGAAAAACTAAGACAATTTTCCTGAGAAGCCGACATATAACAATATAGCACTGATTTAGATTTTAGGAAATCAAGGTCTAGTTATGTTTAATTGGGAACCATTCTCAAATCCTGTAACTCCTTTTTTTTTTTTTTTTTTTTTTTTTGTCTAACGAGAGACTCTGGTAATAAATTACAGCTTCCTTCAAGTCATAGTTAAACAGCGAAGTTAATTGAGAGAAATGAGCTGCATAAAACAGAAACCATGTTTTCTACTTTTCACTTAAAGTCATAAGATCCTAAACCCATGAGGTCTGTATGCCTGACATTAGATGACCACTGTTTCCAATCATTGGTCAGGTTCTTGATCCAGAACCAATTGTCCTCATTGATACCCCAGTTTCTAACCTCTAAATTGCTGATGACATTTGTTATTCTTCAGTTTATAATCTAACTTTGCCTTTCTGCCGGATATCTCACCCTACTTTTCCAGGATGACCTTGACCATTGCTTCTGACCTGAATTTTTCTTCTAGGTTGCTTCATCTTTCTCTGAGTAATGCATTTAGCATGACTTCCTGTGGGTGGCGCTCCTGCCTGAATCTCCCCAGCCTGAAAGCAGGCTGCCTCTTTGCCCTGAAGAAAACAGCTTTACCTCCAGGCAAAGGAGGTATGGTGTGGTGGGAAGGGCATGAGGCCTGCCAGACAACTCCCACTGCAGCCTACCTGCGATTCCAACCCAGGATCATTAGTGTTGCTCCTTAAAATAACTTTGTTTTTAGAATCCATATCCTCCTAGCCACCACTCCTACATTCTCCTATTGAAATAATTGTTTTCCTCCATGATTATTGAGCTCAAGGTTTCTTTGATTTCAACAACTGTGTTGTAGCAGAGCACATGGTGCTTGGTAAGAAAGATTTTCATGATTCTTGTAATCTGTCTCCCTTTTATTCCGTTTTAGTACCAAGAAAGAAAGAAGTATTTACAAAAGTTTTCCTCCCACCAACAGCAAGCAATTGTACATGACCCAGAGGAGAGTGGCTCAGGACTGATGGTAACAAAAGTGATGGAAACTAACCAGAATGAGCAAACGCCAAAGGGACCCAGGGAACAGTATCAAGACTGATCCTCACCAGATGATTTGAATTCCTAAAGCCTAGGATGTACTGAGTTTTTGTTTCACTCTGGAGGCTGCTGTCCTTACACATGCCTTCTGAGCAGTAGATTTTAACAAGATTAAGCCTCTTGTTGCCTGAAAAAAAGAACACATTTATTGGTAAGTGAATCATCAAAAATACGTTTAATTAAATAAGTAAGCTACTTAACAGCAGTGCAGTACTTTCTGGAACCAAATGTTCCATGTTGATTTGGGATAAGGAGGAATGAGGAGCACCAAAGGAGAGGGCCCAGACCAGGTAGATGGCCCATGGCAGTGCAAGGACTAAGAAGAGGCCATAATAACCATGGGAGGATATGGTGGGAAGAAATCACCAATATAACTGATCGATGAACAAAGGAGGGGCAGAGCTTATTTTAACCAACTTGACCATTTGGGCCAGGTTTACAATTAATTTGTTCTGCAAATGTGCGTTCCTTGCAGAATAGAAGTAGCAACCATGGAAACATGCACGTAGGAGAATGTTTTATAAAGAATAGTCCCTATCCACTCCCAGGCCCACAGCCTCAAAGTTTTGCATGGCCCGGGAGTCCACTTTCCCTTCTTCTCTTGTTCCTGATGCACATGCTATGGACACCCAGTGTAAAGGTTTCATCTGGCTCTGACTCTGGCCCATCCACCCCATACACCTGCAGTGTGGAGGCCCTGTTAATAGGAAATTCTGGAATCCCAGCTAGCTAAAAGGAAGGGATCCAGGTCTGGGTGGCAGATTCTTTAAGCCATTTAACTCCTCAAACTGGGAGGGACAATAGTGCTATACACACGTGTCCATAATATTCATTTAGAGTGACTTTCATTTTAGTTCGAGACATGTACAAGACTTTACTAACACTATTTAGAAAAACAGGGAACATCTCAGCGAATGAGAGTATTGTCTTAAGTGTATAAATACTGGTAAAAATGGTGATCTCTTTGGAAGAAATGTCAAATGTGTTAACCTCTGCTCTCTGGATCACAGAAAAATCTAGTTTATAGCTTAAATATCATGTTTAATTTTACAGACAAAAAAAATTGAAATCGTTCCAATTTTAGTATATGTGCTGCCAAAGCGAGCATGAAAAAAAGTTAAATCCAATGAGGTTAGACATCTAGGTAGTATCTTGCATGTAGAATTAGCTTATAAATATTTATTGAATGACGAACTATTATCCCAAACCAGAGAAAGTGAAAGAGTCTTGATTCCCAGTGGGTTGTTTGGCAGTACTCATGTTTTCCCTTGTCGTATCCTACAAAGCATTAAAACGTAATCACAATCCTATAGGTCCAAAAGCCAATATGTGAAGGGAAGGGGAAAAATGAGAAGACTCCCCTCCCAATCACAGAAATGTGTTTTTGTGCACTTCTAGTTAAGGGAACTCTAGTGTCAGTTCTTTGCAAGAGTATAACAAGATGACCCTGGCAAGAAGGAAGCCATTCTAACTGTGTAAAAGTTTAGCTGTTTTAGCTTCTTTAGCCCAAATATAAAAAAAAAAAAAAAAAAATTGAAGTATATCCAAGTGTACCAATTCTAGAGAATTACTAAACAAAAATCTGGCCTACTATAACTTCCTAGGTATCTCAACAAATGGCCTATGCTGATTTTTACTTTACAGTATCAAATATTTTATCTAAACACAGTAGTTACTTGGGACAGAGGACTGGTTTCAGTAACTCTTTTATTAACAGCGCATTGTTTTTAAAAATAATACAACTACAGATCTCCTAAAAGCATGGAGTCATTCTCTACCAAACCAATGCTCCAAATGTAATTCCATCTGCTTGACACTTTGACATTTTAGGTCTGGAAAAGCCCAGGGTGAAAGATGGCAAAAAGGAGGGAAATTTTAGTACAGAAGTGAAACGGCTTGCTTAGAACAGAGCTTTAGGAAAGCAGAACACAAAACCACTGTGACTAATACATTTTTTCAGATTTATTAAGTAGAAAGGCTCAGAGGCAAAAGAGAGACGAGAGGCAAACACAGTTGGCTCTTGCACCAGCTCTTAGGATTCTGGAGTGATGCCTTAAGATTATTTTCATAGTCGGGCAAGAATGATAGGTTGTAAATGTATAACTCACTGGCAAGACAATACTTTCTGAAAATAGTATTTTCTACTGAGATATTATGAAAAAAATGGATATAAGGGTTACAGCAACTGTTTCTCTAGATAGGATGCACCTGTTTAAGAAAGAAAAACGTCTAAAGAATTTGTTCTCCAATTTCACATCCCTTGACCTTTGCAACCATTAACTTCACAATGCTAATAAGAGACAAACTCAAAGTTTAAATGAACCTGAACTTTGAAAGTATATTAAATGTTTATTCATTCAGACCGAATAAAGTTCCCTTCAAAAAACAGTCAAAAATGTTTCCTTATTTTGCACAAATATAATTGGAAAATTCTCATTGGATGGTCTAGATACTTAAAATTAAAAATGTCTGTTGCTTCAGAAATAATACTTTTTTGGCAACAATTTTATTGAATTTTAATTCACATAACATACAATTCACAAACCTAGAGTGTCTATAGCTCAGTGGTTTTAGTATATTAAGAGTTGTGCAACCAATCAACATGTTTCCGAGCATTATTATACCTCAAAAAAGAAACCATGTAGCCTTTAGTTATCACCCCACCCACCCAGACTCCTCTCCCAGTTGTAAGCAACCACAATTTTCTTTCTGTCTCTATATATTTGCCTGTTCTGAACATTTTATATGAATGGAATCTCATAATATGAGGTGAATTTTTGCTTAGCTTAATATTTTTATGTTCCATTTCTGTTATAGCTGTATCAGTACTTTAAATTTCTGGCTGAATAATATTCCACTATATGGATTATATCACATTTTGTTTTTCCACTCATCAGTTGATGGACATTTGGGTTGTTTTCGCCCTTTGGCTACTATGAATAATGCTTTTATGAAAATTGGTGCACATATCTTTGCATGATTATGTTTTTATTGCTCTTGAATGTATACTAGGAGTGGAATTCTTGGGTAAAATGGTAACTACATGCTTAACTTTTTGAAGAACTGCCACATTGCTTCCCAAAATGTCTACACCAGTTGACATTCTCAACAGCCATATAATGAGGATCCTGATTTCTTTACATCTTTACCAAGACTTGTTATTGTTTGATTTTTTTTTTATTAGAGCTACCCTAGAGAATGTAAAGTGTATTTCAGCCTGGTTTTGATTTGCATTTCCCTGACAACTAATTACACTGTACATTTTTTTCATGGGACTACTGGCCTCTGTATGACTTCTGTGGAGAAATGTCTATTAATATTCTTTGCCCATTTATTAAAAGGTTGCCTTTTTAGTATTGAATTATAGGAGTCCTTTCTGTATTCTAAATATTAGCCACTTATCAGATATATGATTTGCAAACAATTTCTCTCATTAATGAGTTGTCTTTTCACTCTTTTGACAGTATCCTCTGAAGTACAAAAACAATTAATTTTGGTAAAGTCTGTTTAATTTTTTTCTTTTGTTGCTTACGTTTTTGTTGTGTAAGAAACCATTGCCAAATCCATGCTCATGAAGATTTATCTCTATACTTTCTTCTAAGAGCTTTAGAGTTTTAGCTTTTATATTTAGGTCTTTAATATATTTCAAATTAATTTTCGCATGCAATATTGAAGTAGTAGTCCAACTTCATTCCTTTCAGGGTGGAAATAAAGTTGATCTAGTGCCATTCAGCGAAGACTCTTTTTTTCTATGTTGAATGGTCTTGGACACTCTTGAAAAGCAATTAATCATAGCTATGTGGGTTGATTTCTAGACTTTCAATTCCATTCCGTGGATTTATAGGTTTATCTTTATGCCAATACTATGCCATCTTGATTACTGTTGTTTTGTAGTAAGTTTTAAATTGGGAAATGTAAGTCCTCCAACCTTGTTTTTCTTTTTCAAACTTGCTTTGGCTATTTTGGATACTTGGCATTTCTATATGCATCTCAGGATCAGTGTGTCAGTTTCTACAAAGAAGCCAGCTGGGATTGTGATAGGGATTATGTTGAATTTATAGATCTGTTTGGGGAATTTTGCTATCTTAGTAACATTAATTCCAATTCATGAACACAAAATATGTTTGTTTACTTAGATTATTCGTTTCTTTTAAAAAATATTTTGTAGTTTTCAGAGTATTTTGTTAAATTTATTCCTGAGCATTTTATTCTTTCTGATGGTTTTTTTAATTAAATTGTTTTATTTTTAAGATTTTTTAAAAAGATTTTATTTATCCATTTAGACAGAGAGCTCACAGGGGAAGGGGCACAGGGAGAGAGAATTCCAAGCAGATCCCACACTGACCAGAGCATTGCAGGGCTCAACTGTGTGACACCAACATCATAATCCATGCAGAAATCAAGAGCTGGACACCCAACTGACTGAGCCACCCAGGCACCCCAAAATTTTTTTCTTGATTTTCTTTTTGAATTGGTCATTGCAAGGGTATATAGTAGACTATAAACTCATATATACACACAATATATTGATTTTTATATATTGATCTTGTTGCCACAACCTGGCTAAATTTGTTCACAAGTTCTAGCAATTCCTTAGTGGATTCCTTAGTATTTTCTGTATTCAAATAGAAATCATTTTACTTCTTAGGAATTCTTCTTAAATGATAGTTTACAATATTTTAGCATTAAATGAAACAATTGAATGTATTATGTCCAGGTGTAAGAACTTAGACAATTATCTGGATTTTTCATTTTTATCAAAATCTGCTTTTAAAAAAAAATCTGCTTTTTACTAATATATGATGATCTCTGATAAAACATTTCTCCAATTTTTGTTTTCTATTCTTCAATATAAATTGCTTGAACAATTGTTTTTTTCTGGATACTTTACTTCTTCACAGTAAAAATATTGCCATTCTTCAAATATAGAAATGTAATACCACTTATTTTGAAAGGATTCTACTACTTAATCACAGGGTCCATAGTCTTTGATTCAATAAAATAAGACAAATTTCTTTATAAAATGATTTTACACAGAAATCAAAAGTACAGAAGAGCAATGTCATATCACTCACTGTACAGTACATTTGTATTAATATAAATAAGGCAATAGAACATCTGTCCACAAAAGACCAATGAAACTTTAAATATGTGTATCCCCCATATCTTAAAATGTAAATACTTGCCACTTAACAGTTACTTTTCCCTTCTAATTAGGAAACTGCTCCCGTGATCACTTTGCAGCACACTGAGTAAAAATAAAAACACAGCATCTGGCACAAGGCTGATAGCAAAGCAATAAAAATTAGTGAAGAATGATATAACAGATTCCATGAACACTGAGGCTTTCAGCATGGCTCTCTGACTTGGTGCAAAATCCATCTTTCATTCACGTATGGCTGTCTTCATTAGGATTATGTTTCTGAGGCACTCATTAAATGAACTCAGCTGATGGGTCAGAGTGTGTTACCACAGAGGGGACCAAGTTCAGGGGCAACCCACTGACCCTAGGATGTGGCCTCCAGGACCAAGGAATATTGCAAGGAGGGTGATCATGAAGTTCCCCTGAGAAAATAGTATCTCTTCTAAGGAGTCTTATCTGGACGTTAGAAGAGAGACAGAGACAGAGAGATGCCCTGCTTAAGGGAAAGTTAAAATCCCTCATCAGAAAGAAATAGATGAATCTGTGATATGTCAGCAGTATGCTAAGATTGTTTGTATTGTGTGCTTGTATAAAGAAAATATATATAATTGCAGGGAAAGTTTAAGCAATTCGTGTTCTAGTCTGGCTGGCTGTATTTCATATTTTTGACAATTCCCCACTCACATTTTTTAAGACAAAGGTTTAACTGTTATAAAAACAGTTATTGAATGTATATTAAAATTTGGCAGAGCTGATAGCCTGTGTTATCATTAATTCATAATAAAGCAAACCACAAGAATGCTTACTTACAAATGACTTATCCGAACATGCCCCCATAAAGTGTATTGAAATGCTGTTGATTTTCATCTCAGTGAAGCACTGGAGCATCCTTATTAGTAAAAAGGTAAGAAAATCAATCTAGAATTGAATCCAGAGCCTTAGCTGCTATCCAGAATGATCTGAATTTTAATCTTCATCAGACTTTTAATCTTAGATCCACCCTTTTGTGACTATGTCATTTTGAGTAAATCACAAAATCTCTTAAGCCTGTTTATCTTTAAGTGTAAGCTAAACATAATAAAGAGTACTTAGTTTATGAAGTACTTTAAAGGATGAGATGAAAAAATGCACAGAAAAATTTAGCACAGTGCTTGACACATAGTTCTCAAATAGACTTTCAATCTTTTGGTGGGGAGGAGCAGAGAGAGAATACCAAGTGGACTCTTCGCCCAGCCCAGAGCCCTACATAGGGGCTCTATCTTACAACCCTGAAATCGAGAACCTAACCAAAATCAAGAATTGAACACCCAATCAACGGAGCCACTCAGGCATCACAACTTTGAATCTTACTCCTGTTCTTAGCCTAATTATCTTAATTTGTATGTCTTATACTCACATTTAATTATAATTAAGGGCAGTAAGAATGCACTATGGTTGGGATGCCTGAATGGCTCAGCGGTTGAGCGTCTGCCTTTGGCTGAGGGCATGATCCTGGTCCCAGAATTGAGTCCCACATCCGGCTCCTTGCGAGGAGGCTGCTTCTCTCTCTGCCTCTCTGTGTGTCTGTCATGAATAAGTAAAATCTTTAAAAAAAAAAACTTAAAAAAATTTTTAAACATCTAAAAATCTTTTCTTAAAGATTTTTATTTTATTTATTTATTCATGGGAGACACACAGAGAGAGGCAGAGACAGAGGCAGAGGGAGAAGCAGGCTCCATGTAGAGAGTCCGATGTGGGACTCGATCCTGGAACTCCGGGATCACGCCCACTGAGCCACCCAGGTGTCCCTAAAGATCTAAAATTTTTACAAAAATTTGTTTTAATGTGGACTCAAATTTTTATTAATAGGGTTGATTTCAAAAGGTATGGAGACGTTGGCTAGGGGAGTCAAGTATTTCTCACCCATTTACCTATACTTCTGCATACCTATTGATCCACCCAACCTTTTTTTTCTCAGCTTGAAATTTCTCCCACATGAAATTTGTTTATATCCATATATGATAGAAGAAAAGAGAACAAGATGTATGATTGAGTGTCAGTAGGTATAAAATGGAATTTGCGAAGTCTCTTAGGTATTTAATTCCCTAAGTCTCATAAGAACCACAGAAATTATGTCATAAAGGAACTCTACCTGTCAAATTTTTAATATGTATTTGAAACACTTCACAACTCAAAGTTGAGAATTTACTTTGATATATACCCTTTGCATCTCTCTTGCTGAATAAAGCATTCACCTTATAAATACTCAGTAAGATTTGTAGGGGTTTCAGTTTGTTTTCAAAAAAGGACTATAACTGCCTTTGATTGTGGATAAATTCAATACTAATTCTTCTACTTAGGGTCTTTTTTGTTACTAGTTTTCTGTCACAAACTGTCTTCTACATGAGTAGTCTTCCTTTATCAACATGAAATAGCATTAGATTTATACATAATAGATTACATATAACATGTAATACATTATATATAATAGATTATATAATGGTTACATATATTATATATTACATAGTATATAACATGCATTTTAAATATACATGGAGATTGAAAAGGAGATAAAACATAGTTTACAATGTATTAAATAATTGTTATCAATACTTAAAATATATCAGCGAGAGCAAAATTATTTGATTTTTTAACTTTTTAACTTATTTGAGAGAGAGAGAGAGAACACAAGCAGGAAGGAGAGGAAGAAACAGAAACACCCCCCTCCCCCCCGCCCCAGCAGGGAGACTGATGCGGGGCCAGATTCTAGGATCCTGGGATCTTGACCTGAGCTGAAGACAGATGCTTAACCAACTGAGCCACCCAGGCGCCCCAGATTTTAAATAGCTATTATAACTGAAAAATATTCTTGCACAAGCCACAAAGACCCAAATGAGAGAGGTGCAGTATAGGCTCTGTTTACTAAATCACAATATCATTTTTCAATCCCATCTGCCAATTATGTAAAAGATTTTTTTAATATCTCAATTGGTTATTCTTTCATGCTAGTTAAAAAGTGCTGTACATCTTTAACTAGAGGAGGTCTTGTCTCCTCCAGTCCAATACCTTCCCATTTTACCATGTAGTCCTGGCCCACCTGACTACCTCCAAGACCATGTATCAGTGAAAGAGAAGGAAATGGCTTTTCTATTGAGGCTGCAAAAGTGTGCAGTGCAGGGGATGGTGGGGTATGTATATATGTGTGCACATGAGCATATCTGTTGTATTGATAGACACATATGTGTATCAAGGTTGGTTAAAAGCATATGAATGAAAACTGGCATTATTGGTTGACCTGTGTCTCGACAAAAATGAAAGTTTACATGAAAGTCTCAAATGAGCTTTTCTGATTTAATAATTCTTGGAGATATGTTAGAGTAAGGGGGAAAAAGGGAAAGAATGGGAGGGAGATACACAGGGGAAATAGAGATCTTTTATATATAGCAGAAAGAATAGTTATAGCATTAAAATGTAAAAAGGATAGAGTACAGGAGCAATAAAGGTAGAGGCCATATCTATCCTAAGTACTCCATTTAAAACCTATCCTTCTTTGATTTCCAAACCCAGCAGTTGAAACCAACCATGATGAATAGACCGTAGTAATTGTGTGATACGCTTCATATGATATCGCTCAGAATTGCATATGATCTGGAGCATCATTTATGGGAGGAAAGGACTGTGCTTCAGCCAAGCCCTTCTCGGCTTATAAGTTGGCTTCATAATAAAAAAAAAATCATGAAATCCAATGTAAGCACGTCTAACAGTAGTCTAAAAAAAGAAAAGGCAGCTTTTAAAAGGCAGTTAAAGAATCTTTTCAACTTTCTATGGTAAATTCCATTTCTTTTATCAAAACTTTACAGGTAACTTTACAGATTGCACCTGTGATTGCATTTGTGATTTTTTCAGTTGAAAGAGGTAAAGTGGACATTCTCAGTTCATAGTGTAAGGATAATTCTGGCAATTTCTGCATTTCCCTTAGAGCATCTGTCTTACTGAAAAGTGAAAGGTTAACTTTAATAAATGAAAAAGTCAAAGGAAAAAGACTCAAGGATTGAGATCTGTGGTACACTGATTATGTAGTCTCTTAATAACAAAATGTACAAATGTCCATTTTTCATTTAACAAAAGAAACTATGAGTAAAGCTTTTATCTTCAAGCTGGAGGAAAGCTTATTGGGTGGAAGAGATTAATAAACAAGTACAGAACATTTAAGTTATTCTACGTTCTTAGTGGCAAGGCAGGTGTCCAACATGGATTTTCTCACTATGACACCAAAGTTTATTCCATGACCTTCCCTACCTTCCCCTTATACAGAGGATAGTTGTAAAGGGCAGTGAGCCACTTGTGTGTGGGCCAAACAGACCCATCAAGGCTGTTAAGAGTTCCCAGTGGGAACAATGGCAGTGACCTTGCGATATATAGGGTCTCCCAAGTGTGACAGGTCTGATAACCCAGCTAAATGGCAGCGGTTATCTTCCAAACTTCGTTACACTGTGCTTTTAAGAGAATATCACTAACTTCCCTCATGGTATTTTCAGTTTTCCAGTATTCCAAACTTCAAGTATCTGCAACAATAATTCTGAACACAGGCCATGGCATTAGAGTCCTCTAAGGAACCACTGAAAATAAGGACCCCTGGTTTCCCACCTCAGAACAATGAAATAAGACTGGCTAGGATCCAGAGTGGGTTTTCCTAGGTGTGGTCTTAGCCGTCTGGGGTTTTTGTTGTTTGTTTCTGTGGTGTAAATCTCCTTGGAATGGCATTTTTTTAAGTGCCCCCAGGGATTCCAATGTGCAGCCAGGGTGGAGAATCACCTGGACTTCTGCCCTCCTGGTGCTTTTCATTGTCCTTAGGTATGACTATAATGGCAATGACAGACCAGTCACCGCTAAAATCTCAGGTCAAGAGATTTGGTTCCTTCCCTTTTGGTTCCTTTGAGAAAACTTGCTCTAGACCAGTGTTGCCACACTTTCCTGTTCATCAGAATCCCCTGAAGGACTTACTAAAATACATATTTCTAGGCCCCATGCCCAGAGTTTGATTCAGGAGGTCTGGGGTGAAACCAGAGAAAATGCATGCTGTCAAGATCTCAGGTGCTGCTGGTCCAAGGATCACACTTTGAGAACCACTTCACTGAGCAGTTGGTAAAAACCCACCAGGTTCCTTCCTCCATAGCAATCTTTCCCCACCAAAGGCAAGATTCTTTGGCAGCTAGCTTTCCCAAGTCTGCACCTGCTTCCCTTCTGATGGGTGCCTAACCTCTAGCAAACCAATTTGCCTCTCAGTAGCGTTAGGAAGCTTCTAGCAGATTTTACCAGCTGAACTCTGCCATTTGCTTTCAGTTCTTTTTTTTTTTAAGATTTTATTTATTTATTCATGAAAGACACACAGAAGTGGAGACACAGGCCGAGGGAGAAGCAGGCTCCATGCAGGGAGCCCGACATGGGACTTGATCCCGGGACTCCGGGATCACACCCTGAGCTGAAGGCAGGCGCCAAACCGCTGAGCCACCCAGGGATCCCCTGCTTTCAGTTCTTAAAGAACAACTCTCTTGTCCTCGAAACACTTCCAAGACATTTGAACCGAGTACATTTCTAAAGAAATGATATTTTCCCCTAAATGATGCACAACCGTAGTTAGACTACAAGGTCTTCTGAGCATGCCACGCAGACACGAGAGGGCACAAGTATCTTACATTTGCCTTCTCACATGGTGCAAATAAAAGGTAACCCCCTGCCCCCCCCCCAGGACTTTCCTCCTTGTGAATGCATGAATTCGAGGAACCTGCTGCTGGTAAATAGAAACTGATGCCCAAAGCCTAGAAACACCATGGTTAAACTTAAGTCAGAAAAAAGGAGGACATCTAAAAGTTAGAATAAAAAGGACAGCATTTACCAAAGCCTACCATGGGCCTGAGCATTTCACATCTTTAATTCACAAGATAGTAGTAATCCCTCCAAGTGATTCTTTTTTTTTTTTTTTTTTTAAGCACAGAATCTATTAGGGACCTATGTAAGCCCAAATAATCACTCAGCATCAGAGAACAAGGCTTAGCCAGAAATATCATCCAAAAATCCCAGCCTGGAACTGCTTTTAAGATCCCACTGCTACCACTTCCGAGCATGAGCTGCAAGGTGAGCTGAGAAACCTTCAAGTGATTCTTATGCAGGATAACATTTTGAGACCATTGGCCCAAGGAAATAAATATGTGAATGTTGGCATCTGGGAAGGAAAAATCACTTTGGGGTTTTCACAGGTCTGGGGGAGTCTCCCCTGAAAGAGAAACATGATGAGGGCAAGGAGGTAGCTGGGAACTTAGGGAGAATCACCCTGGGTGTGGGGGGGGAAGCAATGTACAAAGGAGAGATTAAGTCACCCACTTCAGGCAAGCCATCTGTGTGCCCTGTTGCCCTCTGTGAGTTATTTACACAGAAGATGTTTGGGGGGGGGCCCTTCTGGAGTGGGCGAAGAGGGACATTTCCACCATTCTGAATGTACCCAGGACTGCCTAAATGTCAAACATATACATGGATTTGTACGTGGAGTTAAGAATAAGTCAGGTTTGTGGGAGCGGTGGGTGTGACAAAGCAGGGGATGCAGGGAGGGTGCTGCCTGAGTCAGACCCATTCAGACTTAATTCTGATAGTCACTTCCTAGCTGGTGATCTCAGGCAAATTACTTAATCTAACTCAGGTTTTGTCCTTATCTATAAAAGGGGATAATCATACCTACCTCAGAGAATTGTTGTGAGGATTAAAAGAGATAATGACCTGCTTGGCACCCAGTAGGAACTCAATTGTCCAAAGGCAGCTGGCAGACCCAGCTCTCCCTCAGGCATAATGGAAGCAGTCCTACCTTTTTTCTTAAGTAGAAGCTTTTCTCCATGGGTTTTTGCTTTTCATTATCTGCTTTGTCTTATGTGAATAGAGATGACCAGAGAGAAAGAGCATGTCCTCCCCTGAGAGTAGGTGGGAGCTGGTGACATATCAGCTTCTTCTCTTATCCCCACTCCCCAACCTTTCCAGTCTTTTCCCTCCAGCTCGGGTCGAGGTGGGGGTGGGGGTGGGAGTGGGTATGGTGCCACAGGCATGTTTATATACTCCTCCAACACTCAGCCAGCTCTGCTTGGAGAATCAGTCTTAATTACTCACCTACTAGCATAACTCAGCACATCTGTGTTTTAAATAGAACTATCCTATATAGAACTTAATTTCTCTGTTTCATATTTGGCCTCAAAACGGTGAAACGGACTGACTATTCAGGAGAAAGGAATTTAGGTCTCATTTTTCCCCCTCAACCCAATTTTGGATTTGTGAATTTTAAAAGTAAATACTTATAAGGCACGGATGAATTCTGCATGCCAGCTACCTGTCAAGTGCAGCAAGAAGTCAGCCAGCTACTGCATTAGGTCTTGGTTTAAAGCCACTCTAAATGATTTATTGTTTTTAAATTATTTATGTGGCATTATTCCTTTCTTGTAAAATGCAAAAGTGCTGTCAGGAACAGCACAGCAGCAAGGTTATGAATGGTACTACAAGTAAATCAAGGTAATTAGAGGCTTCAAGTTGCAAATACTGACAAGTTCTCTACCAGCTACCACTTCACTGAAGATAATAAAATTTGCATGATTTCCTGACATTATACTCACACATATTTTCACTGCATGCTCACTGTAATTACTCAGGGCATGATCTCACGCTCATGGCAAGCAGAACTCTCACTGAACCCAGCTGTGTGACTATTATAGATGCTTAGAAATGAAGCGGATGGAATTAAGGGAAGAGTTCCCTACATAGCTTTAGGGATCTGTGATGTATCAACTGAATTTTGACAGCTACAAAAAAAGGAAAATATTCTCAACTACTCCTAACTTGTAATCAGGTCAAATTATAGTGAGACTAAACTAGCTCAAAGGCAGGATTTGAATTTTTGTGACTATTGATTTCTCCAATTTGTTTTCTATTTCTTTGATGTAATAAAAACAAGCCAAAGGTTATTTTAATCCCTGATATGACAGGACATCTAGGCATAACTCTGGGTGTAATGATGGAAAGAAAACTTCCGTGTTTTGCATCAAGGGTCAGAAAGGGATTTGAAGATCCCATGGGCGCCTCTAAGAGCATAGGGTAATTAAAGCAGGTCAATTCAATATCTGGACTCCATGGCTAGCCTCTCATTTTGTCATGCTATTCTTCAGTGCTTGAAGAATCTCTCGTATATGCCAGCACACGAATTCATGTACTCTCCCTGAGTAGGCTCTGAGAAGCAAATGTACATCTGACCATTTGCTCTTTCCAAACCCTATAGCACCCCCACAGCTATCTCTATAGAGAAGGAAAAATTTAGGTTTTGAACTGTGTAATACGTAACAGAGTTCCAAGAATGAATATGCTGTACAAACCAAAGCTTGGAATACAGGGAAAAAAAAAAAAACAAACCCGATTTGGTTCTCAGCTTTGCCTTGTGATCTGAGGAGATTGATATAATCCCTCAGCCTCAATTTCATCAACCTGCAAAGGAGAAAATTACTCACATGAAGCAGTTGTGGGGGGCTACAGAAATAATGTGAGAGCACTGGGCCTCTAAGAAGTAATGCTCAATTATAAAAGAAAAGATAAAATGAATTATTCAGAAGTGTCTATCCTATTTCATAGATTGTTTTATTAAGTCCACATAGAATAGAAAGCCCTACTATGGAAAGTTAGTGTTAGAGTTAAAAGAAAGCCAGCAAAAGCAAGAAAAGGAACTTTTTTTCCAGATTTTAATAACACTCTTTCAGACGTGAAAAGGAGAATTTTGGAATGAGCCATCTCTCCCCACACCATGGAAAGCAGCTAGTGGTATAACAATAAAAGCAGCCTTAGTTGAGACAATCAGATCTTAGACTTTGGAAGTCATTACTTCAGAGCACAGTACTCTGAAACCCAAAGGTGTCTACTGGTAAATCTTTAAAGTCATGAAATCTGTGAAGGATTCCCATATCCTCACCTGGCTCTGGTCAAAGTTCCAACCAGAGGTACTGATCTTACCTCCTATAGAACAGTTACAATGCAGGCATCTGCTTTCTTTGCATGTATACGTTAGGGAGGGGGGTCACTTTTGTAATGGCAAGCTATATGAACTTGTAGTAACATATATGCAATCTTTAGAAAAGTAGAATAAAAGTCCATTGTAAATAGTTTGTGTTAATTACCCTAAAAGATTACATCAAACTCTGCGGTAGGTTTACTCATCTTTAATTATATCCATTTTTAGACCAGTAGTAACTTATGAGATTTCTGGAATGTGTTTAGTAATCCACTGAGGAGACTGACTCAGAGTCACAGAAGAAAGATATTCAGTATGTCCAATTGCCGTGACTGTTGACTTCTATCATTTGTTACCCACACTTAACATGAATAGGGAATGCATCAGAAGTACATAGTTCAATTAGCACAATAGCAAGCATGAAGCTATTATGGAGATGTGACATATTTTGTGTTGAGTCACATGAGTGGTCATAACTTCTGCTAAAAATATGCGTGTCATTTTTCTTAAAGTGCCCTTTCCTTTGCCCCCTACTGTATTTTAAAGGCAAAACAGACCATCTTTTGTAGAACTCATCAGTTTGCTCATTTTGTTGTTGTTGTTGATAACAATAGTGTTCTCATTTCTTCAACACAAGATATGTGGACAATTAGTCCTATCGGCTCTCCCAGAGACAAGATCACGAGTTTTCCGAATGAGTACCTCACTATGGGGTGTGTGGCTTATCACTGCAATATTTAAGCACATCTCAAGGTCGTTCCTTTGAGGGCTATGATCATGGTTTTCCACTTCTGTAAGATTTTGAACAAAAGACATAAATTCTAGTTTACAACGTAGCAGCTGGTCAATCAATATGTTTACAACTAGTAAGTTTTACATATTTTGTAAAAGCTTAGATTTGGATGGTGCCTTGGAAGCAACTTAATCCAACTTGCTGTATCTTAGTATATACATATATGTATTTGCCTTGTTTTTTTTTTTGTCACGTTCATGTTTTAGCTGTTAGATTTTTTTTTTATCCCCTTCTTTTCAGTTGGAAAGAATTCACTGTCAGAATAAAAGAATCTTAAAAGAGAAATGAGCTTATATATCAGTAGGTTAATGAGAGCTACACTAGGATACGTGATCTATTTTGAGAGTGAAGTTGAAAACAATATTTAAATCTAGTTGGAATTTAAAGGTTTTACTTATCTTTACACTGGAATAATCTCATCAGCTCTTACTCCAGAACGGAATAATGTTAAAGGAACCTTTGACAGCTGGCCTATAGCAGCAGAGGAAATAAAGAAATATTTGTTAATTTTTGTATTCACCCCATTAACCATCTTGAGTGAACTAGCCATATCTTACTGGCATCTTCTCTTCCTCTCTCAGTAGTCTATAACTGTTAGATTGTTCATTCTTGGGTACACATCTTCAAAAGTTTCAAGAACTATGTGTTCTTAGAAAAGTTCTTTTTCTTATTCCTCTTTACCTGCTAGGAAAGCTTGCAGAAGTCTCCGGAGTTTTGGTGGAAGAACGGAGTTCTCCATGATACCATTTATAGTCTGAACAAAGGGCAGCTCTAAATGTGGCCAATTTGGAAAGTGGACTGAAGGAGAAGCAGTAGAAAACCCAACTGTGATGGTTAATTTGATCTGTAAAATTGACTGGGCTAAGGGATGCCCAGATAACTGATAATACATTATTTCTGAGTGTGTCTGTGAGAGTCTTTCTGGAAGAGAGTAGCATTTGAATCAGTAGACTGAGTAAAGAAGACAACCCTCCCCAGGTGGATGGGCATCATACAATCCATCAAGGCCCAGATAGAACAGAGAGGTGGAGAGAGCATCAATTCAATTTCTCTGAGCTGGGGCAGTCATCTTCTGCTTGTGGATGGCAGATTATGGGACTTAGCCTTCATAACTTCATGAGTCAATTCCTATAATAAATCTTTTAAATGGATAAGGATAGAGATAGAGATATATCTCTATAAATATAAATATCCTATTGGTTATTTCTCTGGAGAACCCTGACTAATACACCTGCTCACTTTACTGAGAACTTTAGAAATCATTAAGTTAAGCCTCATTAACATGTTCAAGCCCTTTTAGTTAATTCATGGCAGGGCTAATGTCAGGTCACAGACTCCCATCTGCCAGTCTCAGTTCTTCCCATCACAGAACAGTACACACAAATGGCTCCCAGTTTTGGAGAACTTACACAGGAAGTGAGATAATATACATGGAACAACCAAAGGAAGAATTAAGACTTCCTTAGTCATTTTTACAGATCTGCACATAGTACATGTTTGAAAAATACTATCTCACATAAAATGCATGGCTCCTTAAAACAATAATAAAATGGTCTTTTATATATTAAGCTACTTTACCTGGTTACTGACCTATATGATTTGAAACTGGTATTATTTAATAATGAATGTTCATTTGACCTACAAAACGAAATAAAGCATGGAGCTCAAGCAGTTGTTGACTCAATGTATTGAAGCCAGTAATAAGTATATACCATTGAAAATTTTAATCCATACTGCATTGTTAGCAGCGGACAGTGGACCTAAATTAGCTAAGT
The DNA here is from genome assembly GCF_048164855.1 of Canis lupus baileyi. Classification (NCBI taxonomy): domain Eukaryota; kingdom Metazoa; phylum Chordata; class Mammalia; order Carnivora; family Canidae; genus Canis; species Canis lupus. The sequence goes on along the minus strand of NC_132870.1, from coordinate 4,593,129 downwards.
CATATCCTTATTTCTTTTTGCCAAGGCAAATATCACCACAAAAAGACAACCTACTTTGAACATAATCAGATTAAAGATGGTTGCTGATGCTAAAAATAAGGATTAATATCAAAAGGTACAAGACAGGGACTCCTGGGTGAGTCAGGGGTCTAGCCTTCAGCTCAGGGCTCGATCCTGGAGTCCCAGGATGGAGTCCCGGGATCAAGGCCCACATTGGGCTCCCTGTGGGGAGGCTGCTTCTCCCTCTGCCTGTGTCTCTGCTTCTCTCTCTGTGTCTCTCATGAATAAATAAGTAAAATCTTAAAAAAAAAAAAAAAAAAAAAAAACGAAGCTACAAGACAGAAGTGTGCCTGGCACAGTAAATATGAACACAATGTGACTCACCCACAATGTCTCAATCTTTTGCTTCATCTGCAAAATAAGATTTTCTAATTCTAATTTTCTGTAAGGATAAAAGTGTCGTTTCTGATGTAACCCAACATATGCATTTCTAAAAATTGCTGCAATATGCAGAATTGTGCAATAAAAATCACAGGACCCATGAGAAACTCGGATTGGGGGTAAAGCACTCAAAACTTCATGAGACATGCATAAAAGAGGATAGAAACTGAATAAAAATGAGAGTAGAGTTCACACATAGTACATGGTTAAGAAACATTAAATACTATAATGAATGCAACATTTTACTTTTAAAAGGGTCTTATTTTTGCTTGTACTTAAGCTTCCAGTGTGTTCTGTATAAGAGAAAGAGAAGAAAGATAGAAAAAAAGTGAGGCAAAACTTTTATCATAAAAGAGATGAAGGAAAACAATAGAGAAAAGAGAGGAAGAGCAAGAAAAAGGCAGAGAAGAAAGAGGAGGAAATCAAAAGGAGGAAGAGAGGGAGCAGCCCATGGGTAGAGTTGTAGCTTGTGAGTCATTGTCAAGTGGTTTGTGTCAGTCTGCCATTTGTTTTCTCACAGATCTAGAGTCTGAAAGAGCTAGATCAAGGCTCTGGCAGATATGGTTTGTGGAGAAACTTTCTTCCTGGCTTACATACTGTCAAAAACGGACCCCTGTGCCCAGGAGTCAAAATATGCAACATGAAGACAGAGTTCGTGGATGAAGAAGGAAGATCCTTTATTGCTTTGCTGGGTAAAGGAAGCTGCAGCAGGCTAAGGCCTTCAAAAACACTGCAAACCTGCCCCAGGAGCTGGGGGGTTATAGGCCAATACTGGATCTAGCCGGTTTTGACAGGAATTGTGTAGGTGCTGCCAGCCTCCATAGTTAGTTGTTTTCAGGGTGGCATGGGGTTCCTGAAACAAAAGGCTAAGATGGGAGGAGAGGAGGTTTATGGAAGAAAGGACAAAGGTCACTTAGTTTAAAATTGAGTCTGGCCAAAGCATCCATGCAGCCATGTTGATTTTTGTTCAGATTTATACTTTAAAGCAGTTTCATTCAGAGAAGTGTCTTCTTCATGTTGTCCTCACGTGGCCTTTTTCCTCTGCGTATTTGTAAGGAGAAAGAGTGAGCTCTGTTGGCTCTGCCTCTTCTCATAAGGATACTGGTCCTATCAGATTAGGGCTCCACTCTTATGCCCTCATTTAACCTTAATTATCCCCTTGAAGGCTCTATCTCCAAATACAATCACCTTGGGAGTTAAGCCTTTGACATATGAATGTAAGGAGGAAACACAATTCAGTCCCATAACAGGATTAAAAGAGGGCTATCTGAAATCAGGTGGAAAGTCATAAAACAAGATGAAGACAGTGTGGCTCACTGACATGAGGTATGTATAGTATATATAGTGTATTTCTATGCAGTCTGGCTCAGCTGAAATGCCTAGTATTTTTCATAGATGAATTGTATGTAAGCAAATGTCAACTTCACATCATGCGCAAATTGTTCTCTTGTATATTAATTGCATTGGAACAAACTAGTGTTTTTCAAAACAAGCATTATAGCAGGCTTGACTGTATTCATTCATTCTATCAACCTTGAGTGCCTTCTATGTGCTAGGCGCATTGCTTGGTCCAAAGAAGCTAGTGAATATGTTAAACAAGATGAGTTCCCCTAAGGTGCTTACATTCTTCAGGGGGGAGACTTCAATATTGTGATTTCTAAGAAATATAGACTTGTGGCTCGCAGCCCTCCACAACCCTTGAAATTTCATGAGCTATAAGAGCAATGGGAGCATTTTTTGTCATAACATTTAATCAATTGTCCTCAGTTTCTGAAATCACCTCAGAGCCATAAAGGCATAATGAATGTCTTGTTGTTCACAACAGTTTATGTTAGCGAGGTGACTTTTGGAAAACACTGAACGATAGGAGCTGGCTACTAGAAGAACCAAACATAACTAGAGAGTTGGAACTCTCAGTTCTACTCGGTGATTTCCAAGAAGGGGAAAGGGACTAGGGAGTCAAACAATCCCCAGTGGCCAAAGAGTTAATCAGTAATGCCTATATAATGAAGCCTCCATAGAAACCCCAAAAGGAGAGGGTTTGATTCGCTTCCGTATTGGTGAACCAGAACACTTCCATGTACCTTGCGCTGGACCCCAAACTCCAGAACAGAAGCTCCATTTTACTTGGAACCTCACCTATGTATCTCTTCATCTGGCTGTTGATTTGCACACTTTCAAATCCTTTGTAATAAACTGGCAATCTAGTGATTTAACTGATTTCTGAATTCTGTGAGCTGCTCTAACAAATTAAGCCAACCTGAGGAAGGGAGGCATTGGAATTTTTGTTCAGAAGCACAGGGGAACAAACTGGGCTTGTGATTGGATCTGAAGTGGACGGCATCTTGTGGGTCTGAGCTCTTTACTTGTGGGATCTGATGCTATTCTGGATAGGTGGTATCAAAATTGAGTTGAATTGTAGGAGAGCCTAGCCAGTGTCAGAGAATTGCTTGTTGGTGGGAAAAACTCCTCCCCCCACACACACCCTAGAATTGTTGATTCCGGAAACTTTATGCGTTGTATATATCTGAAAATCAGGTGGAAAGTCATAAAACTAGTTAAGGACAGGTGTGGCTCACTGACCTCATGAAATATGTGTTGCATGTATTGTATATTCCTATGCAGCCTGGTTCAGCTGAAATGCCCAGTATTTATGACAGATGAAATTCAGATAAGCAAACCCAGAATTCACATCATGCTCACATTGTTCACTCATATATCAATCAAGTGAGAACAAATTTAATATTTTCAAAACAAATGCTATCGCAGGACTGTACTCACTCATTTAATCAGTAAATGTTGAGTATTCAAGGTGCTTATATTCTACTGAGGGGAAACAGACTACTTACATCCCCATGGGGAAACCAGTAAACACAGAGGTATACAGGACAGTTAAGGAGTGTGGAAAATAAGCAAAAGAAAATAAGATGGGGATGGGACAGAAAATCTTGGAGAGGAGACTTTACACTGATTTATTAGGAAATGCATATCTGAGGAATGGGAGTGGGGTCAGTGAAGAGCTGGAGGGAAGATGGTCCAGTCCACTGTGGTTTGAGCAGAGCAAGTGGGGTGGACAGAGAGCAGGTGATGTGATAGAGAGGAGGACGATCCAGATCCAGTCTAATGGGTTGGGAAGCTAATGGAGGGTTCTAGGCCAGAGAATGGCATGATTTCTGTTTTAAAAATTTCACTCTAGGATGCATGGGTGACTCAGCAGTTTAGTGCCTGCCTTCAGCCCAGGGTGTGATCCTGGAGTCCCGGAATCGAGTCCCACATCAGGCTCCCTGCATAGGCTTCTCCCTCTGCCTATGTCTCTGGCTCTCTGTGTGTCTCTCATGAATAAATAAATAAATAAATAAATAAATAAATAAATAAATCCTTTAAAAATAAATAAATAAATAAATAAATAAATAAATAAATAAATACAAATTTCACTCTGACTTCTCTGTAAAAGCCATGCCACTGGAAAGAGGGAATACCACCTTGGGAGGCTAAACTGGTGGATCCAGGTGGAGACAAGGGTAGCTTGGACTAGGGTATGGAGTACAGATAGCAAGAAGTGGTTAGATTTAGGATTCATTCTGAAGGTTCAGACAAAGGAGTTACTGGTGGATGGGATGAGGTTTATGAGGAAAAGAGAAAGCACAAGAATGATTCCTAGATTTTGGCTCAAGGCACTGAATAAATAAATCATCATGCTGTTTATTAGCCTGTGGAAGTCAGGAAGCTTAACCGGTTTGGGAATGAGAGTTGAGTTTTGGACACGCTAGGTCTGAGATTCCTGCCAGACACGCAAGTAGCAGTGTGGAGGAGGCAGCCGTCATGTGAACCTGGAACTCTGGGAAAGGCTGAGGCTGGGAATTAAAATTTGGGAACCATTAGCATAGAGATGGCACTTGAAGCAGAGGTGAGGTCACAGAGAGCGAGTTTAGAGAGAGAATAGGAAAGAACCAGAAACAGCTCTGGGATCCTGCACGGTTTAGAGGCCAGGTAGAAGAAGAATTAGCCAAAGAGACAAGGAAGGAGCCACTACTGAACTGTCAGAAAGACCAGGAGCTTGTGGCACTTTGGAAAATTCATAAGAAAGAAAAAAGTATATGTTCCACGAAGGAGGGACTGATCAACTTTTTTTTTTTTTTTAAGGTTTTATTTATTCATTCATGAGAGACAGAGAGAGGCAGAGACACAGGCAGAGGGAGAAGCAGGCTCCATGCAGGGAGCCACATGCGGGACTTGATCTCCAGGTCCAGGCCCTGGGCTGAAGGCAGGCGCTAAACCGCTGAGCCACCTGGGCTGCCCGGAGTGACCAACTTTTAAAGAGATTTTCAGAAACGATGGTGATGAGTCACAAGTTGATTACGCTCCCTGTATAATTTTAGGAAATACAGTCCCTGTGCTTTGGTATAATACCTACACAAACACACAGATCCAGAGCCAATATCATGTGGTAGAGCAGAGTTCAAGCCTCAAGATCACACTTGAGAGAAATAATATTTTAATGTCTCTACAGCCTCTGAAACTTCTCAATTGGTCATTGCTTGTGAGCATAAAGATCTTTTATATCTATGAGAATGTTGAACTATATCCAGACAAATGTGAAAGAGACCTTTCTAGATCCTCTTGTTCCCGTCTGAGTTTTCCCTTTAGCTCAGGCAGGGTTCCCCTAAGTGCTCAGTGACCATCATACCTTTTCCTATGTGAATGTATTTCCTATAAACAGTCTGTGGCTGAGAATAGCACAGAGGAAGTTTATTGGGGAGTGCTCTTGAGAGTTACACCTGTAAATAGGGTTGCTAAATTTAATCAATAAAAATACAGGATGCCCATGAAATATTTAAATATACTAAACTAAACCATTATGCACTTTTTACCTGGAATTCAAACTTGAGTGTGTTGTATTTTGTCTGCATCCTTACCTCTAAGGAAGTGAAGAAGGCAGAGTAGAGCAAGAAGGTGATCCTCTGTATGGTTATAACAGAGGCCTCAGATGATCCTAGCCCTACTTTGAAGCTAGTATGTCCCTTTATTTATTACAAATTGTAGTAAGTGGGCCAGGCCATTGTATCTGAATCAGCTAGTCATTGGCCTCAGTCACTGCTTCTGGGAGTGGAAGTAACCTAGAACAAGACAAGGTGGTTCCCCAAGTTCCAGGGACACAACCTTGAGCAACTGCATCTCCCAGTAGCTGGGAATGAGTGCCCCAGGACTGAAGAGGAAATCTGCCCAGAGCACCACAATATCCAAGGTTAAATGCTAACACTTTAGAAGCTATTCATTTCTTTTTAGATGATTTCCTTCTATATCTAATTAGATAAGGTAGTTCAATGTATTCTGCAAACAAAAAGTGCTAAACTAAAACCTGCTATTCCAATGGAAGGTGGTAGTAGTAAAATTATCATAGTCAGGTTACTAATACTAATTATTACTGCCCACCAAGACCAGCCCCTCCACCATAGGATGAATGGGGCTTATTTGTCTATCTTCCCATCTCAAATTTAAGCTCTTCTTCTTTTCTTATTTATTTGACAGGAAGAGAGCACAAGCAGGGGGTTGAGAGAGGGAGAAGCAGGCTCCCCGTTGAGCAGGGATTCCCAATGCAGGACTGGATCCTAGGACCCTAGGATCATGACTTGAACTGAAGGCAGATGCTTAACCAGCTGAGCCACTCAGGTGCACCCTCCCCCTTTTTTTAAGTTGGCTCCACGCCCAGTGGAGCTTGAACTCACTACCCTGAAATGAAGAGTCATGTGCTCTACAGACTGAGCCAGCAGACCAGCAGACCATCCTAGATTCTAAGCTTCTTAAAGGAAGAAACCATGCCTTATTTATCTCTAATTACCCAATACTTACTACTGTATCAGGTATACAGTAGGTACTCAACCAGTGTCCATAAAAAACAAGCAAGAAATAATAAGCAAGCCATCCAAATTATAATTGATAACAACCAGACCCACCCTCCATTAGGTGAGACATCATTTTCATTTTTTCCTCTTATGTTCTAGTAACACAAAACTGGCTCTACTTTCCTGGCCTTTAAGCTTCTTTATCAGGCAGTTAGACACTTGACCAAATCCTAAGTCATTCAGTTCATTAGATATTTACTTGTTGCTTTACTGTTTTGAGGCATGTTATATGTTTTCATAACATATATTAAAGAGTTAAGGAGGACCCCTGGGTGGCTCAGCAGTTGAGCATCTGCTTTTGGCTGAGGGTGTGATCCCAGTTTGGGGTCAAGTCCCACATAAGGCCCCCTGTGAGGAGCTTGCTTCTCCCTCTGCCTATGTCTCTGCCTCTCTCTGTGTCTCTCACAAATAAATAAATAAAGTATAAAATTAGTTAATTAATTAAAGAATTAAGGAGATACAGATTCCTTCCCCCTTGGGTCCATGCCTTTTGGGAATTTTGAGTGTCCTTCCTAAACAGAAGACAACATCGTAGTTAACCCCAACCATGAAAGCCTAGTGAAAAGTACAAGAGGCCTCTATTTCTCTCTTAACCTGCAACCTCACCTCTTATGAATGCTTCCTTCCATTAACCCTTGAGTGAGTCACGCTGATGCTTGATGATAATCCTCTGGTGGACATGCTTCTCCTCCCAGAATGAGTGTTGACATGAAGAAGTTTCCAGATCCCCTACAGCCAGACCAGTGATCCCAAATTTTAACCACATTGGATCCTGCCTGTACATCCTGCCTCTGGCTCAACACCCACCTTTACGCCCACAGTATGAAGCTGTGACCACAGAGGCAGATACTTGCAGGGTGGTCCTCTGAGCACACCCTCAGGGCAAGAGACATGAAATATTTATTGACTGCAGGCCAACGTTAGAGGCACGCTGTCTGAAACCACTGCAAGGGTACCTCTGGAGCACTGAAGGTAGACAGCAACATTTGCCAAACCCCTCTCATTTGTCCTGGGGGCAGTTCGTTTGCACTAATCTAGCAGCCCCAAAAGCAGCAGCTGTTCTCAAAGGGGTCTGATATACTCCTTTGTTTAAGAGGAACAGTGGGGAGTAGTGTTTTCATTTTTTTTTAAGTGCTAAATTGTTAACAATTTTCCAGCTTCTTGCATACAGGTAGAAAGACAGCTGAAAAGGTAGGGCAGACTCAAGGCCACATTCGCTCCTTCATTGTGTAATCCACACACTTGTTCTAGCCTGTGTACATCTTTGTCTTGGGAAATAAATCAGACTCTGGCAAGCACAAGTCAGTGTTTCCCATTTTTGAGAAATCCCGAAATGAGATGGTCACTGACCTTCCAATCTTAGCTATCAAGCGAGGGTTGCTCATAGACCATTGAAATTTGAGGTCTCCCTAGAAAAGCCTACATTCCATTTTCATATGTTCTATCAGACTCCTAATTATCTTATTATGAACATAGAATAATCTTCATCTTTGTCAATAACCAGTGGAAAACATCCTATAAATTCTCAAAGGAGAGCCGAAGAAATTGGTGAAATACTTCCAAATTATGTAATATAACCTATAGCTTAAGCTTTTGAGTCCATTGTGGTAAGTGGTACTGTAATGTATTAAATTCCTTTAACAAGAATAAGTGCCATTTAACTTAGAACTGGATATAATGCACAGAAGATATGACTCATTGCTCTGATAATATAAGCAAGAATATAAGTTTCCCCCATCCACACACACACAGGTCCTTTATTTTAGTTTTAGCCCTGGAATCCAGAACAATGCCAGCGTACTGTAAGGGGTTAAATGAACATTGAATGTTTTTATTAGAGATATTTTAGAGATTAGAGATTTCTGCCATAAATTATTAGCGACCAAGAAATTATTATTCTTTTAGTTTGAGTATGTAAGCTCCTTTGGACTGGGGAGTTTGCTAGACGGAGTTGATTTTCGCATCATTAAACATTAAACTCCCTTGACTGGTAGAGAGATCTTGTGGTCTGTGCTCTGGGCCAGCAAGCTGGGATGTGTGTCTCCTTCTCCTTTGGTCTCTTGCTCTCCAGGTAGTAAAGGCTAAGAATCTCAGACATGATTTCTAAAGAGAAAACTGACTCTCTCGGAGCTGACCCAATTTTATTATCCAGTGAAACAACTAATGTGGCAACACCAATGGGCATGACTTTCCCTCCTAATCCTAATTGACAAGTACTGCAGGTCTGGGGGGTGGGGGGATGGTGGTCGTGGCTATGACTGCTATTCTGCTATTCTGTCATTATTTTAAAACATGTTTTCACCTCTTTGTAATGCATCCTTTATGCACAAAACAGAATAGGCTGAGAACATACAACTTTCATGCTACTTTTCGTTTCTAAAATTTAAACTTATTCTGTCCTATGCTTCATTAGGATGTGACCATTAGGGAGGTCTTTGTATACCCTTCTGGTCCATTTAATATTCTAGTAGGCAGTTACACCTACTCTCTGGGGCCCATTATTGAGGAGAATGTAGGACAACCAGCAAACTTTAAAATGTAAATATATAACCTGTGTCAAACTATGGAAACAGGTTACGGAATACACACATCCTACAAAGAGAACCCTATGATAAAATGAAATATTGCTGTGGAAGCAGAGACATAATTGCACTCCAGAGAGTAAAAAACATTGTGTTGCCTCCTCAGCAGAAATTCACCTCCTTTTATGAAAATCTGATGAATTTCCGGGTTTCCCACAGAGAAAACGACAGAGAATTAAATGAGAAACACGTTGGAACCAGACCTGTCACACAGTGATTATGTATTCGCTAATCTCTCTGTAGGGTACAGAGAAAGTCATTCTTCTCTGAGAGAGTTTATCTGAGTTAAGAGAAAAAACACATCTAGAAACAAATTACCAAAAACAAATGTCTTCACTCTCCCACTGATACCTACTGACACCTCACCGGACTGCTTGTTTGGCCTCCAAATAGCAAAACAGCAGGATTTGCACAGCAACATATTTGTAGGCTTACCAATGAAACTGAAGTTTTATACAATGAGTAATTCATTGTTACTTAAATGCAGCTTGCAAGTGCATATTTTTAGTTTGGACTCAGGATTTGTGTTTGAGAAGTACAAGTACAGTGAGAGGTGTAGCAGGGGTTCTTACTCTTGTAGGAGTATGTGACATTTCCTACGCCACATGAGCTTCTGTCGTCATTACCTTCATCAAATCTCAGTACCTATATTCATCCTACAAGCATTTCTGAGCACCTGACATGTGCCAGGAACCTATATGTAAACGCAATTATATACCAAGTTCTGGAATAAGTAGAATATCTCATAGGCTTCACGAAGTCATTAAGTCAGAGGGACATGTCATTCAAAATTGCTATCAGCTGAGAGCATTTCCTAAGTTCTTTTTATTAGCCTGAACTTGGGTTGGGCAATGTGCAAATGAGGGCAGATATATTTCCTCCAGAAATTCAAACCCAGAGTGTACACTGATGTTAACATTCACAAAAGAACATGCTGAACAAGTATTGAGCAAATAAAGGAATGTCTCACTAGCGTAGTGCTTTGTGCAAAGCAGGATCTCAGATTATGTTTACAGAATAATTGGGAAAGTAAGGGAATGATGAGGGAAGTTATGTCATGAGCTATATTTATTTGGAGGAGTTGTGTCAAGATGAGATTACATCATGAATTTCTAGAAGGCTTCATAGAGAAAGTGGGATCTTAGTCAAAACAGATATGTTCAAAAATTACATGTTTAATAAGGTCCTAAAACTATTGATTATCAATGAACGGTGATACTACTCTGACCACTCCCCCATGGAATAATTCAAACTTGCAAAATCCATAAAATGCATACCCAAAGTTGATCCCCATTTTGTAAATCTCTTGATCTAATCTCACACTTTGTTATTTATTTTTTAAATCAAAGCCAAGGCTTTTCAAAAATATCTATGTTTGGGGCATCTGGGTGGCTCAGTTGGTTGAGCCTCTGCCTTTGGCTCAGGTCATGATCCTGAGGTCCTGGAATCGAGCCCCGAGTTGGCTCCCTGCTCAGCGAGGAGTCTGCTTCTCCCTCTCCCTCTGCCCCTCACCTCACTCATGCTTGATCTCTCTCTCTCTCTCTCAAAATAAAATATTAAAAAATAAAAAGCATCTATGTTTATCACCTTACTGACAATTTTTTTCATGTGGTTTTCTGGTATAATCTGGACATAGATTTTTAGTTTTATCTGAGAAGGAACCATGTCCTTTTTTTCCTACCTCAACGTTTTAAGACTCATCCAATCAATGATGACAAAGCTGGAAATGATGTTAAAGATTATATGATGGACAATGAAACAAGGGCTAGACAGTGACTTGTGGTAAATATATGGCAGAGTCAGAAAAAAAGATAATTTAATAAATAAAAAGTGTGTAAGAGCTCTTGATTTCTAATCCACTATTTTTACTACATAAAATTACATACTGATGGATGATTTGTAGGTCAATTGTCTCATGGTATATCTGAATGTTTGTGGTTCTTAAATGTAAAAGCGCCTGTATCAGCTCAGCTGGGGTTGGGTTCTCCTCCCTTCCCTCACCTGAGACTTTCCAACAGGCAAAGTCAGATGGAGGAGCTAAGTCTTTTCTTTGACTAATAAATTATATGATAATCTTATCTCAAAAACTGGCTAGTACAATTGGACTGACTACTAAAAGACAAAAGCTGATGAGTCATGTTTATTTAGCCAGAAGTTTCCTTCTCTCAAAACTTTTAAAAAAAGATTTCATATGATCAAAATTTAGATGTAGCAATGAAATAAATCTTAAAGGAAGTGTAGAACTCCTTTGATAGGGATCCCTGGGTGGCGCAGCAGTTTAGCGCCTGCCTTTGGCCCGGGGCGCGATCCTGGAGACCCGGGATCGAATCCCACGTCGGGCTCCCGGTGCATGGAGCCTGCTTCTCCCTCTGCCTGTGTCTCTGCCTCTCTCTCTCTCTCTCTCTCTCTCTCTCTCTCTGTGACTATCATAAATAAATAAAAAACAAAAAAACTTTAAAAAAAAAAAAAGAACTCCTTTGATAAATTATTTTTGTTTGTCTCTCAATGCAGCCATGCCAGCAATATTTTTATTTTTAAAATTAACTGTACAGGGGAACCGGGGTGGCTTAGTCAGTTAAGTGTCTGCCTTTGGCTCAGGTCATGATCCCATGGTCCTGTTCAGTGGGGAGTCTGCTTCTCCCTCTCTCTCCGTCTGCCACTCTCCCTCTCTCTCTCTCTCTCTCTCTCTCTCTCATAAATAAATAAATAAATAAATAAATAAATAAATAAAATTTAAAAAGTTAAATGTACAAGCAATTTTCTGCAACTGTAAAAGTGGTGCCATAATTCAAGGTTTCAGTTTGTGCAATATTTTCATTCTGTTATTAAAAATGTGGGAAGCCGCAGCTTAGTCTCTTTGTCTTTTGGAAGGGTAAAAAATGTTAATTTAAGAAAATTATTTAATTTTCTATTTCAAGATCAGTTTTATAGAAAATTTACCTATCAGATTTATGGTGTTTTATTTTCACTTTCAAGGAGCAAAGTCATCTAAAACAATAGAATTATTATATTCAGAAATAACTTTTGTCGTTATCCTTTATTGTCATCACATGATTTTGAACTCCTGGCCCACTATAACTCAGCAAAAGAACGAAGATAATTTATATACACCCACACTCTCAAATTAGTTTCTTTAGAAGGAAGTGACAGTATCATTTGTGAAATAAAAACCACAGTGTTATTACATCTTATTGTTAACCTCTATTTATCTCTATAGATGTTCCAAATAAAGAATATCTTAAATTAAATTAAGCATAATATAATTAGTAAAACTGAATTGTCAATAGGAAGGTATTTGCCATCTCTCTCCTAGGCCCATTAGGTCCCTAAATTTTAATGCCAAATCACTGATGTTTTTAGATAAACATAATCATGATTAAACAACTTCATTTGATGTTAGGTGGGCCAAGTTACTTAAAAATTATCAAAAACAACATAAGCAAGGACCCCTCATCAAAAGTTCTAGGTAGTAGTAAGGAGTTATATTTATACATGTTTTCTGTACCTGAGTTCCTTCAATTAATTAATTTAGGTAACTTTAAGCTTCAGTGAGCATTAATTAAATGTACTTGTGTATGGCCAGTAAACTGAAGATACGTGTAACTTAGATTTTTAAAAAAATTTTAGCTTGCCTTTAAATTTTGAAATTAATGAGTCCTGACTTGCATAACATATATTTAGTAACTATCCTACTTTGAGTTTCATATACTAATCAAATCAAACTAGGACTACAAGATAAGCTATTATTTTATGGTTTAAACTACCAGCAGCATTAGCCTAATATAATATATGCATTAATTTAGTTTGTTGTTAATCATCAATACCATCTTTTCCTTGCCCATTTAGGAACTCATGTCTACTGTTCTGTTTTACGATTTTAATTTTTCCTGTGTACTAAGAACTTGATACATGGTGCACAATTCTTAACATATTAGAATAAACTAAAGGCTATTTTCAGCTTTGTACTGTGCATTTAGGTGATATGCCAGTTGGATAACAGTTGGACATATTCGTCTCCAAAATCTTATTTCATTTAACCCAAGAGAAATTTATACATAAGAAAATTTTTGTAGTATTTCATTTTATATTTTTAAAAATCATGCATTAAATGCAAACAATGTTTAGTCAGATTATTGACTTTATAATAAAATATGATACTAGAGTATAGGCGTGATGTTTTTGCTGATCGGTGATTTCATATTATACGTGTATAGTTTGTTTCCATTTAAAAAAAAGCAATCTGTGTAAGTAGTAGTTGGTTCAATTGTGATAAATTTCTACTGCACATTTATGCACCGAAATAAACCATACCTTAAAAAAGTTTGTCAGGATCTTTTAAAAGAAGCGTCCTTAAATAGAAAACACAAGCTTTCTGTGAACTCTTGTTCTTCCTGTGAAAGACATACTTCTAAGCTTTAACTGTACTTTTTTTTATTGGCACATTTCTGAACGTAAACACTCACATTTTATAGAACTTCATAGAAATGATTGCCCAAGAAAACATATAAATTATGTAAATTCTCTCAAGTTAAATTTTCCGTGATTCATGCCCAATATTCAGTATGCGGGTTGAGAATTAAGTGCCACTTTCAATGATCAAGTTCCCAAATTAAATTCCCCATACCGCATGGCCAGCTTTTAAAAAAATCTACATCAGAAAGTATCTATCCTAAAGGGCTGTCTATTCACTGGAACGATTACCTTTAGGATAGCAAACTCAAAGGGCTCTAGTCTGAGTAATAAGAATATTTTTGACAATGGGACTCGATGTGCATAGCTGTGGCATGATTCATCTCCTACAGGTCTTCACGTTTTTCTGCTAAGTGGGTTGCTACCCGTGGATCTCTACAGTGGGGATAGCAGAGGGTCACACAAGAGGTATTTTAAAGCACTCTGGTTTCATAGTGTGTGCTTGATGGACAGAATAAAATGTATTCCTCCAGCTGTTCAAGAATGAGGGCAGGGTGGGTAGATAAAAGGAGAAATACAGGCAAGGCAGAATTAGATCCCAATAAATGCTGCAAACGTAGTGTACTTGTGCCTAGAATCCTTTTCCTTACCTCCAGATTGTAATTCCATCAAAAATCCTAATATCTTCTCCTTAACCCTAACCCGTTGCAGCCCAGCCACCAAAGGGGTAGGATTCTACATACTGTCATGAATTCACACACACACACACACACGCGCGCGCGCGCGCGCGCGTGCACGCACATGCACACATGCATAGACCTAAGCCTTTGGTGCCGTTGAAGAGGATTTAAGCATTTTTAAGATGAAGAACTAAACTTACATTATCTGCGGTACGGTAAAAAAAAAAAAAATTATAATAATAATAATCAAAAGTGCAATAAATAAGAAAAATGAAAAAATCCACTTGTTACAAATGGGCTATAAACACATTTATATTCATAAACTGCATTCAAATGGTTATGTCATATTAATTAAAATAATAAAAGTAAGAAAATATGCTCAATGCAGAGGTACTTTAAAAAACCAAAAAACAAAAAAAAAGTTAATAAAATATTTTATCTGCATCAAAATATTCTTTGGAAACCAAAAATAGAAATGTATTCATGTATGTTCTTTCGTGTTGATCTGTAAAAGCCAGAAAATCACATAGTCCGCGCTGTTTAACTTTCTGAAAATACAGAGCGTGCACTAAACCTAAAGCGAAACGTCTTGGCGCTCCCGGCATCAAACACACAATTCCAGTGCAGTCCCCGTCAGAGGACGTTTCTGTTTCAGCCGCAGTGAAACGAACGGCCTGACTTCAATGCAGGGTAGTAGGTAGAGCTTGCGGCTGCATCCAAACGGTTCTTTGTGTTTTGTGTTGTGTTGTGTTGTGTTGTTTTCGCTCTTCTGGGAGCTGTAAAGACCCATGCAGCCTCCCGAGGGCAAGGCATGGTTTCTCACCAGGCCACGCGGAGTCTCACCCAAAGCGAAACTTGAGTCTGTATTTCACTGTGTTGGGACTTTTCCGAGGAGCAGACAGGGGAACCTTTGGCTTGACGTGGCTGGGTGGCTTCTTCTTCTCAGGGACAGTAACTGTGAAAGAAAGTTCTGGGTGCTCCAGCTGCTTGAACCTTGGCAGGAAGTGGGTGGAGACGTGCTGGGGTTTGACCCTCGGGCTGCAGCCCCGCTTAGCCTTGCCCCGCTTGTTGAGCGCCACGTACCACTCCCGGCCCGCGGGCTCACTTCGGTGTATTGCGGAGGCGTAGGTGTTATAGCTGTTTTCTTGAAATCGCTCCCTGAACTTGCAGTCATCTGTAAACTTGGCCTGGGGGGGAGAGAAGAAGAAGCTGAGGTCGTACCAATATTTCAGCATCTAATAAAATGAGGTCTTCTGCGGTAAAAGGAAACCCAAAAACTGTTCACCAAAGCCTTCCTCCCAGGCCTCCCCCCACCGCCTCCCTGTTCTCTTTTGCAAAGACGTTTGCTTCTTTCAAAAGGTTGCTTTAAAATACCGTGTGCATTTCTGTCCTCCTACTTTATTCATCCTGGTAATGCCGATTTCGGTTTACTATGTACTTAGTGAAATAGTATCAATAATTATATAAAAATGATAACAGGAACTGTGTTATATTGAAATTCTGTTATGGTTCTAAATTACTTTGAGATTGGCAGTAAAAAAAAAAAATTGACTTTTAATATTTTAAGATTTTTTCCCCCTCTTAAGCCATCGAGAAAATAAATAGAACTGAATTACTAAGGAACAATTGCCTCGTAAAACAGGAATTCATGTTCGGAGAAATGGGGTCATATTATTCCTTTGAAACAAGAATACATTTTTCAGTGTTAGCAGTGTGATTCATGGTGCTGAGAGAGGGGTAGCATATGGCCCTATTAATATTGCATGTGTTAGAGTTCTTTAGGAAAAAATACATCTTCACACAGTGATACAGGAGAGAATATTGATGCCAAGAAGAAAAAATTTACTTTTGGAGTCACTAGCAATACCTCATCCAGATCTCTCTCTCTCTCTCTCTCTCCCTCTGCAGACACACACACACACACACACACACACACACACGCAATGTCTGCCCTTGAGGTAGCATAGAGGAAGGGAATCTAAGAGGATGGAAGTGACCAGGCAGAGGGTAGGGAAATCTCTCTAGAAAAGGTGACATCTGAGCTACGTTTTCAAGTACAACAAGATACTAGCAAGGCAGGTGACATAAGAAAGTGTTCTCAGAGCAGGAACAGTGTGTCCACAGGTCAGCACGACCCTGCTACAGGTGTTGACTTCCATATAGGATGTGTGGTGGGAGGAAGAAGAAGTAGGGCTGACCAAGTGGGCCAGGAAGGGCTCTGAAAATACATAGTTTACCGTGCTTGCAATGCTGATGATTTTCTGTTTACTGTGTACTTAGTGAAATAACATCAATGTACATAAAAACAAGAGGAACTTTTAATATATTTGAATTCTGTTACTGTTTTTAAGTTACTTCGAAATTTCTAATTAAATTTTTAACAGACAATTTTGTTGAGGAATTAAAGGAAAATGTATGGAGGAAGAATATGAGCACGGAATCAGACCTACGATTCTGCCAATCAAGGTCTTAGCTTTAGGCTCCTTAACCACATCCTTATCCATAGGGCTCCTGTGAGTACCAAAATATTTTTCTAAGGAAAATATGGGTAGCTTTCATCAAATGCAAAAGAGGCCAAAACTCCCAAAGAATGAGAATTCCTATCCTAGGCCAGACCACCATGTTTCACAATTTCAAGGAGCACCATTGCCTAGAATTCCCGGGTTTGTGAATACCAAATATGTTGATGTCTACAGAGAAAAACACTAAATATATAGATGATATCCTTTTCATATCAGACCAAAAGGTACTGTACTGGAATTAAGATTTCTTTTTTTATCTTGGTTTTTCTAATTAAGCCAATCTTTTCTCCGCACAACGCTGTCATCTGAAAGTCAGAATGCTGGAAGGCAGTCTATGTAAATCTACTGTTGATGGTCACATTAATTTTTTGACTTGTGCAAAGTACTGACAATACTGGTAGACAACCAATTTCAGAGCGCTTCCAACAGCACGTTTACATTATATATGACAGTTTACCCAATTTATTTACATTCAAGTATAGTTCAATCAATAAAGCTCTTTACTTGAAGGCTATGGAGTTATATATATCTAGAACTTCCACAAGCGTACTGGTGATTTGCTGGATTTGATCTCTAGCAGCTGGAAGCGGATGTTTTAAAGAACCACCACCATGGCATCCCTCTCTTCCTAGCATACCCTACCAGCCTATGGCTAGGCCAAGGGTGCTGTGCTGACGTCATTATAGTAGAGTATACATTTACTATTCCTATTTTTTATTGAAAAGACTTCCTGTCAAATGTAGATGTTTTTATGGTTGCTTAGGTTTTAAAAGGACTTAAATGCTCTCCCACTTCATTCAATAATACTGAAGTTTTATTTTAAAATAAAACCTATAGTCATCTGTAATGTTTTCTGCTACATAAAACAATAAGCATTTTAGAAAAGGTATAGGAGGTTTCATCAGAGAGTAGCAGGTATATTTACCCTGCCTCATATTTTTTTTCCTCAAATGTACTTGAAAAATATTTTTAAAGATATATAATACATTATACCTTGACCTGACCTCTACTCTTGTTTTGCAAAAATCCATTTTCCTGAAAAAAGGATAGCAGTGATTTCTTTATTCAGTTTTGACAGGTTTTTTTTTTAAGTATACTACATTATTTAACTATTTCTTTACTGACACACACACACCATGGCAATGTAAACCTATAGCAATTCTATCTTAGAGTCTTCATATGGGTGAAAGTCCACCAACTCCACCTCCTAAAATTATTCCATCTAAAACCTTACTCTTTTCCTCCTTAAGATTTGTGTTCTTAAGTTCTTTCTTAAGATTCAGGCTCTAGGGACGCCTGGGTGGCTCAGTGTTTGAGCGTCTGCCTTCAGGTCAGGGCCTGATACCAGGGGTCCTGCAATCGAGTCCCACATCGGGCTCCCGGTGGGGAGCCTACTTCTCCCTCTGCCTGTGTCTCTGCCTCTCTCTGTGTGTCTCTCATGAATAAATAAATAAAATCTTAAAAAAAAAAAAAGAAATAGATTTTAGCTCTAGATTTTTCAAGGGTCACCTGTTACTGGGGGCAGAGATGTCCAGAACCTGAGGACCTGTGCATTACTGGCAGCCCCGCAGCCTTTCCAGCTCCTTCATTAGAATAGGAGTAAAGGCAGTCAGACTATTTTGGCTTTCTTAATTGACTTCTAAATTAATGTTTTGTCTGAAAAATTTGCCCAGCTGTGATGGAACAGAACTATTTGAAACAAACATTTCAATGAATTTTTTCATCAGGAGATCTAGTTTCTTCTTGAGGGATTGACTGCTTCTGTCACTATTTCTGCCCTTGTTCAGACAAGATGGTGACTCTAAGCAATGAATTCCTGTCCCTAATATCATGCATGAACCATTTTTGTAGCAGAGAGTCAGTAAGCAATATAGGTCTTAAATATACAGTTATTTAAATATATATACATTTACCATTACTCAGTTTTGGATAATACATTTTCCAAGCTACTTTTAATTTTTTAAATCTCCTGTGAATTGGGGCATCTGGATGGCTTAGTTGACTTAGCGTCTGCCCTCTGCTCAGGTCATGATCCCAGAGTCCTGAGATCGAGCCCAATGTCAGGATCCCTGCTCAGCAGGGAGTCTGCTTCTCCCACTTCCTCTGGCACTCCCCACCCTGCTCATGCTCTTTCTCTCCTCTCTCTCTCAAATAAATAAATAAAATCTTAAAAAATAAAAAAATAAATCTGTGAATTGTAAGAAGTGCTTTGGCAAAATACATATTTTTAAATAATAGAACTACGTTATTTTTCTAGAAAAAGTGAGGTTGCCATGAAGACTTTTTCTGTTGTTAAGGTGTGAAGTAGAGAGGTGAATGAAATTTCAAATAAGCTACTGAATTCAGAACCCCCATCACCTCTTCCTGCTAGCACCATCGGCCACTATGAGACCAAACACTAAAATGTTCTTAAAGAAACCATACCTTTGTTTCAAATTCGTAGTTTACAAGTCTAATGACAGCTGCTTATTGATTATGTATCCCATGTCAGGCACTGTGCTAGTTGCCACTTTTACAATGAGAAACAATACAGACATGGCGCTGTCCATGTTCTTTGTTGAGTTAAATTATATGTTTTTCTCTTAATTTCTCCTTGATCTTGCAAGTGTAAAAACAATTTACATTCAACAAATAATAATTGCAAAATTAAAATGAAATATCAGCTAACTTTTAGGTAATTTCACATAGTCCTGATGTAATTTAATATAGTCCTCATGGACCAAATAAATAAAACTTAAAACTATTTTTGCTTGGAGAGCCTAATTCTTCAGAGGAGGGAAAAGAATGCAATTAAGGAAAACAAGAAATTTTGGATTAGAAGGACACTGTGCCTTGATTGTACTCATCTCTTCACACAGTGAGAACTCACAATGGATGTTTAGAAGAAAGGTCAAATTCAGTTCAAAGAAACTTTGATTAACTGGGATATTTTAGAAAGGACTAATTCTGCTTAATTGAAATCTGAGGTTCAAGTAAGGCAAACAGAAAATTCTTTCTGAAACATTATTTTTTAGAAGCTTTCTAAAACCTCTTAACATAGTTTTGTTCCTTAGTAAATATCCTGTTGTGTGATGATTGAGGATCTTGCAGTGAATGAGTTAGGCTATGCAAGCAAGCAGCAATTCTCACTTGGTGCAACAACAGAAGTAGATAGGTAGTATATGCAAGGGGTATGGGGATAGGAGGGAATCTGGACCAACACCGGTACAATGCTTGGAGTTTGTGGGATAAATAAAAAAATTAAAATCAATTTCCATTCTTCATTTCACTTTGTTTTCTTTGATTTGCCTCCCTTTTTTGAAAAACCTTATGAAGAAATAATTAACCAAATACAAATAATTAAAATGTTATTGTGGGCTGTGATATTATTAAATAATTAAAATAAACTGTAATAAAAAAAACAATTATAAACCAAACTGTACTTTAAGCAAAGTTCCCTTACTGCACACACACCTGCCTCCTTTCAGTGCTTCTTCCATCCCATCCCGACTCCCACATATGGGGCTGCCCCTCCAAGGTGCCTGTATCCTAGGCTGCTTTGTATCATTGTGGTGGATGTTCCCCCAAACAAAAACATCCTCCTTTGGTGGTGATTAAAAGCTAAAAGGCAGACCCTGCTCCAACAGCTTCCACACAGAATACCCCAATGCAGGGCAGCATGCGCCCAAAGGGGTGCCTTTTACTCTTGATTGCATAGGCTCCTTCTAGGGGTTGCAGCCATACTATGCTATCTTCAGGGCAGAGCCTACTTCCTGTTTGGCACTGGACATCTGTCCATTCTATGTCTCGATTCTTCATCCTGAGTGACCAAGGGAATATGCAAGCTGGATTTAATAATAAACCGACCTGAGGTAATGTAACGAAGAATACGAACCACAGGATTTCTCACCCTCCAAACTTTATGAATTGACTTAAAAGTACTCCAGGAGCCAGTGCAAAATGCAGATTCCCCAGGCCCTACCTCCAGAGATTGTGTCTTAGTAAATCAAAGGCGGAGTCCTTGGAATTGCCTCATTAACCAGCATCCTGTGTGATCTGATGCGGGCAAGCTAAGAGTTTTCTCTCTGATGTTCTTCTTAACTCAAAAAACTGAGCTACTGGGGGCTCCTATAGGCCAGGGATTTTACATCTCTTATTTCACTCTCACAATAATCTCATGACGAGCAAGGCACTATTATCTAATTCTCCAAGGCAGACAAGTAAAGAAAACGATCCACGAAAGCCCGATGTTTACCAAGTGCCAGGTTGGGCACCTGTGACCTAAAGCTCCAATTTCCCAGTTTCCTAGGTTCCAGCTCTTTAACACCACACAAACCCAAGGGCATCTCCTAGACTTGTCTTAAAGTTGATCCATGTTAAAATACTGATGAAGAACAATACCATTCCCCCAAACCAATGAAGAACAAGAACACCATCCCTCATGTTGGGCTAAAATGGATCTCTGAAGCTACAAGTCAATGCATCACATCCAGATTTCCTCAATAAAACAGGCTCTCTAGCTAGATTAACATACTGTGAAATTAAGGGAAAACTGACATTTACTGTAAAGGCAGGGCCCTGAGCCCGTTTTTTTAGCCTACATTGCTGGACATTTGGTTTTACTATGTAAATTGAAAGCCCTTAGAGGGCAGGTAGAATTTCTACTCAAATGCCTTTATAGAACTCCTGGGCTCGACTGGGAGAGTGTAGTGCTTAATACGTTATTTTTTTAGAATGATGGTAAATATTGCTCAAGTCTCCATTTCCCCTTTCAGTAAACATGCCTAGCTATTAAGGCTGCATACTCTTCCTCACACTGCCCCCAGCGCAGGAAGTCCAGTCCAGACTCCCATTCTGGGCAAGCCAGCTGGCACCCTCTGAAACCAGGAAAGGAAGACGTTCTAGTCCTTGCTTAGGGCTGATCAAGCACACATTCCATGCCTGTTTCGTAAACTCTGCAATTAGCTTTCCTTCCAAACATGATCCCCTAAAACCCTGAGAAACAAAAATAATTCCACCACATGCTTCTCTCTGGACCTTTAAAATAAGCTAGAATGTTTTTTCCCAATAGGCAATGAGCTATCATGCATACTTTGTTAAAAAAGGCTGAAAAATGCATTATAACCATCTTGTTCAGGATTTACATTTTCTTTAGGGAAAAACAAAATGCACCAGGGCTTTAAAAGAATTATGAGATTATGATTGAAGAAATCTTTGCCTCTTTAAGAGCTTGCGCCTGGGAATTTTGCTTTCAAATTAGGCTCCTTGAAAAAAAGGAAAACTCTGGAGATAAGGGACTTCGTAGGCACAAAAAATTTGGACCTACACAAAAAAAGGTCAATGATAAAAAAGGATTTGGGGCTGGTCTAAATATCTGAGGGGTCACAGCTGTCCAACCCCCAAATCACAAAGTCTTGTTCTGAGAGAGGAGACTGGATCATTATACAGCTGCCTGAGAGCAAATTAAGGAAGATCTTTTTAAAATGAAATGCTGAATACTTTCCAGGCACTATGCTGAGTGTTTTATATGTATTATCTCATTTAAACCACTCAACTGGGCAGCCCCGATGGCGCAGAGGTTTAGCGCCGCCTGCAGCCCAGGGCCTGATCCTGGAGACCTAGAATCGAGTCCCACGTCAGGCTCCTGCATGGAGCCTGCTTCTCCCTCCTCCAGTGTCTCTGCCTCTCTCTCTCTCTCTCTCTCTCTATGTCTATCATAAATAAATAAATAAATCTTTAAAAATAAATAAATAAATAAATAAATAAATAAATAAACCGCTCAACTATCACAATAGATTGCTCCTTTAGTTTTCCTTCTTTTTATAGTTGATAAAACCAAGGAAGAGAAAGATTAAGTAAAATGACTAGGTTTAATTTAACTAGATTGACGCAATCTGTGTTCATAACCACTACACTCAAGGTCTCTCACTCCTACATCTGAACCTACCTCAGATAAATCCAGAAAGGCTTTCTAGGGGGATTTTGATAGATAAAACAAACCTGAGGAGAGAGCAGGAACAGGGTGAGGAAGGAACAGGAACAGACAAGCAGGCAGAGAGACAGTGACAAAGAGAAGTAAGCTCATTTCCACAAGTACCTCAGCCCAGAAAATTGAGAAGGAGAGTGTAGGTCACAGAGAAGGCTCTGACGAACCCTCACAGCAATCAGGGAGGCATCTACTCCCACTCTCATTGATTCCCAGTACATCTTGAGAAGACCAGACACCTTCTTCCTCATAAAGAATGCTGAAAAAACCTGTTCGGTAGGAATCTGGCTGCCCTGTATATTTGGAGGATATTGGTAAAGACTGTAAGGAGAGCTGCATGTGGGTTGCTAGATTCTGTAGGCTGAATGAGTGCCGGAAGAAGCACACACAGAGATGAAGTTCTAATACAATTTCTCTTACTGAATTACAGACAGAAATCAGCACGAATGTTGCCTAAGTGTAATCATTCCGGGCTCTTATTTCTATCCACCATCTTTGCGTCTGCGAATAATGAAGCGTTTTCTAAATGAAAAATCTCAGTAAACAAAACAGAGCTCTCTTCTGCTTTGAAAGTTCATCTTGAAAGGTGTTCCCTATGCAACGTATCATCATATTGAATGACCAACGTGTAAAAGTCTGTGAAAAGTTCTGTGGCAAACAATCCCTCTGCTTCTCTAGACTTTAAAGTCAAATACCAGAGACACAGAAATAAATGGGAAAAAAAGAGTCCCAACAGAGCTTGGGTAAGGGGGTCCACAGCACAAGAAAAATACTGTAAGGACATACCCCAATATTTATTCTTTAACATGTAGTATGAAAATATTATTAAACTATGTGATTATTAATTCCTAGAAAACAATGTACCTGGTTCCAAACAAAACTTAGTGTCTTCTTTCAACTAGCTTTTCCCTAAAAAGCATTATAGCATTTACAGAGAAAGAGAAATTTAAAAGGATGGTTCTGGTTCAGTCACTTGTTAACTGTGTTAACTTGGGAAATGAGTTAACATATCTAAGACTCTTTCCTCACCTAATCATGTAATGAGATAATGTGAGTAAAAGAGCTTTTAAAGAACTGTGCAAATACATGGTCTGTGCCTAGCAACTAATTTTTAGCATTCTAATCATTACTATAAAAACCGAGTTGAAAATCTACAATTATCCATTAATATTCTTCAATATACTGTGGGAATTACTTTCCCCAGAATTCTGGTTCATAATTACTTTTATAAATAAAACCCTATTTACCTTTATAAATAAACTCTATTAATTTCAAATGTTTCCAGTTTTGTTAAGATACAGTTGGCATATAACACTGTGTAAGCTTCAGATGTACAACATGATTTGTATATATATATATATATGTATATATATATATGCTTGTATATACAGCAAAATGATTATAAAGTACCCTTTAAATGCCTCTGCACATATTAATTTATTAATTTAAAGCAGCTCATGGATTACACATTTAATCCTAAGAATATAAAGGTTTTCAGCCTTTTAAGTGACAATGCAATTTAGTGAAGATCAAAACTAAATCAAATAATTATATCTAAAGTTACAAGAACAATTTTTCAATGTGTTTAACTAGAAGAAAACAAGAAAGAAACCATCTGGGCATAAAACTGATAATTGCTAGGATTAATACTATTTCTAAATTAAACTTTATTAAAAATAAATCACTTCATAATTTAATTAGGTTTCCATCTAAAGAAAAAGTGATAATAAAAGCTCAGATAGGAGAAAGTGGGCTTGGACAATTGATTTAAAAAGAATCCACATAATTGTAGGGCTTTATTTTTTATCTACAATTCAGCTCAAAGTCATTAGAATGACTTTTATATCAAAGAGCTTCAGTGAGTGACAAGAGCAAGACTTGCTTTGTACTGTTTAAAAGTCATTATTCCATGAAATAACTTTAGCCTGCCAAGATGAGAAAGAATAACAGATGCTGTTTTTTCATTATCTGCATTATTTCAGCCAGCCATCCTTAAACATTTGGGTCAAATTTCTGAAAATTTGTTACTTGCATTTGACAGGGGAATCATGTATCCTCACCTCTCGGTGTGACCTTTCTAATTGGCATCCATTTGTAATACTTTGAGTAGTGTGGCAATTATCCTTAAGATGGCTCAAGTTTAGTCTATTTTTTGCATGTACTAGAGCATAAATCAGAACAATTTAAAAGTTAAGGTACTCACCCTAAACAAACCAATAAAAGAGTTTCTTTACAGTGCACTGCACTTTATGATGATGCTTAGGTTCTGAAAGTGTTTCAATTTTCTACAACCTTAAAGTAGGCTGTGGAAAAGCGATTGTGTTTAGATGTGTTTGATCATTGTCTTCTATTTTGCATGCTGATTTTTTTAAATCAAATTTTTTTAATAAAATGGCATGTCCTACTTTTGCGCAGTGATGCAGAACTTTG
This sequence comes from Canis lupus baileyi, assembly GCF_048164855.1. Taxonomy (NCBI): domain Eukaryota; kingdom Metazoa; phylum Chordata; class Mammalia; order Carnivora; family Canidae; genus Canis; species Canis lupus. The sequence goes on along the minus strand of NC_132870.1, from coordinate 4,568,196 downwards.
CCCCTTAAAATAAATAAATGAGGAGTGATTACCTTATGAAAACAATATTATAGTTTGCTGAATTACAATAACCACCTCAGAAGATAAAGCAGGTAAATCTTTTTATAATTCTTTTGATTGGTGATTAAAGAGGTTAGCAACGGTTCTTCATTTATCTCAATCAACTGAGATTTTAGTATCTATTATATTTAGATTACCAAATAATAGATAGTATATATTGAGCGCTTACAATGTACCAAATACTGTTTTAAAAGTTTTAAAGTTTTATCTAATTTAGTCCTCATATAATTATAGAAATAGCTTGAATTCTGCTACCCCCTCCATGAGATATTAACAAGTCACCTTTAGAAAAAGGGAAATTGAATGCTAGAAAAAGGAAAACTGAAATTCCTACACACTGAAGCAAGTGAAATTCTCAATGAATTTTTTTAAAGATCTGTAAGTAAAAATCATAAATAGTAAGTTTCAACTGATTACACTCTTAATTAAAAGTTCCTATATACTTCAAAAACCAGAAAAGTGATTATTTCTCCAATTCATTTAGTAAAAATCAAAGAGAATAAGAGTTAAATAATAATTGCTTGAAAAAATGATGTAATGTGACAAATCTTAGTACACTACAGAAAAAGCATACATCACTTTTTAAGTGCTGGGCATATGTACTAAATCAAATCTGTAAGTCATATCTGTGAGTAGCAAAACTAATCTGACATAGTTTATTATCTTTCAAATGTTTTAATGCTTCTCAACTAATGAGCATGTTCAGACAAAAATAGAAATCTGTAGTTTGTAAATTGATTTAAAAATGTAAAATAGCTTGAAGAAATTTTTGAGTGCAAAATTGTCTTCATAATTTTAAGAAGTATCGTTTTTGATGCAACAAAAATACAAAATGAGTCTTCAAATGGATAAATTGAATTTCCCTAAGAAAGATCAAAATCTTCTCATTATTGGTTTCTCTCCATACTTATTGTTGTGAAAATATATTACTTACACCTAATTTTTGAAATCATGAATCGCTTGTAAAATTGAACAAGAACCTGATCTACTAAGTATGCACAATCACGAGAAAAATGCACATTTTAATTGTTATGTAGTGTTATTAGTATTCTCATATTTCCCTCAGTTGGACCAATTTTAAGAAATAAATAATGGCGATCACTTTGAGAGTGCTATTTTCAAAATCATTTATTCTTAAGTTTTTTGTGGACTCTTATTTTTTCAAGTAAATGAAATATGAATATGATTACTTATAAAAACATGTATAATTAATTTGGTTAAGTGTACACATACTTTTTAAAAACCCAAGAAATCATTAAGTCCTCTGAGCCAATTGTTCATCTAACAATGTGGAAAATCATTTCATTCCATTCTACAAATGTAAAATCTCCATAACACCTTTAACAAATAGAAAGTGGTTCTACTTACACTTGCATGGAGTTTTCCTTTTTTTGACATCGCTAAAAATTTGTTGCTGAAAACTCCTCGTATTCCTACAATCCCCTGAGACACAGCAAATATTTCCAAAATACCTAGGATGACAGAAATCCCAAAATAAAACACAGACTCCTCTATAAATCATGGTGAATTCAATTTCTACATAGATTCTTTTCATTCTTTATAGCTGTGATTTAAAAAAAAAAAACCCATAGTATTTAACATCCTTATTTTTCATGACCTTCATTAATGTTAAAAAAAAACAACCTAGAACACAAGTGTTCCCTTAAAATAACAAATTTTAAAATTCAAAAATTTAGTTCTGATTCATTAGTAATCCTTTTTTGTTACAAGTGATAAGTCACTTTTAGTAAACAATTTTTAAAAAGATTTTATGTATTTATTCATGAGAGATACTGAGAGAGAGGCAGAAATATAGGCAGAGGGAGAAGCAGGCTCCCTGCAGGGAGCTTGATGCGGGACTCGATCCCAGGATCCTGGGATCACGACCTGAGCTGAAGGCAGATGCTCAACCACTGAGCCACCCAGGTGTCCCAACAATATTTAACCATAGAATTTTTTCAAGTTGTAAAGGAATCTAAAAGAATTTCTTTAAATACTTTTCAAAATAATTCTCATCCATTGTTTTCTATCATCGAGATAATATACTGCTTTTAATATTAGAGCTCATAAAGTCTGACCCAAGACTAATATAAACCATTGAAAGCCAGAGACAAATTCTTTATTTATTTACATGAAATAAATCCCTCTTTCCAAATTATAATACCTACACAAGTACAAATCAATATACACCATATTCAATCATTCAATGAGTAGTTCATTTAAAGATTACACATAAAAAGATGTTGAAAGCATTATAAATAATTTTGGATTATTGGCTCAATGAGCATTTAACGCATTATGCTTTGAGACATCTTGCATTTTAAATGGCTTTCCTGGCAAAAAAAAAAAAATAATGAGGTATTTCATTACATTATTGCTTATATTTAGTATTTCATAGTTAGCAATATCAAATCAATATCCTCTGTCTCCTATAATAATTTGAAAGTCCATCAACTGTGTCAGGAGAATCACACACCATAGTTCATGAGGTATGTGGGGGGGGGAAGAGAACAAAATAATGTACTTTACTAAAGCTATAAAGAGACTTATCTTAGGAAGAAAGGAAGGAAAGAAGAAAGGATGGAAGAAGGGAAGTAAATCTCAACCTTTCAATATACAATATTCTGAATATATATACTAATTAGGATATCTCAACAGTATTCTGTTGAATAGAGAAATTTACCAGAATTTTTAAAAATAGTAACCTCACCCTGCAGTATTTGAAGTACATATAAAATTATTCAGTTAACAAAAAAGTAGTTCTGTGGATATACATGTATATGATATATATAAATACGTATATATGAATATTTTTATTAAGCACTTTTTTGTACAATGTGAGCTAGTACCTATAATCATAGCAAATACTGCTGCTTATTCAACCTGATTTCTTAAACACTTTGTCAGGAAGTTCATGGGGGGAAGGGGTAGCTGAAGAACTATTGTCTTTGTTAAAAGTTATTTAGTCCAGACTAGATAAAACACATTTCAAGGAAACTGCCACTACCACTTTCTTAGTGTATGTTTCTTGAAAATAAAACAAAAAATCCCAAAAAACTATTAGAAAGGAACTACTCTTGCTTTTAAGAAGAAACTCTGAAAGAAACATTTCCTCAAAATGTTTTCAAAATGCTCTTTTCAATATATTTGGATGTACAAATTATTTGGGTGTGTGATGCATACCCAAGGATTTAGAAGCATTATCATTTAATCAAATAGTGACAAAGCATACAGAATGCTTTGTAAAGTTAGATACAATAAACGATGTGTATATCACGATGCTGTGATCATGTTATTAATAAAGCATAAATAGAACATGATACAAAGTTATATTTCTATCACAATTACAGTATGATATTAAAACAGCATTAATGATTTTAGATATTTGGAAGATGGGGGACGTGATTATGAATGCTGTGTAAACGTGTTAAAAAACGAGACACAGGGATCCCTGGGTGGCGCAGCGGTTTGGCGCCTGCCTTTGGCCCAGGGCGTGATCCTGGAGACCCGGGATCGAATCCCACGTCGGGCTCCCAGCATGGAGCCCGCTTCTCCCTCTGCCTGTGTCTCTGCCTCTCTCTCTCTCTCTGTGTGACTATCATAAATAAATAAAAATTTAAAAAAAAATCTTTAAAAAAAAAAACGAGACACAGAAATATGAGAAATTGTCTATGTGTGGAATAAGAGAAACACAAAAGGGACAATATGGAATTGGTAGAAAAGAAAAGTTGGTTGTATGTTTTCCCCCAACTTACTCATGATTCTACATTGCTAGAGAGTTTTTATTCCATTCTTTGGAAAATTACTTGGTTTGGCAAACGCAAACCTGTACAGACATGTAAGTGAAAAAATACATGGTAGCATAAAAGATAAAATTCTTATTAAATATATCTTTTTACAGGTTAACATTTGAGAGGTCAAGACAAAGTCCCTTACAAATATAAATATTTGTTCAATGGGAGCACCACTTTGCCCATGTAAACTATAGCTTCTGACAAGTAACATATTCTATTTTTAAAAAACACATTTTGAGTCACTTGTTTGCTAGCACACTGTATATACATTCTGTGTGTATATGCTATGTAAAATTTGCATCATAACAAATTATATGAAGAAGAAATCATACATGGAAAGTGTTATTATTTTATTATACACTGCTTGGTTTCTTTTCTTGCAAGTTCCAGCATAAAAATGATATATTGCCTGGGAATTAATGGATTTTATAATTTTTTTTGGATTTTATAATTTTTAAAAATTAGGGGATCCCTGGGTGGTTCAGTGGTTTAGCACCGCCTTCGGCCCGGGGTGTGGTCCTGGAGACCCGGGATCGAGTCCCGCATCCGGCTCCCTGCATGGAGCCTGCTTCTCCCTCTGCCTGTGTCTCTGCCTCTCTCTCTCTCTCTCTCTCTCTCTCTGTCTCTCATGAACAAATAAATTAAATCCTTAAAAAAATGAAATAAAAATTATATTTAAGTGAAAACTTAAAAACATGCTTTTACATATATTATTCTATTTAAAATCATGAGGGATGCAGGAAAGATAAAGATGAGATCAGATGAAATAATTATTTTTTACATAGGCAATTTTGCTATGATCTTCTAAATCATGTAATTATGATGTAATATTGAGAACGGTATTAAGATCGTAATTTCCAAAGTAATTTCAACGGTAATTTCACAGTGTCTTTTTTACTAGAATGTTGGAGCAGATTCTACAAGCCCTACAATTCAACCTCCTGACTGCACCTCCAAGACATCATGCAATTATTGATTTTACCATGCCAAATCTCAGTAACTCACTAAAGAATTCTATACAGTATCTTATATCCACATGCATTAAATCACAAATACATAAATCCCAGAAAACATTTCTGTAAAACTAAATTTTTCTTAATTTCAATAATTTCCTGACTCTCATTAGAATCAGTAATAATAAACCTTATGAGAATTCACAATTCACATTATGGATGCCAAGATGGTATTCCTAAGCAAAATTGTGGAAGGCCAAAGTGTATCTCACAGATCAGACAGATAGTCAATGAATATTTGCTAAACTGGATTGTTTTCTTTGACCTTCTCACTACCTCTCTTTTGTCTTTCAGGACTCCCTATGCAGCTTTGGCCCTCTCTCGCTTGGGGGATGGGGCATGGGGAGAGGATCAGTGTAATTGTTTCCTATTACAGTGCTAGTGACAATGTGTTATCTCTCCTAGGGTGTTAACCTGTAAGAGGATCAAAAGAAAAAACCAGCACTTAACAGAAAGAGCTATTTTCTCTTGGTAGAATTTGGGGGTTGACTTCCAGATTGAAGGAGGCAAGAATTTATACACAGGTTGTTTAATCCACCTACTTACAAGCATAGGCATGCATTACAAAGTAAGTTTTTTTCAGTAAGAAAATATATATCTAGGTGTTTACCTTAGTCCTTTCCATATTTTTTAATACAAGAATCTATTAATGATGGTTGATAAAATTATATAGGTGTCCCCCTTTTTTCAGTGAATAACATGATAACAGGTAATCAGAAGCTCTCATCAGCTCATCTGAAAATCCTCAAAGAAAAATAATTTAAAACTGAAATTTCTCTACTAGCATTCACACAGCAACAGATATGCTGCATCTTTATCAAATCTGAGTCTTGAAATATCCAGTTTAGCAGTTTTCAGTGATTAAATTAGTAACAGAAATCTTCCATTTGATGTTTTCTATTCAGTTACAGATTCTGGTTTAGCTAGGCATGGGGGACTATATAAAGGTTGAATTTACATGACATCAACATTGATAGTGAATTTTGATTTTTAAAACTTGGTAAAATTGGGATCCCTGGGTGGCTCAGCGGTTTAGCACTGCCTTCAGCCCAGGGCCTGATCCTGGAGACCCAGGATCGAGTCCCGCGTCGGGCTCCCTGCATGGAGCCTGCTTCTCCCTCTGCCTGTGTCTCTGCCTCTCTATCTGTGTCTCTCATGAATAAATAAATAAAATCTTAAAAATAAATAAATAAAAATAAAAATTGGTAAAATTGAGGGTTCAGTTTAGTCAGAATATATGTCAGAATTTTCATATTTTATGTGAACACTTTGACTTGTGTAGCCATAGCTTCAACTTCTGTTCCCTGAACTGATAATTACTTGACTTCCTATTCATCAGTGGCCCCACGTAAGTCAACAGAAGCTCTGAAACTAAACATGAAAGCATATAAATTAAAATCTTTGTTTCAATTTAATAATTGGATTTTATTATCCATCTTGTCCATTTTTCTTCATCTTTCAGTAGTATTTTTTCATAATACGAGTGTATCTGCAATGAGCTTGACTATCTTTTCTGTCTCCAAAACTTGGGATAACTACTGTATAAGAGAAGCGAAGAACACATTGAGTGGTATGCCTTAACTAAATAAATTGTGTTTCGAAATCTATGACCAGGGTGTGCTTCTGATGGCGAAACTTAGAAAATATTCACAGTTTGCAGAAATTTTAATGTCAAATGATAGTTCTGAAACATATGAGTGTGTGTTTATCTTCTGACAAACATTACAGAAAATTACTGAGTTTAAAAGAACCTGTTAGAAGACAGTTTGATGCAAAGTTTTTATTCTTTTCTGAAGTAGCATCCTGAGCCCAAAGAAATGTAAGTTTTCTATTACTGCTAACTCATAGAAAGTAAAATGAGATGATAAGGTAAAACTTTTGGTGTATCCTCTATGGTCCTCTTTGGTCCCAGCTTTCAGCATCTCTTGTGAGACTTAAACAGCAAATGTTTCCTTCTGTCCTCTAACCAACAGCCCATGACCAATGCCTTAGTTTATGTATGTGTTGGGAAACTGTCAAGTGCTGCTTTCAAAGAGTTATATGACCACCCAATAATTAGCAGGCTTCTGTTTCTCTTTCACAGCTATTTAGGGCAGAAACTTATTTTAAATTTCCAAATTACATGCTTTCCCACTAAACATGACATATTTCATAAATTCTTTATCCATCCATGGTAATGAAATCGTAGTTAGTAGTATTGGACACTCCAGACATCACAAAGCAGAAAATCACCATAATTTAAATACTTAAGCTATGGTTTCCTCTGTGAGAAAAATCTATGGAAGGCAAAACAAACTAAAAAATCCTCCAACTCTCAAAAGTAATCAAAATGTCAAGCTTGATGATGATGCAGGTAGCCTGTTATGGATGCATGAATGAATGAGTGAATGATGGCAAGCCATATGAAAGATACAAACCAAACTCTGAAAGGCTATTCTAAACTGGAATGAACTGGGGACGGTTAAGGAGGTTTTACTTAGATGCTGTTTAGTAAACATCCCTATTCTTTTTTAGGTATCTTTCGAAGTGGATTTTAAAATAAAGTATACCTTGGAAATAGCAGATATTGGTCAATGCCTCCTTTAGCTGAATGTACTCTTTGTTGATCTGTTCTCATTTTCCTTCCTATGCTTTTCTATAACTTCCCTCTATGGCAAGGCCTAAGCTGCAAAAATCTTTGCCTTTTCCAAGAGGAGAAGGTGAATATCTTGGGAATGAGTCTGGTGTTCCGAGATCCCCAGTATACCTAAACCCACCCTAGATACATTCCTTTATCCTCCCCACCCCACCCCACCCCACCCCACCCCCGCCCTTACCCAGAGATCCAACCTGCAGCTTTTGCATCTAACTTTGGGTCCTCCCTTGGGAACACAGAACTTATCTAGTGCTGGTGCTGATTACCTGGATAAACTACAAGAACAGCACAGAAACAGTTCTCCTGTAAAAGAAAGGTGGAAAGAAGAAGAAGTGGGGAATGAGCTCTGGTGTCTGATGGAGTAAAGAGGTGGTGGGGGGGGGATGAGAAAGGCCAATGGAAACACTGAAGTGCATGTGCCTCGCTGCGCCTGAAATCTCAGCAAACTCCCCTTCACCCTACCAGACTTTGCCCTTCAACCCCAAAGACGGCGAGCTGTTTGAAAAGAGTGAAATGAACCTTGAAACCTGGAGAGAGGCTCCTCCGGGCGGCGCGGGAGGCCCCGGGACTCGCAGGGGGTCCCCGATGGGGCTCCAGGCCGCCCGAACCCGCGCAGGCGGCCGGCAAGCGGCCCGGCTCGAGGGCCCGGACTAGGCAGGGAGGCAGGGGCGGCGCGGACCGCGGGCCTCCTGCACCCCCGGAGGGGCCCGCCCGCCGCCCGCCGCCCCCCGCCCCAGGACGCGCGCGCCTCCAGCCCCGCTGTGGCGCCCGCGCTCCTCCCCAGCGTGGGGCAGCGAACGCTCGGTGGCCCGTGGGGCCGGTTTGAAGCGAAGCAAGTCAAGTACACCTGGGGCTACCAGGCTGACACACGACGGCCAGGTGACCCAACGCCGCCGCGCAACCTCCCCGCCACCTTCGCGCTCTTCCGGGACACCTGGCAGGCCCGGCCGGAGGTCTGTCTGCTGGATCAACCCCTGCTGCATGAGCGGCCCGGCCCGGCCCTACCGAGGGAAAGCCCCCAAGGTCGCCCCAGGGCCGCGCGCGCCCCCAGATCGTCTCCCCATCAGCTGCCTAGAGGCAGTGAGAGCAATCAGGGCGGCGTGATAGGCCGGGAAGACTAGGCAGATGGGGCGGAGGGAAAGAGGCCGTGGGCAGAGGGGAGAAGAGAGAGAGCTAAAGAGAAAGCTCCGAAAGAACATTTAAAGCTTAGCATAAAAAAAAAAAAAAAAAGTACACAATACACCTGGAGGGAACTGAACCTCCTCTGAGTTCCTTCCAAAATAAAGAACTTTTCCTTGATTGTCCTTGGGGACCAAAGGCTGGCCGCTTCCTAACGAGGTAGGTGTTGCCATGGTCTCAACATACTAAACGTTGCTGAACCCAACTCGGAAATCAGTCACCCGAATGTCCATCCCGTATCCTTCCCCAAACGTGTCGGGTTTTCCAGATCACTGCCTTCCTCTACGCAGGGGATGTCTGGTCTCCCCTCGAATATACATACATGTTCTCTATGTATACAATGTGCAAATATGTATATGCAATAGACATAAACACGGATAAATATATGTATAATATATATTACTTTGGGGTTTCTGGTGGCCTTTGTGGGGGGCAGCATGTGAGACTTGATTCTTCTAAAAAAAAAATAAACTGTTCAGTTATGGACAAGGAAAAGGGATGCACTTTGATGCCTCAAGAGAAAATGCTAGTCTCAGTAAACAGAAGCAGGAGATGAACAGAAACCAAAGAGGCAGATTTTTGTTTCTTTGCTCCAGACACAGGCTGGAGGCCCCTCGTGGGGACCCCGGGAACCTGGAGACAAGGTGCCCGTGTCGCGCTCCAGCCCCTGGCAGCGCACACGCCGGGAATCGCCTTTCCTCTTACCCGCGATGGGGAGACGCAGCCCCCCACCCCCACCCCCACCCCCCGCGCGCGGCGGTTTCGAGGGCCGGCGGGGTCCCAGGGCCAGGGCGGCCAGGGCGGCCAGGGTGCAAAACAACCGCGGTCCCTCCCGGGTCCCCCGCCGTCCGCTTAGGACGCGCTCTGCCGGGAGCGCGAGCAACTTACTTAACATATTGGCTTCGTGGGAGCCATTGACTTTGCCATCCGGGTAGATCTGCAGATGGAAACCGATGCCCACTCTGCAGTAGAGGCTGCCGGTCCGGCGCCCCGAGGGGCTCCACTGGAAGCTGCCCTGCTCCGAGCCGCTTCCTCGGATGCCCGGCGAAGCCCCGGGGGCGGAGGAGACGGAGGAAGAAGAGGAAGACGTCGTGCCCCCGCTGGTGCTGGTGCTGCTGCCGCCCGCGCCGCCCGGGTTCCGGCCGGTGGCAGCGGGTCCGGGTTGCCCTTTGGGGGCGAGGTGCTTCTCCCCGTGAGCCCAGGCGCTGAGGATCAGGTGGCTGAGGAAGAGGAGGAGGAGGAGGGACAAGCTCATTCTTCCAGCCGCGGGGGCTCTAAGCGCATCTTGTAGGGCCGGTTCTGGGCTCGGCAGCCCCCGCGCGGCTGCGTGCCTCTGGCGCTGCCCCCCTCGCCGCCCCGGGTGGACATAGCCTCGGGGAGGAGAGGGAGGGGGAGCGAGCGGGGAGGCCACTCGAACGGGGCTCGGCGCGGGTCCTGGGATATTTATACCGCCGGTGACCTCACCGCTCCGTGCACGCCTGCGAAGCTTCCCCTCACCCGCCGCTTTGTGTACTCTCCGGCCGGGGCCGGGAGGGAGCCCGGCGGCCCCGGGGGCGGGGGTGTGCAGGCGGGAGGGGATGGGAGACGGCGAGTGGGAGGGGAAGCGGGGAGGGCGCGAGCTGCACCCCGACGCCGGGCACGCGCAGACCCGGCCACGCACCCCGGCCGCCCTCCCGCGCCGCCCCGCGCCCCTCCCGCTGGGGCCAAGGCTGCGCGGCGCTCGGCTCCGCTCGAGCGTACGAATCCCCGGGCAGCAGCACCCGCAACGGGCCGGGCCGGGCCGGGCCGGGCCGGGGTGGGGGGGGGGGGGGGTCCAAACGGGGAAGGGAGCTCGCGTCCTCGCCCACCTCGCCCACCCGCGTCCCAGCAACGCACTCCGCCCACCCAGCACCCAAGGTCCAGGTCCCCTCCCGTCGCCGAGCAGACAGCGCCTGCACAAGCCCTCCCCGGGAACCCCTCGGGAACAAGTCGGGCCGGGAGACTCCCAGCACTTCAGAGTGCTTGCAGCGGGGACCCCCCCCCCCCGCCCCGCCCCCGGGACTCGCAGTCCAACTTGGGAAGCCTTTAGTGCGCGCGGCAGGAGGAGGCTGCTGTGGCTGCTGGTCTCTGCTTTATTCAGCAGCTAAGGCACGGGTTTATTCGGCAGTGGGGGAGCCACTTTGAGTCTCTAGGCCACGATTCGAGCTACTTTCCTACTGGAAACGCCGGGTCGTGCTCAACGTTTTGCCGAATTTGCTTTTCCTTACGGGAAGCTCTCGGTCCGCTCTCGGCGCGCTCGGGAGCCGGGCAGGAGAGGCCGGTCTGGGCACCAGCACACGGGGTGACCGCCCGGTTGTCCTCTGTCCCCCCAGGATCCCCTTGGCAGGAAGGATTAGCCAAGGGCTCGCTCGGGCTGACTCTGAGCTGCAGTTGACTGAAGGACCGACCCCAATGAATGATTAATGATGCGCGCGCCGGGTTTCAGGAAACCTGAGAACCCGAGAATTTCCGCGTGTGCAGTGCCTCTACTGTCAATTATCTGAGAAATATACCTGACTTGCATTCTTGGAATGTTTGTCTGCAAACATATTTGGAGCTTTAAACTGCACTCTGATACATTATTCATTGGTCATTTTAATGAAAAGACTGTAACAGTGACCTATAAGGTCGATTCACATAAGCTGAAGTTGATGCTAAGATGTAGCTTTATCCATTATTGGATTCCCATTTAAGGGTTCCTATCTCACTAATGAAAAGCTTGTAAGAGGCATTTAGGTTTTCCAGGATTGGAAATATTCCATGACTACAATATCTAACATCAAAGCAGCTGTAAAACAGAAAATCACCTGTACGGTCCAGTGAAGCCACTGTGGGGAAGAAAGGTCATATCACACACGACGTGCATAGCTTGGGCACATGCCCCTATTACACTATGTAAGATGCTGTCCTGGACTGAACACCCCTTCTCTTTCTACTCTAGACTTCTGGCTTTAGCTAGTGCGGGCAAGCAGAGCCTTACAAGGCAATCCTGAAAGTGGATATTTGAGAACAGACAGCAGTCCCTCAGAGCAGTATACTTGCCTGAAGTCTCTTTCCTGAGTGAATGATTGTGGGATGCTGACCTGGGCACTGTGCCTTCTGCAGGTGATGCCCTTGGTTCTGTGACAAAGCTGTCAGAGTTAAAGGCCCATAGGTAGGTGCCACTGGATGCCATTAATAAGTTCCCTTTCCTGTCACACAGTCTATCCCATGCCTCAGGGGGCAAAGATTTTCCAAACAAATCCGGTTGTTTATTTCTCTTCCTCTTCTCCCTCAGGAGTCCGCTGAAAGAGCAGAAGTACTTCCAGCCTCAGCCTCTTCCCCAAACCTGGGAAGCTGAAGACCACTTGGCCAAGCTTCTGGAGGCTGAGATTTGGCCTCTTGTCTTCAGCTTTTCAAGCCACACCCCCATTGAAACAACCGTTTTTTGTGTCCCTCTCTTCAGCTGCAAGAGTCCAGTAGAGGACCATACTTTTGTCTAGAGATGACCTAGGAAGGCCACAATATCAGCCTGGGCTTTAGTCCACCTCATCCTGGAGGCTGGCGAGGTGCACTCAGACTTCCTCTGGGATCCGAGGGCAAGATTTTAGGAAATGCCTTGTGTTCGCTAAGACAAGAGAAGTGACCAGCTCTCGCCGGCAGGGATTGAATTGGAACCCAGACCCTAGGTTCCTTTTCAACTCTCTTGGATACTGGGGCAGAGGCGGGGTTGGAGGGTGGTGAGTAGTGCGTGCTTGGAACAGAATCCTCCTGGTGTGCGCAAGCAAGCAGGGTGGGGCCCACTAAACTTTTAAAATCTGTAAGGAGAGTTAAACATGTGTGTGGCTATTTAAAAAAAAAAAAAAAAGACCTGCAGAAGCTGAACAGTGAAAGAAGACGACACTTCACGGGGTTCGCCTGCAAGCCCCCGGCACCGCAGCTTAGCAGAGCTGGGACCGCCCTGTGCCCCGCGGCGCGCCCGCCCTGTCCCGAGCCTGGTCCAACCCACCGAGCCGCCGACCCCGCTGAGCCTCTGTTCACCGCAGATGTGCGGCCGGAAGAATCCCCCTTTCCGCGTGGGGGCCACCCCAGGCTCTTTACTCCCCTAAACTCCACTCAGAGAGTGCCGACCACTTCTCCTCTGGTTACTTCTGGGATCATCGGAAGCCCCCTGGCTGGAGACGTCCCTGAGGCCCACCCCCAAGCCTCCGCAGAGCCGGGCCAAGGTCCCTGGGCGCAGGCTGACACCCACGCAGGGCCCGGGCGCGGTGCTGGTCTTAATTCCCCGCAGTCTCCCGGCGAGGACGCGAGGACCCGGAGAAGGTGCGTGCCACTGGCCACCTGCGGAGGCAAAGCAAAGGGTCCTCCAGGGCTAGTTTCCACTCATCGCCACCCGACAAGGAACCAGGAACCCGGAAAACGAATCCACAGATTAGTGGCCACCAGCCACCTAGGCGCCAGGTTCCAAGGGCAGGTGCGTCACGTCGCCCCCAACCCCCGCCACCCCCCTCCCGCGCGTGTACACACACACACACACACACACACACACTCTCCCAGGTATACCTGCCGCCGCCCCCACCACCTCAGGCTCACCTCGCCTAACACCAGCACCTGCCTACTTCCTAGGCCTCTTCTAGTTCTGCCTGGGAAACCAGATGGCAAATTTCTCTCATGTCTTCAGTAGCTATGAGCCGGTCACTAGCGACAGGACTCCCAAAAGTCTAGGGAGAAAGAAGTCAGGGCCAAAAAAAAGTCAGTGACCACGCTTCCCTTCGCGGAAGGGAGATGTTCATGACTAACAACCTTCTCCTGATTGTAAACAGAGGCCAGAGGTTCCAGAGGCCAGCCGTGGGTCAGGCGGTAAGGCCAGTGCCTGGTCCATCCTATGTGCGTGGTGCAGGGACAGAGGGAAGGTAAGGAGGTAAATCGTGGGATAGGGTGAGCAACCCTGGGCAGTGCCAGCGGGAGGCTGCTGGGAGTCCCCGGAGGCTCTCCAATCTAGAAACCAGGCTGCTACTGAACCAGCAGATCTTGCCCAGGCTTTGTTCAGAGAGCCTTAGTGGAGCCAAATCTCTGGGGGATTTGGGGGTGCTCACACTCTGCGAGGTTTGCCCAGTCTGAGGTTTCTTTCTTTTTTTTTTTTTTTTTACATTTTTTTATTTATTTATGATAGTCACACAGAGAGAGAGAGAGAGAGAGTCAGAGACACAGGCAGAGGGAGAAGCAGGCTCCATGCACCGGGACCCGATGTGGGATTCGATCCTGGGTCTCCAGGATCCCGCCCTGGGCCAAAGGCAGGCGCCAAACCGCTGCGCCACCCAGGGATCCCTAGTCTGAGGTTTCTTACACTTGAAAACAAGAACTGATTTTCATTGTTTGATCCAAGCACACAAGAGCCCAGAGGTTTTCAGAATGTTTTCCTGAGTGAGCTGCTTGAACCTGGCCCTATGGCCAGCCCTCCCTTTGCATTCCTGCCACCCCTTCACACACTGAGAGGTGGTATCCAGGTAGCAGGATCACTTTTTGCTAACCAGGTCCCTGATGACCTGTCAGTGAGGTTTTCTTCCATAGTTTGTAATGGAGGCCCAGTTGTCTTGTGGGAGGAGGCAGGAGTAGACCCTGTTGGGGCCTTAAGTCCATGTTCTTTCCAGGACCCTCTATTTCCTCCAGGCCTGACTTCTCACCAGCCAAATTGGCAGCAACTACATAACAAATACCCTGTGGCTGAAAGAAGGCTGAATAGGCTGAGAAGGATGGGGAGAGACTGTGTGAGAAGGAAACAAAGACAATGCACAGACCGCATGGCGGTGTGTGATCAGAAATTCTGCGGGTCCTGAGGTTATAGAGCTCTTCCTCTGTCTCTAGCATCCGTTTCTTCCCTCTGAGGAGGCACTTATTTTGAAATGGCCAAAGGCAGCTGGTTTTCTCTATTTCATGTGGAGTCAGAAAGCAAAGCAACTTTTGCCAGTAGAAGTGGGTCTTTTGTGACTTGAATTGACTCAATGAAATCAGTGATCTTTTCTTTAAAAGTAACTCAAAGCTTAATTAAAGCTCAAATATATACCTCAACGATAAAGCTCATTTGGGTGCTTTTCAACTAACCTAGCAGCTATTTTGGTTTTCACTTCTGATAAATCTGTGCACTGAGTCCCAAAGCACTACAGGCTCCCAGGTACCTTAGCATGCAGTTTCCAATTCTAGGGGAATCACTGTTCTGAGAGTACTGGAAGCCTCTTATATAGTCTATGACTAGTCATAGAATATGAAGGGTGTGATTCCTAGTGCTTATTATACATGAGTACAAAAAAATAGGTATATTTTTAAAGATCATGTCACCCTCCCTTCCCCAAACAGCCCTTTCTGCCCTTTGTAACAGGTTGTTCCTGGCACATTCTGTATCTAATCATGTTTAGAGAGGTCATTTTGAGCATACGTGGAAAGATGTAGGTACTTCTGGTCTTAATTCCCCATACGAAGTGTGTTCAGTGGTAAGAGTGGGGAATCAGAGACTTTTCTTGACTGTGAGAGGAAAAATGGTTGAATTAGAAATACTGCCATTGGAATAGCTCTAGCATTCTGGATGTTTGGTTTGTATCCAGAGAGGCCATAAGCAAGTGGGCACTCATTCAAGAAAAATGAGGGCGGGGGGATAGAGAGAATGGAGGCACAGTGTCCTCTTCTAGGACATCCTTCTTGTGCCAAATGAGATAGGAGAGAAGAGAACAGAAGTGAGACCAAGTCTATTACCAGTGATAAACAGATAGGAAGCTGCTGAAACCCAGGGTACATGGGCTATCCATTCACCACCCCAGTCAAAGACCATTTGTTCCAAAAGTTATTTGATCAAAACTGATTTCTCAAAGTCTGAAAGCCAGTCCACGCAGACTAAGTTTTTCTTTCTAATAACAAGATGCTTATTTTTTTTTCAGTGTTAAAGGGACAGGGGGGCCAAAATCGGAGATGAAACTGTTGTCAGGGAAATACACAAAACCGTAAAGATATCTTCAGCAATAGCAAGTGGATGTTTTGCTTTTGTTTCGATTTTTTTTTCCAAGAAAAGCATAGGTATCACATTCTAGAGAAATACTCCTTACATACTTTTTCTAAAATCTGGAACTTTCTGAGAAGTCCAAAAAGTGATTTCAGCTTCACCAAAAGCTGTTTTAAAAAGACAAAGCAAAGGGCACCTGGGGAGCCAGTCTGTTAAGGGTCTGCCGTCAGCTTAGGTCATGATCCTGGGATATCCTTAGTGGGGAGTCTGCTTCTCCTTCTGCCCCTCCCCCTGCTCCTACTCTCTCTCTCTCTCAAGTAAATAAATAAAATCATAAAATCTTTTAAAAAAACACAAAGCAAATAAATAAATATAAATATAAATAAAACAAAGCAATGACAATGACAAAAAATTTGTAAAATAGTATCCCATTTCTGTGACATCTAGGAGAATTATTTGTGAAAAGCCTTTTTTATTCCTCTTATTTTTTTTTTTCCACATTGCAAAACTGCTAGCTCAAAAATCCTGGACCATTCTTTTGGTAACCACAGTATAAAAGCATTCAGTAATCACAGTATGTCACAGATAAAATTGAACTACTCACATGACTACCCCGAGTTCCCATGTAAACAAATACAAATGAGATTTAAATGAAGCCAAAGGACCTAACACAGATAATTTATTTTGAATATTGTGATTGTATATATATAATATAAAAATCATGTTGATAAAGTCCATGACTTTTTCTAATCTATCTGTGTCTTTACCATTGGCCCATACCAGACCAGAGCAGTGACAGGATCTTTAGATCCTGGAAAAAAAAAAAAAAAAAAAAAAAGACTAATTCATATTCACAGATTTTTTTAAATTTGCATTATGCAAACTACTTTGCTATCTGCTCCCTCTTTGAAACTCCTGCATGATCCTTAAGTAAGAGGTTGAGGAACACATACTATATTATTATCAAGACTTTTCTTGGTTGTAGATGAGGCAGTTTCTTGCTGGAACCCAGAGGGGCATACAATGGAACTCGGTGCTGTGATGAAGGCCATGACCAAATGTATTGTGGCTCAATTATTGCTTAGCTGTTTCACTTTTCTTATGGGTATAAATGGTCTCCAATAAATCATAAGTTCCTCAAAGGCAGCCTCCTTTCAGCATACACTGCCTTGTAATCCCCCAAAGACACAATAATGTGAATCCAGAATGAGGATCCTTATCAGAAAAGATGGCTTACTAATCATTTCCATTTATCATCAAAAGAGGCAGGAACATTAGTATTTTTTAAAGATTTTATTTATTTATTCATGGGAAACACAGAGAGAGAGAGAAGAGGCAGAGACATAGTTCAGAGGGAAAGCAGGCGCCTCACAGGATGCTGGATATGGGACTTGATCCCCAGACCCCAGGATCATGCCCTGAGCTGCCGAAGGCAAATGTTCAACTGCTGAGTCACCCAATAGTCCCAAGAACATTAGCTTTTAAAAGTACATTGTAGAGCAGCCCGGGGCAGCCCGGGTGGCTCAGCAGTTTAGCACCTGCCTTTGGCCCAGGGCGTGATCCTGGAGTGCCAGGATCCAGTCCGACGTGAGGCTCCCAGCATGAAACCTGCCTCTCCCTCGACTCTTTCTCTCTCTAAAAAATAAATAAATAAAATCTTTTTAAAAAGTACATTGTATGTCCATTTGGTTTATTTTATAGATTCCACATATAGGTGAAATCATGTGGTATTTACCTTTCTCTGTCTGGCATATTTCATTTAGCATAATACCCTTCAGGTCCACCCATGTGGTTGTGAATGACAAGATTTCATTCCGTTTTGCGGCTGAGTGATATTCCACTGTGTATATATACCATCTTTTCTTTTTAAGATTTTATTTATTTATCTATTTTGGAGAGAGAAAGAGTGCAAAAGTCAGGAGAGAAGCAGCGGGAGAAGGAGAAGCAGACTTTGTGCCAAGAGTGGAGCCTGACTTGGGCTCAGTCCTACCACCTGAGATTATGACCAGAGCCAACACCAAGAGTCGGACGCTCAACCAACTGAGCCACCCAGGCACCCCATATCTCATTTTCTTCATCCATTCATCGAACAGTGGGCACTTTTAGGTTGCTTCCATATCTTGGCTATTGTAGATAAGCACTGTAATAAATATAGGGGTGCATATACCTTTCCAGATTGAAGTTTTCATTTCATTTGGATAAATACCCAGAAGTAGAATTACTTGATTGTATGGTATTTATATTTTTAGTTTATTATGGAAACTCCATACTGTTTTCCATAGTGACTGCACCAGTTTGCATTCCTACCAACAGTTCATGTTGGTAGGAAATAACAAGATGTAGAGAAAATTTTATTTTTTTAGTGGTTTCCTTCATTGTACAAAAGGTTTTTATTTCGATGTAGTCCCAATTGTTTATTTTCACTTGCTTCCCTTGTCTGAGGAGATAGATCCAGAAAAATATTGCCAAGGATGATGTCTAAGAAATTACTGCCTATGTTTTCTTATAGGAGTTTTATGCTTTCAAACAAACAACCAAGAGAAAAACAGACCCATAAATGTGGAGAACAAATTCATGGTTGTGAAAGGAGAGAGAGGAGAGGGGATGGGCAAAATGAGTGATGGGAATTAAGAAAGGAAAAACATCAGGGAAACAATAAATAAAGCTTAAAAAGTTTTTTAAAGTACATTGTAATGCTGGGAGATGTGGTCTGTGATTTCCTCTATCAAGAGGATGAAGGACTTGGGAAAGTGTAAGTGTGAATGTATGCATTTTTATTGTTTGCATCACTATAGCTCTTAATTACACTAATCATTTTCACAAATGGGCTTTGTTTTCTAGCTGGCTCCTTGGCTTTTGGCAGGCGGCACCAGGGAAACACCTGTTGTCTGGTTATACAGAGAAACACCTGTCGGTGGAGCCACTAAGTACTGACATAGGGGCTGTCATCCATAGTCTTGGGAACCTTTGCAATTGTCAGCAGAAAGGAAGGAGCACCTGCTTAGGGCCCAGGAGGACTGAATGATTGCTCATTGACTTTTGACAGAAATCAGTCCCCTTCCTCTGCCTACTCCCAAGAAATGCAGCCTGTGGCTGCAACATCTGTTAATTAGTAAATGAAGGTGGTCAGATTCAAGGAAAATTCTTTTAAAAAGGGACCTGGAGTTTAACACATATGAGGGCTTTGAAGCATCAAACTCTAAGTGGCTTCCATGGACAAATATCCAGTTGATAAGAATGGAGGAAGGGAACCAAGAAAAAAAGAGAAGATAGAAAGAAACAATGGGGGATCCCTGGGTGGCTCAGCAGTTTTGCGCCTGCCTTCGGCCCAGGGCATGGTCCTGGAGTCCCGGGATCGAGTCCCACATTGGGCTTCTGCATGGAGCCTGCTTCTCCCTCTGCCTATGTTTCTGCCTTTCTCTCTCTCTCTTTCTCTCTCTGTCTCTCTCTCTGTGTGTGTATGTGTCTCTCATGAATAAATAAATAAAATTTAAAAACAACAAAGAAAAAATGGGGCAAAGAAGATTTTTTCCATATGATAATCTACTTCAAAAAAAAAAATCACCATTTTGAGAGGCACCCAGGTGGTTCAGTTGGTTAAGTGTCTGACTTTTGATTTCTGCTCAGGTCATGATTTCAGGGTTATGAGAAGGCACACTGGACTTCCTGCTCAGCAGGAGTCGGCTTGAGATTCTCTCTTTCTTTCCTCTGTCCCTCCCCCTGTTCTCTCTCTCTCTCTCTTAAATAAATAAATAAATAAATAAATAAATAAATAAATAAATAAAGTCTTTTTTAAAAGAATACCACCACTTTGAGTACATTGGTGGTATGAGCCTGGCTCTATGTAGAAATAGGTATATCTAGTCTAATAGGCATGACTGGAATAGTCAGTGCCAGTTCCTGAAGTAATCAGTTGTTCTTTGATAGTTAAGATATTTATATATGGCTTATACCCATACATGGAGAGGAATAGGAAAAAAAGTGATGAAAAGGTCTGGGAAGAAGAGAGAGAAAGAGAAAGAGAGAGAGATTGGAGATTAAAATCCTACATTTTTCAAAGATAGATTTTTAGCATCAATATTTATTTTTAAATTTCCTAACCTTCTGTTCCCCATGTCCAAGATATATAGAAATCCATACCAGCTCAGAAAGATATCTTGATCCTGATTCATCCCATAGAAGATTACCCACAGAGCTGGGCATTCTATGGATGGGGCCATTGAGCCTCTCTATTTGTATCTCTTTCTAGCTGGGGCTGTTACCCAGGATACTCCGTGGGAGGAGTTGCCAGTCTGAATTCCTCCTCCAGATGGAGTTTGTTTCTCTCTTCTACCCCACTGTCTCTCACAAAACCACCTCCTTTCCTTACGTTATGATTTTTCCTAGACTTAGGAGCTCTCTTGGCATGAAATAAATAATGCTGGAGAGAAAAGCAGAGGAGGGGGATGGATACAATTGTAGGTAGGAAGGAGGACAGATGGGAGAAGTCATTATGAGGACTTTTAATCTTGGATTCATTTTTTTTTTCTTTTTTTCCTGTCCTACACCCACCATATGCAATTTACCAAGGAACTCCTTTGGGTTTCATCTTCAAAATGTGTGCAGAATCCAAACATTTCTTATGACCTCCATTGCAACCACCCAGGTTTAAGCCATCATCACCTCTCATCCAGATGGCTCGTCTCCCTGCTTTTGTCCTTGCCTCCCTACACTTCATTTTCAGTATAGCATTGTAATCTTTCTGAAGATAAAAGTCAGTTTATGCCACCCGTCTTCTTATAATTACCAATCACTTCTCACTTCTCACCTAAAATAAAAGCTAAAAACCAGCCTTACGTGATCTCCAGGCTACCTCTGTTCAGACCCCATTGGCTTCTTTGCAGTTTTCCCAACTCAGCAGCCACATGCTCAGCTTAGGACTTTTACAAAGGTTACTCCCTCTGTTGGGATTGCTCTTCCGCAGCATATTTGGCTGACTGACTCCTTCAAGGCTTCCTTGTATATTTTTTCTCAAATGTCACCTGGCCAACCTGTATAAAACTACACCCTCTATGCACTCCCTAACACCCACATGCTTTTCTTTTCTTTTCTTTTTTTTTTTTTTAGATCTTATTTATTTATTCAGTGATGCTGCTTTTATTTCCCTCTGAATTTTTGCCACCCTAAGTTCCCCTTACAATTCCATCTACCTTCTCCACCCCGTATTTGGAATGGGTAGATGTGGGAGGGGGTGAACATGCAAAGGAGCAGGAGGCTCACTCTTGTTCTTACACACACATACTAAACACCAGCTAACCTTTTCAACTTTGTTTCCTGTAAGAATTTTGTAGTAATGGCAACTCACAGATAGAGAGGTTTGGAAGCAGCAAATGGGGACTATGTGACAGAAATGTGGCTGGTTCTTTGTGGTACCCACACTTAACAAAACAAAGCAAACCTTATACATCCAAATTTCTTAAAATTTCAGCACCATAGAGGGGAAACCTGTGGTGCTTCAAAACCTAGTTCATATTGTAAAGACACTGGGGAGGTGGTGGAAAAGACACTCTAATGAGAATCAATGTCTATGAATTCTGATTCTGCAGCTCACTTCTGCATATAAACACACACGCATGCAGAGTAACAGGGTAGCATTAGTTAAACCTGGGAGCCTCATTTTCATTCTCTGTAAAAATAGGGGTGATCATTTCTGTTTGATGTTCTTTGTTTTGAGAAGGAAATAAGAATACATGTGTGACTATGAATGTGAAATCATTACACAAATTTAATTTTTAAAAGATTTTATGTATTTATGTATTTATGTATGTATTTATTTATTTATTTATTTATTTATGAGACACAGAGAGCGAGGCAGAGACATAGGCCAGGGGAGAAGCAGGCTTCCTGCGGGGAGCCTAATGAGGGACTTGATCCCAGGACACCGGCATTATGACCTGAGCCAAAGGCCGATGCCCAACCAGTGAGCCACCCAGGCATCCCTACGCAAGTTCAATTTATAATTAAAATTACATAATCATAAAAATTGCAATTGTTTATGTTAAATTTGTCAATATAATGCATTTCCTTAGTATACAAAAAAAAAGTCTGACTAATGTATGAGTATAAAAATATTTTAATTATGGGCATCTGGGTGGCTCACTAGGGTAAGCATCGGGTTGTTGATTTTGTCGCAGGTCCTAATCTCAGGATTGGAAGACTGAGCCTTCTTTCCCAGCTCCAGCTCCACACTGGGGGTGAAGGCTGCTTAAGATTCTCTCTCTCTCCCTCTGCTCTTCCCCTTGCTTGCATGCTCTCTCTCTCTAAAATAGATGAATCTTTAAAAAAATGTAATGAGGGGAGTCTGGGTGGCTCAGTGGGTTAAGCATCTGCTTTCGGCTCAGATCATGATCCCAGGACCCTGGGATCATCTCCTCCTCAAGCTCCCTGCTCAGTGGGAGTCTGCTTCTTTCTCTCCCTCTGTCCCTCCCCCTGCTCATGCTTTCTCTCTCAAATAAATAATAAATTAAATCTTAAAAAAATAAAAAAAAATTAATGAGTTCATCTTGCCTTTGAAAAATGCAGATAGTAAAATAAATAAAATTAATGGTGCATATATCATACCTTGTGGCAGAAAAGCATGGTTTGGTCTGTGTTTACAAGGTTGGATTATGACTGCTGACAGGTTTTTCAGCAGCTGAAAGGCAATTTCAGTGAACATTTGTGAATTATAGGAGGAAGGAGGTTTATCTGCTTTATCCTGAAGAACACTAAAGGTAGATATCAAAGTGCAGAAGCCCATCTGCATTTTCAGCTCTCTTCCTCAAATAATAGTAATCCCTTTTATTGCTAGAATGATATGAAAGCAGCAAGAGCCCCTAGTGTGTCATCTTTTCTGACTGTGAGGCCTCCGGCCACTACAATGCAAGTTACAGGATGTAAGGATCTGTTCAAATAACTTGCCTCCCGCTTAACAGGAAAGCAATTTTGCTTCAGATTTCCATATCAGAATACGTTGGTAGCAGCCACCTGTTGCCATAGTGGTCAAAGCTATGGGTTTTAAAATCAAGCAAATAATCTCACAATGACTGAATCAAATAACCTCACAGTAGCTGAGGTGCTAGAAATCACTTAGAACAAACTCCAACCCATTTCCATTTCTTTTTCTCCATTAGTAAATCTGAGATACAAACTTGTTAGCCTAAAGATGGTTTCTCATACATGATTACATTTTAAATAGGAAAAAAAAAAGTATTTTATGGCTTCTTAACTCCATTAAGTTTCATCTGTAATGTGCTTTGTTTGGAGAAAGATGAACAACAAGATTGTATGCTTAATATAACAAAGCATTATAATCAAAGTTTTGGGAAATGTCTAAGATTAAAAATTTTAAAGGTCAATGTATCATAAGGTAAATAAAATCATAAAAGAATCATCTATTTCAAAGGCAAATAGATGCTTTGTTGCTTTGTAACCAAAGCGAGTAAAGCATCTTGAAACATTTGAAATTGTAATTAAAATATTGGTTTTATATGAATTAGTAAGGAAGGAAACTCTTGCCACTTCCCATTGTAATTGTTTCATACCTAACCTTGTGGCCTTTTCAATGGCAACACTGAAAGCCAGAAGAGAGATTGGTAACTAATCAAAACCTTGGGGGCTCTTATAGCTGCTGCTTCTTCTTCTTCTTCTTCTTCTTCTTCTTCTTCTTCTTCTTCTTCTTTTTTACATTTTATTTATTTATTCATGATAGACACAGAGAGGGGCAGAGACAAAGGCAGAGGGAGAAGCAGGCTCTCTGTGGGGAGCCTAATTCAGTACTTGATCCCAGGACCCAGGGATCCTGCCCCGCGGAGCCTGAGCTGAAGGTGGGGGCTCAAACACTGAGCCACCCAGGCACTCCCTCTTATAGCTTCTTAAAGGGAATCACAGGAAACCACCTTCAATGTAAATGTTAGGAACCAGATCTGAAGTTTCTTTTTTAAGATTTTATTTATTTATTCATGAGAGAGAGAGACAGAGAGACAGAGACACAGGCCGAGGGAGAAGCAGGCTCCCTGCAGGTAGATCCTGGGTCTCCAGGATCACATCCTGGGACGAAGGCGGCTGCTAAACCGCTGACCCACCCGGGCTGCCCAGATCTGAGGTTTCAATAAGAATTGAAACAAGACACAGGCATCCAACAGTAAGAAATCAGCATGGACCTAAACATGAGAATTAGAAGATGCTCTAGTGAATTACTCAGCATTATTCCTCTCTATGAGCACACTTGACCTTGGCACATAAAACACGCAATCAACCTTCCACAACCAGAGCAAGGCTCAGAGCACTTCCTAGCTCTGCAACCTGGAGCAAGTTTCTAAACCTCTCAGGGCCTCACTCTCCTCATTTGTACAATAGTCATAATAATCTCTTCTGTTTTAATGATTGCTGTGAAAATCAAGAAATTACTGCATATAAAATTATCCATTCCTGGCACATTGGGTGCCTCCAGACCATTAACCATCAAAATACAATCTCCTTTTCTCCTCTTACAGAATTTGGAGAAAAATCATTTTGGAGGAGAGGTGGATTTACATTTTGGTGCTAGTCAACAAATGCATCTAAATGAACTTTTCTGAATCAGACTTCTTCAATTCTGTAAAAGGGAGAGAAAATGAGTGGTTAAAAAAAATCACAAGAAGTTTCTTTTGTCATAAATATCAGAGACAATGTCATCAGATGACACATGGAGAAATGACAGGCCTCCGATTGCACAACAATGGTACAAAAGTTTTGCAGACTATGAAATATGATCTTACATGTCTCCCCATTACTGGAGTGATGACATTCAGGCACCTATATCATGTGTTCTACCAGTGAGTGAAGCTGCATCTCTTCTAGATAACAAAGACACCTGTCATGTAATGCCAGAATAAAGCCTTCAAATGACACTCCATTTGTCAGATCATTATGTTACAAAACACATTTTTCTTCTAGGGATTTTTCAAAATGAAGGCCATATTAAAGAGTCCTTCTTGTGCTAGAAACAAAATATTCAGACAAGGACAAACAAAAACAAACATTCCAATCGCAAGGGGAAGATTACAATTGCCAGGAAGCACACATAATCCTGTGCACAATTGTGTGTTACTTTTGCTACTCAGCATGAAACCAAAGCAATTGTACAACAGTAGTCAATGCTCTATTTAATTTGTATTTTGTTTTCGTTTCTTTTTAAAAACCTACATATAGTAAAATTCATTCTTTTTGTGTACCGATCTAAGTTTTGGCAAATGAACAAACATGTAACTATCACCACAGTCAAGATCTTAATTGGGTTTTAATTGGCCCTAAGATAAATGCAATGTAATGTCATATACATGACAAGGTGTAAGTGATTCTGTCCTTTAAATGGAAAACACAAAGAAGGAGAGGGGGATGGTTCCTTCCACTTCCCACAATTTTCCTTGTCTAACTTCTTTTTTATTCCTTTATTTATTTTTAAAAATATCTCAGCTTCGTGTGAGCTGCTTTCTCACAAGGGCCTTCCCTGACTTATCTCCCAACCCAGATCCAAGTTAGGCCCTTCCATGATGTGTTTTCAAAGTATTCTATTCCTTTTAAAGTTTCCCTGTATGGACACAATGCTGTCCATGCAGCTTTTTTTCTACATAGCTTTTTATGAGTCTGATGTCTGTCTCCTAAACTGGGTAAGCTAAAAAAGTACTTGAGTGTGTGATTGGTCCTGCTAGTCTCTCCAAAAACAGCATTCATTTCAAAAAACATTCCAGGCACTAGCCTCATTCTTTCACCAAGGTCTAAACTACACTGTACAAACCTCCCTCCAGGGGTTAGGTAAAAGCTGTGAAAGTGAAGAAAGGTCAATGTGTACAACTGAAAATCAGCAGTTTGATTTATATGTGCATAAGCAAAGTTAAATTTGGAAGCTTTCTTGTATGGACTTGTTTCCAATCAGCAAATGGCACAAAAGTTGCCACCTGTTTCACTTCTCCTAGGATAAGGAGTTAGCCACACTTGGGAGGAGTTTTTGCTGGACAATAAACTGTAAGCCAGGATAGTCCACAAAGGTTAATCTGGGTTCAAATACTGGAAAGAAAGCCAATATGGATGCTAACAAAGGCAGCTTTTACTTTGTTTTACTAAAAAACAAGCAATCAAGGTAAGTAAAGATCATATACCATGAAAGTTTACAAGGGAGTGTATGTGACTGATCATTTCTGCTGAATTCCTCATGCTAGTGTGTGCAAAGGGGTTTGGTTTATTCAGTCCCTTAAGGAACCAGTCAGGTAAGAGGACCCCAAAAAAACATAAGCCTATTTCTGCCTTTTATACTTCCAGTCTGGGGGAATGGGCTACATAAGCAGCCAAGATCCTATCAACTAGGAATTCTTGCTATTCCACAATTAAATGTTCCCAAGTTCTCTTTCTTATGTCATCAACAGATATATAGCAACCCAACTATGGACTACCATGAGCTCCATGAGGGCAGGAACTGTTTGTTTTAGTCGCTATTAGAATTTGCATGCATTTCCTAGCATGATGCCCGCAACTGAGAATACACTCAGGAAATATGTATTACACGAGCAAAGAAATGAATGAATGAATGAATGAATGAATGAATGGGTTCTGGTTCTAGCCCTGCCATTTATTAACCTGTGGTTAGCCAAATTACTTACTTTATCAATGTTTCAGGCTTTCCTCAGCCATATGATGTAAAATCTGTAAAAGTGATTAGATTAGATAGTTACCAAGATTCTTATAAAAACAAGGCAAATGTCATAAACAAGATCAATAGGAAGTCACTTATCTCTATTCTTAATCTTGAGCTTTACTGACCATGAAGCTTATCTCAACTAAATTACATTAAAGGGCAGGAAGAGTATGTTTTAGTCCTGACGATGCTGATTATTAGACTGTGTCTCTGAACATATCACTTAAACTTCATAGACCTCCGTTTTCTTTTTTTTTCATTTTCTTATATATGTTTATATATAAGAAGGATGAGAACATTTCTGACCTTCTTTAAAATCGCCAACATTTGATTAGTTTATTTATTTATTTTTAAATATTTTATTTATTTATTCATGAGAGACAGAGAGAGAGAGAGAGAGGCAGAGACACAGGCAGAGGGAGAAGCAGGCCCCATGCAGGGAGCCAAACGTGGGACTCGATCCCGGGACTCCAGGATCACACCCTGGGCTGAAGGCAGGCACCAAACCACTGAGCCACCCAGGGATCCCCTGATTAGTTTATTTAATATGTTTTGTTTAAAGTTGTTCCTTTTCGTGTGAAAATCCTTGAATTAATGTCTTTTGAATGCCCGATTTCTGATGATTTTCTTTAAACTTAAGTCAAATGAACAAGTCCTCTAAAACTCATGAAAAGGATATATATTATGGGAAAAAGTTACTTCTGAAAAAGACAATAGAAAGTAGGTATAAAACTGCGAGAAACAAAGCATAGAGGTATATGATACCCTAGGAGATACCCTGGGGATTATTGTGCCTGCAGAAGGATTAGGGGAAGGAAACATGATCAGAGCATCCTTGGGACAGGAAGAGGAAGAGTGCTCTCTAACTTACAAGAGTGGGTTAATCATCATTTCATCTCCCAAACTTTCCATTTTTTGTTCTCTTTGAGACAAGGATTTTCTACTTTCAGGCTGGGGGAATTCAAGCAGATTCAACGATTCAAATGGAACAATTTTACTTCTCCTAGGACAAATAGCTTTCATTTCTGCAAGGATTTCTTTTAGTCTTTGGAAAAGTGCTAAAGATCCAGGATTTCTCCAGATTTCAACCACATTTCTGACACTGTACATCCAATAAGATAGGGCGTATGGACATAATGGTTTCCTAAAGGTATTTTTTTAAAAAGAAAGGAAATGAAACGTCTTTGTTACAACTCTTGGAGATTGACAAAACCAGGCAGGATCAAACTATCTTTTATTGTATATCTTTCACACTTTTTTTTAAAGAATGTTAGTTTGCATTTGATGAAAGAAAGACACAGAGAAGGTAAAGGAACATGCCCTTACTCAGTGCAATTAGATTGGGAAAAAGATTAGATGTGGTCTTAAGGCTAGAAACTCAAGAGGGACAGAGATTCTCTGAAAAGAAGCTAGACCTGTATATAGTTACATATAATCCATTTGAGGAAGAAAAAGATGAAGCATTTTAAACAACCTTCCTCTTCCATGAACTCAGGCTCTAAAAAAAATAGTAAAATAGGAGAAGGGGCATAGAACAAAACAAAAAATAAATGAGTGACAGAAAGAACAATTTTTGGAAGGATAAAAAGCTAAGTAGATCAAGACAATGGAAGTTATTTATGAAATGACACTAATTTCTAGCTTTCTGGGGCACCTGGGTGGCTCAGTGGTTGAGTGTCTGCCTTTGGCTCAGGTCATGATCCCACAGTCCCGGAATGGAGTCCCGCATTGGGCTCCCTGCATGGACCCTGCTTCTCCCTCTGCCTCTGTCTCTGCCTCTCTCTGGTGTGTCTCTCATGAATAAATAAATAAAATCCTAAACAATTTATAGCTTTCTAAGGGACATCTTCAACTAACCTTTTCAAGAATTCTAAAGTTTTACATGTCCTAGATATCATTCAATATCTTTTTTATTTTTTATTTTTTAGAGTGAGGGAAGAGGAGAGAAAGAGAGAATTTTAAACAGCTCCATGCCCAGCATGGAGCCAGGTATGGGCTAGATCTCACAACCCTGAGATCATGACCTGAGCCTAAATCAAGAGTTGGCCACTTAACTGACTGAGCCACCCAGGTGCCTTTGATTCATTATCTTTATCTTAGATTTGATCAGAGCCTGAGACAAGGATTGGGTCTAGATAGTTTATTTGAAAGATGATCCTAGAAAGCAGAAAAGAGTCAAGAGAATGAAACCAGAAATGGAGAAAAGGCCAAAGAAAGGGAGGGGGTGGATTATTAAACTGGTTACCAGCATCAGTGGCTGGGGTTCAGACCCACTGGGGACATGATGAGCTTCCTTTGGAACCTACAACAAAATTGTCTCACACAAGTATGGGTAAGATGGAGCAACCATTCACTGATTCCACTTCCTCTTCCTTCCAGGCTGCATCTGTGTGCTGTGTGCTGTGTGCTGCCCATCCCTTAGAAGAAACACCTGAGATAGAAACACAGACAGGTATAATAGTTCCTATTTGGGATAGGACCCTGGCAATACACAATAACTGCTTCTTCCAGCAGTGCTGAAATCATCTGGGCAAAGAAAAGATGGTGCAAAGTATCTTTTCTATTAGTATCTTCACTCCAAATTACTCCACCTCATATTCACTTTTTCCACTAAATTCAATCACCTTGTACTGAGTTATCCAAAGCAGAATGCTTTGCATAACATCATACATCTCCCATCTCCCATACTTAGTTTTGAGAAGTTTTGCTCTTTCCATACTTAAAAAAATTATGCTAAAACACACATAAAACTTACCATCTTAACCATGTTAAAGTAATATTAGTTCAGTAGTGTTGAATATAGTTACATTGCTGTGAAATAGACTTCCCAAAAATTTTAATCTTGCAAAACGAAACTTTATCCCCATAAAACAACAACATTTGCCTTTTATACCAAAGGTGGGGGAACAGGCCATATCAGTAGCCAAGATCCTTTCAGCTAGGAATTCTTGCCATTCCACAATTAAATGTTTCTTTTTTTTTAAGATTGTATTTTTTTAAAGATTTATTTATTTATTCATGATATATATATATATATATATATATATATATATATATATAGAGAGAGAGAGAGAGAGAGAGAGAGAGGCAGAGACACAGGAGGAGGGAGAAGCAGGCTCCATGCAGGGATGCAGGGAGCCCGACATGGGACTCAATCCCCGGTCTCCAGGATCACGCCCTGGGCTGAAAGGCAGATGCTCAACTGCTGAGCCACCCAGGCGTCCCCACAATAACTATTTCTAAGTTATCTTTCTTATATCATCATTGAATACATAACAATTTGTTTAAAAAAAGATGAAGGTCATTTTACTATTTTTCCAGTTTTATTAGAGAAATAATTTACATACCTCATTGCAGAAGTTCAATGCATACATTATGATGATTTGATCTACATATATTATGAAATGATTACTACCATAGGTGCAGCTGCCACCCATCTTTTCATATAGATATGAAATGAAGAAAGAAAAATATTTTTCTCCTTGTGATGAGAGCACTTAGAATTTATTTTCTAACAACTTTGCTGTATATAATACAGCAGTGTTAGCTATTATCAAGTTGTACAATAGATACATCCCTAGTACTTATTTAAAGTGGAAGCTTGTACCTTTTGAACACCTTCCTCCAATTCCTCCTCCCCCAACTCACCCCATCCCATCCTCCACCTCTGATACCACTTTGATTTCTTTTTCTATGAATTTAATTTTCTTTTTTTAAAGATTCCACACAGAAGTGAGATAATACAGTATTTGTTTTTCTCTGTTAGACTTATTTACTAGCATAATGCTTTCAAGATACATGTCACAAAGAGCAGGATTTCACTGATTATGGCTGAATAATATTCCATTGTATATGTACCCCACTACCTCTTTATCCATTCATCCATTGATGGACACTTAGATTGTTTCCATGTCTTGGCTATTGTGAACAATGCTGCTAGGAGGATGGAAGTGCAGATATTTTTTTGAGTTAGTGTTTTTCCTACCTTTGAATATATTTCCAGAAGTAGAATTTCTGGATTGTATGGTAGTTCTATTTCCATATTGTTTTCCATAGTGTCTGTATCGATTTAGAAATTCAGGGATAAATTTCACTTGATCACGATGAATGATACTTTCATTGTGCTGCTGAATTTGGTTTGCTGGTATTTTATTGAGAATTTTTGCATCTATTCATCCATGATATTGGCCTATGATTTTCTTTTTTAGTAGTGCATTTTTCTAGTTTTGTTATCAAGATAATGCTAGCTTCATAAATTAAGTGTGGGAGTGTTTCCTTTCTCTGATTTTTTGGAAGAATTTGGAAAGGATTGATGTTAATCCTTTAGATGTTCAGTAAAATTCACCAGTGAAGCTATCTGATACTGGGCTTTTCTTTTTTGGGAGATTTTTTATTACTGATTCAATCTCCTTATTAGTAGTTGGTCTGTTTTCAGATTTTCTATTTCTTCCCGATTTAGTCTTGGTAAGTTGTGTGTTTCTGAGAGTTTTTCCATTTCTTCTAAGTTGTTCAACTTGTTGGCAATATAGCTGTTCATAGTAGCCCTTATGATCTTTTGAATTTCTATGGTGTCAGTTTCAATGTCTCCTTTTTAATTGATAATTTTGTTGATTAGGTCCTTTCTCTGTTTTCTCTGATGGGCTAGCTAAGAGTTTGTCAATTTTGTTTATCTTTTCAACGAACCAACTCTAATGTTGGTTAATCTTTTCTCTGGTTTTTCTGTTCTCTATGGCATTTACTTCTGCTCTAACCTTTATTTGTTTCTTTTGTTCCACTAACTTTGATCTCAGTTTATTCTTCTTTTTCTAAGTCCTGATGGCGTAAAGTTAGGTTGTTTATTTGGGATCCATTTTACTTCTTAATGTAGACATTTATTGCCATGAACTTCCCTCTTAGAACTGCCTTTGCTGCATCCCAAAAATTCTGGTATATTGTGCTTTCATTTTTATATGTCTCAGAAAACATTTTTACTTCTCCTTTACTGCTCCTTTACTTCATTGATTGTTCAGGAGAGTGTTTTTTTTTTAATTTTTATTTATTTATGATAGTCACAGAGAGAGAGAGAGAGGCAGAGACACAGGCAGAGGGAGAAGCAGGCTCCATGCACCGGGAGCCCGACGTGGGATTCGATCCCGGGTCTCCAGGATCGCGCCCTGGGCCAAAGACAGGCGCCAAACCGCTGCGCCACCCAGGGATCCCAGGAGAGTGTTTTTTAATTTCCATGTGTTTATGAATTTTCCAGTTTTCTTCTTGTTATTGACTTCTAGTTTTGTACCACTGTGGTCAGAAAAGATATTAGATTTCAATTATTTCAGTATTCTTAAATTTGCTAAGATTTGTTTTGTAGCCTAATGTGTGATCTATCCTAGAAAATGTTCCATGTGCATTTGAGAAGAATGTATGTTCTGCTTTTGTTGGATAGAATGTTCCATTCATGTCTGTTAGATCCATTTGGTCTGCAGAGTTGTTCAAATTCACCGTTTCCTTATTGATCCTTTGTCTAGATAATCTACCCATTGTTGAAGTATTAAAGGTATTACTGGGATATTGAAGTCCCCAACTATTGCTATTGCTGTTTATTTCTCCTTTTAGTTAGTTTTTGCTTTATAGATTTAGGTGCTCCAATCTTGAGTGCATAAATGTTTACAATTATTATAGCTTCTTGATGTATTGACCACTTTATGACTAGCTTTGCTCAGTACCTGAGCCAAGAGGCAGGCAAGCAGAACAGATTACCCCCCAAGCAAAGCTAGTACTAAGCCTGGATGTTTCCCATGCTGGGCACAGGCAGGGGGATTAATTCATAGCCAAGTCTGAGGGTAACTTCCAGCCCCTTCCAAATACACAGCATGTTTGAGAAATTGAGACTAGTGTTCCACCTCCTTCACCACCTTCCCAAGGGGCTGAGACATACTTTTACATGCTGTGGAGAAAGACCTGCAGCCCCATTTGACCAGTTCCTAGAAGCTGTGCAGCCCAACAGCACTCAAGCCAAGAGAAGGGCAGACAGAGTGATGGCTTGTAGAGCAAAGCCAGTGGTTCTGTTTGGTCAGAGAACTTAGAGTGTGACTCAGCTGGAGTTAAGAAAACAAAGAGCTTTATCAATTTTAGAGCTGCTTCTCCCACTGCACCTGGGCAGAAAATCTAATTCATAGCCCCTCTCATCATTGAATACAACCTTTAGCCTGTCTGACAAACCTAACCAAAGCACATGGGAAGCTAGGCAGCCCATTCAATAGCTCTATCGATAGTGCACTTGAGAAGAGAATATTATCCATGGCTTCTTCCTCTGTGGAACAAAATCGGTGGCCCCACCTGACCAGGAACTCAGTGCATACTCAAGCCTGATTTAGGTCCCCAAACAATGAACTGTGCAAGCCCTGGGCCCTGGCTTGCTGGCTTGCCAGGGTAGGAAAGCTAATTCATATCCCCAGCTACTACTGAATATAGTACTCAGTCCTGAGCATTTAGCAAGCCTGACCAGAGAATCCAGGCAACCATAGACCTCATGCTATAGCTTCACTTAAAAGGGGGAGATAGTGACATCACCGAGATGGTGAAAGAGATTGTCCCTGACTTTGCTCCTTCTCACAAGAAGAACAACTAAAAACTATTAAAGAATAAGACACTGTGAGGTTGAAGTGACCCCTCATGCCCCATACCTCAGAGACCAGACAGACTGTATTAGGAGTGCAGTGCTATACAATGACCCCATTGCTTCTCCCCCAGGCCAACGTAGCACCACTCAGAGAAGTCTCCCCCGAGCCACCAGTTCCTGCAGTGGGGAAAAAAATCAACCAGTCTCCCCCAGTACCGTGGGTCACTTCGCAGGAGCCCCTCCTCTGATCCCACACTATAGGGAATGGAGGAATCTGCAGGGCTCAACCACTGCAAATGTGACTGGGACAGAGAGAGGGGAGAGGCTGGAAACAACCTGTATGTGGATCTTGGCAGACTGAGTTCATACTGGTAGTGCCCACATAGTAATCTCCACCTGTGGCTTTGCTTATTTGTAGAACCAGGTTGGGGGCACACTCTGACTAGGGAATTCAGTGGGGTACAGATCTGCCTGGTTTGAATTTTCAAACAAGGGGTGTTGCTTGCCCAAGACCCCCGTTTGCCCGTGTGTAGCCAAGGTACTGAGTCATAGCCCCACCTGCTGTGGACAGTATTTTCTGGCCCCCTTTGACCAGAGGGGCTGGCAAAAACTCCTGGAAGTTGTGTGACCCACGGTACTGGGGGAGACTGGTTGATTTTTTTCCCCACTGCAGGAACTGGTGGCTCGGGGGAGACTTCTCTGAGTGGTGCTACGTTGGCCTGGGGGAGAGGCAATGGGGTCATTGTATAGCACTGCACTCCTAATACAGTCTGTCTGGTCTCTGAGGTATGGGGCATGAGGGGTCACTTCAACCTCACAGTGTCTTATTCTTTAATAGTTGTTAGTTGTTCTTCTTGTGAGAAGGAGCAAAGTCAGGGACAATCTCTTTCACCATCTCGGTGATGTCACTATCTCCCCCTTTTAATTTTTTACTTAAAATAATATAAATTTTCATTTGAATATAATTAAAGAATTTGTCAAAAAGCAGAGGAGGTCCAATCACTTATGATTCTAACACCTAACCATACCAAAGTCAATACGTTTGGTCTGTTTATTTTCTTTTTTATTTATTTTAATAAGGAAGTGTATTTTTCACATAATGACAACAATATTGTATGTACAATATAGTTCCTTTTTATTTTAACATGGCAAACACAATCAAATTGAAAATAGATAAAATGCGATAAAACACATAGGTCAAAAAAAAAAAGATCAAGAGCTCAAGTACAAGATAGACATTAGAGGACCTACATAGTTTCTACTAAAACACTCACAAACATGAGGCACCTAGGTGGCTCAGTCTGTTAAGTGGCTGCCTTCAGCTCAAGTTCTCAGGGTTCTGGGATCAAGCCCCATGTCTGGCTTCCTGCTCATCAGGGAATCTGCTTCTTCCTCTCTCTCTGCCCCTGCCCCCTGCTCATTCCCTCTCTCTCTCTCCTCTCTCTCTCATAAATAAATAAAATCTAAAAAACAAAACAAAAACTAAAACCTCACAAATGCAATACACAAGTAAGAGATCTGGGGCCATTAATTTGCCACAACCTCAATATAAATCTCTACTGAAATAAGCCTTCTAATATCAATTGAAATATTGGGATACTTTAAGAAATATATAGATAAATATTTCCAAGGCAGGATAACATATTTTAAAATAGAAACAGAGTTACAACCAATATGGTGTAAAAGATCTGAGAATATTATCATTTGATCGAAAGATCTGGGGATGTCTAGCATAGAAAATAGAATTGGAGGACTATATATTTTTTTGGAATTAAAACTTTTTGACAGCATTTATTTGGATGTATTTCTGATTTCAACCTAAATATAAAAGTAAGTACTTAAAAAATAAGTGGACTTATTGCCATAATTTTGTTAGAGTTGAACAACTCATCAAGATCTTTTAATGATTCATGTATGAAAACCTGGAGTTCCTTCAGTATGTTTGTCACTGTGATTGGGAAAATCAGCCCATAATTTCCAAACCAAATGAAATCCTAGAAGCACGTACAATTACAGAACTGCATAGATTGAACTTTACAAAAAAAAAAAATGTTTTGTGTTTTTAAATATCGGATCATTTAAGTTAAAAGAGGAATGCAAACTTATTCAAGCAAAAGAGATGGATATATATTTTTTTAATTTTTATTTATTTATGATAGTCACAGAGAGAGAGAGAGAGGCAGAGACACAGGCAGAGGGAGGAGCAGGCTCCATGCATCGGGAGCCTGACGTGGGATTCGATCCCGGGTCTCCAGGATCACGCCCTGGGCCAAAGGCAGGCGCTAAACCGCTGTGCCACCCAGGGATCCCATATATTTTTAAATATATAATTACTGTTGATATGTGGTACATTCTACCATGCTTTTTAAATGCTATTTCAAACATTGATCTTCAAACATATATTTGGGTTGATTCTTGTTTGTTTTAAGAAATGAGATATTAGGGATTCCTGGGTGGTACAGTTGGCTAAGCATCTGACTCTTGGTTTCGGCTCAGGGTCATGAGATAGAGCCCCATGTCTGGCTCTGAGCTCAGCACTGAACCTATTTAAGACTCTCCCCTTTCCCTCTGTCCTTCCCTCCACCCCCCTGTGACAGGCTCTCTCGCTCTCTCTCAAATAGATAAATAAATCTTAAGAAAAATGAGACCTTATAATACATATGGTTGTGCTTCCCTCACATAAAAATATACCAAGAGTAGCTCCCTTTGACTACATATAGATCAACATGTGTAGATCTAATTAACTCCCTCAAATATTTGCCTTATGTCCATGGAATAATATATAATTAATATATATTTTATGGTTATTTAATTTTTCTAGTATTTTTTTACCATAACTACTCACAATGCAAAACATTCAAGTGTACCGCTTATTATATTTCTATGAGATAGATTCCCCAAACTGGAATAGCTTTAGATCAAATGTTATGTGCAATTTTTATTTGAATAAGTATTTTTCTAAAGATTTTATCTATTTATTCATGAGAGACACACAGAGAGAGAGAGAGAGGCAGAGGCACAGGCAGAGGGAGAAGCAGGCTCCATGCAGGGAGCCCAACACAGGACTCGATCCCAGGTCTCCAGGTTCATGCCCTGGGCTGAAGGCAGCGCTAAACCTGTGAGCCACCAGAGCTGCCCCTATTTGAATAAATATTGATTACTTTTCAAAAAGTAGTATAGCTCTCCACAGACCCCTCTAACAATGGATGAAACTTTTGACTCTCTAATTGTACAGAAGCATGGATATTCTGAATTTTACATTTTTGTAAAGCTGTCTTCAATTATTTAAAGGGATTTGCTAATAAAATAGAACTATTTTGTATAATTCTAGAGCATAGAACTAGTATAAATGAAATTAGCTTTTAGCTTGGTGTAATTTTCTAGCGATTAGAGCTGTTCATAAATGAAATAGATTGCCTTATTAAGAACTCAGTTTACTGTTTCTGGAAACTGTGCTTTGGAAATAACCTGGTTAAAAATAACCCTTACATTTGCATAGTAGTTTGTAGTTTACATAGCACATTCATATATTTTGATTTCCATTCATCTTTGGATCTCCATTAATCCATTGTATGTATACACAATTTTTTTTAAAAAAATCTTGTTTCCTGAAAATTTTTATTTATTCCCAAATATATTGTTTCATTTACTTTCTCTCTCTCTCATCCCCAATTTTTCACTTTGGCATTTTGGAAGAACAGAATATTATGGGGCACATCATTCATCCAGAAGTATGTGGTATTTCATCAATAACTTTATATTTTTACATATTATATACCAAATTAATATTCATTGTAAAATCTGAAAATTTAGGGATGCCTGAGTGGCTTAGCAGTTGGGCGTCTGCCTAGGCCCAGGGCGTGATGCTGGAGTCCCAGGATGCAGTGCTGCATCGGGCTTCCTGCATGGAGCGTCCTTCTCCCTCTGCCTGCATCTCTGCCTTGCTCTCTGTGTGTCTCATGAATAAATAAATTCAATCTAAATAAATAAATAAATAAATAAATAAATAAAATCTAAAAATTTAATTGAGACTTACCCATAAACATAATAGGGCTTTTTGATTTAGACATATTTCTATGCCCTAGCTAATGTCAGTGATACTGAAACCAGGCTTTTACAATATATCTCTCCCTTCCTCTCCCCATAACTAAATTTTGATATGAAAATCAAGGAGAAGTCTTTAAAATCAAGCTAGAGTAGTTTCAATTAACAGCTTTTATTTTGGTAGAGGATGCAGTTCTTAGAAAGCCAAGGAAAGACAGCATTCGTAGAATAGTAAACACCACAGACCTCAGAATTTAGTGGTTAAATATCTTGGCAGCAATGAGACTAGTACACCATCTCAAGGACAGGTGACATGATATTTCCCAGATGTCACTGTTTAGTTGTGTCACTGTCCAGTAGCAGCCACTGATTCGAAAAACAAAAACAAAAAATCCTTCCTCCCCCTGAAGGAGCATGGCCAGCACTGAAGGCAGTAGGGGAGGTGTTGGCAAAGTACCGGAACAGGTGGCAGCAGCAGGTGTGATAGGCGAGAGCTGACAAGGGCACCGAGTGTGCTGTTGGCAAGCTGTCGGGAACCAGAGTTCAGGAACTACTGAGAGCAGAGAAAGAGCAGAGATGGT
Organism: Canis lupus baileyi; assembly: GCF_048164855.1. NCBI lineage: Eukaryota > Metazoa > Chordata > Mammalia > Carnivora > Canidae > Canis > Canis lupus. The sequence continues at coordinate 4,530,614 of NC_132870.1, read as the reverse complement.
GGCATGGGGATAGAGGAGCAGGGCAGAACAGACTGTCATAGCAGGATGACAGGTACCCCCTGAACAAGCACAAATAGGGAATGTGATGAGAGTGGAAGTGGTGGCCCACAGCCCCAGACCGGCTTGGGAGGATCACACGGTGATGACAGCGAGGCCTGCAGTCCTCCAGCCGATGTGCGAGTCACCCAGAGCTCACACGGCAGAAGGCAGCCCGCACACGGCAGCCACCGCGGAGAAAAGAGAACAAAGAGAAAGGAAACTTGGTGATATTTTATTTTTCAATTACTGCTGATACTGCTTTTGTTTTTCCATCCAAGGAACAGTGATGTGAGAGGAGCATCTGGGGGTCCCCAAATACTCTAAGAACCCAGAGTTCTTAGCTTCAGAACCAGAGATTGAATATCTTGTTATGGCCTCAGTTCTATTTGCTCTATAGCCCTCTGAGACCAGCTATCATGATGGCCAACGATACATGATGGTAAAATGCCTTTCTCATATGATTCAATTGAATAAATATTACTGATGCCAGATTACTGCATAAAAAATCTGCACAACAGGGAGCCACTGAGGACTGCCGCTCTGCTGGATTTGGATACTGCCTTGACACTATGTAACTATACAGTGTGAAGACATTTAATTCAATGTGACAGAACTCCATCAATATTTTACTATGTCTGCTTTGACAAATTGTCTCACAAAAGAAGACATTCCTGGAGGAGGATAGTATTCCAAAGCGTTAATCCTGCTCAAGGGAGAGTTGAGTTGCAAAGTTTAGTTTCAGTAGCTTACAATGTATTAATTTTTTTGATATACTTAATGATAATTTTAAAGATAGTGGTTTTAAAATTGCCAAGTGGTAGCAATGAAAATATTGGTTTATTCATTCAGAAAAAATTTTCCTTAGTGCTTACTTTGTGCCAGGTGTTATTCTGGTTGTTGGAGATGTCATAATAAACAACAAAACAGCCATAACCTTTACTGAACTTTCATTGCAGTGAAAGGAGGCAAATGATAAGTAAATAAACCACTAAAAATATTACATATGGTAAACAGGATGGAGATATTAGGTTGGAAGATAGAATGTTGCTATTTTATACAGAGTGGTCAAGAGCAGCAGCATTTTTTGACAAATTGCCTTTGGACAAGACAGAAAAACGAAGAAGCAAGCTGTACAGATACGGAGAGGAAAAAATATTCTGGAAAAGACAGGCTTGGTGTAATTCAGGAAGAACAAAGAGGTCAATGTGATGGAAGCAGTGGGAATGAGAGTGGTAGGAGGAAAGGTCCAAGGGGGATGCTTATCCTGTGTGGCCTTGTAGCTGATGGTAAGGATTGTGAATTTTATTCTGAGAGAAGGGAAACTGTCAAAGGATTCTAAGCAAAATAGTGTGATCTAAATTAATTTTCCAAAGGATCACTCTGGTTGTTGAGTACAGGATAGGTTGTAAGGGACACAAAGGTTGGAGCTAGAAGTTCCAGTAGGAGGCTACTGAAATAATCCAGTGCTGGAATATGTGTCTGATGATGTGTCTTTGACTGACGTATTTTCAGTGGAGGGAATCGAAGTGGTTGGATGCTGGATACATTTTGAAGATTAGACAACAAGAGAAACTGACGGATAGAATGTGTGGATTATATGGAAAACAGAGGGAGCCAGAAAGCATGCCAGGATATTTGAACTAAGCAACTTAACAAAATGGATTTGCTATTAACAGAGATAGGGAAGGCTGCTGGAAGAGTAGATTTGGAAGAGAAAATCAGGGGATCCATTTTGGTTACCTATTGGGTAACCATGTGTTGATAATAAAAACCTGGAATTAGGGAGAAATCAGCTCTAGCGATATAAATTCAAAAGCCATGTGTATATAGATGAAATTTAAAGCCTTGGCACCAAATGAGATCACTCAGGAAACTAATGTGGAGAGAAAAGAGGTGTAAATACTTCAAAATGAAACTGTGAATAAAAAGAAAAAAAAAAAAAAGAGATGCCAACCTCTGGCCAGTGAGCTGAAAGAAACACTGAGATAGGGCCGAGAAACCCAGGAAAGAAATGATTTCAAGAAGGTGAAAGTGATCAGTCGTTTTAAATGTCAATAGTTAAGTCAGATGAGAAGTGAGAATTGACCGTTAAATTTGATGACACGATACTCATCAGCGAAGGAAAAGAAAGCAAGCTTGATTGCAATGGGATCAGGAAAGAATGAGAAAAGGATTGAGGGAACTTGTACTCATTTATGAATTTTGTTTCTTAGGTGACCAGAGATATGGGGAGGTAGCTGGAGGGGAATGCAAGAATGAGAGAATTTTTTTTTAAGATGGAAGATATTGGAGCACCTGGGTGGCTCACTTGGTTAAGCATCTGCCTTCAGCTCAGGTCATGATCTCAGGTCCTAGGATCAAGCCCCACGTCAGGCTCCCTGCTCGGCTGGGACCCTGCTTCTCCCTCTCCCTCTGCCTGCTGCTCCCCCTGCTTGTGTGCTCTCTCTCTGTCAAATAAGTAAAATCTTTTTTTTTCTTTTCATTTGTTTTTATTGAAGTTCGATTTGCCAACATATAGTATAACACCCAGTGCTCATCCCATCGATGCCCCCCTTAGTGCCCGTCACCCACTCACCCCATCCTGCTGCCCACCTCCCCCTCCACTACCCCTTGTTTGTTTCCCAGACTTAGGAGTCTTTCATGGTTTGTCTCCCTCTCTAATTTTTCCCACTCAGCTCCCTTCCTTTCCCCTATAACCCCTTTCACTATTTCTTATATTCCCTGTTATAAGTGAAACCAAAAATCTTAGGGTGGGAGATACTAATGGTATATGTGTATGAAGGTGGGAATGGTCAGATAAGAGGGAAAACTCGTTGATATGAAAGAGGGAGGGGAGACATTAGTATTCATAGTAGGAAGATATGTGTTGGGGAGGCAGAAACAGTAGTGGGGAAGCAACAGCAGGAAAGAAGCCCAAAGTTATAGGATATGAACGTGCTCACTCTTTCTCCTTTTTGGGAACTGGCAACTCCCAGCCAAGCTATACCCACTGAAGGGAGTGATGAGGGGAAGGGATAGAAAGACCTTCGAGTAGGGAAATTGAACACCTAAGAAAGAAAAGGAAGGAAAGTGAACTACTGAGAGAGGAAGTGTGAATGTGGAAAGGTATTCCAAGCATTGGTGCATCTCCACTGAAGGAATGGAAAGTGAGCAGAAGGAAAAGAAAGATTTAAAATAGAAAATGGTCATCAGAATAAAATTTAAAGAAGGAAGCAAGCAGTGAGACCTTTGTTAAAACTTACCCAAGATAGCTAGCTTAGAGGCTCTATCAAAATCTTACAATTATAGAGATATATTTATATATTAGATATTAGATATCATATAACCATAAATATTACAGTACATATATAATCTCCCAGAGAGTTGAACAGGTAACATGGTCAAAACTGGAGTATGTTGAGCATTCTACTAACTGTGCTGCTATGTGAACAGGGAATGTTGATTCGTTTGGCCAGCAGTTAAACTTAAACGGTTTTCCAGATTCTTATATGTTGCCATGGCAAGAAAGAATATTTGGCAGCCATTCTGATTTCAAGAATGAATATGTATAATTTAAATTTTGAGGAAGAAAATTTATTCAGTATTTTCAAGGAAATTGGGGGCTTGGGTTTGGTTTTATGATATGTTTGTACCCATGTTTTGTAACAACAAAATGCTGAGTTTTGCTTGACAACAGAGGCCACTACAAAAGGGCCAGGCCTGATTACTTATCCTCCTTTTTTACTACACTCTACATTTGACCAAGAAAGCAAGCACCTGGCAAATTTAAAATGAATAGGAATAAAGAATCATTTATTTTAAAGTCATTTTTTTTAAAAAAAGATTCTATTTATTTATTCATGAGAGACACAGTGAGAGAGGAGAGACACAGGCAGCGGGAGAAGCAGGCTCCCTGTGGGGAGCCTGACATGGGACTCCATCTGGGACTTTAGGATCACGCCCTGGGCCAAAGGCAGGTGCCAAACCGCTGAGCCACCCAGGGATCCCTAAAGTCACTCTAACTGTGATTCAGACTAACCATAATAGACTACAAATGCAACTGACTATAATGACCCCCCAAATGGCTATTTTATTTGTTTGCAATGAAGGCCTGATATTCCCTCAATTAGAGACTTGGCAGTGGCAGGGAAGGGAGGGGCTAGTGTATAATTTCCAAAGAAATTCTTTTAAAAGAGTCACTTGGGTGGCTCAGCAGTTCAGCATCTGCCTTCGGCTCAGGTCCTGATCCCAGGGTCCAGGATCAAGTCTCGCATCAGGCTCCCCACAGGGAGCCTGCTTCTCCCTCTACCTATGTTTCTGCCCTTCTCTGTGTGTCTCTCATGAATAAATAAATTAAACTAAAAAAAAAAAAAAGAAATTCTTATAAAAGTTTAAACCTAACAATAGGGGAATAGTATGCTAATATGCTATCTAATGTATTATATTGTTAACTTTTAAGAATAAAAATACATTTGTAGATCATTCTCAGGGTTGCCATGAGGATCAAATGAAAAGATATTTGTATGAAAAGTATGCAAAATGCTTTGGTAAATATAAACACTACAGAGGTTTTAACACTTATTATTCATAGTGCTCCTGAAATAAGTCATTATAAATGTGCCTGACTGATGGCTCAACTAAATGAAAACACTAAACGATAAAATACATCTGAAGAAAGATAATTCAGTTCCTACACATGTAGAGAGAAATGAAATTTAGAAGACATTGCAAATATTTAAAAGAAAAAAAAAAGAACAAGGAATGTTGACCAATGATACTCTTCTAAGGAGATAATGACCAACCCAACATGGAAATTTATTATATTTACTCATGGGGAAAAATTTGCATAGAAATGCCTTGTATTTGTAGGACATATTTCAGTACAATTAAGAAAACTTGGGCAGTCCGGGTGGCTCAGTGGTTTAGTGCCACCTTCAGCCCATGGCGTGATCCTGGAGACCCAGGACCAAGTCCCACATCGGGTTCCATGCGTGGAGCCTGCTTATCCCTCTGCCTGTCTGTGCCTTTCTCTCTCTCTCTCTCTGTGTGTGTGTGTGTCTCTCATGAATAAATAAGTAAAATCTTAAAAAAAGAGTAAGAAAAATTGACACAGTATTGTTGTTATAATGAGCAATGTTAATAATGAATGGTTTTGTAAAGATGGGATAGGATGGTAAGCAGACATAGTGCCTCAAATAATTTATATGACTGGCATACAATGATGCTAAATAAAAATTAAATTAAAACAAAGAATATAAAATAAAGTAGAAGGTTCAATTGGCAATGGAAACTCTGTAGAAGATGACTGTAAGCAGTGAAAGAAGAGTTTCTGAGAAAAAACTCCTTGAAAGAATGAGGGAAAGGGGAAAGAACAGAACCTATTGGTCCCACTGCATACATAAGCCGTTGTAAATAAGGTCAGTTTCATGGGTATGACCTGTATGGTTGCACAGGGCTCGAGACTCAGAAATGACCTACATGGTTTAAAGCTATGCTATTGCCATCATGAAATTATTTTTTAAGATTTTATTTATTTACATGAGAGACAGAGAGATTGAGAGGCAGAGACACAGGCAGAGGGAGAAGCAGGTCGATGTGGGACTCGATCCCAGGACTCCAGGACCATGACCTGAGCCAAAGGCAGATACTCAACCACTGAGCCACCCAGGTGCCCCATTTTTGGATATTCTTTAGTAATCATTTTATGTATATATTCATATTACTTTAGAAATGGTCTTAAAATTTAGAGGTAATTAGAGTGATGAACATGGTCATTTTGAACTCATTAAACAGTATTAAAATAACATGATTTTGTTAATACTCTTTTCTAATATAAAAGAAATTCTGTAATCCTACAATTCTTTCATTAATATCTCTAAAATACATTCTTTGTAAACCAGCTTGAATTAATTCTGCTTATTTCCTAAGTTAATTTCTTTAGAACATTAGTTGATGGATTTTTTTCTAGCCTATCAATCCTATAACCAATGCAAATATACCTGGAAAAGTTAAACTTCCATTTTATTTATTTTATTTTATTTTTTTAAGATTTTATTTATTTATTCATGAAGGACACACAGAGAGAGGCAGAGACACAGCCAGAGGGAGAAGCAGGCTCCCTAAAGGGAGCCCGATGTGGGACTCAATTCCCAGACCCCGGGATCACGCCCTGAGCCAAAGGCAGCCTCTCAACCCCTGAGCCACCACGGTGTCCCTAAACTTCCGTTTTAAAAACACCCATCATTTCTTCATTTGGTCGAGTGGGGAACTGAAGACAGACAGCTCTGCATGCCTAATTTCTCAAAGCAAGTCAGGAACACACTTCCAAGTTTTATACTTACTGCATTTATTACACTCTAATACTTAATTCTGCTTGCTCATTTCCACCCCAACTAGTTATATAACCTGTGACCCAATCCTGGCAAGTTGATACTCAAAATATCCAGGTAAGCCGAATTAGCCAAGATTATGTGATGTTGCACATACATATCCTTTGACTCATTCATTCCTTGACCACTGCAACACAACCATGAACACTGGCAATGCAATAGTTATTTATGTCTAAGTCAAACAGCTCTACTTATGAGCAATAATTTTTTAAGACTGTGAAAGAAAAATATTTTTGGTTCCCTCATTTGTAAGATAAAGTGATGCTACTTAACTAGACTAACTCATTGTGTTGTTCTGACGTTTGAATGAGATAATATGTGAGAAAGAGCTTTGCAAACTCCAAAAGAAGCATTTACAAGCAAAATAATATTATGGAAAATAAAATCACAAAATTTATAGTTACATATAAGAATGCTGAAAATGATAAAAATTTTGTATTTCATTGGTTTATAGGAGTAAAATAAGATTTGGTATTGTCAGACATTTTCAGAAAAATAAACTTGAATAAACATGTCATTGTATTATTTCCTGTGGTCACTGAATGATCTCTATTACTCTTCAATGTGCTTTCTCTCTGTCTTACAGCTAGAAACCTCTTAGTCAAGAGATAAATTATTTTATTTTTTTAAGATTTTATTTATTTATTCATGAGACACAGAGAGAGCGAGAGGCAGAGACACAGGCTGAGGAAGAAGCAGGCTTCCTGTGGGGACCATTATGTGAGAGACACTCAACCACTGAGCCACCCAGGCATCCCAATTATTTTATTTTTAAATCTTCAGTTAACTATTTTATCTCTTCAGGCTAGCCTCTCTGCTACCTTTCTTTCATCTTCTGAATCCACTATCTCCAGGATAAGACAGAAAAACTTCAGCTAAGAGTTGAGGAAGGAGTGTTAGGATTAGAAGTTTCATTAAATTTTCAACATTTAATGAAATAATGGATCAAGACAATGATCATCAATAGTCATTATCATTTCTAAACAAAACAACCTGACAAGTGACTCCTGAAGCAAGTCCATAATGCCACCTATAAAGAATTCTGGTCAAGTCTCTAGATCTAATTGCCAGCTTACAGGAAGTAAAAATGACAGAGAAATATAATTTTATGACACCACAATAAGCAATCAGAAAAATCTGCAGTCCATGAAATTTTATGACAAATGGCCCAGTTTTTTTTTCCACAAAAAAAAATTGCTAGGAAAAAAATAAATAAAGGTTTTGTATATTTTAAAGGTTTAAGAGACATATAAATCGGGTGCAGTTTAGATATTAATTCAAACAGATTGGTGGCTCAGTTGGTTAGGCATCTGCCTTTTGCTCAGGTCATGATTCCAGGAGCCCTGTGTAGGACTCTGCTCAGGAGGGAGCCTGCTTTTCCCTCTCCCGTCTGCTCCAGCTTTCTCTCTCTCCCCCTCTCTCTCTCAAATAAATAAAAAAAAAATCTAAAAAAATCTTCAAACAGATTGTAAAATCAGTTTGACAATTAGAGAGACTTGAACACCAATTTTGGTACTTGATGATGTTAAGAAATTATTCCTAATTTTTAAAAATGTAATTATTATTTTTGTTTGTTTTTAAAAGATCCCTTATCTCTTAGGAGTACATACTGAAATATTTATGGATGAAATGGTTTTCCATCTGGAACTTGCTTCAAAATAATCTATTAAAGGAGAGAGTGGAAAGTTGTAGATGAAAAAGAATTGGTCATCATTGGTAATCATTGTTGAAGTTAGGAGATAGTTACATATGAGTTCATTATTTTGTTCTTCCTACAAATGTGTATGTTTGAAATCTCCCATATGAAAAATGCCCAGAATTTAATCATCTTCTACCACCACTAGCCCAGGTGGAGCTGCAATCACCTCTCATCTGAATGATTGCAATGTCTCCTAATTGATCGCACTGATCCCATTTTTGCCTCCCTTTACAGTCTATACTCAACCCAGCTGCTAGAGTGATTATTTTGAAATTTAAATCAGATCAAGTCACTGAAGATGGCAAAGGGTTTCCGCAAGGAGAAGCCTTGGAAGGTTATTATAAATAACCCAGGTTTAAAATCATCGTGGCTTGGACCAGGCAAGTTGGTCGCAGCAAAGATGATGAGGTGTGCATTGTATTCTGATACACGTTGATGTAGAGCCAATGGGATTTGTTGATAGATTGCATGTGGAATCAAAATTAACTCCACGGGTTTTAGCATGAGAAATAGTTGTAATTTAATAGCAAATATTTTATGAAGAATAACTACACTTTCCACCACCAAAAATAATTTAGTTGGAAGAAAAGCATTGTTTCACATTTTTAAGGATCTCCTTACTCTCTGGGTTAAAAGAGAGCTGGATTCTCATATCCATATTCAGTCTGTTGAGATAGAGCCTGTCTTGTAGCCTCGGGAACACTCCACTCCAGTGTGAGAGACTGACATTATCAGGGATAGTATTGACATTGCAGACTCCTGAATAGCATCTCAGGGATCTCTGAACATCTAGAACTGCCATTGTATACCACTGTTAAATATTTAGTTCACATGTCCATTTCTACTTCTAGAACATGAGAATGACAATTGAATCAATTCCTCAGGTTTTCAGACGCATGATTTTCCTCCAAATTTCAATATTCATTTTCTATGCCTGGTACAAAATAAGCATCCTTTAAATGTTCATTGATTAAATTTCAGAATCCTTGTATTCTCATTAGCCATAAGCATTCATTATAACAATGTCAAGAACCAATATTGGAGTCCCTATTGGTAAATCTTAAGCACCAGTGTTCCTAGGAAAGAACTGGATGAAGTAATTATTATATAATTTAATATTGTTTTGTACTTGATATTTTAATCAACACCAGTGATATATTCTTTATATCTTTGGCAACAGATTTCACCAACAAGCAACCTTAGGAAAAAAGGGTTTCAATTAAAAGAAATTCTGAAGGTTAACTGTTTTGACTGCCTCTGAATATTTTTCTGGGATTAGCCCCAGCCTCACTCACATTGGGTGTTTAATGGACTAATTCATACTGTACGTAATTTATTTGGAGTACTGGGCAACAAAATAACCCATTATAGCTCAACACTTTGAAAACAGTAATTATTCCATATAACAAGAATAATATTTTACTATGTTATATTCAAATTTAAAATTAATGCTGTGTTCCCTAACTTAATAAAGGGTGACTATTTAAGCTTTAGCAAAATCATAATGACATATTAAAATTTTTCCTGTTAAAGCCAGTAAAAGACATAGATGCCCAATATTCCTTCTAATTTTGAACATTTTCAAAATCCTAATTAATGCAATAAACCAGAAAAATAAATAAGAGGTATATATCTCAAGAAGAAAAAAAAAGTCATTATTTGATGATGATATGATCATTGCAGTAAAAACCACTCAAGATGATCACCTGACAAACTCTTAGAACTAATAATTAGAATTAATCCACTGAGGTAGACAGACACAAAATCAAGCTTTAAAGTAGCTTTCAGGATACTTAAACAATAATTTTAACAATAAAACCATAAAAGAATGAGAAGAAAATACAAGATATTAGATAAATCCTTAAGGTATACATTTGAGGGTAAGAGCAATCTTCTTGAGCAAGATACCAAATTTTAGTCATATGAGAAAGAATTGATAAATTGACAGCATAAAAATAAAAAGTCTGGAGTGCCTGGGTGGCTCAGATGGTTAAGCATCTGCCTTTGGCTCAGGTCATGATCCCTGGGTCCTGGGATAGAGCCCTCCATTGAGCTCCCTGCTCTGTGAGGAACCCGTTTCTCTGCTCCCTCTGCCTGCCACTCCCCCTGTTTGTGCTCTCTCTCTCTCTCTCTGTCAAATCAATAAAATCTTTTTTAAAAAAAAATCCTTCATGACAGATAAATCATAAAGTTAAAAACCAAGAGATGGACTTGAAAAATATTTGCATGAATGTAACCAACAAGCACTTGATATTCAATATATAGAAAACCTCCTAGAGATTGGTAAGACGAAGCAAATGATGCAATTGTAAGGGGAGGGGGTGGAGTATAAATAAGAAATTCACAGAATACGAAACCTCAACAAATGTACAGAAAGATGATGAACCTAAATTGTGCTCATACCTAGGCAAATACAACTGCAAACACAAGAGGTCATAGAAATGACAGAAATGTAAAGTTTGATCCTGAATGCTAACCAGGGTACAGGGAGCCTACTACTCTCTAATTGTTGCTGGACGAGAGGACATTTTTGAAGACACTGGGAGAACTGGTTGATGGTGTCTATTAAAATGTTCAATTCCTCCTTTTCATGATTTCTCAATGCTCTTCACAATACCCAGTCTAGTGAAACGCTTGATCGTGTGCATGACAAACACAGACAAATTGCTTCTAAGAGGGTAAAGACAGAAAGAAACTAATAGTACTTCCCAAGGAAAATGGGTAAATTATGGGTATGTCCATTCTCAAAGACACTGTGCCCTAGATCAGAAGAATGAGACAGATTCATAGAAAGTGACATATAAATAACTTCAACATCTATTATTGAATAAAAATCCAACAGAAGGGAGAAGAAATGTGTGGGAAATATCAGAAAGGGAGACAGAACGTAAAGACTCCTAACTCTGGGAAACGAACTAGGGGTGGTAGAAGGGGAGGAGGGCGGGGGGTGGGAGTGAATGGGTGACGGGCACTGGGGGTTATTCTGTATGTTAGTAAATTGAGCACCAATAAAAAATAAAAAAATAAAAAAAATAAAAAAAAGAAGTGACAGAACAAATTGTCCAATATCACATATATCTATTTTAAAAACACACATGTGCTTCAAACTGAATAGTATGGTAGATATTCTAGAAGTACACACATTTGAATGTAAATGCTTACCACAAGGTATGGGAAAATACACAAAAGGAGTTACCTTTGGAAGCTTGGAGGTTAGGGCTGGTAAGCAGAAACCTGCAGCTGATCTGCAGTATTTCAGTATTTTCCATGGGGAAATGATTCACATATTACATCTGTGCATGAAAATAACTTTAATAAGTAATACTATTAAAATTAGGTATCATGCTTATAATTTAAAGCACACCTGGTGTTTAAATTTTTATTTTGTTTTCAGATATTAAATATTTTCTATGAGAAAATCTTTTCATAAGTGGTAGAAATTATACTAAAGCATCCCTGTTATAGTGTATTTAGACAAGTTAGTGGTACATGAATGGTATAAAGAGATAGACATTCTTTTGGAAAGCAAGAATAAATTCCTACGTGACTTCTTTTTAAAGATCTCCATTTCATAGAGAAATGAGGTATTGCACTATCTCTGAGTTTTAAAACTGCCTATTTGGGGTAAATTTTAAGAATAGCTAAAAAATATTTTAAGATCAATACAGTCACAGATACAGGAGAGATGTAGCAGGCATTTTTTTCAATGGGAAGCCAGAAATCATGGTCTTATTCCAGGTGGTTTAATAGGAAATACACAGGACTATGAATACACACACACACACACACACACACACATATAAAATGCCTATGTTTGTCATTTTACTTCTTGTCTAGGAGTAGTGATACTAACAATATAAGAGCAGCATGTGAACATTTTTATGCTACTCAAACCCTCAAGCATAAGGAGAAAAAGATAAGCCAAAGTATATTAGGCATCCAGTTAGATGAAGTATATCAGGCATCACATTTCAGAGCCATTGCTTTTCAGAAAGTAGTTCAAAACATAGCTAAAATGGATTACAAGAGAAATTAAATCAAGAAAGATAAAACTCAGAGATTTATCAACAAATATTGATGTTGGATATTTTTCATCAGTACTAGTGTTTATGGCAAGGAGAAGAAATTGAACGGTTGCTTAGTCCTGAGAAGGTGTACATCTCTGGTTCTTTCACATTAATACATCTTATAAAGTCCATTAAAACTTTAGGAAATAGGTGTGCCTGGGTGGCTCAGTGGGTTAAGTGTCTGCCTTCGGCTGGAGTGATGATCCTGGAGTCCTGGAATGAGCCCCATGTCAGGCTCCCTGCTCAGTGGGGAGTCTGCTTCTCCCTCTGCCTCTGCTCCTGTCCCTCTGTTTCTTCCCACCACACACACATGTTCACGCTGGCTCTCTTTGTCTCTCTCTCTCAAATAAATAAATAAAATCTTTTTAAAAACCTAGGAAATAGACATATGTTGCTAGTGTTCAAATAGTGACATTAAAACAGAAGAAAAATATAGACCTAATTAGGTATCCAAGAAAGTCATTAAAAATATCACAATAGAAACTATATTTGATATATAAGAATGTATGAGCCCAGAATCAGAAAGATTTCAGAAAAAAAAAAAAAACTTGAGGAATAACAGAAATTTTCCTGGGAGAAAGCAAAATTTCCAACAGTGGAAACAAAGACATGACAAAAGATTCAATGACAGGAATCAAAGTGAATTTTTCCATTTTTAAGGGAAATAAGTTGAAAAGTGACCTCTAGTGGACTCTTAGCTTCATGTATAAAGCTGGCTTTTTCATTGTGAAAAAGAATACAGGTTTCTATAATGAATGTAAGTTGCTGAGGACATGGAATATGGACAGTGTATTTAAAAACACAGTAACATTATGTATTTATTTTGATAGCATTCAAAATTTTTAAACATGATTTCAAAACAAGTTCTCAAATTCCCCTGATATAACATTATATATCTAAAAATAACATAAACTTTAGAAAGTACTTTTCACATATGGAACAGAATTTACTGGCCAAAAAAGCATTTCTAGTCAGCTAGGATGGACAGTTTAGATTCAGGAGATGTGAATGGTGAGAGCTCATCAGCACATGTATTTGTGGGCCTTTTAGTTCATTTCTTTTACCTCCCACATTGCTGGTCAATGGCATCCCCTGCAAGACCAACCGGACAGCACATTGCTGGTTTCTCACATTCTAGAATCAGGCTAGGGGATGTGTCGGTGGCTCAAATGGTTGAGCGTCTTCCTTCGGCCCAGGGCGTGATTCCGGGGTCCTGGGATTGAGTCTCACATCGGGCTCCCTGCAGGGAGCCTGCTTGTCCCTCTATCTATGTCTCTGCCTCTCTCTGTGTGTCTCTCAGTAATAAATAAATAAAATATTTTTTAATGTAAAAATTAAAAAAAAATAAAGGAAAATCAGGCTAATCCTTTGTAGGAGCCCAGATCCTCAGCTGAACAAAGTGCCTAAGCCAGTACCAGTTGTTTTCCAAGGTCAAGATCTGGAAGGAAATTTGTTAAAAAGTATATTTTGGAAACAAAACGCTATTTATAGTAGTGTAATGTAGTAAGTGTAGAAGTCCTCACCAAGTTAAAGATGAGATTTTGTTTGAAAAGCACCATAAAATATAATTTTCTTAAAAAGATATAACCATTTTTTAGAGAGTGAAAAAAATGAAAATGCAATTCATTAATAAAAAGAAAATGTATTCAGAAACCATATATCCAAGTAAACAGAAATTCTGTGCAAGTTCCAAAGAGCATAGAAAATTCCCTGAATAATCCTTTTACTCTTTCTAACCCAAGAAAATTGTCAAATCAGTAATTATCTTGAAATTAGAAGCAGAACTTTATAGGTCTTTCTTAATAATATAAATTATAATAACTATTATAATTATAATTTTTAAACAAAATTATATTATTTTATAGGACTAATGAGATTTCAGTAACTGTTGAAAATCTGCTTATTCAACCCCGCACCCATTCAGAGAAATATTAAATGGAATGAGGTGTCTAAGCTTAGTATTACTTTCACTTACTTTTCATATCCTCTTCGAACTTAATTTGGGCTGAAACTGAATTACACAAGGATTGGATTTTACCCTCTGATCTGTGTTCTGTTTTGTTTGTTTGTTTGTTTGTTTTGTTTTGTTTTTTCTTTTTACTCAGCTGTCTTAAAAGGGAAACCACAGAACCTTGAGTTTTCCATCCATACTGGCTAGAATTCTTCTAGCACCTAGGTAATTTAGAAACAAAGAGAGCTGAGAGGCTCTTTAAAGAGATAGGGTAATTCTTTTCCAAATTCAAACTTAGATATATTTTTTAAAGACTTTATTTATTTACTCATGAGAGACACACACAGAGAGAGGCAGAGACACAGGCAGAGGGAGAAGCAGGCTCCATTCAGGGAGCCTGATGTGGGACTTGATTCCGGGTCTCCAGGATCACACCCTGGGCTGAAGGCGGCGCTAAACCGCTGGGCCACTGGGGCTGCCCCAAACTCAAACTTAGATATTTGAAAATGTCGTATATAGAATCATTTTTAGGGCTCTGATAGGATAATGTTAATAAAAATCCATGCTTTTGTTCCTTTTTTGAATACAGACTTTGTAGTGACCACTCAGCAATTTGTCTCACCAGTGTGTAGGAGTGCTCAGAAAGCATCTTGGGTCCTTAAGTAGCCAGCTTATCAGGACCTCCCACGCTGCTCACGCCAAGCAAGAGTGAGCACACAGGTCTGGTGCTATGCCCTACAGGTCAGCATTCCTGGGCTCCATCAGACCACCAGGGAAGGGAGCTCTCTCAAGTGGTAGTTTCTGAAAGAGTCTGGAGGAGTGGATTTTCCCCTGAGATGTTTAGGGGAGATAGGCCATCTATGCCGATGAGGGAGGAGTCTATGGTTGAGACTCCCCTTCATTTGTCTTATCTTCTCACCTGCAATTCTCAGGAAGAGAAACAGTCTGTATCCCAGGATATCTCCTTTCCTAGTTTTCCAGCAACATCCTCTTCTTATAGAAAGAGGGGAGGAGATGTCTCCCTTTATTCACGGAAGGGAGAAAAGAGTTGGTAGCCCTAAAGTTGAGAAAGCACAAGATTATGGAAAATTCAGAAAAGCCTATAAATGGGAATTATGAAAATGATCATTTGTATGTGTCTAGTGCCTACTATGTGACTTGGGCCCCCAGACTTTCATCTGCAATCTTTATAACAACTCCATATGGCCTTCAATATTCCACTTTACAGGTTCAGAAAAGCAAGGGGACTTGCCAACAGTACACATCACAACAGTATACTACTGAGTGGTAATGTCAAGGCTTTTCTGAGCCCAATACTCCTTTTTCATGCCCCACCTCCCAATACAGCCTAGAAAAGCAAGGAAATGCAGTGGTCATTCCTTAAGTCCTCAGTAATCTCAATATCTGAACGATCATTCTTATTAAATGCCTAGCCAATAATTCTGAATCCTGACTTCAGTTTTATTCCACCAATGAACTAAAAACAAAACAAAACAAAACAACAACAACAACAACAACAACAAAACCCAACCAATAACAGAACAAACTAAAACAGACTTTTCTCAGGCCACTTCAAAACCAAATACATCCACTTGAGTACACAGAGGTATTAAAATATCAGATATAAACCCCAAATGAAGGCTCTGTCTCTAAGCTACATATGGAAAGCATTCAGGTACCTGGTTTAGCCTGTCACTGAATACACTGTTTAGAGTACAGCAATATACAGGACAAAAAAATTGTCATGATTTGAGATATTGAAAAAGAAACGAAGACTTTGAAACTCTGAGGTATTTGTTTGACTCTTAGAACACTAGAATATTCTAGGCTGCTTGCCAAATGAATGGTTAAATATAAATAAGTTTATTATCATGCATATGTATAAATGTATACACTAGAATTGAGGGTTAATATGACATTTTAAACCTATACAGACCAATGTTTTATCTGAAAGAATCATTGCTGCTTTTCCTTACATTTCTGAGATAGTTTTCCATCTTAACATTCTCTGAATTCTAAGTACCAGCCATACTTCCAAATTATTTCATTATATTTCAGCTTCTTTCATTACGAGCCATAGAAAAGTATGGAATTTAACATGTATGACGTTAGAAATCCCTTCTTGTTTATTGTACAAAAACCTTTAACTTTCTTAACTCAGCTTCCCTGGAATGTGTATCCGATGAACATGGATTTGGATAATAAAAAGAAAAAAATCAATGCAGTCAAAACCAAGTTACCCTATAAAGTTTCCTTTCATAGGCCTGTACTCAGGATTCCTCCTTTCACTGAAATGGAATGTTTTAATTTTATTACTAGAGAGAGAGAGAGCTTATCTAACCATTACATATGCTATTTAGTACTGTTCCACTACAATACCGGGAAAATGCTATCTTAAAGAGAATAATAGTAGTCATCAGTTGACAGATGCATGTGATCAAAAAGCAGATATATTAAATTATGCTGAAATGTAAGTGGTACATCAATCTTAAGAGTTTTTTTTCAAACCTACAGAAATTGCTTCCCTAGTGACAGGTGTCATGACCCTTAATTTGTCCTTGTCACATCCAACTATTGTTTCAGCACGCAGTACCCTCTTTCATATTTTATTGCTCAAGCTACCTACCTACCTGAAGAATAAGAAGATACATAATAGGTTGGCAACACTGATAATGAAAGTGATGTGAGGCAGCCATATAATCTGATAGAGTAAAGAACGTCTCACATTATTAACTGAATTTTTTTTATCTATGCAACTAGGTAGATCTGGTTATTAGGCTATTTGTATAAAAAAAGCAGTAGGGGAGAAATAGTTGTTCATTCTAAGAAAGCAGGTAGTTTCCAGCTTTGTATTCGATACCTAGGACATTGTTTTTCTGCTGTTTTGCTTATTTAAAAAAGAAAGTAAGTAGTAAAATGGGCAACAAACACCATAAAATGTATCTGAGAATAAATATTACTAAACAGAACATACAAAGAGTTTCTAGGAAGAAAAAAAATGGGACTCTAGAAGTCTCTGTTCCTCTCAACTGTCAAAAGCAATTCTCCCAGACTTTATTCAGAATAAATATACTCTGGAGACTAACCATTTCTCTCTCTTTTGTTCCCTTTTCTTCCTTCCTTCCTTCCTTCCTTCCTTCCTTCCTTCCTTCCTTCCCTCCTTCCCTCCTTCCCTCTTTCTTTCTTTTTCTCCTCCTCCTCCTTCTCATTTTCTTCCTCCTCTTCCTTCTCCTTTCTCTTCCTCTTCTTCTTCTGTGGGGATGGGACAGAAGAAGAGAAAAGAAAAGGAATTTACTAGAAATAATATAATAAGCCTTCCTGAGTACCTTAGCCCTGGACAAAGTCTCAAACACAAGTTTGATATCAATCTTTTCTATGTCCTCTAACCCTTTTATTAGTGCTTAGATGAACGCCGTGCCTTACAACTAATTATTTAAAAGTTGAGTGAGTATAGTGGACTACCTACCTGTAGTATTTCATGACACCTACCAATGTAGCACACTTGTATCCTATGTCCCATAGACACAATGACATTCTCACATGAAACACATCCTATTTGAAAGGGAAAGACTTCTGTCTTAATGCTGTAGAGAAAGAAATTGTATCCAAGAATGTGATATTCAGTGTGTATCTAAGTCAAACAATGTGATAACTTAAGCTCCTCCAAACTACATCCTTGGAAATAGTATCTTTCCAGGGGGCAGACACATAGTAGTGTTAGCTCCTAAGGCTCATTGCGTTCTTGGGACTTACCAAGGGCTACAGAAAGGGAAGTGTCCTTAAACTCTCCTTTCCTTTTCCTGGCCTATGGTAAGAAAGACTTAAAGAATTACCAAGTGGTTAATACTGTCCTTTATGCTTACTTACTAAAGGTCAGCAACAGCCACTCAGTTAATAGCAACCTTCTAAAAAGTTTAGGACAGGAAACAATAAAGGATGCTATCACCACATAGAAGTGGCCAGGATAACTTAACTGGATAGAATGTAATTGCTGAAGTTAAAATTAGCCATGTCACCTTCCTCTTGGGGGGAATAAAACCCTGGGAGCCTGGCAACCAAGTAAATAGATAGGAACTTCCTTTCCATTAATAAGCTTCTTTTAGTTCTATGCTGAAATGCTACTCCAAAGACATACGCCTGTTAACTCACCAATGCAATGCTACTCTCTAAACTAAGTTGGGCACTCACCTAATTATTAAAAAGACCCTGGGCTTGATAGAACTATAAGTGTGTGTTATAGATATATAATCTGATCACATTAGAATTGAAAATAGCGGGACGCCTCAGTGGTTCAGTGGTTGAGCATCTGCCTTCGGATCAGGTCATGATCCTGGGGTCTTGGGGTCGGGGTCCTGGGATGGAGCCCCACATCAGGCTCCCTGCAGGGAGCCTGTTTCTCCCTCTGCCTGTATCTCTGCCTCTCTCTTGAATAAATAAATAAAATATTTTAAAAAATAATCGAAAATATCTAATCAGTTATGTAGTTCAACACCACTTTTTCAGATGAGGACACAGGTCCAGAGCTGTAATTTGCCCAAGCTCCATTGGCTATAGTTATATCAGTTGTTTGCTATACTTCTGGTTTTCTGTGGATAGTAAGCAGTCTTTATATTTGCCTGTAAATACTTTTGTCATTTTAGCTAGATGTCCTTGAGAACAATTATGTTCAACTTTATCACTCAGCATATAGCAGTAGCATATGCATATGAGTATATACTAAGAAAGAATAAAGAACACATAACTTAAAAGTAAAAAATGACATGTCAGCTAAACGTGGAAGACATCATTTGATTAAAGCATGGTTATTCATGACTGAAGAACATTTTTAAGCATTTCTTGTACTAACCATTTTGTGATTTAAAAACTGAATGACAACCAAATGATTCTGCCTATTTTCCACTAGGTGGCAATATATCTTTTTCTTTATAGTCCATGTTTTTCCAGGGTATGATGAAAATCCTTGGATAGTTTCTCTGAGTAGTTCCAACTGAAAATTAAGATTAAAGAAATCTTAAGAAAGAGGCATGAGAAATTAGGCATGTATTGGATAGGTAACAGGGTTGTCTTATAAAACCCAGAATTAAAATTAAAATAATAAATTCCATTTCATGTATGCTTTTAATTAAAATTGACATTAAATTTACATGACCACATCAAAAATTTGGTAGTAATTTATTGCTTAATTAAAATCAAGCTTGCTACTTCTGATTGGTAGCAAAAAAACCCTGGAAACTTTCTTAGTCCTATCAACTTAAAACATTGTCCTCAAAATTAGATTATAGTATTTTAAACTGCATTATTTCCGTAGTTTATCTTTAGTCAGGACTTTGAAAAAAATACTCATTAAATCATTTTCTCCTGGGGGGCACCGGGTGGCTCAGTGGTTGAATGTCTGCTTTGGCTCAGGTGGTGATCCCAGGGTCCTGGGATCGAGTCCTGCATCATTTCTCCCTCTGCCTGTGTCTCTGCCTCTCTCTCTGTGCCTCTCATGAATAAGTAAATAAAAATCTTTTTAAAAACTCATTTTCTTTTTTAAAGTTTGTGTCCATGCAAGATATAAATTGATTCTGAACAATAATAATAGATACCATTTTCTTTAAAGTCAGTCAGGTTTCAGAAAACTATTCAACCAATGTCTTAGTTTTCCTAGGGCTGTCATGACAAAATATTACAAACTGGAGACAGCAAAGATTAATTTTCTCACAATTTCAGAGGTGAAAAAGTCCAAGATCAAGATGCTGACAGGGTCAGTTTCTTTTGAAACTTCCATTTTGGGACTACAGATTGCCACCTTCTCCTTGTATCCTCACATTGTAGTCCCTCTGTGCTGTCTATGTCAAATGCAAATTCTTACACACAGGCCACTGCCCTTTCATCCCGAATCTCCAGAAATGGAGCCAAATCGATTTGTCAAGTGCCCTAGTAATTATTATAAACCCTAAAGTCTGAGAAGCTCTGACCTAGTCTAACCATCTCATTTTACAGGTGAGAAGACTGGAGCTTGAAGAAATTAGTTCATCCAAGGTCACACAGCTGGGAAATGGCAGAGTCAGAAGGAGATTATGTGTTAGGTCTCCTGAAATCGGATCTCTCTCTCTCTCCCTCTCTCTATCTCTCTTTTTAAGTAAGATTCTCTGTGCTAATGAAGAACTGTTTGGACCTAAAATGATCTTATAGTTCTGGCCCTGGTATTAAGCTGCACCTACCTTTGGATTCAGGCATGACCTGACAAATCTAGAAGCCTACTAGGACAAGATTGTTATAGTTACCTTTACATTTTTAAAAGATTCCAGGAACCCCTATCCTGTTCAGGGATAATGGGCAACATCAGAACTGATGGGTTACAGTGAATGCTGCACTACATCTGGTGCTGCCAGGCTTTTCTGGCCCTACCCCTCAGACTTAGCTCTGAGTCCCTAATGGAGATGGCAGTACCAAGTTAGCAAATTCAGTGAGATGAAGCCAGTGGAGGAGTGGTTGTTTCCATGGCACCAGTAGCTTCTGCAATCTGAGTTGGTGGCTTAGACTCACTCACCATCAGAAAGTGGCAGTCTCTGTGCAGACACTGCCATCAGAGAAACAGCAGTGGTTGATTGGTGAACCCAAACAGGGAGCAAACTGATAGCTTAAGAGATTTTCAGTTCTGTTGCTATTCTCCTTTGAAAACCGGTGGGTAAAGCGAGCTCATGGGAGGTTGTTATGTCACAGCCTGATTGGTGAAGGCTGTGAACACAGAAAAGCAAATAAGTTGTGACACAATTTTAGAAAACCCAAAGTATCAAAACACACACACAAAAAAAAATAAAAAGCAAATATCTCATGGGGTGAGGATCCACAAACATTTAAAATTTTTCCATACAGATTTAACTTAAAGATTTCTTAAACAGAGGCTCTCTTATGCATTTATGTATTTTGTGGTTGTTGTTGTTTATACTAATGACCTGGGCCTGAATGGGAATGAAAGAGCAAAATGTTGACATGTTATGAATCACCAGAAATTGAAAATTGATCTGAAACAAAGATTGAGCACCAATAGAAGATTTTTTTTAAAAACTTTTACTGTATATTTGTAACACTATAATTTCAGAAATATAGCAATTTTCTAGACTGAGGTACTCATATATTTTAATTTGTTTCCATAGGGCTAATTTCTGCTCTAAGCAGAAATTAACATTTCACAATGTTTCTCAGAGTGTGGATCAAGAACTATTTGCTCTACAATCACCTAGGATGATTACTTAATTCACAAGATCCTGGGCCCATAATGAGATCCACCCAATTTCTGGAAATGCATCTCAGAATCTGCATTTTTAACAATTAGCTAGGTGATTTAGAGAGATCTCTTCCTCAAGGACCCCTATAGCATCCAATGGATATTAATGCTTTATTGGGAAATATTACTTTTCTATTATTACTATTAGCTCTTAATATCTATCATTTTTTAAGGTTTTATTTATTTATGTGAAAGAGAGACAGCACAAGCAGGCAGAGTGACGGAGGGAGTGGAAGAAGCAGGCTCCGCACTGAGCAGGGAGCCCAACATGGGGCTCGATCACAGGACCTTGGGATCATGACCTGATGAAGGCAGATGCTTAACCAACTGGGCCACCCAGGCACCCCAATATGTATCATTTCTAATGAATATTTCTGAGAATGAGATTTGGGGAAAATTATCTCCTTTTGGAGTTGTTTCCTTAGAATCAATGAAATGGTGACGTCATTATCAGAGGTCCTCACTTTTCATTATCTTTATCTGTTTTTCCAGCTGGCCATGTTCCTGGATCCCTGAGCAGGCTATTGTGAAGAGCTGATATGACAGAGACAGAGACTATACATATGAAGCTTCAAATTTCTCCTCCTGCAATGTATTCAAAGGAAAGCCACCAACCCAGAGAAGAGAGAAATGTGTGCTATATGAAATCCCAAGTCCCTCTTTCTGAGCTATAATAAAATTAACTTTTTAAAAAATATATTTTATTTATTTATTCATGAGAGACACAGAGAGAGGCAGAGACACGGGCGGAGGGAGAAGCAGGCTCTCTGCAGGGACTGGATCCCTGGACCCCGGGGTCACGCCCTGAGCTGAAGGCAGAGACCCAACCGCTGAGCTGCCCAGGCGTCCCTAAAATTAACTTAATACTGGGGTGACTGGCTGGTTCAGTCAGCAGAGCATAGGACTTTTATCTTGTTTGGGGTTGTGAGTTTGAGCCCCATGTTGGGCGTGGAGCTTACTTTTAAAAAAATTGGCTTAATACCAAAATAAGTGTATTTTGAATATTTAAAGGATTTAAGAAATTCAGATGTGAGCTGCTAGCAGTCATGTAACTTGATGAAACTTGTCTTACCATGCTATTATCTTTACTATGCATGGAATTCAATTTTTGAGAGGTAAGTTTTCTAAATATCTCCCTGGTTTTATGTTTAGGCATGTTTGGAAGCTTAATAAATACTTTCAAGTGCAGCCTCAAAATCAAAGACTTCAGATTTGGAAGTAGTTTTAAGCATTATCACCCCAGGAGTAGAAGAACATCTGCATACCAATGCCTCATCCTTCTTTAGACTATTCCAAAATTAGAAATGAAGCTCAAGAAAACAAATGGAGGGGGAAATGTCTCCAAGTAAATTCAAATGTTTTTTCCTTGCTATTTATTTATACCAGTGGGAATTTTGTATACCACCCCTTTGCTGGAGGGGAAAGGACTAAGGGAGACTTAGGAACTAAAGGCAGAGGCAAATGAAGATGGAAGTTCTGAGATGGTATTCAGAGAGCAGATTAAATGTCCATGAGAATGAGCTTCATGGTATTTACTGTTTACCTCTAGCAGCCCAGCTAAAGCAAGTAGTTTTACCTGGACTCTCTCCAAAAGCATTCTATCATTTGGCTCCTCCACTGAACTCCGGAGCCTAGAGACGTGTATGGATACTACTCCATCCCAGGACTCCAGGATCATGCCCTGGACGGAAGGCAGGCACTAAACCGCTGAGCCACCCCGGGATCCTCCTGGATACTAGTTTTTTAACTGCATGATTTGCATTGATTTTTGGGCTGGGTGTCGCTGTTTGGCTGTGTTTGTCTTTCTCAAAGACCCAGTGAAATCTTGCCAGAGGGGGAAACAGATCTTAATTCATTTGTTTGTCTGTGAGAAAAGAAGCCATCAAAAGCTTTTCTAAAAAAGTTTCACACTTCAAAGAAAAGTAACTAAACACAGAAAAAAACTACTTGGAGTTCAGTAAGCGATAGTGTCACACTGGCACACCCATGCAGAGATGAATCCTCATGAAGGACTATAATCGTGTTACATCAGATTTCAACCTCCAAAGCAGGTGTGCTCTGGGATCCTGTTCAAGGGTGGAACTATTTTCTGGATTTCTCCCCTGGAAAAACCCTCATACTCACACTCCTGCTTTTCTTCAGAGAAGATTAAAAAAAAAAAGATGAGAAGAATTGGAATTGGTAGCTAGCTGAACATCTGAAGAGAAGTAAAGAGATAAAGAACTGTTAATTAAGTTTGTCCCATGATTTTTCTTTCAAATCTCATTCCTTTCTTTGGTTTACAAAAAAATCTTAATATTTCTCTGAAGAATTTCCCTCAAGAATTTGGGGAAAAGAAGAAGATACTGTATATCTTCTTCAAATCTCCTTAAAAGTCAGGAAATGTATAATAAACTAATGTATTGTAGCTTGAGGTCCATTTAAAAGCACTAAAAATCTTGAGCTGGAGTCAGGGGTCCCTGGCAGATCAAAAATCAAAATCAAACCAGCTATTACTCCCACCTCTGCTTATAAATAAGTGAAAATCACTAATGGAAGTTAAGATCACATAAGATATCTTATAGAGGTAATAGAGCATCCCAACCACCTGAGAAAGGTAAGTTGAAGCTAAAAGCGTATCTCTTTCACCAGCAGGGAAGACAATCATGTATAGAAGTGAAAAGCTGGGATCCCTGGGTGGCTCAGCAGTTTAGTGCCTGCCTTTGGGCCAGGGGGTGATCCTGGAGTCCCGGGATCTAGTCCCAGGATCTAGTCCCAGGATCTAGTCCCAGGATCGAGTCCCACATCAGGCTCCCTGCATGGGGCCTGCTTCTCCCTGTGTCTCTGCCTCTCTCTCTGTGTGTCTCTCATGAATAAATAAATAAAATCTTTAAAAAAAAAAAAGTGAAAACCTCCTACGTGAATGGTTTGGTTTGCTTTTCAAGACACAGCTGTGTAGTAAGACCAGAGGTGGTATTATTCACAAGTTCCAGTAAAATAAGCTGAGACCCATGCTTGAAAAGGCCACAAATTTTGGAGCAGGCCTTCTGACTTAGAAGCCACTATTCTTTACATTACCCCGTATGATATCCATCTTTCTGTTCCAAGATGACAGCTGTGCTAACCACACAATCCTAAAACACAGAGGAGTGGGGCTCTCTGTAGGCTTCTTCTTGGGTAAGTTGTGAGAATTAAGCCAAATCAACAAATAAAAAGTACTGAGAATAGTGCCTGCCAGTTGTGTGCCTGTGTGTGTGTGTGTGTGTACTAAAATGGATATGTACACTTGTATATGTAAATATATATCTGTGTATATAATATACACTGTATATATCTGTATATATGCCATGTGTGCAAACATGCATACATATATATTTCAATACACACACACACATAACTTGAAAAGGGATAAGTAAATAATAATTAGTATAACCAGGTTAGCTATTTAAGTAGGATGCTTTACCAGACTTCTAACTCTATAGATTAAAAAGAAGAAAGAAAGAAAGAAAGAAAGAAAGAAAGAAAGAAAGAAAGAAAGAAAAGGATATTTTATTTTATTTTTTAAAGATTTTATTTATTCATGAGAATACATACACAGAGAGAGAGAGAGAGAGGCAGAGACACAGGCCGAGGGAGAAGCAGGCTCCATGCAGGGAGCCGGATGAGGGACTCGATCCCCAGTCTCCAGGATCACGCCCTGGGCCAAAAGTGACGCCACCGGGGCTGCCTGAAAAGGATTTTTTATTTTTTATTTTTTTTTTGTTTTTTGTTTTAATTTATAAATTTATTTTTTTATTGGTGTTCAATTTGCCAACATATAGAATAACACCCAGTGCTCATCCTGTCAAGTGCCCCCCTCAGTGCCCGTCACCCAGTCACCCCCACTCCCCCCCCCCCCCCCCCGCCCACCTCCCCTTCCACCACCCCTAGTTCGTTTCCCAGTTAGGAGTCTCTCATGTTCTGTCTCCACCAAAAGGATTTTTTAAATAGAACTTTTTCTTCATCTATTACTACGGAAGAAGAGATGCGTTTCTGAAAAGTTCTAAGTTCCAATTTAAAGTAAGAAAAGCAAAAGCTACCTTAGGAATGGGGTCTGTGAAGCAGAGAGGCAGAGCATCCTTTCTCCCTGCCCAGCCAGATTATAAAGCCAGGAGGCATTTGGGCCCACTAGTCTAAGACATACCTTTCAGGGCAACCTGGGTGGCTCAGCGGTTTAGCGCCACCTTCAGCCCGGGGCGTGATCCTGGAGACCCGGGATCAAGTCCCACGTGGGGCTCCCTGCATGGAGCCTGCTTCTCCCTCGGCCTGTGTCTTTTCTTTCTTTCTTTCTTTCTTTCTTTCTTTCTTTCTTTCTTTCTTTCTTTCTTTCTTTCTTTCTTTCTTCTTTCTTTCTTTCTCCTTCCTTCCTTCCTTCCTTCCTTCCTTCCTTCCTTCCTTCCTTCTTTCTTTCTCTTTCTTTCTCTTTCTTTTTCTTCTCTCTCTCTCTCCTCTGTATGTGTGTCTCTCATGAATGAATAAATAAAATCTTAAAAAAAAAAAAAGCCATACCTTTCCACCTCAACATTGTAGGCCTCATGGCCTGCCTGCCTGCCTGTCAACCAAAACGCATGTGGAAGAGAAAAAGAGGTGGCCCAGCGTCTCACTCCATTCCCAGTTCTGCTTCTGGCGCTAAATTTCTTTCACCCCGTCGAGGTGCTTTTGCACCTTCCGAAGACGACATTTCCAAGCAAGACCAAAAGCAACATCAGTTCAAACACCAGGCCAGCTGCTTCCTTTCCGAGGAGGAACTACCTTAGAGGCGACTGTGCGTAAGTCTGGAGGGAACTGGCGCTGCCTCATTTCCAAATCCCTGGGCCAGGTGGGGGAAGACCTCAGTGCTCGGTTCCGACGGTGCAGTCCTGCGCGCGGCTGCGGCCACCACCACCAGGAGTCGGTGGCCCGGAGGGCAGGCTTCCTCCTTAAACCCAGCAACATCTCAGATCTTCAGAAGCGCTTAAGAGGCGTGTTGGTGAGGAGGGACTGAGGGAGGGGAAACGGGAGAGAGCACGGAGTGAGCCAACAATGATTTCCAGGGGGATTGGACAAGGAGAGAAAAAGAAAGAAAATCTCAATCTGCCCCCCCCCCGCCTCGCCCCCCCCCCCACGCGGGACACCTGCAAGCCCCCCCCCCCCCCCCCGGCTCAGTCTGTCCCCGCGGTCTGCTCGGGGGACCCCTCGCCGGCTCTGCGCACCGTCCCGCTGGCTGAGGGGGCTCCGCGCCGAGAGCGGGTGGAGACAGAGCCCCTGGGAGCCCCTGGGAGCCCCTGGGAGCCCCGGACGCCCCCCCACACACACACCTAGCCCGGCTCGGCCGCTCTGGGGCTCGGGCCTTCCGGAATCCGGAGAGGCGGGGGCGCACCTCCAGGCGGGGGCTCGGGTTTGTCTGGTCCTGGGTGTCCAGGGTTTCCCCGCTCGCGGTCGCGCTCCTGGCGCTGGGCGCCTAAGGGAGAAGCTGCGGGGGGCGGGGGGGCTTCACGGAGGACGGGAGGCAGGCGCACCGCCGCTCGGAGGTCGATGCTGGAAGCTTCGGCCCAAAGCACCCGTCTCCCGTCCTCGCACCCCGCCCAGTGCGGCGCGGAACGGCTGCCGCAGATGCGCGCCTGCAACCGTCCGAGGGGGCTGCGACTGCAAATCGCGGGACCTTGGGCCTCCCAGGGCAGCAGAGCCTACGGGCGGGCACGCAACCTTGGGAACTTTGTCCGAGCAGGTCAGGCGTCGATCTGCTCTCGACAGCTCCCGCGAACAGGTGCGGGGGTGTGAGTGTCTTCTGGGGCCCTACAGTTGCGCAGCCTACGAGGGTAAACTATACCCTGAAAGCAGATCCTGGGAAATGCAGCATCCCTCCCCCCCCCCCCCCCCGCTCCTACACACACACACACACATACACACACACCCCGCCCTTAGCCTACCCCGCACTGACAAAAGCCAAAAGAGGAGAGGGATTCGGGATCTGCTAGGAGAGCCCGCTTGGAGAGCGGAGGCGCTAGGCACCCGGTAAGTCGAGGCATTCCGCCCGACTGAGACACAGCAAATGCTAGAGCGGCAACCCGTTGCTTTTCCATTTCCCCAGTCTTTACCACCGGCGGCTATCGGGCTGTGAGCTCAGGCCACCAGTCTAGACTTCACCAGACCAAGACAGCTGCAAATCTGCATAACCCTGTGACCTTGCTACCTCCGCAGGTGTGTGCAGACATCTATGGCCGCGGCCTCAGCCAGCGACCTCGGTTAGCTGGGTAGGTGGGTGGGGTTACGGAATCTTAGAGAGTCTCATCTGAGAACAATCAGACATGGAGAGGGTTAAGATACATCCGAAAGCTTGAAAAGGCAGCATTACAACAAAACATTTCAGTTTGCCTTGGCTGAAGGCAAAACTAGCTCTGGGCACCCTTCCCCTACTAATTTCCACCAAAAAGGTCTTGTGGGCTGATTAATCAGCACAGGGGCCTAGCCCTAAAGTGTCTGCCACAACACACCTACCTATGGGGATTGTCTGGGCAGTAGCTGAGCCAAGATTAGTCTTTCTTCCTGATTGTGTGGTTAAGTTAATGACCACACAAAAGAAAACACAAGCGAAATCGCCTAGTATCCTTCAAATTATATGATTCCAAGCTTTACAAAAAGGAGCATCTGCTTACCTTTTTCTAGATCTAAGTTCATCTCTGAAACCCCAACAGGTAATGAAGCCACCTAGTGAAGAGGAGATTCTGGACAATTGGAACGGAAACATAGGGACATTTAAGTTTTGGCGATTTTGTTTGTTTGTTTGTTTGTTTTGGAAAGTTAGGCCCAAGTGACCTGTGTTGTTGGTTGGTTGACTGGTTTTAAAGACACTTTTGCTCCAGAGATTCACTAGTATCCCAGGTATGGACAATTTAGTTGGCCTCTCAAGCATTGTGATTTAAGGCTCTCTCAAGTCCATCTTTCATTTGCCCCCAAATATCTTTCTTACTTCTTGCCATCAAATTTACTTCATGACCAATCTCGGTATTTTCTCTATACATCTCCTTTTAGATTTAATTGGGGCCTGAGTAGCCCATTGCAAAAAACAATTCCCCAGTGCTGGGGAGTTTCAAGATAGCAGAATCTGTCTCACTTATTGTATAGATTGGGAAACCAAAATGCAGCTAAATCAAATGATGCCAGTAATGACACAGAGTGATGTCAGTCATGAAGATCAGTTAAAACTGAAATTTTGGACCATTCTCATTCCACTTTGCTGGGGATTAGTGTTTCAGATCATTGAACTAGGAAAACTGAGAGTAGGCCTCAGAGAAATGTAACAGAGAAAGCCCTTAGATGATTAAGTCAACCTACTTTTTCACCAAGCGGGGGTCACACCATGGAGACATCTCTTTGCCCTACCCTTGGTCTTTACTTGCTCCATGCCCTAATTATAACTTGTTTGGTAGTCGCCTTAAGATAATGAAGGTTTTACAATCCTTTTAGAAGGGAAACCATTGAATGCCATCATTGAGACAGTGTGCAACTTCCCCATTTCAGACTTTCTCACAAGTGTCCTCCTTCCAGTAGAGCACTGGCAAGATGTGGAGGGGAAAAAATGGGAAAGAATAACCTCCTGTGGTAGATAAATCAGGGTAGTGTCTATTAGTAAAGCAATTATAGAATGACTCTGAAGAGAATGGACTAAGTGCATGCTACTGTAAGACCCAAAGGATCACATGTTTATGGTTTTGCACCTAATGGTTGCTGAACAACTTAACTAAGAATTGTTGTCAGTGTATGAAGAGTACAGAAAGACTTTCCATAAGAGGAGGAACAGGAAGAGGAGGAAAATTATCAGGTTCCTCTGTATCGTATCATAATGCTCTAGGACAGGGTTTTTTTCCAGAGCCCGTGCGGCTGCTCAAGCCTTTAGAAGGAAGGCTGGGCCCAACATTACATAGACTATCATGGTCATTTCACCTTGTTTCTAAAGAAACTCCCCATTGGATCTCTTAATGGATAACAACAGAATGCTGAAGTGTTCCAGAGCATAGAATACTCCTCCATGTAGGTATCACCGTAGAATTAAAGTGGGCTTCTCATTTAGCTTTTCTGATCAAGGCCCGAGAATGGTGTCTGGCTACTTGTGAAGCTGCTAACTATCCTGCTGCTGAAAAGAATGCTGACATCCCACGGACAGGTTGGCTTCACCGCAGGCATCTTTGTCTAAATGATCTGCCCTATGATGAAGAAGCCCAATACTTTCCCGCTAAAGATTTTATAAACAATAATCAAACTTTGTCGTCTCACTTTTAGATTCCATATTGGCTTAGAGAAAATAAATGTATGTGGGACAAGGTTTATTACCCCTCTCTTCTTTCCAGAGATTCAGTGAAAATAGATGGTATCTACTCAAAGTGTAGCCCTTAGCTACAATATATATGTATCTACACTTAAAAACACTTTCCACATAATTGCTTTGAAGAAAATAGTCATTTATTGTCAAAGCATCCAACATACCTGGATAATCTATAAAGTTTAATAAATCTTTCCAGGGATAAAAGAAACACATAACTATTCAGACTCCATTTCACTGGCACAAAATTACACTTTGTATTAAAAGGAAATACATATTTACATAATGATGACATTCTTCATTGAAGTCCATAATCATTTCATGATACATGCACTTCCCCCTGGAAACTTAAATTGAATGGTGACCCCTTTTTCTTCTTTTTATTTGTTTTTGTAAGAACACAAACTGTCATCAAGAAATGCAGAGAGCATCTCACCCTCCTCCTTTACTTTATATCTAAAATAAATTTTGCCCTTACATAGAATTATTACATCTAAACCGTAAGTGCTTAATAATTTAAGTAGAAACGTATGACAAATGCATCAATATGTTGCAATATATGACATTTCAAAAAATGTACCTTTATTTTTGGAAAGTGAAAATGCGTGCATTCAAAAGAAAACCCCTCGAACAACCCACCCAATCAAAAATCCACCATCCTGTCTTGTGTGTGTGTGTGTGTGTGTGTGTGTGTGTGTGTGTGCGCGTGATGCAGGTCTCCGGTAAACGTGTAGTGCCAAGGTCGGGGTGGCGCGTGTGTGTTCCTGTCCGTCTCCGGGTGCAGTGTTTCAGGTCCCAAGCAGGTGGTGGATGTCCTCGCGTGCTTTCCCCGTAGGTGGCTTGGTTGTGAGTGTACGCGCGTGGAAAACCAGGGTCCTTTCCGGTCAATTGTGCGAGGTCATGTGCCTGGAGAGGTGGTGGCGCTCCCTGAAGGACTCGTTGCAGATGGGGCACTTGAGCTTCTCCTCCCGCCGCCGCTTCACTAGGGGCTCCATGGCGTACTCCTTTTTGTGGTGCGACCGCATGTGGTACACCAGGTCGGAGGTCATGCGGAAGGAGGCATTGCACTTGGCGCACCAGTTCTGCGCGGGCAGACACAGCGAGGTGAAGGAGGGCGGCAGCAGCGTGAGCGCCGAGGGCAGCTGCAGTTGCAGGGGCCCCGCGGCCGCCGCCGCCGCCGCCGCCGCCGCCGAGCTCTTGGGCCAGAAGGCGGTGGCGTAGAGGAAGGGGTTCTGCTTGGGCAGCGCGCCGCACCCGCCGTTCAGGTCCGCGGCCCCCTGGAGCTTCACGGCCAGAGGGTCGGCGGCGGCGGGGTAGAGTCTGGCGGGGCCCACGCCGTCGCCGGGGTGGCACGGCTCGAGCGCGCTCAGCTTCTGGCCCAGCACCAGCGGGGGCAGCTGCGGGAAGGAGCGCGCCGGCTGCGAGAAGGCGCTCTTGCGCTCGTCCGACGGGGCGCCCTGGCCGCCGCCCGCGCCGCTGCCGCCCGACGCCCCCGCGCCGCCCGCGCCCGCGCCCGCCCCGCCCGCGCCGGTGACGCCCGCGCCCGCCGCGCCCAGCTGCGGCACCGAGGTGAAGGCGCTCCCGCGCGCCGGGCTGCCGCCCTCCAGCCGGCCGGGCAGCGGGGCCCCGGGCCGCGGCGCCAGCAGCGCGTCTGCGCCCCCCGGCGAAGCGGCCACCGGCGTGCAGGAGCCGCCGCCGCCCGCGTCCTGGTCGTCGCCGGCCGCGCCCCCGCCGTCGGCGGCCGCGTCCTCCTGCAGACCCGCCGCCCGGGCCGCCTTCTTCACCTCCACGAAGGCGCTGCGCTTCGCCTCGCCCGTCTCGGGGCTGGGCGGCGCGAAGAGGCGGCCGTTCTCTTCCAGGCTGAAGTAGCTGCCCGAGGCGCGGAACTGCTGCGGCGTGCACACCAGGTCCTCCTTGGAGGCGGGCACCGGCCGCTCGGCGAAGCGACCCCGGCCCCCCGCCAGCCCCCCGCCGCCGCCGCCGCCGCCCCCGCCGCCGCCGCCGCCGCCGCCGCCGCCCTCCGCCGCCTCCTCCGCGAACTTCCTCTTCCCCTTGCCGCCGCCGCTGGCGTTGCCGTCGGGACTCAGCTCCGCCTCCTGGTGGCCGCCGCCGCTGCCGAGGCTCCGGACCGGGGAGCAGCTGTTGCCTCCCCCCGAGTTTTCGAGCTCCCGGGCCAGGTTGTGAAAGTCCGTGGAGGGCTTGGCGCCGCCGCCGCCGGCCGCAGGCGGGTTACTGCCCTCGGGGGAGGGGGCCGGGTAGTGGGGGATGGGGCCGGCTTTGCCGAACTTGGGGCCGGGGCCCAAGGCCGTCTCTTGCTGCTGCTGCTGCTGCTGCTGCTGGTCCTTGCCCCCGCCCCCGCCCCCGCCCCCGTGATCCTTGGCGCCCACGCCGCCGCCTTGCTCTTCCTGGGGGCTGGCATCAGCGCTGTGAAGTCTCTTGGGGCAGCGGAAGCGCAGATGCGCCACATAGGGGAACTCAAACTGGAAACGTTGGCTGCATTCCAGGCATGTGTAAGGGGATGACCCTGCTTAGTGAGAAAACACCAAACACACGCGCACGCGCGCACACACACACGCACACACACACGCGTGCGCGCGCACACACACACGCACACCACATGATTATTAAGCATCGTCTCCATACCAGTTTGCCATCACCCTCTGTAAAAATCCACCTTCCAGCTTTCAGGACCTGAGCGCCTACAAAAGAGTATCCTGTCCGACCTGAGCTAACTTTCCCCCCTCATTTGAGGGGAGTGCAGTAATCACACCAAGTGTCCCCCCCCCCGATTTATTCTCATCTATCTGTCCTGGCTTCATCCCAGACTATACCTCCGAAGGTTCCCAGCAGATGCCCTAAGGGAGGACAGGCGCCAGTGCGCCAGAGTGAGCCCCCCCCCCCCCAATCCCTATGTCTCCCCCGCTAGTCAAGGGCCCGGTCGCAGGTCTCGAGCCAACCTACCATTCATTTTGCTGTGGGATCTAGAGGGGCAGAGCAAGAGTAACTCAGTCAGTTCTTTCCCATACCAAACTAGTAACTCCTCGTCTTTGGCAATCCTGCGGAGAGAGCGGTAAAACAGCTGTCCGTTTTTTATATAGGCTTCAAGGTTCTGCTCCTCTTTATCTCTGGCTGATTGGACGAGTCGCAGCCACATTAGACCTTCTGAAGAACCATTTGCCGCTGAGGTGTCTACCTACAGTTTAGGGAAAAAAAAGGATACAAGAGGGTAGGGGCGTGGGAGGAGGGAGACTCTCGTGAGGGTATGAAGCCAGGGGAACCAGGACTATTTCCTTTTTGATATTCTTCTCCAAAGAATTATCTGAGATCAAGCTTAACCATGACTTAACGTGGGATCCATCTTTGTGTTTGTAACCAGCAGACGAGATAGCTGTCCTTTGAAACACTGTATCAATCATATAGATTAAGCTTGGGTTTCATTTATTGGTTGAATATCAAATAAGGAAATTTCTCCTTACAATCTAATTCGTATTAACCTCTTGAGAATTCACTTCTAAGTTATCCCACATTACAAAAGTGTGAGGAATTTTGTTTGCCTCGGAAGTTAAAAAGCAAGCTTAGATCTTAGAAATTATTCTGTGGCATCCATTCATCTTCCTAATTTTGCATTAAACAATTAATAGTTTTTCTTTGTGAAAAAAGAAGAAGAGAGGGTGCCTGGGTGGGCTCAGCGGCTGAGCACCTGCCTTCGGCTCAAGGGGTGATCCCAGAGTCCCAGGATCCAGTCCCTCATCCAGCTCCGTGCATGAAACCTGCTTCTCCCTCTGCGGGTGTCTCTGCCTCTCTCTGTGTGTCTCTCGTGAATAAATAGACTTAAAAAAAATAAAAAGAATAGAAAGCGGGAAGGCTTATATCTTGAAACTCAAACATATGAATTTAATGATATTTTATTGTCAAATCATTAACATTTTCATTAAATACAAATTCTGGACACTAGCTAGCTTCCTAGAAAGAGTAACATTTAGGGGAAAGGAAAGCCTTTGGAACACAAATGCACTCAATTCTTATAATAAAAGTACTTACAGAAAGTATTTAGCATGCAAATGGCTTCTACCCTAGTTGAAATCTCTCAAAGAGTTAAGGAAGTTGTGTTCATCACCAGGAAAGCCCAGAACTGAGGCAGCAATTTAGATCTACCTGGCATTCAAAATCAAATTTTGTCATTTATTCCAGAAATCAGTTGACAATAATTTGAATTTAATTTTCCTTTTCTATTTTTTATGTGTGATATAGGATGTCTCTCATTTTTTCACTTTCTACATTCAGAACAGTTCTCAGCTTGTCAATAGAACGATCCTTGGTCAGTTTTCAACATGGGATTACCCTCATACCCTATGCAGCACTGGCCAAGACTTACCCGGAAGATATAGGGGACTGTTCTCTTGTCCGTGGACTTGAGAGCTATGAAAGCTATGCTGTCATACAGGGAAGTATGGCTCAGGATGCAGGGACCGAATATAGCATTCTCAGGGATGTCGCAGGTGGTGTAAACACTGGTAAAAATATCTGTCAGGCATTGCTGGACAGCCTTGGCATCTCCATCCCAGATGCCTCGCTGGATGCCTGAATCCTCCATCACTGGTGACAGATACACAGGACAAGGAAACAACTTATATTACTCCTTGTTTATACTCCTTTTGCCTCTATGAATCCAAGCAGAACATTTCAACTATTAGACATTATTTTTCTTGAATTTGCCTACTTTTTGCAAAAATAAAGCCAGTGGCAGATTAAATCTGGCATATTTTGAAAATGCCAACTGAGGAATACTCCCCCCGCCGCCCCCCGCCGCCTTTTAAAAATAAATGGAATCGTGGGAGCTCAGAGCTGACCGCTTTTGAGAAGGAAAACGGGGCTAGGAAAGACAGACCACTTTTCTGCATTACCTTAAGGGAGGATGGGCCAGAATTTGGGGAATAAGGGTAGGGGAGAACAATAGGATTTTTTTTTTTTTTCTTACTAGCCTATAGACTTTCCTGACTGAAAGAAACTTCCAACCCTTGGGAGAAAGCTCCTCTCCTCTCTTCTTCTGTATTGAACTGGGTGCCCAGGAGTTGATTTTTTCTTTCTTCCAAAGAGGGGAGCAGCCTTAATAAGCAGGCAGAGACAGCGGAGCATGGAGAATGGATTTCAAGTAGAGTGTCAGGGCCACTGATTCTGTGTCGGCTAACCTTTCTCTGCAGCCTACGGACCTACGTCTGTTCATTACCATAATCCAAGACTGTCCCTCCGAGGCTTTAATTAAAAGCAGCAAGCAGAGGTAATTATTTTTTTCTCGACATGCTTACTTATGGATGAGGGTGAATCCCAGTTACCTTGTTATACAAGGGGGTGGATTGAGTTGCATGTGCCTCATGAAGTGAGCAGGTACAGGGCAGGCCTGAAGTGTCCCCTGATTGAAATACTGCATGTGTAGTGACTGGTGTGTTCTCACTCCCCCACATATGACTCTGTGTGGGCAAGAGAGGGCAGCCCCACTTGGGTAGACCTCTGTGGGCTCCCTGACTATTTAATCCACAGCAATTTAGAATGTTTAATACCTTGATGGAGGGCTCTATTAAGCTGTCACAGACATTTTTTTTTCCTATACCACTGGACACCATTACAAACTTGTTATTTATAAAAAACAAAGCAGGTATTTAAATTTTAAACTGGCTTTGAACAAACTGCATTGTTAACTCTGGCTGATTAAAAGACTCCCCCAAGTTGGGTTTTCCCTAGTAATGGTGCGATAGGCAGTAATTTATGTATGCTTTGTATAAATTAAGTAGCAGGAAAGAGTAGACCTAATTCTTTCCTTGAGAAGCTGTTCATTATGGAATAATATTAGTAATGTCCATTTTTATCTTAATGTCTATTAACCAATTAATCTTGCAAATGTGATTACAAGGTAGAGCTTTTTTCCCCCCCTCTTTTCTAGCTAACAGAGCATAAAACTTTGGTCAGTCTCTTTTTCCATTCACTCTGCTACATCCTCCAAATGTCAAGTATTGAGCTGTTTCTTTCTGCCAGACAGAAATAAGAGAAAATATCCATAAAGTAGAAACTTACTTTATTATATTACAGCCTCTATCTCTGGGTATTTTTACCCCCACACAAAGTAGCCTTTCTGATCTCTAATTGCAAATTTAAATACGTCAAAAGAAAAAATAACACAACCCTTCAGAACCTCTCATCTCCTTTTCAATGGATTCCTATTCTCTCCTTTTCAGTTTCCTCAATTCAGCATTTTATGCCTCAATTTCTCTCTTCCCTTTAAAAGTCTCTTTCACACAAGCGTTTCATTGTGCCGGGAGGTCGCCCCGTCACTTCGGGCGACAGCAGGGACGCAATCATTAACATGCGGTTCTACCTAACAATACGGTGAAAAGATCCTCGCTGCGCCGCGCGGAGAGGGGTTCGCGTCGCCGCGGCGGCCGCCCCGAGCCTGGAGCTGGCCACGGTAACCGCGGGCCGGGCCGAGAGCCCGAGCTCGCCCACCGGCGCGGACGCCCCCGCCGCCCAGCCCTTCGGAGCTCCGCAGCCTGCCGCAGGCCCCGGCCCCCGCCGCGCGAGGGACCCTCCCCAGAGCCCCTGGGCTCGCCCACTGCCCGTCGCTGCCGCCGGCCGCTCGCCCTCCCCGTAGGCAGGCATTGTCTGGCGGCCGCGCGCTCCCCCGTCGCTTGCTCCTCTCGCAAAGTGATCCCCACCCGCTCCTCCCTTTGTATGATCCTATTGCCAGTAGCGAGAGATCCCCTCAACAATTATGCTCCCCTCTCTCCTGGTTGATGACGAGACGGACGACAAAATCGTCCACTCTCCCTACCAAGCCTGCCTTCCTCCCCATCCCCCTCCCACGGCAAAGCACAGACTTACCGGGAATAAGGTCAGGAACGAGTCGCCCAAATAAGGCCACTGGAACCGAGAGATGCGAGCGAGCGTTTCTTTTGCCTATTGTATCAGTGCATTTCCATGTCAAGAGGTGTTGGTGTAGCGGTCTCGTAGGCTGTGCCTAAAGAGAGGAGAGGGAGAGGGAGAGGGAGAAGGAGAGAGAGAGAGAGAGAGAGAGAGAGAGAGAGAGAGATGGAGAGATGGAGAGATGGGGTTGGAGAGATGAGGAGAGAGTAAGAGAGAGCGAGACAGCGAGAGCGCGCGGAGAGAGTTGTACAGATGGACCCGATGCAGTGACTGACTGGCACGCAGACACACACTTTTTGTTTGCTGCACATAATCTGCCCAATGACGCGTGACAGCCCACGTCCCCTCCCTTTAACTCTTTGCTGGGCTGGGCGCTCCCTCCGGCGCCGCCTGCCTCGCAGCGGTCTCTCTGGCCTGCCCGCGCCCCGCAGGTCCTGAGCACCTTCCCCAAGTGGCAAAGCCTCCCTGAGCGCGGCCCGGCCCGTCTCCTCCTAAAGCTTCCGCCCTCTGGGACTGCGAGGAGGGGGAAATCCGTTTCGGGGTCGGAAAGGGAAGTACCAAAAGAACTGGAGCGGGCCTTTCTCCGTGTCTCTTGGCACTTGGAGAACCTCTGGCAGAGAGCTGGCCATCCAGCGCGCCCTCGGAGCCGGTGCGCAGTTCTCGAGTCTGAGTTCAGTAAAGGGGTGGGGGGTGGGGGGTTGCAGATTAGCCTAGAGGGATTCCCTGGCCTGTGAGCCACCGCTGATTTGCGCAGCCAGTAGCCTGAGGGTGATAAGCCGGCGCCAGCTCTCTCTCTTAGAGCGTTCACCCTACCCAGCCCTTCCGAGCGAGATTCAGAAAGGATGCGCTTTGGTGAGAACTTGGCTCAGTCTTCCCTGGGACCCAGAGATGGGGTGAGGAGGATGGAGCAAGGATGCCGCCTGACCTCGGCAGGGGATTTACTGGGGTCATCTGGTCCCAGAACTCGAGTACCTGGGCGAGGGAAGGGTGAGAGGAGGTGGGTGGTAAGAACCCAGGTTACTAGACTCGAGATGTTGCTGCCTTTCCGCTCTCTGCCAGGTGCGTTGCTCGTAGTCCCCGAGGAGGTCCCATGTTGGGGGCAGCCCGTATTCTAAGACCTCAGAGGGGGGCAAAGTAAAAATTATTACCAAGATGGGCTCCAGAGAGCAATTTACATCCAGGCGGTGGTGGGAGAGCGGAAGGGGTTGCGCGGGAGTCTCGGGAGCCTCGTTTGTGCGCTAAGCCACTTAGAGGCGCTGGCTTGCCCCTCTAGTGCAGCAGCTGATGCTAATGACTTGAAGACTTTTAACAGCCTGGAAGTTGACTCCTTCAACAGGGGCCGCAACACATTTTCGCTGGGGAATCTCTGGGTTCTTTTTCGCCTTTCAACTCCTAAGGAAAGAAAGACCTTTAAGTGTGTAGAAGGCTCCACTCTCTTAGCCCCACCCACACCACCACTTCTTTGAAGAGGACAATCTTAGCTTCAGGATAAATCGGATTGTGTAGCCCGCTGAAGTGGACCGAGCAGAACCATGACTTAAGGAGGAGACAGTCTCGTTTTTATCCAGTGTTGAAATAAGGTGAGTGGTTTGGGGGTTGGCAAGGAGCGGCTTAGAAGGAAAAGTTGTGCACAGTGTTGCTTTGATCCCCTCGCAACTGTGAGACGCCCCGCCCTCCGGAACCCAGTGGGGCAGCGAGGGGCGCTCTTCCTCGCCGCGCCCGCAGTCCAAGGAGGCCAAGGAAGGATTTTGCTGAGCAGAAATAAAAATGTGGGAATAATTTCCCGCTACGTGAGTTCTCCTCTTGATTTCTCTCTCTCTCTTCCTCTGTTTCTCTCCCTTTATTTTCAGCCAGTCTTGGTTAGCTCCCACGTCCCCACTAAGTTTCAAGTTTTTCTGATCAGACGGACCTGCTGCCTCGGTGTAAACCGGGATTCCGCAAAAGAAGGGTTGCAAAATCCCCATTTATTAGGGAAGAAGAGGGCAATTTTCTCTCCATTTCCAGGTTAGCTACTAACTTTTCAAAGCTTCTTAAACTGCAATTGTCTTTCATCTTAACCTATCATTTCTCTTTATGCACATATGAACACTTTTATTTGCCAAAGGGCGATTCCAACCAAAGGTCAATGCTGAGGACTCTCACATGTCTGTATATAAGAATCTTGGAGTGTTTTAGCCACTAATTGTTTGATGATTGGATGCTTCATTCATAAATCCGTGCGCTCTCTCTCTCACAAGAAAGTATTCCCACCCCCATCACTTGTTTCAAGAAAGGGTGGGAGAATTAGAAACGTCAAAAGAATTGCCTCAAACATCTGAAAAATAACCCGCAGGGATGAAGAATAGTGGTCACTTAAGTGAATTCAGAGAAGGAAAGGAAAAAGAAGGGGCAGAAGAGGCACAGGTGTAAACAACAGCAGGTGAAGATAAAGAATTAGCCACAAGAGCGTTGAGGTCCCCTAGAAACTACAGCCCGATAGAGCAACAGTGTGTGTGCAGTGCCTATAACCTTAGTTCCATTAAACTGTTGAACAGAGCGGATTGCTCTGTTCAACAATTTAATGGAATTAGAGATTGTGATTTAGAGAATAGAAAGTTTGCCTTTCCCAAGAAAAGTCATCTATTTAAGCCACTTAAAAAAAATACTTCTACATATTGTAAATATAAAAGCATCCACTCCAGAGTGTGGGCATTTAGATAACCTTAAACTTTAAATGGGACACATTTTTCTTTACCCTGGCCTTTCTTTTCTTAAATACACAGGACACTTACATTGTCTCCTTTGAGGTTCTGAAATGTAGACTCCAGATTGTATAAAATTAAAAATGCTTCTGATACCTAAATTGGGGGTGGAGGAGTTTGACCCTTCCAAATCCCAAGCAAGAAAATAGGTAAGATCCTATACATCAGTGAGGGGAGAGACATATTGAGAGTCTGGCCATCAGATATTTACTGTTTCTCTTTTCTGCCCCCTGATTAAGATTTCCCCTACTGATTTCAGGTAAAAACACTAAATAAAAGAATTTCTAACATTCTATGAATCCAAACCAACTCTTTGTCTAATGTATTGAATGACTGCTATAACAAAAAACAAATATGGGTAAGATTAAGCTTGACATTCCTACTTTGAGGGTTTTCCAGTATTTTAGGTGATGCACATTTCCCTGGTAATATAAATGATCTTAATGACTATTATTAATAGGATGTAAAGAAAATATACAAATTACTTTTATTTCTCTAGAAATTTATGGGCTAAAATGGTGCATAAACTACTTTGAAATCACTCTGCATTATTCCTTACTGGAATTCACTGATACTAAATGAAGAATTGAGGCATTTTTATTCAGTTTCAAACAGTACTATAAAAATGCATCTCAGTCAATAGTTTTATCTGGTTCACATGGAACAATGGGTTTATATTTGGAGCTCTTTTCCCTGGGATTTTATTTCCAATTAAATGATTAGGGAGATAACAATGAAGAGTGGAGGTATGTTCACCTTGCTCCACTTTAGCAAGGCTTCGCGCAGTTATGGTAAAAAAAAAAAAAAAATCCACATGTAGACAACTGCGGTATTGTTTGGGAAGAGAAGGCTGGAGAGAGATTGATGAATGATTCCCAAGGTGGTGCCTTTTATGAACTAAGTGAGAGGGTGGAGAAAGGGTAAGAAAAGAAATCTGATTCTTAGTATTAGAATGGGAATGCCCTTTCTCCTCCCAGGGTAGGGAAGTGGGGCCTAAATACCTCAATTTCTGTGATAGGATGCTGGTGAAATCTTGAAGAATAACTTATTTAGAAGAATCATTACCCTTTAAGAATGAAAATACATTGTTTTTCTTTCTCTCTTCCTTTCCAGGTCATGGTTCATCCCCCTCTCATCCTACTTCAAAAGCTCTACACCAGCAAAGCCTCAGCTGTCCAACTGAAAAATAGAAAGAAAGAAAGAAAGAAAGAAGAAAAAGAAAGAGCAACTCATGGTGAAAGAGAGAATGCACTGGAAGACAAGAGGATGGCCAATGAAACAGTGTGTGGAGGCTTTTTCCTAAGCTTATTAATGTCACATAGGGAGTCTCTGGATGGTGCCCTGAAGGTTGGGGGAGGTAAAGAATGGAACTTCACAGAGGGTTGTTGCATTGCACCTTGGAGAAGTGAAACTTTCTTAGAGAATAAGAAACTTTCTAAAGGATAATTTGGAGACAACAAGGGACAGCCTTGCTGAGCTGGATAAAAGTTTACAGGGAGGGGAGCATGGCAATCTCAGTTTGGGTCTATTCCTTGCCTAAGTATTACAGTTGGTTCATCCAGTGATACATAAGTGAATGTTTCCTTGGGTTGGTCCTGGGATAGCCAGACTCTCAAAGGATGGATAATTTTGGAGTCTGGGAAAAGGGACCCCAGTCTCCCAAGTTCAGGGACCATTACTCCTGATTCACATTGTTCTTGCTTCAGCTTTTCCTGTTTCTCAATAAATGCTAGCAGTTTTTAATGCTGCTGCTATACTACAATGATTGCCATTATGATTATAACCTACCTTTCTCAAGTTTATAACTTTCTCAATGAGGAATCTCAAGTTCCACTCACCCTTCTTTTGGGAGTTCAGCTGTGAGCTGGATCATCTTTGAAGACTGTGTAGTTCATTTCCTCTCCTGGATGGGAGCTGTAGTTAACTGACTTAATGGCTTTTGAGTATGACTTCCGGCAGGCCTAGCAAACTGAGGTGATATTGAAGACAACTACCACAAATCTGATCAATGTCTCATTGTCACCTGTGTAAGTGTGACCTGTGAACCACAGATCCAATATCCAGCATCCTGACCCCTTAGATTCTCCCAGCTTTTATGCTACTCTCTATACAATATCTAGAGAGCTGGCAGGGAATATCCTGGTTTTGTCAGATCTGTAGGTTAGAATGTTCTTCCCAGACTCAGACACCACAGCTCCTGAATAAGTCTCAGCCAGAGGAGTAGGGTGGACAGAAGGAAATGTAAGGGCCACAGTCAGCCACTCAGAGCTTCCTCACCCTCTGAGTCAGGCTTTCAGGGCAACTAGGGACCAAGGGCTATCCCCAGTTTCAAATAAGAGAGAGCATTAGATTTTAAGAAGACTGTCTCTAGGCCTTAGGAATGTCACCAAGTTGAGAGGTTCTACATCAAATTTCTTTACACAGCCAGGAGAAGGGACATTATCCAAACAGTACTTGAGTTCTACCTCTTTTTCTCTCCATTTTAGGCTGTGTATAATTCCTGTGTTAAAAAGACAGGTGCTGATTGACATACACTGGATTCATAATAGGAAGACTACCTAGCATCTGATCCCAGCTAGTTCATTCTGAGGTATGGACTTTGCTTTTAAATTGGGCTGCTGGGGGATGAGCAGCATAGAGCATTCCTCTCCTGGGGAGGGAGTCTAGGGACAGTGCACACATGCCCAGGACTTTCTAGCTTGGAATTTGTCCATGGCATACTTTCCTGAAGGCTGAAGAGAGAGACAGATATCTGATTTTCTCTGAGGAAAAGAGAGGCAGAAAAGAAAAAAAAAAATGAAAAGGATTTGAGGAAATAGATATCAATCAGTAACCAACCACAGCACCAGTGATTCATATTGCTTTGTTAGAGCCTTGAAAATATAGTTTGATTTCTTCACAAACTATGCTCTCATACCTAACCTACTCCCCTGATCATATCACATATTGGACTTTTTGATTGCAAACCATCTTTCATGATTTCAATTCAAGTGAACTGCAAGTGTTTCATGATTTAATCCAGGCATATTAATCTAGCATTCATGAGGGAATGTCTCCCCAAGCATCATATGGAAAGCCTATAACTTTTAGTGGATTTTCATAAGCACTTATAAGCTACCCATGTAAGTCTTTCTTCAATTCTAACTGAAAAAGTGGTCTCTCAGAGAATTCAAAGATCAACTTGTTACAAACAATAGTAACTGCATGACTACTATAAACAATACTACTGTATATACATTATAAAATGTCAGAAATGCCCTTTCACGAAGATGGTGCAGAAGGTGAAGAAGGAAACCCCTGCCCCTCCCAAAGCTGGAGCCAAAGCAAAGGTAAGAAAGCTAAGAAAGCGGTGCTGAAAGGCGTGCACAGTCACAAAAAAAAAGAAGATCCACACGTCACCTACATTCCAATGATCCAAGACTCTGCGTCTCCAGAAGGCAGCCCAAATATCCTTGAAAGAGATCCCAATCCCCCCCCCCGCCACCCCCCCCCCCAGAAACAAGCTGGATCACTATGCCATCATCAAGTTCCCCTAACTACTGAGTCAGCCATGAAGAAAATACACACTTGTGACAACAACACACTTGTGTTCATTGTGGATGTCAAGGGCAATAAGCACCCGATCAAACAGGCTGTGAAGGTCAACACCTTGATCAGGCCTGATGGAGAGAAGAAAGCATATGTTCGACTGGCTCCTGACTATGATGCTTTGGATGTTGCCAACAAAATTGGGATCATCTAAACTGAGTCCAGCCGGCTATAAATCTAAATATAAATTTTTTCACCGTAAAAAAAAGTCAGAAATAACAGGCAAGAGGATTGAAAGTTACATTTGTTCTCTTGAACTTGCTGACTGGAAAGCCAGTTCCCAGATTGATTCAA
Organism: Canis lupus baileyi; assembly: GCF_048164855.1. Classification (NCBI taxonomy): domain Eukaryota; kingdom Metazoa; phylum Chordata; class Mammalia; order Carnivora; family Canidae; genus Canis; species Canis lupus. The sequence goes on along the minus strand of NC_132870.1, from coordinate 4,487,362 downwards.
TAGTCTTCTGGTAATTTAATATAAAGGTAACCAAGATATAATTTATAATCTCTTCTAAAGTTCTGAGGAAAATTCAAATTTTAAAAAATAAATAATATCCAGAAATATAAGTAAATTATTCACAAAATTCCAAGAAAAATAAACATATTGAATATAAAGACCCGGATGTTGAGATTTCCTGAAGACCTAGAATTCAGTTTAGGTCTGAACAATTTTTAAACCTAACCAGGTATGGTCTTTTAATGTGTGTGTGTGTGTGTGTGTGTGTGCATGTGCATGTGCGTGTGCGTGTTTAAGCAGGTTGGGAGTGAATAATGTTCAGGTAGCACTTTAAAAAAAACTTTCAAGACTGTCATTTTTCTTGGCTCCATGTTTATAGAGTAGTCAGTGCTCCTTGTTGCATGTTTTCATGTAGGATGGTTTTGAGAAAATAGTTTGTGTGAAGTCCTATAGAAGAGTAATTGTTCCTAGAGGAGCAAAACTGAATAGCATTCTAAAGAATATATTTCCCACATGATTTGAGTATCTACTACCTTGTATGTGTGATCAGATGCCTCAGACTGTTATCTACATTTTAGACTCAGTTTACCTGAGGCCCTAGGAAGTTAATGTTTCTAGATAAGTGGGAATCATCTGAATATGTGAAAATATCTTGGGAAAAGTCAATGTACTGAGTATGGCTGGTTCCATTCTTATATATGCTACAGGCAGACAATTTCTAATGTCTGGAGTCCCTGGTGTTGATGTTTCAGTAAACAGTTCAGTGACAAAGAGTGCAGACAAGGCCAAATAACAGTGATGGGCTTCAATGTGGGTATGTGGGCTAATGAGGTCTCCCTGGGAGAGACTAAGGAGGTTTCCTCTGGGTATCACAGTATCACCAGGGGCAGATACAGCTCCCACTACGTTTGGGATGAGTCACCAAAGTGTAGAGACCCAACACTAGACAGGACCTGGGCAGAACAAGACTAGCCAACTTCAGAGAGGGTGCCTCTCTTAGAAGCAGCCAAAGCAAACCTTAAACCTGGGGGGGGGGGGCGGCGAGAAGAGGCCACGAGGTGTGCTCCCCATACTCCTCGGACTAAGGAGAGAGGAAGTGCCACGTTTTCCGCGTTCTGCAGCCTCCTGCCCCCTCCCAGAATTATTACCAACTTCTGTCTCCTGCTGAGTGCTGAGCGGCACTTTCTGGACCGAAAGGCGTCCTGAGGGCTGGGCTTCAGGGAGCAGCGATGCTTTGACTGATTGCTTGATTGATTTTTTACCACCACCACCACCATCAGCACGACCACGACCACGCTCCTCCTCCCCAGCCCCTTCACAGGTCCTCTTGCAGTAGGTCCACACCGCCCCCTTCCCAGAGGTGTGGGCCTATGTTCTCATCTTTTACGTGCTGGACTGCCAGTCACCTCTCCCAGGCTTGGTTTTTCTCCTCAGCAAACTAAGGCTGGAAAGAGCTGCCTTCCGGGTCGCAGTGAGGACTGAAAACGAGGGTGAACGCGTTTAGGAAAGCCAGTTCCTGAGCAGATGGTAAGGGATTGCTTCCAAGAGCTGGGGTTAGTTTTATTTCAGCCTTGTGCATCCCAGAGAGGTCTTAATGCCTTTGTGAGGGAACCTTCTTCTGACTCAGATGTCTGGAGAACCGACCCTACAAGTCAGGTTCACACCCCGATTCAACCCCGGGGAACTAAACTCCCTGGGTTTGAATCCTGGCCCCTGACTGACGCCCGGGCAGGTAGTTTAACCGGCCTGTGCTTCAGGCCTTCATCCCAGAACCGAGGAGCAGGAGTGGTAAAGGAAATTCTCTTCATAAAGTCGTCGTGCGGCGTGAGGTGGTATCTAGCCTGTGCACAGCACAGTGCCTGGCACCTAGTAAATACGGATCGGGTCGCTGTTGTCGTTGGCACTGCCTTCGCTTCTCCTTTTTAGAAAATCTGGGAATTGTAGCGAGTGCCCTCGCTTTCGAAGCCACTCAGTGAAGGCTAAAGGATTTCTCAAAGTTTCTAGGGAAACCAGAAGGTACTGGACGACGAAGGAAGCAGGAAGAACGTGTTTAGATGTTCAGGGACCCCTTCTACTGCCAAAGGGAGTGGAATGTTCCAAGCACAGGCGGCAGTCCTACTCCTTCCTCCCCTCATTTCAGGAGAGGCAGCGGTTTCGTGCCGGGAGGCCGACTAGACTTCTATTCCTCATCTTCCAGAGTCCTTCCGTTGGAATTGACAGCGGCGCCACGTCAGAAACGCCCGGAAGTCAGGGCAGCGCCACCGCGCACGCAGGGCACGGAGGTGAAGGCGGTGGCCAGGGAAACCTGCGGAACCAGGCCGCCCGCCCTGACGGGGCTCAGGACCTCCGAGCGCCCCGCCCCTCCTCTGCCTCGCAGCGGGCGGGCCGGGGGCTGAGGCGGCAGCAGGCCTTCGCCTCCACACGCAGTCCCCGTCCCGGGAGCGAGGCGGGAAGCGGCGCCCAGGCTTCGAGCTGCGCACGTTCCCACGCCGCCTACCCTCGGCCCCGCCCCCGACGCCCGCACGCGGGCTGCGCGCGGAGCATTGTGGGCCGCACGGCCGACGGCGCCCCGCGGGAGGCCGGGGCTGACGGGCGGAGCTTCCTTCCGCGCCCCCACGCGGTTTGCGCAGCCCCGAGCAGGCTGTTACGTTTGCCCACGCCTAGGGCCTTCAGCTTGGCGAATCTCCCGCCCAGACCGATGCTCTGTAGCAGACGTCAGTTGGGGGGCGGGGGAGGCGGTCCTTATTGCTCTTCCTTGTGAAGGATTCGAGAGGCGGTGGTTGAGAGCCCCGAATTAGGGATCCTAATTCGAACGTAATGTTCGAACGCCCAGATGTAATGTGATGAACGTAATGTTCGAACGCCCAGATGTAATGTGATGAACGTAATGTTCGAACGCCCAGATGTAATGTGATGAACGTAATGTTCGAACGCCCAGATGTAATGCGATGAACGTAATGTTCGAACGCCCAGATGTGCAGTCGGCTAGCTGTGTGTCTTTGAGCAAATCACCCGACCTCTCTGAACTCCAGTTTCCTCGTTTGTAAGATGGCAGAGGAAACATTTATCTCAGTGACCCCGTGGCTATGGGTATTGTGAGAACCACCCTGGGTTCAGATGCCAGCCTGACTACTTGCTTGGGTTAGCTGGCCTCTCTGTGCTTCCGTTTCCTGTGAAGTAAGGGATCAGTGAACTAGGGAATAATGTTCGACTCAAAGGGTCATAATTATATGCAGTAAGCCTGGAAGAGCTTTCAGTCTAACACACTATAGGAGCCCAAACAGTTAATTATTTAAGGTATCTCAATGTCTGCCACTTTGAAACCTAGGTAAATGTCAGCTCTAAGTCTAGGTTTTCCTGCTCCACTTTTTCTCCTCTTGAAAGAGAAACAACGCACAAAGGTGTGTGTGGCTACGTGGGGGTGATAGTGCCTGCAGAATTGGGAAGAACTAGCTTGTGGCAGAAAGTTAGAGGACACTTCTGGATGCTGCATGCCTTTCCTTCTAGCCTTTCCGCTTCAGTTTCTAGGGACAAGGTAAAGGAAAAAGAATAGGAAAGGCAGGAAAAAGGAGCATACAGCATGAAAGATTCTGAACAAAAGTTTCTTGACTAGAAAATGTCATTCCAAATATTAAGGAGACAGGGAGTCTGTCTGAAGTGGAATGGGAGAACCAGGATTGGAACTGGCTTCCATGTCTCTGTGCCTGGCTGCCAGTAGGCATGTTGGGAGCATTTCTGTGTCTTTAGTTATGGCCCCTAGGAGGGGAAGCTGTAAAGGGGGAGATGGAAGAGGGGGTGGCACTGCTCTAGGGGACAGGGTTTGGGAATAGAAGGGGCAAGGGGGTGCAGACTTCTGCATATGCAGGAGGGATGCATTCCTGCAACAGATATAGGGCATATCTGACTCTTGAGAAGTAAAACTCTGGTGAAGGGAAGAAAAAAGATGTAAGGGTCAATTATCTTGGGGTGAATTAAACCTTCAGTGCAGTGTTGGGAGTCTGTATAATCTTATAAGCTTGAAAATTCTATTAGGAGTCCAAAAACTGACATTCACAGACATCCCCTAATCATCCTTGCAGCTCAGACTCTTTCAGAGTAGAGGAGCATACCTACATCACCATATGCCTCATCAGGGCCCCACTTCTTCAATACCAGTGACCTTCTCTGATTTTTCGGATGGGAGCACTTACATTCCTTTTTGTTCTCTATAGATAATAGGATAATGGAGGATGATGTTTTACCCAGGAACTAACAGGACATCCGGGAAAACTGGCCCCAGACAACGTTCAAGACTATACCCTTCTATTTTACTCCCCCCCCACACACACACACTAACGGAGCAGAGAATGCTCATGCAGCAATGGTCACCCAAGTTATGCCATAAACTTCTAGCTCTTAGTCTGCTCTCCCCTCAGACTCTGACTAAAAAAGTGCTATTAGTAGAAAAGAGAATAAAATAAAACCAATTCTTCAGTAGTTCCACCTCCCCGCCACCCCCCCCCCCTCACCACCAGCAAAAGAGACAACTGGTGAGAAGGAGCCACAACTTGGAAAAGATTTATTTTTCCTGGCCATAAATCTCACCCCCTTGTTCCTCTGCCCAGCGAAGCATGATAAAGTCCTTTTCCATAAAGTATTCAGTATTAGAGCCACAAAGCTCCCCCAATCAGTAGCCATCTGCTTCTACCATAACTGCTGCTCCCGAAGCAGGGAAAGCAGCAGCAGAGAAAGGGCACCACTGTGAGGCTGCTGGACAAATGAGGAGACTGAATAGCTTTGGTTTTCCTTGTGTATCTGTATCTATAGAGACAGGAGAAGAAAGGCCGCATTATATTGATACAACAATTGTAAAACAAAACACGGAAGAGGCATCTAAAGGGCAGTATCGCATGCATCAGGGGTCCCCAGATAAAAGGGGAGCTAACAGATTTATAGAAACCTTTAATTGGTTTTCAATTGAAAGCTAAAGAGGCTGGGGCGAAGCTGTGAAGAGTGGCAAAGTGCCCTACTTCAGCTGTCTGGGAAGCGTGATCGATTTCATGGAGGGAGAAAAGAATACTAAACCGTCCTGCGCCTCTGCCAGAGCAGGGAGGGACTCCGTGGTACAAGCATTTCTCTTTGGCCAGGGAGTTATGATATGATCATAATAATAGAATCTCCAAATCTTTTTCTTTCTCTCTCCCCCTCCCTATCTTCTTCCCTTCCTCTCACTCTCCCTCAGACGAGTAGGCAAGTGGAGAGGGAAGGAAAGGATCCGAAAGTAAATCTAACGTATCAATCTCGGGAAGAAATAGACCCCAGCCTAAAAACACCCAGCTTTAAGTCTGTTCATCTGCCAGGAGGGAGGCCTCTTTGACAGAAATAGGAGTCCTACTCTCACCCCACCCAAATCCTTTCCTCTCTCTTGCTCTCTCTCTTGTTTTTTTTTTTTTTTTTTTCCTGCACTCAAACAGAAAAGCTAAAAATCACAGGGGACTCTCCACTTAGTACGGTGAGAAGTCTTTGCTTGCACCCACTGGGGTTATTTCAGAGCAGACGCTCCACTCAGCCGACACCCAGCGCCTTTTCTCAACCCTTTCCTGCCCAGCTGGAGGCAGCCCCCACCAGGCTCCGTTGGCAGTACTCACCCATACAACCCCATCCGTCTGTCTGCATCTCCATCCCTGAGGCTAATTTATTGGCCCGACCCTTCACCATCTTTTTCGATTTCCTAATTAATCACAGATAAAAGGCAATGGTGCAAATTATGATTATGAAGGACTGGAAGATAGGTTTGAACAAAATGGGAGAAGGGAAATATGATTAATTGAATATGATGGTGAAATCTCAAGTGTGAGGAACAGGCCTGGGGAGGGGGGAGTGTCAAACCCTGACCTCTGCTAGCCCGTCCGCCAGCCCTAGCGCCTTCGTGAGGAGGCAGCCGCCAGATTAGGTCACTTGGGGTGCAAGCCTGTGGAAGGAGGAGAACTGGGTTCCCTCTCCCAGCCTCCTCAGGTGCCTGCCACTCAGCTGACTCGCCCTCACCGGCCCTCACCCACCTCCTCGTCCTGGAGAATTTCAGGACCCCCGACCAGGGATTCCACTCCCCGGCCCGTGCGCCTTTTGGCTCAAGCGCACCACATCACTGCATCGATGCCCCTCAAGTTTCTCACAGCTTTCTGACCTTTGAGCATTCCTCTAGTGAGACCGACTCTTCGTGAAATTTCAGGAAGACAAGTCTAGTAGGTCAGAGATTGTATTTGTTCGTGGAGGGGATTAATAAAACCCCTTTCCGATGCCGCTTTCCAGAATTACATTCGGGATTAACAGCAGACCCGGCACGGGCACACATTTTGCATTCACTGCTGGTTGTGATTAATGTTTCCGAGGGGATTTGTGCGGGGAGCTTACGGGGCGCGCTCTGGGGGGTCTGATGCCCGAGGCCCGCAGGGCAGGGCAGGGCAGGGGCGTGCAGAGGGTCTGCGGGCACGCGCCGGGACGCGGGGGATTAGACAGAACCTCAGACGCGCCCCCCCGCCCCCTCCCCCTCCCCCCGCAAAACTGCTTTGGAGGAGAAAGTGGGAACCTCCCGGGAGCGAGGCTTCTGGCGTCTGGGGATGTGTGTGAGGGGACGATGCCCTCGAGTGGCCTGGCTTTTGGGTGGATGAAAGGAGCCCAGGACCAAGCGTCCGAATTTCACAAAGGCGTCCTCCAAGAGGCGTTAGTTAACTCCCGACGGCTTGCGGGGGCAAGCGCTGCCCCGAACGCGTCACTCACCGGCACGTCAGGGGGCGCCCGCCCGGCCTGTACGGGAAAGGCCACAGCCCGCGGGTCTCAGGCCGTCTACGCGGGCACTCGGAGAAGCGTCCGTCTGTGGAGCGGAGCCGAGCTGAGGCGTGGGAGGCGCGCCCCCTCCCACCACGCCCCAGTGGGCGGACAACCCGTTCCCGAGCCAGGGAGGGGGCGGGGAAGGTGTGGAAAGTTCCAGAAGGTTAGGAGGGACACGGCGAGTAGGGAGGCCGGCGAGAAAAAAGAAGCAAATAGGAGAGGAGAGGAGAGGAGAGGAGGGCGGGGGAGGGGAGCGCGGGAAGCGGGGCCCGGCCGGGCGCATTACCGCTCTGTGGCAGGAGGGGGCGCCCTTCCGGCCCGCACAGCCTCTGGGCAGAGCCCGCCTCCCAGCGCCTCCCAGCGCCTCCCAGCGCCTCCCAGCGCCTCCCGGCCCCGGCTCAGGGCAGCTGGGCGCCCCCTCCTGGCGGCTGCGCGGCCGCTCCCCGCCGGCCTCGCTCGGGTGCTCGGGTGCAGCCGGCGCTCGGCCTGCGGCGCGGGGAGGAAGGTCGGGGTCAGAGGGGGCGGGGCGCTGTGAGGGCGGTCAGGCTCGCCCCCCGTTCCGCACCCCGACTCGGCTGCCTCACCTGGGCCTGCGGGGCTCGGCCCCCGCGCGCCCCGCGGCCGCCCCGCCCGGAGCCTGCCCCCGTGCACGGCGCTCGGTGCCCGTCGCGGCCGCAGCAGCTGGGGGGAGGGAGGGCGAGGCCGCCGGCTGCTCTGGGCGGCGTCTGGGGGCCCCGAGCCCCACGCGAGGAGCAGCCATCTGGAGCCTCGGCGGCGGGCGGGGTGAGGCTCGGCCTTTGCAAAGGGGCAAAGGACGGGGGTCTGCGGGCGGGAGTGTGTGTGGCAGAGGGTCGGGGGTGTGGCTCTCGCGGAGCAGCGGCAGGGGCCTGCCCCAGGCGAGCCCGCAGTTCCGGGGGCAGCTCCGACCCGCAGGGGCCTACCGGGCAACCCCTTCGTCGCCCCTGGGGATGGGAGTGCGGCGAGCCGGGCAGGGGGGCGGGGTGGGGGCGGGGCGGGGGTGCTGGGGCGGGGGCGGGGCGGGGGCCCAACACCCGAGCGCTCGCCCGCTTTCGGTGAGAAGCGGTTTCCTCATTTCCCTTTCCTCCCACTTTGCACGTTTCACTTCAGGAGCCGGTCCTCTCCAGCGGCGTGGATTTGGGGACGCCCACACACTAACTACCCAGCCAGAACGTGGGACGGGCACTGACAGGATATCACTCTTGGGGATGAACACACTCTAGTTTCCAGTGGACAGTGGAAGAGGAAGAGGATGGAGTGAAGAAAGCTCTTGCACCTTTAGGGTAGGGAAGGAGAGAACGGGGTGGGGGTGCGGTGGGGGGGTAGGAAGTGTGGTTTCTTCCCACCCCTCCTTTCATTTCAGATCCTCCTGCCAGTGTTTTTATATCTTGAGCTTAAAAAAAAAAAAAAAAAAAAAGAGAGATCCCTTTCCCTGAGTTCGAATGGAAGAGTGGACCAAACTCAAGGAAGGAAAAAGGTGTGAATATGGAAGAGAGCCAAGGGATCTATCTGTTCAGGGAGCTCAAGCTCTCCAGAGAGGCCCTCGGCCCACTGTAAGGGAAGCTGATTGGGTGTATGGGCGGTGGCGGGAGATCTGAATTAAAAAAACAAAACAAAACCAAAAAAAAAAAAACAGACCCACTTCCACCCCAAGGCATTAAAATATATTCCCCTCCCCCAGCTGCCTGGTGTCCGGCAGAATGGCATTATGTAAAAGATCTGGCATGTCACCCAGTGGCACATCTGGTAGGTGTAGATGGCATTCATTAGCACAGGGCTCCTACTCTGCAGCATGCCAAAGCCCTGACAGAGATACCCGCTGCCAATCATTCATTTGCTGCCAGCGGCCGGGCGGGATGGCTCCCTTCCACCCTGGCACCAGGACTGCGGGGAAACAATGTGTTGCGATATGAAGAGATGAAAGCAGAGCTGAGGATGCAAGGCACCCAACAGATGTATCCCGTGAGGAGATAACGGTGCAAAGAGTCATTTAGCAAGAAAGCATATGCAGGATATCAGGAGGGAGGCTTGGGCAGGGGTCTGCCTGCCTAGGTCTGAGCTGAGACAGGGGCAGGGAACCCCCTTGGAAACCCCAAAGTTCAAGTTTGTTCTCTACATACAAACACCAATCTCCCCAGCTCTAACTGTAAGACCCCCTCCACATCCTGTGTGTACCTCTGTTTATATAACCAGCTCCAAAAAGGTGAACTGTGGTCCTCCTCAAGTCTTTATTACCAATTTAAGAGAACTTTTAAAACTGCTGATTTTAATGTTGCACCATTCTCTTTGCCTTGTAATTTGAGAAGGAAAGGAAACTGTCAAGCTGTCTCCTGAATTCTAAAATGATAAAGTGTGTTGGGACTAAAGTGTTTCATACAATAGCAGCATGGTTGGAGACAAAAAAAAAGCTAAAGGTCTTGATTCCTAGCCTTTCAAAAGGGATAAAGATGAACAAAAGAAAGCAAAGAGGATTATTAAAACGGCAAAAGATGGATAAACATAAAATCTAGAATAAAGCTTGCCTCTGAGGTTGTCCTTTTCCTTAGGCTGGGTGGCGATTACCTAGCTGGTTAGTGCATTGTTTTTCATTATATAATGCATATATTTTATAAATATTCTTTTTATCCATCCAACATATTTAAGCAACAAGAAAATTCAGAGGTTTGAGGGTTTGCAGAATGAAATTTTTATGTTAAGTCTGCCAGTTATTTATTGAATATGTACTTGTACAAAATTATAATACTGTTTTTAGTATAAGTACATATTATAAAATATTTGGGGCATTCTTATACTGGTTCATGGTCACAGGATGACTGCCATAATTCCAGACATCACACCATTGTAATAAGCATGAAGAAGGGGACGGGGCAAAAAAAAAAAAAAAAAAAAAAAAGTTATTTCCTTTTATCAGTAAAGGAAAAAGTCCATTTTTCATTAGCCACACCTGGGTCATGTGGCCACAGATACCCACGAAGGAGTCTGGGGGAACTAGCCTTGAAGGAGGAAAAAGATAGGGATAAGGGAACTGAGAATGGTTATTGAGTTGTAGCCCAGACTGTTAGCCAAAGAATTGAAGGCAAAGAAGACTTAATGTTAGCACCAGGCAAGAGCAGATTATCAAGTTTTATCATTGTTTTAAATAAGAGTCTCTTGTTCTCACTATAGTCATTAAAACTGATCAGTTAGGGATGCTGTACTTGAATTTAGCAATTTGTGAATTTCATCAAATTCTATTTCAGAATAAGGGCTCAAGCTTAATCAATATAGTCATAATAAAATAGCTGACATAAAATATGATTTATATTTAAATAAAGTCTTTGGAAAAAATAGAATGTGTATACAATTATTTATTTATTTATTTAAAGATGTATTTATGTATTTGAGAGAGAGTGTGTGAATGCACACAAGTTGAGGGGAAGTGCCAAGGGTGAGGGAGAGAGAAACTCAAGTCGACTTTGCACTGAGCATAGAACCCAATGCAGGGCTCCATCTCAGGATCCTTAGATCAGACCCCCGCTGAACCCAAGAGTAGGATGCTTCAACTGACTGTACTACCCAGGTGCCCCTGTTTACAAATTTAAATGAAATAAGGAAAATGGCTTTTGTTAGGACTAGAGTTTTATTTGTTTTTTATTTATTTATTGTTTTTAGGACTAGAGCTTTAATCCTAACTCTGTGGTTTACTAGATGTGTGACTTTGGGCATTTTACCCATCTAAATCATGTGTCCTTACCTGTAAGTGTGTAATAATGTTAATAAAGTCTTACAGGGTTATGGTGAGGTTTAGAAATAATGTCACACATAGATTTTAAAAGATAGTAATTATTAAGGACCCAGAAGGAAATTGAATGAAGTCCTAATGAAGAGACTATTTACAAAGATGTGGTCATGGTTATGGGAATAAATGAGATGATGAAGCACACAGAAACAGTTTATCGAGAAGGTCTCATGAGAGAAATTAGTGTTTCTAGAGCTAAGTAAGAACTAGAACCTTGGAGGGGCCAAGTGAGAATCATAGAGACACAGCTAATGCCAGAGAAGCAGTAGTATAGCAAGGAGGAGACAGGGAAGAATACCAATCTCTCTTTTCAAACCTTCCAGTTTCATGTTGACATCTAGCATTGGCCAAACCCAATTGGAAACTAGGTGGTAACATGTTGGAACATGGTGAATGGTCAATTCTGCATGGGTCAGCTTCTGAGGACACAAAGCTGGGCATAGAAGGATGGAGAATAGATCTCAAGGAGACAAATGGAGAATAGCACACAACTATTATTATTCATAAATAAAATGCTCTGAGAATCCTCTCTGCAAATATATTTTTAATTCACATTTCCAACTGAAAGCAAAAACTTAGCAGGCTTTGTAAACTTAAGCAACCAAGTTTTTAAGAATCATCTCTCAGAGTTCTTTGGCTGAAAGGGTCCAACTAGCACTTATGAGAGATTTCCAGAGGTTCTGGCATGCTTTGCAAGCCAAGACCTGGGAGAATTTGAGAGTACGCTCTATTAACTTCCTTTTGGGTATCCCCAGGTCTCTCATCATTTTGTGGCTTCCTGTGTCAAGATCAGTCTTGCTAGGTCTGGTTAGTCATTTGCTTACTGTTATTTTCAAGGAAGCCAGCAAAGCTTCTGCAAAAGGTGACTACCTCATAACAAATCAACCCCACAGCAACAGAAAGTCCTACTAACGTCTTCTCTTGAGTTGAGAGTCTATGTGGACTTCATATTGAAGTAACTTTTCCTCTTTCTAACTTTGCCATCCCTATCTTTTCCTCCTAAACCTGAACTAAACCATAGATAAAATGATGAAAGAGGACGGTAGTGGAGGAACACGTTTCTTTCCTCATTTTAGATAAATTTTATAACTAGAATCAGTTTTGAGTGTTCACTCTAGATATTAACATAAAAGCTTCATTTTGGAATTTCTAGAAACTAAGAGTTTGAGAAATTGAGTGTACTGGTATAGATTTAGAAGTCACCATTTTAATGGAGAGAAGCAAGTTAACTCTAGAAAAATTAGTGACAAGCAAGGATGAATACTTCTGGACATATTATGTACAACTAAACAATACAGCTAATGGAAATTGATCAACTTCTGTCATGATAGCATGGGGAGCTCTCCTGAATCGCCCCCCCCCCCCGGGAAATTAGTGAAAATTATATATTTGCAAAAGATGGTCATTTAAAGCCTCTGGAAATAGCCCTGAAGGCAAACAGCAAATTAAGAAAGGTCTAAGCAAGAAAATTTATGAAAATTTGGTAAAATGGATGAAAGTCTGTGGTATTTGAGCCAAGACCACTTTCTTCCTACCTCTTCCTAACTCACTGGGCATTGACTCACTCAGACTGTTGCAACCAAGAACATAGGGCTCCCTTTATCCTCCAGGTCCTTACTGGAGGATTTTCTTTGCAATGGGAGCAAGAGTTCTGCTTTTCTAATCCTGCCCCTAGCTACTTGTTGCTGAGGCTAGGTCTCAGGTGAGTGTGGTTAGGAGATTCAGAGCTTCTTCCTTAAGACCAACCCTTACTTGTGGAATAGAGGTTCTACTTTGGGTATGGCACATTGGGAATCCCTGGATCCTGAGAGCCCTTCCCTCAGTCCTTGAGGGAAAGATTCTGTACCAGGAGAAGAAGCTGAGAGGACTGCTGGCTGCTGCCCCTTCCACCCCCACAAGCACTCATCTCCTAGGGTAGAGGTTTCAGTCAGAAGCTTTTCATTGTTCCTACCCCCAGAGCCCTGGCTCAGAAATTTTGACTGTGGGTAGAAGGGGAAAACCAGGTCTTAAAGCAGATAGCTACTAATCTCTTTCTGAAGAAAAAAAAAAAAAAAAGATTTCATTTGCAACAGAGTGGGGAAGTTTAAACCTAAGAATTACTTTCGAAGAACAAGAACAGTAGAGGTTGTAGGGTGCCTGGCTGGCTCAGTTGGTAGAGCATGTTACTCCTGATCTTAGGGTTGTGAGTTCGAGCCACAGGTTAGGCAGAGAGATTACTTAAAACAAACAAACATGTAGGTTGTGATAAAAGGCAATTGGAAAGGGGATTTAGTATAGCCTAGACTGTAAGTCAGCTAGTTTGTATGAATTAACTGCAGAATAAGAGTTCAAACACTGATCTCAGAAACAGTTCTTTCCAAGGAGCCACAATATGATTGGATTAGTTTGTGGAGAAATTCTGCTCCTGGGAACTGTTCATTTTTCTTTTTTTTTCCAGCTTTATTGAATTAAAATTGACAAATGAAATTGTATATATTTATAGCACATATGGGAATGATTTGATATGCATATACATTGTGAAATGATTATCATAATCAAGTTATTAATGCATCTATTACCTCTTAAGCTTACCTTTTATTGGTGAGAATACTTAAGACCTACTCTTTGCAAATTTCAAGTATATGATACAGTATTATTAACTGTAGTCACCATAATGTGCATTAGATCTTCAAAAGTTATTCATTTTATAACTGTAAGTTGGTATCTTTGACGAACAATTCCCTATTTGCACTTCCTCTCTCCCCCACCCCAGCCCCTTCTGTCTCTATGAGTTTGGCCTTTTTCATTTCTTTAATATTTATTTATTTATTTATTTATTTATTTATTTAGGAGAGAGAAAGAGAACATGTGTGAGCAGGGGGAGGGACAAAAGGAGAGGGGCAAGCAGACTCCCCACTGAGCAGGGAGCCCAATATGGGCTCAATCCCAGGACCTTGAGATCATAACCTGAGTCAAAGTCAGATGCTTAACTATCTAAGTCACCTAGGCACCCCTATTTCTTATTTTTTTAAAGATTTAATTTTTAAGTAATTTCTATACCCAATGTGGGGCTTCAACTCAAAATTCAGAGATCAAAAGTCATGTGCTCCACTGACTAAGCCAGCCAGGTGTCTTGGTGTATTTTTAAATGATCTAAGTGAAATTATACAGTATATGTCTTCCTATTTTGGTTTATTTCACTTAGTGTAATATCCTCCAGGTATATTGTACCAAAGTGGTAGGATTTCCTTCTGTTTATGGCTGAATAATATTCTGGTTTTGTGTGTGTGTCTGGTACCAAATGTTTTTATCAGTTCATCCACTGACAGACTCTAGCTATTTCCATATCGTGGCTATTGTGAGCAGTACTGCAGTGAACATGGGAGTGCATATTATCTTTCAAGATACTGATTTTGTTTCCTTTGGATATACACCTAGAAGTGAGATTGCTGGATGTTATGATAGTTCTATTTTTAATTTTTTGAGGTACCTCTATACTATCTGCCATAATGGCTATACCAATTTATATTCCTACCAACAACATGTAAGTGTTGCCTTTTCTTCACATCCTTGTCAGCACTTGTTATCTCTTCTTTTTGCATAATGGCCATCCTAACAGGTGTGAGGTGATATCTCATTGTGATTTTGATTTGCATTCTTCTGATGATTAATGATATTGAGCATCTTTTCATGTGTTTGTTTTTTAGCATCTTTTGTGTACCTGTCTACTTAGGTGTTTTCTTCATTTTAAAATCAGATTATTTATTTTGTTGCTATTCAGTTGTAGGAGTTACTTTTTTTTTATTATTGATCACATATCAGATAAATGGTTTGCAAATATTTTCTCCCATTCCATAAGATACCTTTTTAATTTTTTATTTGTTTTCTTTGTTGTGCAGAAGATTTTTCGTTTCATATAGTTCCCCTTGTTCATTTTTGCTTTTCTTGCCATTAGACTTCAATACCTGAGTGTGGTCAGGAAAGGGTGGTAGAGAATCTTACTAGCTAGCACCATTGTCATCCCAGAGTGATTTCAGGATGTGCTTCCTGATCACAGAGCATTAGAGACCTAATATTGTGTGTGTGTATGTGGGAGGGATAACAATAACAAACTTGAGTCAGGGAACTAATCCCAGAATTGCCACAATGTAGTGTGTAAGCTGTTTAGTTCCCAATAAAAAAAATTCCAAGGCATGAAAAAGAACAGGAAAGTATGACCTATATACTTGATAAAAAGCAGGCACTGAAAATGCCTATAAAAATGACCAGATATCTTATAAAGGGCTAGTATCCAAGATCTATAAAGAACTTACCAAACTCAACATCCAAGAAGCAAACAATCCAGTCCTCAAATGGGCAGAAGACATGAACAGACATTTCTCCAAAGAAGACATACACATGGCCAACAAACACATGAAAAAAGTGCTCCACATCACTTGTCATCAGGGAAATACAAATCAAAACCACAATGAGATACCACTTTACATGGATGAGAATGGCTGAAATTAACAAGGCAGGAAATGGCGAGGTTGTGGAGAAGGTGGAACCCTCTTACACTGTTGGTTGGAATGCAAACTGGTGCAGCTACTCTGAAAAACAGTGTGGGAGTTCCTCAAGAAGTTAAAAATAGAGCTTCCCTTTGACCCAGCAATTGCACTACTGGGTATTTACCCCAAAGATACAGATGCAGTGAAACAATAGGACACCTGCACCCCAGTATTCATAGCAGCAATGTCCACAATAGCCAAACTGTGGAAGGAACCACAATGTCATTCAATAGATGAATGGATAAAGAAGATGTGGTCTATATATACAATAGAATATTACTCAGGCATCAGAAAGGACCAATACCCACCATTTACTTCAACGTGGATGGAACTGGAGGGCATTATGCTGAGTAAAATAACTCAATTGGAGAAAGACAATTATCTTACGGTTTCACTCATATTTGGAATATAAAAAATAGTGAAAAGGACCATAAGGGAAGGGAGAAAACTGAGTGGGGAAAAATTAGAGAAGAAGACAAACTATAAGAGACTCCTAACTCTGGGAAACAAGCGAAGGGTTGCAGAAGGGGAAGTGGGTGGGGGGAAACCACAACTCAACACACTGAAAGTGTGGAACGTTTCCTGATGGGGTTTTCACTGTAGGAGAGAGTAAAGAGACACTTGTGGTAATATATCTACATTCTGCTTGAACTGATGAAATATGCATCCTAAGTAGGCTGTGAAAAAATGACTATCTTATAATCCTTAGTGCAGTTGCTAAAAAGTTAAGTAGAAATATAGTGAAAAACATAATGGATAAATTGAATAGTCAAAATGTTTACATAACTGAAAATAAGTCAGGAAAGGGAAAATAGAGGAACAAAAGTCAGATAAATGAACAAAAAAGGAATAATAAAATGGTAGACCTAAATTTAAACATATCACTAACTACATTAACTGCAAATGGTCTAAACACATCAGTAGAGGGATGCCTGGGTGGCTCAGTGGTTGAGTGTCTGCTTTCGGCTCAGGGCGTGATCCTGGGTCCGGGGATCCAGTCCCACATCGGGCTCCCTTTGAAGAGCCTGTTTCTCTCTCTGCCTATGTGTCTGCCTCTCTCTCTCTCATAAATAAATAAATAAATCTTAAAAAAAACACATCAGTAGAAAATACAGAGACGGTTAGAATGGATTAAGAAAAAATAAACCATAAACCAAATTTATGCTCTTACAAAAACAGTCATTTTAAATATAATGATATATATATATAGATTAAAAGTAAAAAGATAAATAATGCCTGAAAACAATCAATAGAAAGCTATAGTGGCTATATGAATAGCTTACATAGATTTCTTAGCTAAAAAAGTACCAGGGATAAAAATTATCACTTATCATAGTGAAAAAAGGGACACGTTATCGATAATTCATAATAATCTTAAATCTGTGCACCTGATAACAATGCTTTATGTTACAGAAAACAAAACTGATAGAAGTGAAAGGACAAATAGGCAGTTACACAATTATATTGGAGACCTAAAAATTCCTCTCATAGTAATAGTAGAATGAGTAGAAAGAAAATCAACAAAGTTGTAGAATAATGGAACATCACCATCAAACAGCTGGATTTAATTTTTAACTTATGGAACACTTGACCAAACAACAGTAGAAATATTTCTTTCCACATGCACATATACACTTGCCCAAATACATCATATCCTGGAACATAAAACAAAGTTAGCAAATATAAAGTAATCAGAAAAATCTTAAGTATGTTCTCTGACCATACCAAGCAAAAATCAGATATATCAGAAAGATAGTAAGCAAGAAACAGACATCAGAAAGTTAATAGGAAAATTTCCAGACGCTTAGAATTCAAATACATATCTAAACACTCTATGAATCAAATAAGAAATTTTAAGAGAAATTATAAAATATTTTGAAATGAAGGAAAAAAATATCAGAATTTGTGGAATATAGCTTAGGCAGTACTTAGATGGAAATATATAACATTAGATGTTTATATTAAAAAAGAAGAATGATCTCAAATCAATAGCCTAAGCTTCCATTTTAAACTAGAAAAGGGAAAATAAAGTCAAAAGAAGTAGAAGAAAATAAGATAAGAATAGAAATAAAAGAAACTTTAAAAAGAAACAAAATATAATCAATGAAAACACAAGATGGTTCTTTCAAAAGATTGATAAAATAAGACACCTCTAGGAAGACTGACAAAGAAAAGACACAAATTGCTAATATCAGGCATGGAAAAGGAGATATAACTACAGACTCTGGATAATAAAAGGATACTAAGCTAATACTATAAAAAACTTGACAAATTCATGAGGTTAGATGAAATGCCAGTGCTGTGACAACCATAAACTACCAAAACTCACCCAAGATGGAATAGATACTCTGAATGGTCCTATAACTACTAAAGAAGCTGAATTCATAATAACAAACAAAAAAAATCATTTTGAAAAAGAACTCTCCATGCTTATATGGCTTAAGTGGTGAATATATCAAATGTTTAAAGAAGACATAACAGAAATTCTACACAATTTCTTCCAGAAAATAGAAGAGAGGGAAATATATCACAGTTCATTGTGTGAGACTAAGATATGAAACCGAGACGAAGGCAATACAGGAAAAAATTTCACAGATCAATATCCCTCATGAACATAGACACAAAGTCCCTAGTAAAATATTAATAAATTGAATCCAGCAATATATAAAATGAAAGTGACACTAAAGAAAAATGGATTCCTGGGACACCTCGGTGGCTCAGTGATTGAGCATCTGTCTTTAGGTCAGTCATGATCCCAGGGTCCTGGGATTGAGTCCTGCAACAGGCTCCCTGCAGGGAGCCTGCTTCTCCCTCTGCCTATGTCTCTGCCTCTCTCTCTCTGTGTTTCTCATGAATAAATAAATAAATAAATCTTAAAAAAAAAAAAGAAAAATGGAATTAACTGGACTCAATTTGCAGGTTGGACACCAAAACGATGTAATTTGATGTGGTATCATGTCCAGGAGTGAACAGTCAAGAAAGAATTCTTGAGATGTTTTCAGTGCAAAAAAGGTAGTTTTATTAAAGCACAAGGACAGGATCCAGGAGCAGAAAGAGCTTCACTTGAATATTTCCTATGATTGGAAAAAGGAAGAAATGTCCACTTTTATTGTTACTATTGAACATCATTCTGGCAGCCTTAGCCATTTCAATAAGGCAAGAAAAAGAAATTAAAGATGTATGGTGTGGAAAGAAAGAAATAAACTGTCCCTGTTTATAGATGACGTTATTTCCCCACATAAGTAATTTCTAGAAATTTGTTTTCAAAATTTTAGGACAAATATATATGTTAAGCAAGGTCACTGGATGCAACTTCAAAAGATAAGTACACAAAACAATTGTTCTGCAATGAACAATTAGATACCCAAAGTTTTTAAAATTAAAGAAGTTTTGGACAGAAAGGAAAATACCTGCAAATAAATCTAACTGAACTGTGCAGTATCTTTATGCTGAAAACAAAATGCTGACAAAAGAAATCAAAATTTAAATAGTAGATATTCCTTAATTATTAATTGGAATACTCAATATAGGAAAGTTGTTAATTTTTCCTAAATTAATACATAGATCTAACATGATGATTAAAGTTACATAAGGATATTTTGTAGACATTTTGTAAAATATTTATAGAAAGACAAAGGAAATAGAGCAGCCAAACCAATTTTGAAAAAGAAGAATAAATTTAGAGAATTTACAGTACCTGAATTCAAGACTTACTATGAAACTACAGTAATCAAGGGAGTGTCATCTTGGCAAAAGAACAGACAAGCAGGGACGCCTGGGTGGCTCAGCAGTTGGGTGGCTGCCTTTGGTTCAGGTCGTGATCCCAGGGATCTGGGATAGAGTCTCGCATTGGGCTCTCTGCAAAGAGCCTGCTTCTCCCTCTGCTTATGTCTCTGCCTCTGTTTCTCTCTCTCTCTCATTCTCTCTCTCTCGAATAAATAAATAAGTCTTAAAAAAAAAACAGACAAGTAGATCAATGGAACAGGATAGAAAATACAGAAATAGATCCATACAAACACAACCATTTGATTTTTGGCAAAAGTACAAAAGTTAGAGAAAGAACAGATTTTTTGACAAGTAATGTTGGATGATTGGATAATTCATATCCAAAAAAGACCTCCAAAAGAAAACAACTAAATTTCACACTTTATACCAATATTAATACAAAATAGATCAGCTCTAAATATAAAGCCAAAAACTATAAAACTTTTAGAAGCACATCCTAATGAACTGGTATTAAGCAAAGAGCTCTCAATCATAATGTCAAAAGCATGAGTGATAAAAGAGAAAAATAACTTGGACTTAATAAACAAACGGCCTTTATATGGGCAACACTTTGGTGGGTTTGAGTGTGAGATGGTCCAGAGGCCACACTTTGAGGGCTACCACTCAAAAGGGAGAAGGGTAAGGGAACTTCTAAGGGCCAGGAGATAGGAGAGGTAATGTTGCTCAGCATCCCAACAGGATTCTTTAGGTCAGAGAATTCTGTAAAGCAGCAACAGTTTAGTATGTTTGTCTTATCTATGGCTAATACATGTTGTGAGCAATTTTATGGGATACCAAAGCAGGCAGGCTTGATATGGCTAAAAAATCTGCTTATTTGGGGTAAGTTTAAAACAATTGGTTGTATAAAAATTTGAGTTTGACTCTAGTGGGGTTTGGAACTAATGAGTTTCAGCCCGTTAAGAAGTAAGTAACATAGAAGACAATATACGGAGGCCATCTCTGGCTCATGTATATAACAATTGGGTAAAGGGCAGTGGCTGGAAAACATCTGAGCACATACTAGAAAAAGTCTAGATTGCTTTGAGGAGACTGTTGGTAGAAATATGGATGCTAAAGGCAATTCTGGTAAGGACTCAGAAGGAAAAGGGGAACAGATTATTGGAAACTGAAGGAATTTTATATATAACTGAAGGAATTGTTATATAGTGGCATAAAACTTGGCTGCATTGTGTTCTGCTGTGGTGGAGAAAACAGAAATTGTAAACGATAAAATTGAATATGTTGCTGAAGAGATTTTCAAGCAAAGTACTGAAGATTCAGCCTGGTATTTTCTTTCTCCTTAGTAAAATGCAAGAGGAAAGAGATAAATTAAGGAAGAGACTGCTAAGCAAAAAGGAGCTAGCACTTGATGATATCTGAAGTTCTTGGCCTGTCGAGATTTCAAAGGATGCTAACATTAGGAAATTTGCTACTACGGAAGCATGTTCTGGAGATGGCTGGATAAACTCTTGCTTAAACAGTTAGGGTATTACAACCCATGGATCCACTCGATCATCTCAGTAGAAGACAGGAGAGATGGGGTTATCCAGAAAATATCTAATGCTGTAGACACCTGTGACATACATGAGAGACCCACATGGTTTTTGAGAATGTTATATCAGCAGGAACACTGCTAACTTGGATGGAAAGGGACAGAGACAGGACATAATGAGAGAAAGCTGTTGGGCTTCCAAAATTACTCAAGCAGGAAATTACAACTGCAAACATATGCTACCCTTCAGAAAAAGTAATAATGATTCCAAGGGTAGAGCCACTGCAGGTTTACAGAAGCCTATGGAGTCTCAGTGGGCAGAGCATTAAGTCACAGTGTATTATTCACAAGTATTAAAATTTAACAGAATTTTTCATTATGTATTTCAAACTTACCCGGGACTGGTGACCTCTTTATTCCTTCCAGTGACTCCTTGACTCCCTTTGGAAATGGGAATGTCTACCCTGTCTATGTCTAATATCTATACCTATCTCATCATTATATTTTAAAATTCAATAACTTGTTTTCTTGTTTTACATGTCCGCAGAAGAAAAACTTTTGTCCCAGGTTGGATCATCTTCAGAGTCTAACCCATACTTGATGTAGATAATGAGATTTGGGACTTTTGAGCTGATGATAATTATATGAGGTTTGGGCCTTAGAGTTGATGCTGTAAGGAATTGAGACTTTGGAAGAGGTTGTTGGGATAGAGTGAATGTATTTTACATGTGAGACAGATGTGAATTTTAGGGGGCAGAGGGTATACTGCAGTATGTCTAACAGTGCCACTTTCCAAAATACATGTCCACATTCTAGTCCCTAGAATCTGAGAATGTGTTCTTATTTGGAAAAAGGGTTTTGTAGAAGTAATTAAGTTAAAGATTTTAAGGTGAGATCATTCTACATTACCTGAACAGACTCTAAATCCAATGACAAGTGTTCTTATAAGAGACACACAGAAGAGAGACATGATACAAGACTGTGAGAAGGGCATGGGAAGACAGAGGGAGAGACTGGAGTTATGCAGCCACAAGTTAAAGAATGCCTGGAGCTGTCAGAAGTTGGAAGAGACCAGGAAGTTTCCTCTCTTAGAGACTTTAGAGAGAGCAATACCTTGAATTTGGACTTCTAGCCTCCAGAACAGTGAAAGAACTCGTATCTGTTGTTTTGGTACAGGTTTATAGTAATTTGTTATGGAAGTCCTAGGAAACAAATATACCTACCTTGCTATGGCTTTAGGATTAGGAGGTCTGTTAAGGGAGGATCATGCTAGCATTACAGAAGAGTCTTGATGTACATTTGGTTTCTTTGTGTAGGTGTGGGAGCCTGAGCTTCTTGGTTCTGGAATGACTAGGACATGAAAAATATAGCCCTAAGTTTACATAGATCTCTTCATAGACCTCATACAGAGCAAACTCTTAGGAAAAAACTTGAGGTTCTATGTTTCATATAATTTTGCATCTTACTGGGCAATATACAGTTCTTCTGGAAAGGGTATTTGGTTACCAATCTTCCAATTTGGGGAAGGATTACTTCTAGAATAAAGTGTAATTCCAATGTATAGTTAAGACATAAGAGCAAGAAAACAATCTGAGCTTGTTTCCTCATCTGTTACATGAGAAAGCAGTGATGCCCAACTTGCAGAATTTTGTTTGTTTTGTTTTTTACAATTGTTTATTTTTAGGAGAATTAATAAAAATGTGCTTTTAAACTTGTAAAGTACTACTTGTGATGGTTAATTTTATGTGTCAATTTGGGTAATGGGGTACTCAGATTAAACACAATTTCGAGGTGTGTCTGTGAGGATGTTTCTGGATGAGATGAGGTAGATTCAGTAAAGTAGACGCCTCCTGCCATACAGATGGGCAGCCTTCAATTGGTTGAACAGAACAAAAAACAGGAAGGAAGAATTTCTTCTTTTCTGCTTGCTCAGCTGGGATATCCATCTTCTCCTGCCCTTGGATTAGAATTTATATCATTGGCTTCTCTGATTCTTTTGCCTTCAGACTACGGCTGAAATCACACCACTGGCTCTCCTGGGTCTCCAGCTTGCAAACGGCAGATTGTGAGACTTCTCAGCTTCTGTAATCACATGAGCCAATTTCTTATAACAAATATATCTATCTATTTTGGTTTTAGTTCTGTATTCATCCTGTTTATCCAGAAAACTCTAATATACTACACAACTCTGCTTTTAAATTATTAGAAATTATTAAAATTATTAGATAATTTTTAAGTCAAAATATTACAACTTTTATGCTTTACATTGTTGTTTTGTTTTTCTCCCCTCTCATACCTTACTCTAGTAGGCTTACTCATTCAGTCACTGAGTCAGGTAGCCTAACCCCTAGAGGTTTCCACAATTTTGAATGATGTGTCTATTCCACACCAAATTCAGGCTAAGAATTTTGTGGAGGTTTTTTGGTAATACTAAAAAGAATAAGCTGTCTTTGAAAAATTGTGAATAAGCAGTTTTCTCCTGGGATTAATATATTCACCAAATCATTCCCAGTGGTCTGTCACTTACCTATTACATATTAGAGCTAGTCAGTTATTTTGATGTTTTTCTTATTGGTAAAATATTGGTCTTTCAGGTTCCTGGACCCAATTCCTCTGTGTGTGTGTGTGTATGTGTGTGTGTGTAGGCTTCCCATAACAAGTAATTGTTATGGGAAGCCTACACCAGCAGGATGTCTGAGAATTCAGCTTAATTCTTACACTACCTACTTGGAGATAGATACTATCAGATTCCATTGGTAAAGGGCTTTGTCCCACAAAATGCCTTCTACTTCAGATGCGAAGTGCAAGCCAAGGTTGTTACCTTTACTTCTGAACTGACTCTAAGTCAGAGGTTCCCACAGCCCCTTCCTCAATTTTCATTAATTTCTAAAACAGTTAATAGAAGTCAGAGAAATATTTTACATACTAGATTACTAATTTATTACAAAAGATATTAAAGCATATGAATCAACACTCAGATAAAGAGATACATAGATGAGTCTTCTTGAGCAAAGGAGCTTCTGTCCTTGTGGAGCTTGGGGACTGTCAATGGTGGCATGTGGAAGCATTCTGGTTCCCCAACCTGGAAGCTCTCTGAATTCCTTTCTTGGGTTTTTATGAAGCTTTGTTATGTGGGAATGATTGATTAACTCATTAGCTGTTGGTGATTGATTCAGCCTCTACCTCCCCAGAAATTAGGGGATGGAATTGAAAGTTTCAACCCTCTAGTCATGGTTGGTTCCCCTAGAAACAGTCCCCATCCTGAGGTGATTTCTGCAAGTCACTTTCATTACCATATATTGTGGTGGAAAAGGGGTTTGTATGAATAACAAGACACCAGTTTCAGCTTTGTGGCTCTGAAGCAAATTCAGGAACTGAGGCTAAAAGAACAAATATAATAAAAGATGTTCCCATTGCTCTTACAGCTGAGAAATTCTAGGGGTTTTGGGAACTGTGAGCCAGGAACTATGGATGAAGACCAAATATATATGAGAAATATATTTTGGTCATCTGAATGATCAAATGTGTATATTTTTTATAAATCCCAATATCACAGTTGACCATGAGGTTTTGTTTGTTTCTCTGTTTTGAGGGAGCTAAGTATTCAATTATGTTAACTTTAACTTTAGAGTCTTTCCGTGTCTAAGAACAAAAACAAAAAAACCTAGATGCTAGCTAAAAATCTCAGTCAAAAATCTAAATAAATATTGCAAAATAATGCCCGATATTTGAATTTTCTGTTTTAACCTAGCTTTTAGATGTCACTGACTATAGCCTTCATGTTAATTAACTTCAATCAAATGGAGACTATGATTTTAGCAAGAAATGTCAGAAAGAATAAGATAAGAAAAATATGTCAGCTCTCAGTATTCATGTTGCAGCCTTTAGCTCCAAAATAATAGAATGAAAAGCTATCTAAATTTATTCATGCAAAACAATTACTTCCCATATCTGATTCATTACCATATAGTCATGTTAACTCATGGTAGATTCATTTCCTTTATTTGCTTTCTCTGAAGGCATTTTTTTCACTTTACTGTTTACTGCTTGTCCAATATTTTGTTTTTTCTACTATTCTTTGTTCAAACTGCAAAAATCTGAAATAGAAATATAATATAGAAGTATAGGCATCAGCTAACATTTTCTATGGCATATGGTACTTCAGATGCCATATGTACCAGTGTTTAGTGATTCTGGCAAAGAGGCATAGAATGGTGAAATCCAACTGCCGGGATTGCTGAAAACAAATATGTAAATGCTCCAGGGCTTTTGTTATTCATAACATACCTCTAACACAGCACATACAATATGCTGTTCATTCTGTAACTAGTATAACTAATAAACCACATTTTCCTCTCTAATTTTTTAAGGCGTCTCCAAGTTTGTGTGGTCCTCTGCCTCTAACCTTGAATCCCATGATTGAACTCTGCATTTCATGAAGCTCATATTAATGAAAGAGGCCTACGGGAATACATCCATCCTTTTTCAAGGGCATTTATTTATTTTTCAAATTAAAATCCAAAGTCTTCTTTAGGCTTCTTCTGTGAAACAAAGAAAATGCACTGGGCATGTTCTCTAGACAGTCAGCAGCTAACACCAGGAAAGGCAAATTTGGGCAGAAGAACAGAACAGGAAAAGTGTTTTTGTTTTTTTGTTTTTTTTTTTTTTTACTGTAAGGCTGTTTCATGGTCTTCTCAACAGCAAAGCTCTATAGGATATAATGTGAGAGGAGGCCTGAAGATATAATTATTTTTTAAAAAGGGCTACAGTGATAATTTTAATAACTTTTAAGCTGCCTCATGCATTCAAGCCCATGTAAAATGATCACAATTTAGAGAGTAAAAGCTGACCTTGTTTTGTTTTGTTGGCTTATTTCTGATGATTTAGACATAGCTGATGAGAGGCACACCTAATCTCCTCCTTTCTGTTTCATAGATAGGCAATCCACACAAAGTGGAAAGAACGGCAGACTAGCAGCCAGAATCCTTAGAGGTCATTACTTTCCATTTGTCATCAGACAAGCTGTTTAACCTCTTTGAGCCTGTTTCCATATGTACAATGAGGATAATATCTTCCCTGGGGATATTAGTGTGAGGATAATATGATATAATCTTCATGGAAGTGCACTTATCTATTATTATTATTATTAAAAAGAAAACATCTGTAGATTTACTAGTAGTTTAAAGGCCTAAGGAGGCTTGTACTACTTACCACTGAGTATTTTTCTGTGTACATAAAACCTAGAAGAAATTGGAAATAGAAAGTTGTGAACATGCCAATAAAATGGTCAGCAATGAAAATGACTTTTTCTAGGTTTAACTTTTTTAGGTTGAATCAAATGAAATTGCCATTTTTATGGGTCAAAAACAGTCTTAATATAAGAATTTTCCCTTGGTTCTCCTTAGCTGTTTTGATGGCTTCCCATGATAACACACACACACACACACACACACACACAAACACACCCACCTGACACCCTTTCCTTTCAAGCAGTAACTAATAACTAGAAGAAGTATTTGATTTCTATTTCTGCTTAATAGCTTTTCCCCTTTCTATTACCCTCCAGTTAGGCACCAAATTATTTTGATCATAACTCTGAAATGCCTCACCAATGTGAACCTCTCATTTCCACTGCCATGACTCAGTCCAGGTCTTCATTTCTTGTTTAGATTGTTGAAATATTCTTCCATCTAACATTCAGCCTAGCAATTCTCTGTGGCAGCAGCAATAATGATTTTAGGGCATAGGGAATGCAGGATCAGGAAACTCTCTCCAGATTTAGTCTGAGATCCAAGATATAATTATGAAGAGATGTAAAGGACATTAACAGAAGGTGGGAGGAGAAACAATACTGAGGAAGCGGATGCTATGAGCTCTACAAGAAAAAGATAAGATCAGGAATGAGGGAGCTCTAGGACAAAATAACAGAACCTGCATTAGAACAGTTATTAATGGGTTAAGCATCTGCTTCGGCTCAGGGCATGATCCTGGAGTCCCCAGATCGATTCCCACATCGGGCTCCCTACATGGATCCTGCTTCTCCCTCTGCCTGTGTCTCTGCCTCACTCTCTCTTTCTGTTTCTAATGAATAAATAAATAAATAAAATCTTTTAAAAACCCAGTTATTAATGGGATGCCTGGGTGGCTTAGCAGTTGAGCATCTGCCTTCCGCTCGGGGTGAGATCCCGGGATGGAGGATTGAGTCCCACATCAGGCTCCTCCTCGAGAGCCTGCTTCTCCCTCTTTCTGTGTCTCTGCCTTTCTTGCAGTGTCTCTCATGAATAGATTTTTTTTTTAAAGAAAAAGAACAGTTATTAAAATTGCCTGTCCTAGGGTCTCACTGTCAGCCATTGGGATTAGGGGATAAACCTCTTCTTATTTACAAGTGAAAACTGATAGGAAAGTTTTCTCAGGAAAGCTTGAGAACATGGTCTTTCAATCAGAAAAGTAGATAGAGTTATGTTAGAGGACGCTCCATGGAAATATTCCTAAATGGGGCTCCCTGAGGTCCCTGAAATGCTAATATGTAATAATAACTTTCTTTCCCATGGAACTACAGGTAAGACTGGTAAATTCTATATTGTTTCCTCTTATTATTTATTTATTTATTTAAAATTTTTTTTTTATTGGAGTTCAATTTGCCAACATATCGTATAATACCCAGTGCTCATCCCGTCAAATGCCCCCCTCAGTACCCGTCACACAGTCACCCCATCCCCCCACCCACCTCCCCTTCCACTACCCCTTGTTCATTTCCCAGAATTCGGTGTTTCTCATGTTTTGTCACCCTCACTGATATTTTCACTCATGTTCTCTCCTTTCCCTTTATTCCCTTTCACTGATTTTTATATTCCCCAAATGTATGAAAACATATAATGTTTGTCCTTTTCCAATTGACTTATTTCACTCAGCATAATACCCTCCAGGTCCATCCACGTTGAAGTAAATGGTGGGTATTTGTCTTTTCTAATGGCTGAGTAATATTCCATTGTATACACAGACCACATCTTTATCCATTCAACTGTCGATGGACACCAAAGCTCCTTCCACAGTTTGGCTATTGTGGACATTGCTGCTAGAAACATCGGGTGCAGGTGTCCCGGCGTTTCATTGCATCTGTATCTTTGGAGTAAATCCCCAGCAGTGCAATTGCTGGGTCTATTTTGAACTCTTTGAGGAACCTCCACACAGTTTTCAGAGTGGCTGCACCAGGTCACATTCCCACCAACAGCGCAAGAGTTTCCCCTTTCTCCACACCCTCTCCAATATTTGTTGTTTCCTGTCTTGTTAATTTTCCCCATTCTCACTGGGGTGAGGTGGGATCTCATTGTGGTTTAGATTTGTATTTCCCTGATGACCAGTGATGTGGAGCATTTTCTCATGTGCGTGTTGGCCATGTCTATGTCTTCCTCTGTGAAATTTCTGTTCATATCTTTTGCCCATTTCATGATTGGATTGTTTGTTTCTTTGTTGTTGAGTTTCATAAGTTCTTTATAGATCTTGGATACTAGCCCTTTATCTGATACGTCATTTGCAAATATCTTCCATTTTGTAGGTTGTCTTTTAGTTTTGCTGACTGCTTTGTTTGCTGTGCAGAAGCTTTTTACCTTGATTAAGTTCCAATAGTTCGTTTTTGCTTTTGTTTCCCTTTGCCTTCATAGGAGAACATGCAAGAAGTTGCTGTGGCCAAGTTCAAAAAGGGTGTTGGCTGTGTTCTCCTCTAGGATTTTGATGGATTCTTGTCTCACATTTAGATCTTTCATACATTTTGAGTTTTTCTTTGTGTAATGGTCCAGTATCATTCTTCTGCACATGGCTCTCCATTTTCCCAGCACCATTTATTGAAGAGACTGTCCTTTTTCCAGTGGATATTCTTCACTGCTTTGTCGAATATTAGTTGACCATAGAGTTGAGGGCCCATTTCTGGATTCTCTATTCTATTCCATTGATCTATGTGTCTGTTTTTGTGCCAGTACCACACTGTCTTGATAATAACAGCTTTGTAGTACAACCTGAAATCTGGCATTGTGATGCCCCCGGCTCTGGTTTTCTTTTTTAACATTCCCCTGGCTATTAGGGGTCTTTTCTGATTCCACAAAAATCTTAAGATGATTTGTTCCAACTCTCTGAAGAAAGTTCATGGTATTTTGATAGGGATTGCATTAAATGTGTAAATTGCCCTGGGTAGCATTGAAATTTTCACAATATTAATTCTTCCAATCCATGAGCACAGAATATTTTTCCATCTCTTTGCATCTTCCTCAATTTCTTTCAGAAATGTTCTGTAGGTTTTAGGGTATAGATCCTTTACCTCTTTGGTTAGGTTTATTCCTAGGTATCTTATGCTTTTGGGTGCAATTGTAAATGGGATTGACTCCTTAGTTTCTCTTTCTTCAGTCTCATTGTTAGTGTATAGAAATGTCACTGATTTCTGGGCATTGATTTTGTATCCTGCCACACTGCTGAATTGCTGAATGAGTTCTAGTAATCTTGGGGTGGAGTCTTTTGGGTTTTCTATGTACAGTACCATGTCATCTGCAAAGAAGGAGAGTTTGACTTCTTCTTTGTCAATTTGAATGCCTTTTATTTCTTTTTGTTTTCTGATTGCTGAAGCTAGGACTTCTAGTACTATGTTGAATAGCAGTGGTGAGAGTGGACTTCCCTGTCGTGTTCCTGATCTTAGGGGAAAGGCTCCCAGTGTTTCCCCACTGAGAATGATATTTTCTGTGGGCTTTTCATAGCTGGCTTTTAAGATGCTGAGGAATGTTCCCTCTATCCCTACACTCGGAAGAGTTTTGATCAGGAATGGATGCTGTCTTTTGTCAAATGCTTTCTCTGCATCTATTAAGAGGATCATATGGTTCTTGTTTTTTCTCTTGTTGATACGATCTATCACATTGATTGCTTTATGAGTGTTGAACCAGCCTTGCATCCCAGGGATAAATCCCACTTGGTCATGGTGAATAATTTTCTTAATGTATTATTGGATCCTATTGGCTAGTATCTTGGTGAGAATTTTTGCATCTGTGTTCATCAGGGATTTTGGTCTATAATTCTCCTCTTTGGTGGGATCTTTGTCTGGTTTTGGAATTCAGGTGATGCAGGCCTCATAGAATGAGTTTGGAAGTATTCCATCCCTTTCTGTCTTTCGGAACAGCTTTAGTAGAATAAGTATTGTTTCTTCTTTAAACGTTTGATGGAATTCCCCTGGGAAGTCATCTGGCCCTGGACTTTTGTGTCTTGGAAGGTTTTGATGAATGCTTCAATTTCCTCCTTGGTTATTGGCCTATTCAGGTTTTCTATTTCTTCGTGTTCCAGTTTTGGTAGTATGTGGTTTTCCAGAAATGCATCCATTTCTTCTAGATTGCCCAATTCAATGGTGTATAGCTGCTCATAATATGTTTTTAAAATTGTTTGTATTTCCTTGGTATCGGTGGGGATCTCTCCTTTTTCATTTGTGACTTTATTAATTAGAGTCTTTTCTCTTTTGTTTTTAATAAGGCTGGCTAATGGTTTATCTATCTTATTAATTCTTTCAAAGAACCAACTCTTCGTTTTGTTGATCTGTTCCACAGTTCTTCTGGTCTCTACTTCATTGAGTTCTGCTTGGATCTTTGTTAGCATTCTTCTTCTGCTGGGTGTAGGTTTTATTTGCTGTTCTTTCTCCAGTTCCTTTAGATGCAAAGTTTGCTTATGTATTTCAGGTTTTTTTTCCAGTTTTTTGAGGAATGCTTGTATTGCGATGTATTTCCCTCTCAGGACTGATTTTGCTGTATTCCCAAGATTTTGAATGGCTGTATCTTCATTCTAATTAGTTTCCATGAATCTTTTTAATTCTTCTCCAATTTCCTGGTTGACCTTTCATCTTTTAGCAGGATGCCCCCATGTGTTTGAGTTTCTTCCAAATTTCTTCTTGTGATGAGTTCCAGTTTCAAAGCATTATGGTCTGAAAATATGCAAGAGAGAATCCCAATCTTTTGGTATCTGTTAAGACCTGATTTGTGACCCAGTATGTGGTCTATTCTGGAGAAAGTTCCATGTGCACTTGAGAAGAATATGTATTCGGTTGTGTTTGGATGTAAAGTTCTGTAAATATCTGTGAAATCCATTTGGTCCAGTGTATCATTTAAAGCTCTTGTTTCTTGAGATGTTGTGCTTAGAATACCTGTCTTTTACAGAAAGCACAGTGTTGAAGTCTCCCAGTATAAGTGTATTATTATCTAAGTATGTCTTCACTTTGGTTATTAATTAATTGATATACTTGGCAGCTGCCACATTAGGAGCATAAATATTCATGATTGTTAGGTCCTCTTGTTGGATAGATCCTTTAAGTATGATATAGTGCCACTCTGCATCTCTTACTACAGTCTTTGGGATAAACTTTAATTTATCTGATATGAGGATTGCTACCCCTGCTTTTTTTTTTTTGAGGACCGATTGAATGGTAAATGGTTTTCCAACCTTTTATTTTCAGGCTGCAGGTGTCCTTAGGTCAAATTGAGTCTCTTGTAGACAGCAAATAGATGGGTCTTGCTTTTTTATCCAGTCTGGAACGCTGCGCCTTTTGATGGGGTCATTAAGCCCATTCATGTTCAGAGTTACTATGGAAAGATATGAATTTAGTGTCATCACAATACCTATTCAGTCCCTCTTTCTGTGGATTGTTTCTTTGGATTTTCTCTTTCTTTTACAGAGTCCCCATTAATATCTCTTGCAGAGCTGGTTTGGTGGGCACATATTCTTTCAGTTTCTGCTTATCTTGGAAGCTCTTTTATCTCTCCTTCAATTCTGAATGAGAGCCTTGCTGGATAAAGTATTCTTGGCTGCATGTTCTTCTCATTTAGGACCCTGAATATATCCTGCCAGCCCTTTCTGGCCTGCCAGGTGTCTGTGGAGAGGTCTGCTGTTAATCTAGTACTTTTCCCCATATAAGTTAGGGATCTCTTGTCTCTTCCTGCTTTAAGGATTTTCTCTTTATGTTTGGAATTTGCAAGTTTCACAATTAAATATTGAGATGTTGAATGGTTTTTATGGATTTTTTTGGGGGGGGGGTCTCTCTGTCTCCTGGATCTGAATGCCTGTTTCCCTCCCCAAGTTAGGCAAGTTCTCAGCTATGATTTGTTCAAATACACTTTCTGGTCCTCTGTCCCTTTCGGTGCCCTCTGGAACCCCAATTAAATGTAGATTTTTTTTTTCTTCTGAAACTGTCATTTATTTCCTTTAACTTTTCCTCATGGTCTTTTAATTGTTTTTCTTTTTTTTCCTTAGCTTCCTTTCTTGCCATCAACTTGTCTTCTATGTTGCTCAGTCTTTCTTCTACCTCATTAACCCTCATCGTTAGGATCTCCAGTTTGGATTGGATCTCATTTAATTGGTACTTAATTTTGACTTGATTAGATCTAAAATCTGTAGTCATTTAGTCTCTTGAATCTTTTATGCTTTTTTTCCAGAGCCACCAGTAGCTTTATAATTGTGCTACTGAATTGGCTTTCTGACATCGAATTTTAATCCAAATTCTGTAACTCTGTGGGAGAGAGTATGGTTTCTGATTCTTTTGTGGCAAGCTCTTCTTTCTAGTCATTTTGCTCAGTTCAGTGTGGCTAAAAACGAGTTGTACTGGAAAAAGGAAGAAAAAAAGAGAAAAACAAACAAATAAACAAAAAACAAAACAAGGAGGTGTATCCTCTGGTTCTATATAATGTAAATCCCTTGACATCCCCTAGAGTTTCCCAATGCTGCTCAGTCCAGAACTTGCTCTTCCCCTGTCTTTCCAGCTGGTCTTCTGGGGGAGGGGCCTGCTATGCTGATTCTCAGGTATGTTCACTTGGGGTAGCTGCCCCACCCCCTGCCAGGTGCACAGCTCAGTGGGAGCTGTTTATCCTGTGAGGCCTCTGTTTCCTGGGGCCCCATTCCGTCCCAGGCACAGGGTGACACCAGGAGGAACGACAACAGTGGCGGCGGCCAGCTTTCCAGCCCTAGAGTCAGCTCCCTCAGTAACTACCACAGTCTCCCAGTCCACCCTGGCCTGGATGATCCCGGGGTAGGGACGCTGATCTGCACAGGTTGGGGTGCCCAGTGGCAGGAGTGTCCTCACTGTCCTGTGCCCTTCCCGCCACTGCCTGTCCTTAGGGGAGCACAGGATCCTGGGCTGTGTCTTCTGGCACCCTGGGATCTGGGGACCCTACTGCTGGAATCTGGCTCCCAGGGCTGCACAGCCCCATCAGCCCAGAGCTGCCGTCTGAGCTGCTCCCGAGGCCCCACCAGGCGCACTCCAGCCATTTACCAAGCTCCGCTGTGGTGTGGGTGCTCTCCCCTGGGCTCACACCCTCTGTTAGTGACCCTGGGAACCTGGAGGCTCCACTGCCCCTCCTGGGATCCTGCCTGAGTTCCCTGCAAGCGCCTTTCCATCCAGGAAGAATCCAGTGTGGATTTTTAAAGCTCCTGCTTCTCCAGGGCTGGGCTTTCTTGTCCTGGAGGCTTTAGCTGCCTGGCCTTAGCCCAGCTCCTCGCGGGGCCCCTCCCCAACCTGATTCTTTCTTTCTTTCTTTCTTTCTTTCTTTCTTTCTTTCTTTCTTTCTTTCTTTCTTCCTACCTTGTTAGAAGGGCAAACTCTTGTCTCTGTAGTATTCCAGCTGTTCTCTCTTTAAATCTCAGGCCAAATTCATAGGTTTTCACGATTATTTGAAAGTTATCTAGGTAAGTTGGTGGGGACAGGTTATTTGGGGACCCTACTCCTCCACCATCTTGCCCTGCCCCCCCCCTATTTTTCTTAAACAAAGTGACTCAAGGTTGCTGGGCTCCTTTTTGAAATGTTCCATCACTGAATTGAAAGAAAAAATGAATAAGATTCCTTTCTAAAGTTTCCTTTGGTTAGGAACTATACTTGATTAGTATTTTGATATGTATATATCCTCATATAAAAATAAGGAAAACCTTGTCTCTATCTTCCAAACAAAGCAAAAGGAAATTATAATTTTTACTGTAGGAGAAATAGTTCCTAATTTCAGCCTGGAAAAACTATAAAAAATCATAAATATAAGAGCACTTTTTCTCCTTCTGGGTATGGCATATTGGACAAACATGCAGAGAATCAGCAATTAGGAACAAGTAATCCCCTATCATTGGGATATAATTACTGAGAAAATAATGTTAATTCTAGGACCATTAACAATTAAAATGTTTTATCTTCAGACAGAGATGTCTGGCTTAGAGAGGAAAGCATTCTCAAATTCAGCAGAAACTATGACAAATAGTTAATCCTGATTTTATTATTGACCTAAGACTTATTAGAGATATATGCTCTGCTAGAGAAGTCCTTTGTTAGGAAATAAAGGTACTAGTGGTGATGAAAGTTTTCAAAACAACTTGTCTCTGATTATTCAAAGCAACCAACATAATGTAAACATACTCCAGCGAATACACCATTGATGATAACAATTCTCAAGTGAGACTAGATTATGATGTCTGCTTCAATCTTAGGTAAAGAAGACAGACCTCAAAAGAAGTACAAAGTAACCTCATGAAGTTTTAATAAACACATTTTGTAAAATACAGAAAGGACAGAGATAAATGCTTCATAATAAAGTAGGGCTCCCAAGAAGAGTAAAGAACCTAGAACACATATGTTCATCAGTGGATCAATCAATTAATTAATCCAATACACTAAAACCATCTCCTATAAGAGGCACTGAAGATGGAATATAAATATGACACAGTGTCAACTCTCAAGGAGCTTATAATCTAATAGAAGAAGAAGAAGAGAAAGATCAAAGACTATAATGGACTCATAGCTGTGGTAAAAGGTAGGGAGTGATTTTGCTTGGGTGGTCGGAGGATTCACAGAAGAGAATTATCTCAGGTTGATTGTTAGAGATGAGTAGTAGTGAGTAGTAGCCTGCCAGAACAGGAGGGAAGACACTATAGTCAAAGGAAATAGCATGTAGCAGTTTGAAAGCTTGAAAGAGTTATATTGGAAAAAGCAAGAAAAAAATGATTGAGATTTATATAGAATATGGATTAGAGAAAAGATAACTAGGCAGATGAAGATAAAATAGAGATTTGGTATTTTGGAAAATGCAATAATTAGATTTGATTAGTAATTTGTAAAGTAAGGAATTATTAATGGCCCAGTTATTGTGCTCACTCAGCTAGTAGGTACAAAGCATAAATTGACTTAAAATTGGAACAAATTGGGTATGCTCTTAAATGACAATAGATAGTGAATATAATTCTGAGTTTTCTTCCACTTCTTTAGCCCTTCACTCCCTTCATCTCTTGACCCTTACCTGACTACATATCTCTGTAGCTATTCTGTATGGTACTCTGGCATGGTTAAACAGCTGGGGGTTTGGGAGCATCTAATTTTATTGCAGATTGCTGTGCATGATTCCAGGAGTTACACCAAGGACTTTTATTGGATGCCTTAAGTTGCTGATCATGCCCTTACTCCAAATTCATTTTGCCCATTCTTGAAATGACCAAAGTGAGCAAATAAGCAGGTGAATTCCAGTCAAGAGAAAATACGAAGAGGAAGGGCAAAGGTATTTCTTCATCAGATGCAGAAAGAAAAGAATTGAGTAAATCTTTTGATCATCTACTGGAAAAATAGAAGCTTATTAATATTCTTGTATTTTAAAACATCCTTTCTGTGTACACTATGACTGTACATGTTCTCATGGGTCATTTTCTTCTATGACATCCAGAATTGATGCTGAAAAGTGCATTTTAAGTATATACTGTAGTAAGGAGGTAGTATTTTAGCATTATTCCATCAACATTATGTATTTTCTAAGTATATAATAATTATTATTTTTAAAGATTTTATTTATTTATTCATGAGAGACACAGACAGAGAGAGAGGAAGAGACAGATGCAGAGGGAGAAGCAGGCTCCCTGCAGGGAGCCCGATACAGGACTTGATCCCGGGACCACAGGATCTCTCCCTGAGCTGAAGGCAGATGCTCAACCACTGAGCCAGCCAGGTGCCCTGTAAGTATATAATTATTTAACATTATAATAACTCAGACACAAATATTGTCATTAAATGATTAAGAAAATATTTCTATATATTCATCTATGTCTATATATTTTATAGAATATTTACATATATGTGCGCATGTGCACACATGCACACATATATGCAAATACACCCAAACATGCACAGTGTAATTTAGAGAAGAGCCAAACCCCTTTATGATAAATTTGCCAACAGAATAAACAATCTTGAATATAATGAAAAGCTTGCCAAGTCCTGTCAGAAAACTCTTGTGGTTCAGTGCAATTCTCGGATGGTGAAGAACCACTAAAATAACCCTTTCACTCAGACTCCTGTGATTCGCTGCAGGGAGCTTTCATTGCAGTTGTCACTGAAAAAGCAATCAAATTTATCATATAAATACAGGGAGTGAAAGTATGTGAGTGAATAAGTGAGTGTGTGTGTGTGTTCTTGTGCATGTGTGCATGTGTATGTATACAGAGGGACAGTTGAGGTATTTCCTCTAATACAACGTATATGTATATAAAATGTACATGAATAATTGGCAGAATGAGTCTGTTAGGATTTGAATATCTTTATTTCCCACTCAATAGAGTTCAAACTTTCTTAAAGCTAATGGAGGCTATCATTCAAGTTATAGAAATGGATTTTTAAGTCCACACATAAGACAAAATAGTCACAAAGAACAGTACTTTTCCAATGATGGGTTGTGATCTATTAGGAGGCTATAAATCAATTAATAGGATCGTGATCAGCATTTTATAAAATGAAGTTGAATAGAAAACTATGAGAGAGAATGTGTGTGTGTATATAATATATATATATATATGTATATAATATATATATATATATATAAAACATATTGTAAGTGTTTTTTTTGCGTGTGAAATATGTGTGTGTGTGTGTGTGTGTGTGTGGTCATGATCTCTACTTTATAATGTGGGTTATAATTTAAAAATTGGCATTTGATAGCTGTATTGATCTGTCCAGGATGCCCTGACAAAATACTATAGGCCAGGTGGCTTAGACAATAGAAATTTGTTTCCATACAGTTCTGTAGGCTGGTAGCCCAAGATCAGGGTGCCATTATAATTGGATTCTGATGAGGGCTCTCTTCTTGGCTTGTTGTCAGTTGTTTCCTCCCACAGTGGAAAGAGAGTCAAACTTTCTGATATCTCTTTTGAGGGTATTACCCATCATGAGGGTCCTCATGGCCTCATCTAAACCTAATTACCCTCCTATGGCCTCATCTCCAAATATCATATTCTGGGACATAAAGCTTCAACATATGAATTTGAGGGGGCATACAATTTAGTTCATAGCATTGACATAGGGTTTATATCTCAATTTTGTGTTGAGTTGGAGTGGAAAGATGCAGAAGTCTTAATCAATTGCATTTAAAATATTTTTCTACTGGCATGAAGGAAGACATAGGCAAATGGAACAGAATAGAGATCCCACAAGTAAATTCATGGCTATACAGTAAACTAATCTTTGACAGAGATGCCAAGAATAATGTTGGGAAACACATGATGTTGGGAAAACTGTATATCCAATATGCAAAAGAATGAAGTTAGATCCTTATTTTATTTTATTTTATTTTATTTTATTTTATTTTATTTTATTTTTTTCAAGTTGAAAAAAATGTTTATTGTCTAGAAATATATATAAAAAACATTCTCCACAAAAGATGCTATTCTCCCATTTCTCCATCTTCTTCCTCTTCTTCAACACCCCTGATATAAAGGACATTATTACACCTTATTAAAACTTCACCCAAATGTCCAGACAACGCTCCATCTATGTATTCTTCTGTGTTTGCAAGCTGCATATTCATATAGCCATCTACAGATTCGAGGTAACCTTGGTACTCCATTCCCCACTTCAGTTTCACCCTTACTGGCTTTCCTGTTAATCCATTCGGAAAAGGTTTCGGATTGAGAGGCAAAACAAGCCAATGCGGCAGGCTGCTCGCCGCCAGCCCAGCTGTAGCCCGTCCCTCGTGACAGGAGTAACTCCGGCCCGGCGCGAACCGCAAAGCTTCCAGAGAAATGAGATCCTTATTTTAAACTGTAAACAAAAATCAACTCAAAGTGAATTATTTACTTAAATGTAAGACCTGAAACCATAGAACTGCTAGAAGAAAACATAGGGAAAACCTTTTTGACATTGGCTTCAGCAATGATTTTTTTGGATATGACACCAAAAGTGCAGGCAACAAAAGCAAAAATAGACAAGCTTCTGTACAACAAAGGAAATGATCAATAGAATTAAAAGTAACATATGGAATGAGAATAATATTTGCAAACCATATATCTGATCAGAGGTTCATACCCAAAATAAATAAGGTACTCCTACAACTCAATAGCAAAACAAAATAAAACAAAAAGCCCCAAAAACCAAATTACAAAAGGGGCCATGGATTTGAAAAGACTTTTCTCTAAAGAAGACATACCAATGGCCAAGAAATATGTGAAAAAGTGCTTAAATCACCAATCAGCAGGGAATGCAAATCCAAACCAAATGTGATACCATTTCATTAGGATACCTATTATCAAAAACAAAGAAACAAAACAAAACAAAACAAAACCCCAAAAATATAAATGTTGATGAGAATGTGGAGAAACTGGAAAACTTACATTGTTGGTGGGGATGTAAAATGGTATAGCTTCTATGAAAATGAATATGAAGGCTCCTCAAAAAATTAAAAATAGGGGATCCCTGGGTGGCGCAGCGGTTTAGCGCCTGCCTTTGGCCCAGGGCGAGATCCTGGAGACTCGGGATCGAATCCTACGTCGGGCTCCCGGTGCATGGAGCCTGCTTCTCCCTCTGCCTATGTCTCTGCCTTTCTCTCTGTGTGACTATCATAAATAAATAAAAAAAAATTAAAAAAATTAAAAATAGAACTACTATATGACCCAGAAATCCTACTTCTGGGTATATATCCAAAATAATGGTCTTTTTTTCCCTGCCACCTTGGAGCCTATGGAGGCCTGCTGGCAACAGGACTTAGGTGTTGTTGTTGTTTAACTATTATTTCTCTTTCTTTCTTTTCTTTCTTTCTTTCTTTCTTTCTTTCTTTCTTTCTTTCTTTCTTTCTTTC
Organism: Canis lupus baileyi; assembly: GCF_048164855.1. NCBI lineage: Eukaryota > Metazoa > Chordata > Mammalia > Carnivora > Canidae > Canis > Canis lupus. Next base: position 4,448,878 of record NC_132870.1, on the reverse strand, counting down.
TTTCTTTCTTCTTTCTTTTTCTCTTTCTTTCTTTCTTTCTTTTCTTTCTTCTCTCTTTGTTTCTCTTTCTTTCTTCTTTCTTTCTCTTTCTTTCTTTCTCTTTCTTTTCTTTTCTTTTCTTTTCTTTTCTTTTCTTTTCAATTTGCCAACATATAGTACATCATTAGTTTCAGATGTATTTTTCCATAATTCATAAGTTGCATATAACACCTAGTGCTCATCATATCATATGCCTCCTTTAATGCCCATCACCCAGTTACCCCATCCCCCACCCACCTCCCCTTCAGCAACTCTCAGTTTCTTTCTCAGAGTGGGAACAGAACTTCTAAATGACAAATATATCTGGAAGGCAGTGGTTCAAGGCCATTTTTGCTGGCTGTAAGTGGGGTGTCCAGAACCAGAGGGAGCATAAAAGTGAAGGTGTTTATGTTAGAGATGAAACTGAATTCTATCTAGGTAAGAAGATGTACTTATGTGTACAAAGCAAAGAATAACACAGTGACTCCTGGTGGCAAACTGAACAAAATCAGAGTAATCTAGGGAAAAGCAATTCATGCTTATGGAAACAGTGGCTTGGTTTGTGCCAAATTGCAAAGCAACCTTCTTGCAAAAGCCACAGAATCTGTGTGATGTTGTACCCCTCAAAGGTTTAAATTTACTGAAAAATAGTTAAAGGTGTAGATTTGAAAAACAAAACAAAACCCCTGAAATCAAGATCTTGAAGAGATATTTGCATTCTTTTGTTCATTGCACTATTATTCACTTAGCCAAGATATGAAAACAGCCTAAGGGTCAATTGAAAGACACTCAATAGGAAATGTGATATATGCAGACAATGGAATATTATTCAGCTTTAAAAAAGAAAGAAATGGGGTAACTGGGTGACAGGTACTAAGGAGGGTGGTTGATAGGATGAGCACTGGGTATTATACAATCTGTTGGCAACTTGAATTTAAATTTAAAAAAATGTAGCTAAGAAAGAAAGAAAGAAAGAAAGAAAAAGAAAAAGAAAGCCTGACTGAAATCAAGAGGACAAGAAAAAACTGTTGGCAATGATGTGTAGAAAAAGGAACGCTCATGCACTGTTGGTGGGAATGTATATTGGTGCAGCCACTGTGGAAAGCAGTATGAAGGTTCCTCAAAAAATTAAAAATAGAAATACAATATGATCCAATAATTCCACTATTGGGATTTACCCAGGAAAATGAAAACAGTAACTCAAAAAGATATATGCACCCCTATGTTTATTGCAGCATTATTCATAATAGCCAAGGCATGCAGGCCACCTAAGTATCCATCAATAGATGAATGGATGAGGAAAATGTGGTATATACATACAATGAAATGTTACGCAGCCACAAAAATATGAGGTTATGCCATTTGAGACATTTGAGACATGGGTGGACTTAAAGGGTATTAGGCAAAGTCAAATAAGTTAGACTGAGAAAGACAAATATCATAGGATTCCATTCATAAATGGAATCTAAAAAAATGAATAAACAAAAAGCGAGTCAGAACTATAAATACAGAGAACAAACTGATGGTTGCCAGAGGGGAGAGGGGCAGGAGGTGCTGGGAAAAATGGGTGAAAGAAAGTGGGAGATACAGGCCTTCCAATATAAAAAATGACTAAGTCATGGGAATAAAAAGCAGAGCATAAGGAGTGCAGTCAATGATATTGCAATAGCAATCTAATGGGCCAGATAGTAGCTATACTTTTGGTGAACATAGCATAATATATAAACTTATCAAATCAGTAGGTTGTACACCTGAAACTAATGTAGCATTGTGTGTCAACTACAGTCAAATTAAAAAAAGATGGAAATCCTGCCACATGTGACAACATTGATTAACCTGTAAGACATTATGCTAAGTGTAATAATCCAGTCACAAAAGGACAAATAGCTGCATAATTCCACTATATAAGTTATCTAAAATAGTCGAAGTTAGAAAAACAGTAAATAGTGTTGATAAGAGCTGGAGGGGGAGGGAAATGGGGAATCATTGTTCGATAGGTATGAAATTTCAGTTATTCAAGGTGAACACATTCTAGAGATCTGTGCAACATGGTGCCTAAAGTTAACAATTCAGTATTGTGCACTTAATAATTTTTTAAGACTGTAGATCTCATGTTATTACCACAAAACAGAAAAAGAAAAGGGACGGGAGGAAACTTTTGTAGGTGATGAATAGATTTATTACCTTGATTGTAGTGATGGTTTCTTAAGTATGCATATCTCCAAACTCATGAAATTGTATACATTAAGTGTGTTCCACTTCTCATATATTAATTATATCTCCATAGAGGTGTTCAAATTTTTTTTTCAAAAATTTTACAAAATATATCACCAAAAAAATATATTTCTAAAGTTTCTCTCATGAGCTTGGAAGGGGTTCATGCAAGGGAGGGTCTTGAAGCTTAACATTCATTATCTTCATGGGAAATCCATCTCTGCTTTTATTGGATTTAGAAAAGGAACATTCATTCTTTTAGTATATTTGGTATAATTTGTTATGTGACTGATTGCTCAACTACATATTCTTTTCATGTTGCAGCAAGATGGAGTCTCTATTTGCTAAGGTCTACATATCATTATGTATGTAATTTTTCTCATATAAAAAGTGTGGCTGAGATGACTAACTATCCACCAAAGAACCATGCTCTCTTAAGTGTGGATTATTTGCCTGTTTGCTCTTGCTTGCTCTGGTCTACATTGCAGGGGCTCTATTTCTTATCAACTGAGAAATGCATACTTTACATATAACATCTCATTTTAATAATCTCAACCACTCTGACATAAATGTCATCATATTTTCCATTATATATATGAGGAAACCAGGTATTGGTGAGTAACTTGACTAATGTAAGAATAATTTGTCCAAGTGAATAATGAAATTAGAATTTAATCACACACAATTTGACTCTATGTCTTGTTCTCTTAATCATAATGCTCTGCACTAAACGTTAATTCTCTTATAATAAAAATTATTTTAAAATTATATGTAAATGTCAGGATTATTAAGAAACCGACAAAATGCACAAAGCAAATATTAGTTTCAAGTCTTAGCATTTCTAATTAAGCCAGTAGCAATTATCAGCTATGCATTTTCTGGAGTTGAATGCCTTACTTATGATGAGTAATCACTGAATGGAATTTTCAGGCATTCTCAGAAGATTTCTACAAATGTTCTTTCCAAATCTTATAGAACATACTTTCTCTCTGCCATGGAGGTTTTTTTCAAAATTGTTTTGTTTATTCTAGTTTCTTTGCATGACTACATACATTCTATTAGAATTAGAAATTGTCAGTTTAAACAGAGAAGACTATTGAGATGTTGATTGGAATTCAGTTGAATATTTAGATTAATTTGAGGAAAATTGACATCTGAACAATAATTGAATCTTCCAGTCTATGAATATGGTATATCTATCTAATTGTTTAGGTCTTTTAAAATTTCTCTCAGCAGTATTTTATAGCTTCCTATATTAGGTTTTGCACATTTTTTGTCAGATTTATCCTAAAATATTTCCTGTTTCTGGATACTATTGTAAGGGTATTGCTTCCCTAATTTCAATTTCCAAATGTGTCTTGATAGAATATAGAAATAAAATTGGTATATGTAGACTGGCCTTTTATCTTGTGACTTTGCTTAGCTCACTTATGGAAGCTAATAGCTTTTTTGAGATTCCTTAGGATTTTTCACATAGACCATGTGTCTTCTATTAAAAAATGATTTCCCCCCTTTCCAACGTGAATGACTTGTATGTATGTATGTATTTATTTTAAAGATATTATTTATTTATTCATGAGAGAGAGAGAGAGAGGCAGAAGGAGAAGCAGGCTCCATTCAGGGAGCTCGACATGGGACTTGACCCGGGACCCCAGGATCACACCCTGGGCCAAAGGCAGGTGCTAATTGAGCCACCCAGGGATCCTCGACTTGTATTTATTTTTATTGCCTTATTTCACTGGGTAGGATCTCCAAGGTCATGTTGAATAAAAGTGCTAATAGTGGTCATTCTTTCCTCGTGTTACAGGTAAAGTAACCAGTCATTCACCACTAAGAATGAACCAGTCATTCACCACTAAAAGTAAATATCTATCACCATTTAGGTAGGTTGAGAAAGTTCCTTATAACCTATAATTTGTGGAGGTTGAGGAAGTTCCTTTTTATCTATAATTTATGGAGAATTTTATCATAAATGGGTGTTCACATAGATCAATGGAACAGAACAGAGAATCCAGAAGAGAACCCTCAACTTTATGGTCAACTAATATTCGACAAAGCAGGAAAGACTATCCACTGGAAGAAAGACACTCCCTTCAATAAATGGTGCTGGGAAAATTGGACAGCCACATGAAGAAGCATGAAACTAGACCATTCTCTTACACCATGCACAAAGATAAACTCAAAATGGATGAAAGATCTAAATGTGAAACAAGATTCCATCAAAATCCTAGAGGAGAACACAGCCAACACCCTTTTTGAACTTGGTCACAGCAACTTCTTGCAAGATACATCCATGAAGGCTAGAGAAACAAAAGCAAAAATGAATTATTGGGACTTCATCAAGATAAGAAGCTTCTGCACAGCAAAAGAAACAGTCAACAAAACTAAAAGACAACCTACAGATGGGAGAAGATATTTGCAAATGACATATCGGATAAAGGGCTCGTATCCAAGATCTATAAAGAACTTATGAAATTCAACAGCAAAGAAACAAACAATCCAATCATGAAATAGGCAAAAGACATGAACAGAAATTTCACAGAGGAAGACGTAGACATGGCCAACAAACACATGACAAAATGCTCCGCATCACTGGCCATCAGGGAAATACAAATCTAAACCACAATGAGATCCCACCTCACACCAGTGAGAATGGCGAAAATTAACAAGGCAGGAAACAACAAATGTTGGAGAGGATGTGGAGAAAGGGGAAACTCCTGCATTGTTGGTGGGGATATGAACTGGTGCAACCACTCTGAAAACTGTGTGGAGGTTCATCAAAGAGTTAAAAATAGAACTGCCCTATGACCCAGCAATTGCACTGCTGGGGATTTACCCCAAAGATATAGATGCATTGAAATGCCAAGACACCTGTACCTTTTATAGCAGCAATGTCCACAATAGCCAAACTGTGGAAGGAGCCTCGGTGTCCATCGAAAGATGAATGGATAAAGAAGATGTGGTCTATGTATACAATGGAATATTACTCAGCCATTAGAAAAGACAAATACCCACCATTTGCTTCGACGTGGAGGGACCTGGAGGGTATTATGCTGAGTGAAATAAGTCAATTGAAAAAGAACAAACATTATATGGTCTCATTCATTTGGGGAATATAAAAATCAGTGAAAGGGAATAAAGGGAAAGGAGAGAAAATGAGTGAAAATATCAGTGAGGGTGACAAAACATGAGAAACACCTAATTCTGGGAAATGAACAAGGGGTCGTGGAAGGGGAGGTGGGTGGGGGGTTGGGGTGACTGGGTGATGGGCATTTAAGGGGGTACTTGGTGGGATGAGTACTGGGTGTTATGCTATATGTTGGCAAATTGAACTCCAATAAAAAAATAAAATAAAATAAAATAAAAATCCTCTGTAATAAAAGAAATAAATGGGTGTTCAATTTAGTCAACCATTTCTTTTGCACATATTGAATGATCATTTCAACAACTTGATTGTTACGTTTTGGCATGTTTTTCTTCATTTGAATGTTCTGCTTGGGGTTCATTAAGCTAGATTTGTGGGATCAGTATTTTCATCACATTCAGAAATTTTTAAAAAAGATTTTATTTATTCATGAGAGACACATGGAGAGAGAGGCAGAGATATAGGCAGAGGGAGAATCAGGCTCCTCACAGGAAGCTGGATGTGGGACTCGATCCCCGAATTGGGATCACGCCCTGAGCCAAAGGCAAATGCTCAACTGCTGAGCCACCCGGGCATCCCCAGATTTAGAAATTTTTATCCACTATTTTTTCAAATATTGTTTTGTTTCCACTTCCTTCTCTCTTTATGGGGCTTTAATCACTTGTATATTTGATCAGAGTGCAAATGCTCTTTGCATTAATTTTTTCAGTATTTTTTTCTCTTTGGTCTTTTGTTTTGGAATGTTAGTATTGTTATGTCTTTAATTCATTGATATTTTCTTTGCAGTGTCTAACCCACTGTTGATTACATTCTATCATTTTTTTTTCTTTTCAGGTATAATATTTCTACATCTCCAGCAGTATAATTTTAAATATATACCCACTATTTCTCTCCTCATCATGGTTAGTTTTCTTTACTTTCTTAAATATATGGAGCTTACTCATATTAACTGTTTTAATATTCCTGTCTGCTAGTTCCATTATTTATGTCATTTCTCTCTGTGTTTCTATAGTTTGATTTTATTCTGGTTATATGTCATATTTTCTTATTTATGTGCATTGCATGCCTTGTAATTTTTTATTAGATGCCAAACATGTATATATGTGGTTGGCTAGGATGCCTGGGTGGCTCAGCCATTGAGTGTCTGCCTTATGCTCAGGGCATTATCCTAGGGTCTGGAATCCTGGATCTAGTCCCACATCGGGCTCCTTGCAGGGAGCCTACTTCTCTCTCTGCCTGTGTCTCTGCCTCTCTCTCTCTGTGTCTCTCATGAATAAATAAATAAATAAATAAATAAATAAATAAATAAATAAAATCTTTAAAAAATATGTGGTTGATTGATGGGTGTTTTTTTATTTCAAGTTTTTATTTAAATTCTAGCTACTTAACATATAGAATGCTATTGGTTTCAGGAGTAGGATTTAGTTCTTTCATCACTTGCATATAATACCCGGTGCTCATCACAAGAAGTACCCTCCTTAATACCCATCACTCATTTAACTATCCCCCACCCATCTCCCTCCATCAACTCTGTTCTCTATAGTTAAGAGTCTCTTATGGTTTACTTCCCTGTCTTTTTTTTTCCTTTCCATATGTTCCATATGTTTATTTGTTTTGTTTCTGAAGTTCCACATATGATTGAAATCATATATTTGTCTTTCTCTGACTGACTTATTTCACTTAGCTTAATACACTCTAGCTCCTTCCATGTCATTGCAAATGGTAATATTTCATTCTTTTTGATGACTGAGTAATATTCCATTATGTATTTATTTATTTCTACATATATGTATATATGTATTTATCCATTCATCAGTCTATGGATATTTGGGCTTTTTCCATGGTTTAACTATTGCTGATAATGCTGTTATAAACACCAGGATGCAGGTGCCCCTTCGAATCAATATTTTTGTATCCTTTGGGTAAATACCTACTAGTGTAATTGCAGGTCATAGGGTAGTTATATTTTTAACTTTTTGAGGAATCTCTATACTGTTTTCCAAGTGGCTGCACCAGTTTGTATTTCCACCAACAGTGTAAGAGGATTCCCCTTTCTTCACACCCTCACTAACATCTGTTGTTGTCTGTGTTGTTATTTTTAGCCATTCTGACAGGCGTGAAGTGGTATATCCTTGTGGTTTTGATTTATATTTCCCTGATGATGAGTGATGTTGAGCATCTTTTCATGTGTCTACTAGCCATCTGTATGTCTTCTTTGAAAAAGTGGCTATTTATGTCTTCTGTCCATTTCTTAACTGGATTATTTGTATTTTGGGTATCGAGTTTGATAGATTCTCTATAGATTTTGAATACTAACTCTTTATCAGATATGTCATTTGCAAATATCTTCTCCTATGCCATAGGTTTTTTAGTTTCGTTGCTTCCTTCACTGTGCAGAAATTTTTTATCTTGATGAAATCTCAGTACACTTTTCCTGTTGTTTCCCTTGCCTCTGGCAATGTGTGTAATAAGAAGTTGCTATGGCAAGGTCAAAGAGATTTCTGCCTGTGTTCTTCTCCAGAATTTTGTTGGTTTCTTGACTCACATTTAGGTATTTCATCCATTTTGAATTTATTTTTGTAATGGTGTAAGAAAGTGGTCCAGTTTCATTCTTCTGCATGTTGTTGTTCAGTTTTCCCAATGCCATTTGTTGAAGAAACTATCTTTTTTCCATTGGATATTCTTACCTGCTTTGTTGAAGATTAGTTGACCATATAGTTGTAGGTTCATGGATTTTTATTTATTCTTTTAAGTAATGATAGATTTTGTGCAGGTACACAGTTAATCAGTGGTATCCTGTCTAGGTTAACCTTTGTAAATATAAAGAATCCTTTAATCTGGAACTAATTCAGCTCTATTACTAAGGTGATGCCCTACTGAGAATTCTATCTAGTGACCATGTATTATGAAATCTTCCATTCTGACTGCTGAGAAGATGGATTATTTCAGTCTTGTGTGAACTCCAAAATTGTTTTGCCTCTCTCTCTTTGGTATTTTTTCCTCCTGACCTTGAATAATTTTCTTTTACATATTTGCAGATCAATACTCAGCCAAAGACTCAGTGGGATTCATCTATAGATCTATGGGGCTTTCTGTATAGAGCTTCCTTATCTTCATTACTTTGTCCAGCAAATTATTGTTGCTTTGATTTCTGTTACTGTCCTTCCTTCCTATTTTGTGGACTGGAAATGGCAGTCTGCAAGCAGTAAGCTGATGAGAATGTACAGCTCAACATGTTTGCTTCCCATCCCTCAAGGATCACAGTCCTATGCTGCTTGTTGCTATGTCTGGAAATTGTTTCTTCTATTTGCCCATGTATTTAGTCGTTTAAAGTAGGAGAGTAAATTTGGTCTTTATATTTCATCTGGTCAGAATTTGAAGTCTACAATATTATTTTTAATATGTTCATAGAATTCCATTTTAAGGATATACTGCAACTTAACTAGCTACCTGTTGTTGGATATTTACATTTTTCCAATCATAAAAATTCTTATGTATAAGTATTAAGAAAATAATTATGCATACATATGACTACACTTCTTTAATTTTTTTTAGATAAAAATGTATGGGTCAAATAATATAAAAACCAAGGCTCTTTGGTAAACTGAATGGATATTACTTTTCTCTCTTAAAATAGATACTGGAATTCGGAGGGAGGGGCAAGATGGTGGAAGAGTAAGGGTCCTCAACTCACCTAGACCCACTAACTTACCTAGATAACTTTCAAAACATCCTGAAGACCTATGAATTTGACCTTAGATTTTAAGAAAGAATAGTTGGAAAGCTACAGAGATAAGTTTTCACTTTTAACAAGATAGGAAGGTGGGGGGGAGGGGGAATAAAGTCGGGGTGGGGAACCGTGACTAGCGAGCCTCCGTGGCAGGAAAGCCCGCCCTGGAGAAGCTGGAACTTTAAAAATCAGCGCCAGAGTTTTCCCTGATGGAAAAGTGCTTAGCAAGAAGGGGGGTCAGTGAAGCCTCAAAACTGCTAGAGTCACTACAAGAGGAGGGGCACCCCGGAGACCTCAACCGAGGTCCGATTTCAGTAAAGAGCTGGAGCACCACAGCCCTCTGGGGTCATTTGGGAGAAGCCAGTCAATTAGGCAGGCCAGTTATGGAGCTCCCTTTACCGTATATCCTGGCAGTGGAAAGAGGTAGCTGTGCCCCCCATTCCCTTTGGGAAAGGCAGTCCCTGGGAATGTGGGTCCAGCAGCACAGGGCCCTGGATCCCAGGGTGCCCAAGTGGACAAGGTCAGAAATCTTCCATGCCCTCCGGAACAGGCAAAAGTGTGATGGGCACAGGAAAGCAAGAACTCTCCTGCCACTGGGTGTCCCCAATCTGTGCAGATCAGTGTACTCACGCCTTCCCCCAGGAGTATCTGGGCCAGTGTGGACTGGGAGCTGCAGTTGGTTACTCAGAGGGAGCTGATCCCAGGTCTGGAGATCTGGCTGCTGCCATTTTGTTTTTCCTTTTTGTTTCACCGTGTGCCTGGGAGGGGCGGGGCCACCAGGGAACAGAGGACTCACAGGGTAAACAGCTCACACTGATCCCGGCACCTGGCAGGGGGGACATCTCCCCCAGGTACACACACCTGAAAGTCAGCAAGGCAGACCCACCTTCCCCAGAAGATCAGCTGGAAGAATTAGGGAAGAGCAAGGTTATCAATCAAGTAGCACTGGAAAGCTCCAGGACTGAGGGAAAATAATATATATAACCAAAGGGTCTTTTTTATTTTTTCTTTTTCCATTATGACTCGTTTTTATTTCAGACTAAAATGTTCCAATACTTTTTCTCTTTTCTCACCTTAACTACAATATTTTGTAGTTATTTGTAGTTATCTTCACTTTTAAGGTTTTTCCTTCTTGACTTTTGTATTTCTACAATTACATGTTGTAGATATATTTTTGACTTCTGGATTCTCTTCAATGTATTTGATTTAATTTTGGTAGATAGGGCTGCATCTGTGTCCTCTCTCTCTGTGTGTCCCTCATGAATAAATAAATAAAATCTTTAAAAATAATGCTGGTAGATATACTAGATATGGGATTTTTTTTTCCTGCATCATTCTGTTTTATAAGGGTGGAAGTTAGTGCCTTCTAAAACACGACCAACATACACCCAGAACCAAGTGGAATACAATATTGGTTTATTCTATGAGATCATATTCTCTCTTCCTTCCCATTCTGCCCCCCTCTTTTATCTTGTTTATGTTTTGGTGGTCAATGTTGAGGCTTTCTATAGGTATTGTTGGTTTATATAAATTTAGGATTGAGCATCTTTTAAATATAGAACAAAATAAACTCAGAACCAAGAGGATCACCCTCTAGGACACTCAGGTAGACTATATTCTCTCTCCACTACCCCTTCCTCACCACCACCATCTTCTCCTTTTTCCCCTATTTTTCTTTCTCCTTTGTTTTTTTTTTTTTGCCTTTTCTTTTCTTATTCTTCTTTTTTTTTTTAAATCTTTACTCCTTTGTTTTAAAATTTGTTTTTCATTTTAGTGGTCCTTTTATTTTTTTCTGTTAATCTTTTCCTTTTATTTTCTGGACTCTGACCTCTTTGGAATCATCTAGGGTGTATTTTATTTAGGTCATGGTTGATATTTTTGACTCAGCCTACTCATACACCCACTCTGCACTGGACAAAATAACTAGAAGGAAGAATTCACCACAGAAGAAAGAACCAGAAACAACACTCTCTGCCACAGAGTTACAGAATATGGATTTCAATTTGATGTCAGAAATTCAATTCAGGAGTACAATTATAAAGCTACTGGTGGCCCTGGAAAAAAGCATAAAGGACACAGGAGACTTTGTTACTGCAGAATTGAGATCTAATCGGCCCAAATTACAAAAAGATTAAAAGAGATGCAATCCAAACTGGATGTTCTAACTGCTAGGGTTAATGAGATGGAAGAAAGAGTGAGTGACACAGAAGACAAGTTGATGGTAAGGAAGGAAGCTGAGGAAAAAAGAGAAAAACAATTAAGAACCCACAGGAAAGGCTTAGGGAAATAAATGATAGCTTGAGAAAGAATAGTATACATCTCATTTGGATTCCAGAAAAGACTGAGAGAGAAAGAGAGGGAGAGAGGGGACCACAAAATATATCTGAACAAGTCATAGCTGAGAACTTCCCATATCTGGAGAAGGAAACAGGCATTCAGATCGAAGAGATAGAGAGGTTTCCCTCCCAAATCAATAAAAACCATTCAATACCTCAACATTTAATAGTGAAACTTACAAATTTCAAAGATAAAGAGAAAAGTCTTAAAGAAGCATGAGACAAGAGATTCTTAACTTATATGGAGAGAAATATCAGATTAATAACAGGTATAGGTCTCTGTGTCTCTTGCCACAGAGACCTGGCAGGCCAGAAAGGGCTGCTGGATATATTCAGAGTCATAAATGAGAAGAACATGCAGCCAGGAATACTTTATCCAGCAAGGCTGCCATTCAGAAGAGAAGGAGAGATAAAGAGCTCCCAGAATAGGTGGAAAGTGAAAGAATATATGACCACCAAACCAACTCTCCAGGAAATATTAAGAGGGACCCTGTAAAAGAAAGAAGGAGCCCAAAGAAACAATCCACAAAAACAGAGACTAAATAGGTAATACGATGACATGAAATTCATATCTTTTAATAGTTACTCTCAACATGAATGGGCTAAATGATCCCATCAAAAGATGCAGGGTTTCAGACTGGATAAAAAAGCAAGACCCATCTATTTGCTGTCTACAACAGACTCATTTTAGACCTAAGGGCACCTAAAGCCTGAAAATGAAGGGGTGGAGAACCATTTACCATTCAAATGGTCCTCAAAAGAAAGCTGGGGTAGCAATACTCATATCAGATAAATCAAAGTTTATCTCAAAGACTGTAGTAAGAGATGAAGAAGGACACTATATCATACATACGGGGTCTATTCAACAAGAAGATCTAACAATCATGAATATTTATGCCCCTAATGTGGGAGCTGCCAAGTATACCAATCAGATAATAATCAAGGTAAGGAAATACTTAGATAATAATACAGTAATAGTAGGAGACTTCAACAAGGCACTTTCAGCAAATGGCAGATCTTCTAAGCAGAACATCAGCAAAGAAACAATGGCCCTAAGAGATACACTGGATCAGATGGATTTCAGATATATACAGAACTTTCCATATGAACACAACTGAATACATATCCTCAAGTGCACATGGAATTTTCTCCTGAATAGACCACATATTGCATCACAAATCAGGTCTTAACTGATACCAAAAGGTTGGGATTGTCCCTGCATATTTTCAGACCACAATACTTTGAAACTGGAACTCAATCACAAGAAGAAATTTGGAAGAAACTCAAACACATGGAGGTTAAAGAGCATCCTACTAAAAAATGAATGGGTCAACCAGGAAATTAGAGAAGAATTAAAAAGATTCATGGAAACTAATGAAAATGAAGATACAACCATTCAAAATCTTAGGGATGCAGTAAAAACAATCCTAAGAGGGAAATACATTGCAATATAAGCCTCCCTCAAAAAATTGGAAAAAACTGAAATACACAAGCTAACCTTGCACCCAAAGGAATCAGAGAAAGAAGACCAAGTAAAACCTACACTAGGCAGAAGAAGGGAGATAATAAAGATTCGAGCAGAACTCAATGAAAGAGACACTAGAAGAACTGTAGAACAGATCAACAAAGCCAGGAGTTGGTTCTTTGAAAGAATTAATAAGATAGATAAACCATTAGCCAGCCTTATTAAAAAGAAAAAAGACTCAAATAAATAAAATCATGAAAAAAAAGAGGAGTGATCACCACCAATACCAAGGAAATATAAATGATTTTAAAAACATATTATGAATAGCTGTATGCCAAAAAATTAGGCAATCTAAAGAAATGAATGCATTTCTGGAAAACCACATGCTACCAAAACTGGAACAGGAAGAAATAGAAAACCTGAACAGGCCGATAACCAGTGAGAAAATTAAAGCAGTCATCAAAAACCTCCCAAGACACAAAAGTCCAGGGCCAGATGGCTTCCCAGAGGAATTCCATCAAACGTTTAAAGAAGAAATAATACCTATTCTACTAAAGCTGTTTCAAAAGATAGAAAGGGAGGGAATACTTCCAAACTCCTTTTATGAGGCCAGCATCACCTTAATTCCAAAACCAGACAGAGACCCCACCAAAGAGGAGAATTATAGACCAATATCCCTGATGAACACAGATGCAAAAATTCTCACCAAGATACTAGCCGATGGGATCCAATAATACATTAAGAAGATTATTCACCATGACCAAGTGGGATTTATCCCCGGGATGCAAGGCTGGTTCAATACTTGTAAAACAAATCAATGTGATAGATCACATCAACAAGAGAAAAAACAAGAACCCTATGATCCTCTCAATAGATGCAGAGAAAGCATTTGACCAAAGACAGCATCCATTCTTGATCAAAATGCTTCAGATTATAGGGATAGAGCAAACGTTCCTCAATATCTTAAAAGCCATTTATTAAAAGCCCACAGAAAATATCATTCTCAGTGGGGAAAAACTGGGAGCCTTTCCCCTAAGATCAGAAACATGACAGGGATGTCCACGCTCACCACTGCTATTCAACATAATACTAGAAGTCCTAGCCTCAGCAATCAGACAACAAAAAGATATAAAAGGCATTTAAATTGGTAAAGAAGAAGTCAAACTCTCCCTCTTCACAGATGACATGTTACTGTGCATAGAAAACCCAAAAGACTCCACCCCAAGATTGCTAGAACTCATCCAGCAATTCGGCAGTGTGGCAGGATACAAAATCAATGCCCAGAAATCAGTGACATTTCTATACACTAACAATGAGATTGAAGAAAGAGAAACTAAGGAGTCAATCCCATTTACAATTGCACCCAAAAGCATAAGATACCTAGGAATAAACCCAACCAAAGAGGTAAAGGATCTATACCCTAAAACCTACAGAACACTTCTGAAAGAAATTGAGGAAGACACAAAGAGATGGAAAAACACTGCATGCTCATGGACTGGAAGAATAAATATTGTGAAGATCTCTATGGTACCCAGGGTAATCTACACATTCAGTGCAATCCCTGTCAAAATACCATGGACTTTCTTCACAGAGTTGGAGCAAATAATCTTAAGATTTGTGTGAAATCAGAGAGACCCGAATAGCCAGAGGAATATTGAAAAAGAAAACCAGAGCCGGGGGCATCACAATGCCGGATTTGAAGCTGTATGACAAAGCTGTGGTCATCAAGACAGTGTGGTACTGGCACAGAAACAGACACATAGATCAATGGAACAGAATAGAGAACCCACCCAGAAACAGGCCCTCAACTCTATTTTCAGCTGATATTTGACAAAGCAGGAAAGAATATCCACTGGAAAAAGGACAGTCTCTTCAATAAATGGTGCTGGGAAAATTGGACATCCATATGAAGAAGCATGAAACTAGACCATTCTCTTACACCATACACAAAGATAAACTCAAAATGGATGAAAGATCTAAATGTGAGACAAGAATCCTTCAAAATCCTAGAGGAGAACACAGGCAACACCTTTTTTGAACTTGGCCACAGTAACTTCTTGCAAGATACATCTATGAAGGCAAGGGAGACAAAAGCAAAAATGAACTATTGGGACTTAAGCAGGATAAAAAGCTTCTGCACAGCAAAAGAAACAGTCAACAAAACTAAAAGGCAACCTACAGAATGGGAGAAGATATTTGCAAATGACGTATCAGATAAAGGGCTAGTTTCCAAGATCTATAAAGAACTTATTAAACTCAACACCAAAGAAACAAACAATCCAATCATGAAATGGGCAGCGACATGAAAAGAAATATCTCAAAGAAGACCTCCACATGGCCAACAAGCACATGAGAAAATGCTCCGCATCCTTGCCATCAGGGAAATACAAATCAAAACAACAATGAGATACCACCTCACACCAGTGAGAATGGCGAAATTAACAAAGCAGGAAACCACAAATGTTGGAGAGGATGTGGAGAAAGGGGAACCCTCTTGCACTGTTGGTGGGAATATGAACTGGTGCAGCCACTCTGGAAAATTGTGTGGAGATTCCTCAAGAAGTTAAAAATAGATCTATTCTATGACCTAGCAATTGCACGACTGGGTATTTACCCCAAAGTTACAGATGCAGTGAAACTCCAGGACACCTGCACCACAATGTTCATAGCAGCAATGTCCACAATAGGCAAACTGTGGAAGTAGCCACGATGTTCTTTGACAGATGAATGGATAAAGATGTGGTCTATATATACAATGGAATATTACTCAACCATCAAATGGATGAATACCCACCATTTGCTTGACATGGATGGAACTGGAGAGTATTATGCTGAGTGAAGGAAGTCAATTGAAGGACAATCATCATATGGTTTCACTCATACAAGGAATATAAGAAGCAGTGAAAGGGATTATAAGGGAAAAGAGAAGGACCGAGTGGGAAAAGTTAGAGAGGGAGACTCATAACTCTGGGAAATGAACAAAGGGTTTTGTAAGGGGAGGTGTGTGGGGGGATTGGGATAACTGGGTGACGGGCACTGAGGAGACCACTGATGGGATGAGTACTGGGTGTTATACTATATGCTGACAAATCAAACTTAAATAAAATAAACCAAAAAAAAAAATACTGGAATTCCTTGGAAACTCACGTGATGTAGCCATTTTCTTCACTACCTAAATTTTGAACAAATATACTAATGCAAAAAGTTATAGTTATAGGCCAAAATAGCATCTCTTTTGCCTAGATAGGGTAAGTTATATCATGTGAAGATTAAGTAAGTCAACCTTTTTACAGCACTCCAGGTGAGTAGAATTGCCCAAGAACAAATAGTGCTGGAGCATACGGAACTGCACCATAGGGATAGAGTTTGTCTCTCAGGGAGACATGGGTGGCATGTTCCCAGTAGGAAGCTACTAGCAACAGTTTTCCAAGAGGAAACGGGAAAAGAACTGACGTGACAACTCCAGTTTATTCTTCCCAAATCTACCAGTCAGATAAGTCATTTCACTCCCTGGGATAGATGGAGTGATGTTTTTTTAAAGACAACAGCAGGGCAGCTTGGTGGCCCAGAGATTTAGTGCCGCCTTCAGTCCAGGGCCTGAACTTGGAGACCCAGGATTCAGTCCCATGTTGGGCTCCCTGCATGGAGCCTGCTTCTCTCTCTGCCTCTCTGTCTCTCTGTGTTTTTTTTAGATTTTATTTTTTATTCATAAGAGACACAGAAAGAGAGAGAGGCAGAGACACAGGCAGAGGGAGAGGCAGGCTCCATGCAGGGAGCCCGACGTGGGACTCGATGCTGGGTTTCCAGGATCATGCCCTAGGCCGAAGGTGGAGCTAAACCGCTGGGCCACGGGGCTGCCCAAATAAATAAAATCTTTTTAAAAAATAAAGACAACAGCAGTTGCACTAATTAAGGTCTTTCAATATTGAGGAAAATATCAGGAAGAAGTAAGAAATATTTCACTGCTAATAGCATGTATTAATAATTGATAACTTACTAAATGCCAAGTAACGAGTATTATTTCATTAAATTCTTACCTTAATTCTATGAAGTAGGTATTATTTTAGAAGAGATACTGAAGATCTGTACTGCAGGGGACTTAGAATTACTCAGAGTTCATGATATTTCTCAATGTGTGGTTTGCAGGCCACCTGCATCAAAAGTACCTAGGTAGCTTTTAAAAATGTAGTAGGTAATGCAATTCCCAACATCTGTGGAAAATATAACTTACATAAAATTTTCATGTACCTGAATTTAATTTATGCTTAGAGCCACTATCCCCAATAGATGACAGAAATATTAATTTACTGACATTTAGTTAAAGCAATTCACGAATTGTTTTGTCATTGTAGGTTTAAATTTATTCATATTCAGTATTATGTTCCACCCCTTTTCCTAAGGCTGTATCTAAGTTCCAAAATTGTTTTTTTAATGATTCCATGGCATCAGAGCTTTGATCTTAATTGTCCACTAAACTTGATTCTTGCTGCCAGGAATTTCACATTACGGCTAATTCTATTCTCCTTCTGCAAGGTTTCTGTTTCTGTAATTGGGCAGATTTCATCTACTCTTGGTTTGGAGGTTGGGGAGCATGGGGATGCTATCTGACTCTTACCCAAATTCCATTGTCTATGTTGTAATCCCTGGATTATTACTGTTCAAACTAGGTTCCCCATCTCTTAAAGTTGTGGGCTCAGTGGAATTAAAATTTCTCTTGAAAACTAATAACTGGAGGTGCTGGGTGGCTCAGATGGCTAAGCAGCTGCCTTCAGCTCAGGCCATGATCTCCAGGCCCTGGGATTGAGACCCATACCAGGTTTCTGGCTCAGCGGAGAGTCTGCTTCCCCTGTCTCTCTGCCCCCTACCCACTTGTGCTCAGGCACACTCTCACTCTCTCTCTCGCAAATGAATAAATAAAATCTTTAGAAAGAAAACTAATAATTAAAAAAAAAAAACTAATAATTAGATTCTTGTTAATTTTTTTGTCCTGAGATAATGCTGCCTGACTGAATAGGGAAAGGACAACAAGAAAATGTGGTGATAGGAGTGATAAATGGGGAGAGAAATCTCAGTTATTGTTTCAAAATATTAGTCTCTTTTGTAAAAATGCAGAAGGATATTTTGAATCACAACCTCTGGGCATGGGGCTGGGGAATCATCATTTTAGCAGAGTCCCCAGTTTGGACACTGGTGTCCTATGGATTCCAGAGGTTGTTGAGGAAGTAGGAGATGATCTAGAGGGTGTTATAATAATGTGAATACTTGGCTTCTCAGACTAGACATAAACATTTACTCAGATTTATCAGAATGCATGTGCTACAAAGCCTTCTGTAAAGTATTTTATCCTTCACTCTTTTATTTTGTACTTTTGCCTGGATCTCGGCTTTTTCCCTCTGTACTTTCAGTTTTATTTGCCCAGGATTCTACTCCTTCCATCTCCTCGTTGTGGGAAGTGGGTTTGAATGGGGTAGAAAGATTAATAGTTATTGGGCATCTATGATGCTCCAGAAACTTTATATGATCTCAGTTAATCTGCAAAACATTCAGTTAATTCTCAGAAAGGTTAAATAAATTGCTCAAGATTGCACAGGTAGCAGGTGGCAGAGCTGGGATTAAAATCCAAACCCATCTGGTGTTGAAACTGGGCTTTAATTACTTTATGTTACTGCTGTCCTTGACAGAGGCTTTAGTGATACCCCTTATTCCCTCATCATCAACATTTCCCTACTTCCTAGCCCTATGGAAGACCAAATATTCACTTTTAATTTTTCCCATACTCATTATCATACTGAGTCTGTAAAAGAAATTTCATGTTATATTGTCTTTTCTATTTTAGATTTCTAGTAAGAGTACTCTTGTTTATATGGCACTTTACAAAGTACTCTACAGTTGTGATTTAAGACATCTTTATTTATACTGACACAGGTTTGAATCTCAGGCTAACAGAGGGTGAACAAGTTAACCCCTGAGATCCCAATATTCCTCTTTCAGTTTCTGTGTTAGGACCCTTAGAGGCTTAAAAATACATATATTTTTAAAAGATTTTATTTATTTATTTGACAGAGAGTGTATGTGCAAAACAGCACAAGCAGGGAGAGAGGCATAGGGAGAAGCAGAAGCAGGGTCCCCACTATGCAGGACCCCAGGATCATGACCTGAGCCTAAGGCAGATGTTAAACTGACTGAGCCACCCAGGCACCCCCCCCAAATACATATTTTTAAAACACAATATATATATATATATTTATATATATAGTATACATACATAAGACTCCACATACATATTGTATATATATTTCTTTTATATTTATTATATATTGTATTTAATATATAAATATATTAAATATATATTATATTTAATATATATTTCTTATATATTTATTTTCTTTAGAAAAGAAATCTAAACACGCAGAGGAGGTTCAGCAGGGCTCTTTCCAGCCCTGTGGAAAAAAAAATATATTTTTTATACACACACACTTCTTCTGAATGAACTTCTTCAGATCTGAGGTACCTAAAAATTCCCTTTGTGTGAGATTGTCTTTCTTAATAACATTTTGGCTCACAGTGGCTTAATTATGAATTGTTAAGAGAAGACATAGGAGAACTACAGGGGAAGTGGTAGGAAAAGAGTTTCCAGGGAGAAGGAGAAGGGACAGGGGCAGTTATTATTTGTTTTTTGGCTTTCTGGCCCTTTCAGGTTCTCCGAGGTCCAGCATCCTTTAACACACAATGTCACCTCTTTGCTGGTCTCAGGTGGGTGTGGCTGGATACATCCAAGGACTTTCCTTGTCCATGCAGCCTACTGAGCTGATGCATGTGCCTTCTGTTTTCTCTACATCTCTGGAAGGTGTATATTCATATACTTCTTGATGTACTTCAGGGCTGCGTAGTTTTTTTTTTTTTAATTTTTATTTATTTATGATAGTCACACACACAGAGAGAGGGGCAGAGACATAGGCAGAGGGAGAAGCAGGCTCCATGCCCCGGGAGCCCGCCGTGGGATTCGATCCCGGGTCTCCAGGATCGCGCCCTGGGCCAAAGGCAGGCGCTAAACCGCTGCGCCACCCAGGGATCCCCAGGGCTGCATAGTTTTAAAATTAGTTATCAAAAACATTTTTCCCTTAATAAATGAGGTAAAGTGTGGATCCAGTTACTTTTTGCATCTATGTAATGGGGGTGACATTAATATAAAAATCTTCCTTTTCAGCTCCTCTTTCCTGGGTTATATGGATTGTACCATAGCAGAATCTAAACTAGCCAATTAAAAGTATCTGTCTCTTGGTTTTAAGTGGTCTAATTTTGTGTATTCAGACATTTCAAAATTCAGCTTATAAGGGCTCCCCCTCTTCTATCCTATTGGAAGGATGATAACTGGATTTAAGAGGTCTTATATGCCCTGATGGTCTTTTTAAAAATATTTTATTTATTCATGAGAGATCTAGAGAAAGAGAGAGGCAGAGACATAGGCAGAGGGAGAAGCAGGCTCCCCACAGGGAGCCCAATGCGAGACTCAATCCTAGGACCCTGGGATCATGACCTGAGCCAAAGGAAGACACTCAATCTCTGACCCACCTAGATGTTTCATGTCCTGTTGGTCTTGGGAAATGAGGAGATTGAGCTTTGTGGGGGTTTGGGTTTTCTCTGAGCTCTGGGCAATGCTCCCTGTCCCTCCTCATCATAGGCACCTTCATGGACTCACTTAACAGAAGTCTGAGGCTAATGAAACCTGTGGTCTGGTCTCTGGATATGACCAGGGCGTGGTGATCCACCATTTACAGAGATAGCTCCACCTTATCTTTGTGGAATTGCTGAGCCTCAGCAGCTTCAACAGTGATGCTGCTTATTTCTCATGTCCTCCTAGTGGGCCTTCTGGCTCCTAACTTTACTTCACAACAGTTTCTAAATCTCTTATAGACTCCGCAGAAAAAGACTCAAAGGTGCTTATTCCTTGGCCGCTATGGTGCCCAAGTGTTACACCAGTTTCTAATCTCCGTGAGTTTTTCTGAGTTGATGATGGGCACCTTAGGTGGTGATCTGCTGGACTTTCAAATGAAAAAGAGAAGAGATTGTTTACCTCCCATTCTGCTTACTTGTATATCTTAATATGGATTCCTCCTCAGAAGCAGCCCCAGAAATACATATTCGAGTCACATATTTGGGAAAGAATCAATGGTAACAGCAGTAGGGGAAATGAGACCAGGAAGGGAGGAAAACCATGATAGAATGTATTATCCAGTGACTCATGATGTGGTTTGAAACAGAGGAGATAGAACATAATCCTCATAACATAGTTATACCATCCAAGGCAGCAGGGAATTGGGGTATTTATATACCATGTCCACCAGTCATTGGTTGACGGTTGATCTTGTGGGGCATTCATTTTCAAGAATTTTCTGTTCACAGTGTGTGGAAGCAGAGCAGCAGGCTTTGATGGTCAGAGAAAGCCACCAGGCAAAAAGAGATGAAAATGCTGCAGTTGGAATTCAGGCTGGCATTATAGGGATATGGCTGGGGCATCATCAGCATCTGTTATAGTCTACTGTAACTCTTGATAACTCATGGCCTATGATGACTTTATTCTGTCCTGTCACTGATTCTTCAAATTTGTGGCTGGTCACAACTTCAAAAAAAAACAAAACAAAAAAAACCAAAAACAAAATAATAGCTATACCCCCAAGTAAAGTATTTGACATAAAAGGGCTAGTGGGACAAATTACAGATCCCATTTCTGTTCTTATGCTGTGGCTATAACTGAAATTTATTTATTTTCCTCCTCTATTACATATTGTAGATTCTCCTCACCTGTGGACAACATTTTTGCTCACTCAAGTATTCCAAACCTTCATCCCTAAGGAGTCTGAGCTCCTAGTTACTATGCCTTTGTCTGGCTGTGGTTGCTGTAATTTTCTGCTTTTTTTTCTATTTGTTGTTACTAACAAGAATGTAGGCCCTGAGAGGCATGTCAGTGAATTTCCTGAATTCCAGACGTATTTTTTCTATTTGATACCAGCCAGTATAGCTACTGAGAATGATAATCGGGTAATATAGTAGTTTTTCTCTATTGGAAACAGATAAGTGACAGCTGCAGCTTTAGGTTTATTGGAAAACTTACTGTATCTCCTGGTAGAAGAACTTGGGAGTTCTTGTAAGAGCTGACATTAAGGGCACCTGGGTGGCTCAGTTGGTTGGGCATCTGACTCTTGATTTCAGCTCAGATAATGATCTCAGGGTCCTGGGATGCAGCACTCTGTTGGGCTCCATGCTCAGTGGGAGTCTGGTTGAGGATTCTTTCTCTTTCCCTCTCCCCCTCTTCTTCACTCTCTCAAATAAATGAATAAATCTTTTTTTTAAGAGCTTACATTCCTTCAAATAAGTCATAAGGGGTAATGGTATGGGAGGCCATTCCCACTGCCATGGATTCAGCATCATATAATTGCCATAGTTTCAAAGATATAGCTCACCTTGAAGGACAGCAACTAGTGTGACTGGATGTCAACCCTATTTAGCAATAGGCTTCACCTTCAGAGGTCATTCTAGTGTTTTTTTAGGCTTGTAGCTTCTGGATAATGCTGTATCTGGTAGGATAGGAGATCCACTGATTGTGTGTCTTATTTACTTCATTATAAAATGTTTGCAATGTATTAGTACTATCTCAGTTTTTATCCAATAACCTTGTAGATTTTGGGGTATTTCACTTTCTTTTTTAAAAATATTTTTAATTTATTTATTCATGAGAGAGAAAGAGAGAGGCAGAGACACAGGCAGAGGGAGAAGCAGGCTCCATGCAGGGAGCCTGACGTGGGACTCGATCCTAGGACTGCAGGCTCATGCCCTGAGCCGAAGGCAGATGCTCAACGCTGAGCCACCCAGGTGTCCCATTTTACTTTCATCACTGTAAAAATTCTTTTGGAAATGGTTATGGGTTATTCTGGTGAAGTATAAGGGGAAATCACTATTATATATACTTGTAGTGTGCAGGTTCCTTCTTCAAGGAGTTTGGCTTTCCCTTTGATCAATGGGAGCTGGGTCTGAGCACTGGCCTGGATCTGGAACCTGGGTGAAGGATCATGACATTTAATTGCAGTGGCTGACACCAACCTTCTGCTTATTTACTCTTGATTTTTTTTTTGTTATATAGGTGAAGCAATATCCATATTTTCTGTCAAGGTTGCCTCTTGGAACTCCAAGGTATATTAGCTGTTGCCATATGGTCCTTGTGAGTGAAGAGCTCTCATTGTCATTTGAGTTTCACTGTCTGTATGTCCATCTTGCTTCTGGAAATTAAGTGCTACCACCTGGTCTGTCCTATTTTGGAATCCTATCTTCCCCCATTGAAACTAGGGGACCCAGTGCCACTAGAGTATGCCATGCTATTATCTCTGACTTAAAAAGAGCAGCCACTTCTACTCAGTGATGTGATACTGATGCCTTCCTTATTGCTCTAATGAAAGGAGCATTGTTAAGGCCCTTATGCAGAATATAGCTAATGTGTTCTCTGGTCATATATAATAAATCCATTTTAACGTCCTTTTCTCTGAGCCTTTTGACTCCATCATCAATACTTTCCCAAGGCAGTTCTATCTCATTTACTATAGGTTAGTATCATCTCCACATTTTAAGCAGCTACCCCAGCAGCATAGGATTGGCTCAAAGCATCTTTGTTCTGAGTCACAGGAGAGTGTCTGTGGATCAACAAACCGAAAACTGCTCTATACCTGCTCCTCTTCCATCCTAAACCCTAATATCCATTTTGGGGCATGTTTTGTTGGTTCTCACTATACACATTAGTCAGGTTATTTGGCCTTTTTTTGGTAAATAACATCTTTCTTTCCAACAGAGATAGTACTTCCCAAATGGGGATGGGCTGAAAGTTTTTCCTGAATATTATGCTAAAATGGTGGTTGTAGAAACTGATCTCCAGACCAAGCAGCATTAGCCTCACCTGGGATTTTGTTAGAAAATAAGATTCCCATGTCCCATCATAGACCTACTGAATCTGAAATTCTGTGGTTGGGAGTTCAGTATTCTGTGATTTCATATGCACTTCAAAGGATGCTGATGCAAGCTAGTTTGGAAGCCACTCATCTAGAAGCCATGAGCAAAAGTGGGGGCAGATCTGGAGGGAGGCAGAGATCATCTTATGGGGCATCTGCCTTAGGTGAGGACTTTTCATGGTCTCCAGCTAAGGAGGAGAGAGTTGCTTTTGCTACAGAGTTTTAGAAGATTTAGCATTCAGGGTTCATATGTGTGCATACCCAGAAGTTCTTATTTCAGATTTTAGGTCCCTTTCTTTCCTATTAGGGCAATAAATTTAGCATGAGGATTTGCCAGGGAATTGTAAATTCAGCTTTTATTTGTAACTGTGCCTTTTCTAATAAGACCTATAGCCTGATTTTTCAGCATACTCTACCTTCTGGCTCCTGAAGATGAAAAGTCTGTAAATACTGCTACAACAGACCAGTGGCTTTCACACTATGTCTTGAGTTGACAGGTGCCTGATATGACCTTGTGATTTTTTTCCTTTACCACTTTGATGGCCCAACAACACCCAAACACCTCCACAGGTCATATCATTACTACTGTCCCCTTGCTCTCAAATCTCTGGGATGTTGCATAAACCAGTGTATCTTCTCCGGCATGAATCCCATCCTAATTTGCCAGGGGTAAGTCTCATTGTGTTGCTGTAGTACTATAGTACACCATCTCATTGCTGTCTTAGTTTTGGTGTCTGTAGAAGAATGTTCTAAGACAAGCATTCAGTTGCATCTAGATTTAGCAACTCCCATCTCATTCCCCTGGAACTGTGGCACATGGCTTAATTGTATTGATGACTATTGAAGTATTTCATTTTCCTACTCACTATGATGGAAAGCAGCAGGAGAGGAGGGGAATAGAAGTGTATATTGACTCAGCCAAATAGCAATGTTTGCTTCATAAAGTATGTAAAAAACATTTCACGTGAACATACATGCATGTAAATGCATATATATTTTATTCTAGCTTCCATTCTTTTTCTTTTAATATTTTGTTTATTCATGAAAGACACACAGAGAGAAGCAGAGGCATAGGCAGAGGGAGAAGCAGGTTCCATGCAGGGAGCCTGATGTGGGACTCAATCCCAGGACCCCACAATCATGACCTGAGCCAAAGGCAGACACTCAATCACTGTGCCACCCAGGTATCCCTCTAGCTTCTGTTCTTATAATGATGTACATCTTTTAAAGTGTAGAATGAATAGTGGGATGATGGTTGATCAGAAGAGATGCTATAAATGACAGAAAAGTGGGGTCTGTATTTAGAAGGGCTGGAGGATCCCTGGGTGGTGCAGCGGTTTAGCCCTTGCCTTTGGCCCAGGGCGCGATCCTGGAGACCTGGGATCGAGTCCCACATCGGGCTCTCTGCTTGAAGCCTGCTTCTCCCTCTGCCTATGTCTCTGCCTCTCTCTCTCTCTCTGTGACTGTCATGAATAAATAAATAAAATCTTAAAAAAAAAAAAAGAAGGGCTGGAAATGGTGATGTGCTTCTGCAATACCAACAACAGTTTGTGGGGTTGTGGAAATTCTGTATAGACTTCTTTCTGTATTTAAAAGCAGTTTTAAGTAGATAGGAGTTGAGAGAGCAAAAAGTTTGCACAATAGATTACTGAGAGGCTGCTAAATCACAGAGAAAAAGATGGAATGCACAAAATAATGAGAAATGGAGAGGATGCACAAAAAGATTGCTCAACAATTTTTATTGACCAGAAATGAGTTTGAATTCTTACAATCCTGTAGACCTGAGTTGCTTAGACTAAATCAGGAAGTTCTTCATTTCCTGTTTAGGAAATTGAATGGTAAGGTTTACTTACCTGGTTGCCTTTCATATAGGGAAAACTCCTAGTGGTTTGCAGAACTTCATTTTTAAAAGGTAAGATAAAAAAATAAAAAATAAATAAAAAAATAAAAGGTAAGATAATATTAAATTAAAATTTGAAACCTGATTCTAAAAAGGAATTCTTTTCCCATGTCTTTTTCTAAGATTTGGTAACAATATTAGCATTCTGTCCTACAACAGCACAAACAAATGCTTAGAATTTTGTTTCTTACACTAGTTTCCACTGAGAGAACCACATCTGAGGGTGGTTACCTCCATGTCTTCAAGTAGGAAAAAGTTAGGATTGGAAACAGCAAGTCTGAAATGTACAGTTTTTGTTAGACAACAAAGAAATTTTTAAGAATGTCAAGGGATAAAGACTAAAAAGACAAAGAAGCTATCTAATAACATCTAAGTTATGAAAATTTGAGCATCAAAACACAGTAATAATGATCATTAATTGACATAATTGAATGTATGAAAGCCTATGAATTCATAATCACGTGTCAAAAAGAGTTATAAGTATGAAAAGTTTGAAAACCAAAAGGAAGACAATGTAGCAGAGTAGGATTATTTTTTATTTATTTTGAAAAGTAGAGGAAAGATTTGCTTCTTCTATTAAGCATATGAATTTTGAATATAGAGAACAGTGAGTAGAACAAATGATCAGTATAATACTGGTGTATGATCGGTGGTCATACACAATAACAAAGTAGACAGTAGAAAAATTGCCTGTGTATACTGAAATGACAGATTAGTTGAATTTCCTACAAAGGAGATTTACATTCACATAATTTATTATTTTTTTACATAATTATTCTTTAACTAGGTGATGAGACTTGTAGATGGCCCTACTGACTATCTGAGATACAGATATCAATAAATTTCTAATTGTAAGCATCCTTTCTAGATGATTCTTGTCTCCTAGTGTTCACATCCTTGTGTGATCTGGCCTTGCCAACTTATTTACATCTAATGAATAGACTAAAACAAAAGTGATGAGATATTATTTCCTAGATTATGTTTTAAAAAGTCTTTTAAAACTGGCGCCGTCATTCATGGTCTCTCTCTGGCTTTATTGGCTTGTTTGCTCTGATGAAGCCAACCCCAAGAGCCAGTATTGGCTCTTGACAGCCAAACTGTCAAGTTGTGAGCTGCTCTATAGAGTTCCCAACAGTCAGTAAAGTACTATTCCCAACAGTCAGTAAAGAACTGAATTCTACCAACAGCCAAATGAATAAGTTTGAGGGATCATTCACTTGAGCCTTGTGATAACTGCACTCCTGGATAACAGACCCCTTATTTGCAGCTGTGTGAGAGACTTTGAACCACAGGACCCAGCTAAGCCATGCCCAGATTCCTGACTTACAGTAACTGTGAGATAGCAAATCGTATCATAAGCCACTAAGTTTCAGAGTAATTTGTTGCTCGCTAATAGATAATGGATAATCAATATACCAACAATGATAATGCCAAAGAAATGAAGTTTAAGTGCATCCTTATCCCATGTCCAAACAGAAATAGACTGGCAGATGATCCAGAGTTTGTTATTTGTGCTAGAGACAAAACTTTTTTCATTTGTGTCTGTTGAGGTTTCTACTAGGAAGATACATCTGCTAAACTCACTCATATATAAGAATAAGAATGTGCATTAGGATAAGAAAAGAGCTAATAAAGAAAGAAAATGTAAGGATTTTATATATCTGAAAAAATTTAACTGGTTTTAGTGCAGGTGCAATAAATTCATATCACTGTTACTTTTGTGCATGTATTTTCTCTATTTCCTAAGATGTTTAAGGCATTAAGAGATTCTAATATAGTAATATATGAGATTCTGGTATAAATAGATTTAAATTAAGTTTTAGAATAATTTCAACAAATAAGTTTATAATCAATGTTCAGATGTTTGGGGGAAATGTTGGCTTATTAATTAAGCAATATAGTGTAGATATTTATAAGAATGTTAATTTTTAATTCTTGAAGGATTATTACATTTTAATATTTCCATTGGGTAAATAATTTGGATGTTAGGAATATTTTTCTTGATGCACTAAAGTTCCTTGGACATTAAAAAATCTTTCAATATTAGCTACTGATGAGGATTTCTTAAATTTTAAATGCCTATGAAATGCCAATGCCTCCTTAAGCTTTCTTCCCCCTGTTATAAATGTGAGTGACTTCTAATGACTTTTAGTGTTAACACATTCATATCCAATATAATTTCTCATTTACCTTTCAATGGTAATTATTGAAACTAGATGATATTCACTATTGGTCAAAAATCAAAGGTGAGTATCTTGGTTATCAGATGTGTTATTGAACTGGTTATTGCTATGAATGAAGCCCAGCACTCTGCAGAGTCACACAGAATACACATAAACTTTTTTCTGCAAAAGACAAGAAAAGCCAAGGCTTTTATCCAGTCTGTCTCCATTTGGTTGAGTGTTGTCCTTCAGAATCTTTGTACTTCTGTCTAGGAATCTCAATCCAAATACATGCAAGGAAATCCAATTCAAATGAAAGAATTCAGAGTAACTCATTCTTAAGTAATTTTTTAGGTAGCTAATAAAGGGCTATATTTACTTTGTAATCTCCCATGTTATACTCAAATTCACCTTAACAAGTACTTTCTTTTTTTTCATAGAAACTAAATGCAGAATGGTGAGCATTGTAGGAGATTGTGTGATATATCAGTTAGTGACTGACCCAGAGAAACTTCTTTCCCAGCTATTGGGAGTGGGTATTTTTGCTTTTCCCCCACTCCTGAAGTCTCATTCTACAAGGAAGGAATAGTCATATCTCAGAGATATTGTGGGTTTGATTCTAGACCACTATAATTAAAAGGAAATATCACAATAAAGTGAATCAAATGAATTTTTTGGTTTTCTAGTGCATATAAAACTATGTTTGAGGCCTCCGAGTGGATTAGTTGTTTGAGCATCTGGCTCTTGGTTTCGGCTCAGGTCCTGATCTCGTGGTTGTGGGAATGAACTCCAATGTCAGGCTCAGTGTGGACTCTGACTCTTCCTCT
Organism: Canis lupus baileyi; assembly: GCF_048164855.1. Taxonomy (NCBI): domain Eukaryota; kingdom Metazoa; phylum Chordata; class Mammalia; order Carnivora; family Canidae; genus Canis; species Canis lupus. The sequence continues at coordinate 4,420,087 of NC_132870.1, read as the reverse complement.
CCCTTCCCACCTCCCTTCTTCTTGGCCCCTCCCCCACTCCTCACCCCCAGAGTGCATGCGCGCACACACACTCTCTCTCTGAAATCAGTAAAATCTTAAAAAATTATGTTTACACTATACGAAAGTCTACTAAGTGTACAATAGCATTATATCTAAAAACTACATATCTCAATGAAAAATACTTTATTGCTAAAAAATGGCAACCATCATCTGAGCTTTAGTGAGTCATAATTGCTGATCACAGAGCACAATAACAAATATAATAATAATGACAAAGTTTGAAATATTGTGAAAATTACCAAAATGTGTTACAGAGACACTAAGTAAGCAAATGTTATTGGAAAAATGGTGCCAATAGACTTGCTCAGTTCAGAGTTGCCACAAACCTTCAATTACTGTAAAGCAAAGTGCAGTAAAATAGGGTATGCCTGTATTTAATTCAGGTGACATTCATGGCCTCTGCCCATGTCCTTGCTCCCCCCCTTAGAGAAGAATGAGCAACTTATTTGATAGTTGGGTTTGAAAGGAGAAACTAGGCAAGCATGGTTGATACGTCTTAACTCCTGTTTCTTTTGGGATCTAGCTGTACAGAGAAAACACACTTAGGATTTGACTCTTCCTGCCGTAAGTTTTAGAGTTGTAGACCCCTCCACTCGAGGTATGTGTGGTAAGTTGTTGCCTGTGATTTAATGAGTAAGTATGAGGAAAGCCCCTGGCCTGTTAGCAAGTCTCAGTAGTAAAGGTGATATTTTGATTTCTGTCTGCTTGATTCCTCTTTGTGTTTCTCCTAATTAATACAAAATATGGTTATGAAAAGAAAGATGTTCTCTATTATTCCTAACTCGACATTGTCCTACCTTTAAATCACAGAAATTTCCTGGCAGGCTTTTCCTTTTTGTTTATACTTACTTAGAAATGCCAATGACTATAAATGTTTTGGGACTTTTTCATGAATTTAGTTCCTCTTCCACAAATATCACATCTACAGTTAGATTTGCATCTTTTTTCCCAAGTCAGGTATACATCCCCACAACTTTGATAGAACTGTGATGTACCTTTAGTCATTCTTCTATGATTTTGCTTTCTCACAAAACCATTCTTAATGGACAAAAGATATTTTTCTTTTCTTGGTTAATAACAGTCATGTTGCCTGTGGTTAACTTTACTAATTGTTATTATGACAAATTGCCCTTTTTTCAGGTATTAAAATGGACTGTTTAATGACAATCATCTTCATATACAGATACTATGCTAATGTGGGTTCCCTGAGAAAGGCTGAGACAAGCCCTGTGGGTGCTGCTAGTTTCTTTGGCTGGAGTGAGGATGGAGGTGTGGTTAGAAGTTAGGAAAGTGTGAGAGGGAAGGAAAACCTATAAAGGGTATACTATTAATTTGGTTTCTGTTGTGTGTAACTGGAGCTTCATTCTACAGTGAGTCCTCTGAGGAGCCATATAGAAGGCACTCAGAATTGTTCCTCCAGGCCAGGTCATTTGTCATGTGAAATTTTCTCCTCAATTGATGAGGGTCACCCTTGGGAGAATTACCCCCCCCCCCAACTTCTGGGCTTCCTCTGCACAAGCAGAATGAGGCAAGGTGGAGTGATACGGCAGGGACTTGAGGAGGGTGGGGAGATGTGGATCTTGTTCCAGATCTGTCTGCCACAACAGCAGCTTAAGCCGAAATGAACGGAGGAGATGTAGCACTGGGCTCCAAAAGTGTCGGCTTCAAGTGTTCAGAAAATAGTTGAATGAGAGCAACCATTCACTACCTTAATCCCATCAATAAGCACTTTAGCTATCGACCTGATATGGCTAAACAATTGTTTGATTTTTCACAAATGAAAATTAACTAGCTTTGAGTCCTTCCAAATTCCAGAGCAGTCAGATACATCTGTATCTTTGTCTAGCTATCTCTATCTCTCTAATGACCTAGTCAAGACTTCCGTTATGTTTCACTGACTTCGAGTTAAAAATGTTATTTACTTGAGTAATAATTGTGTGTTCTTATTGACTTGTAAGTATCATCAATTGACAGTTACTTAAATTGGTCCTTATAAGAAAATTGCTCCTCCTTGAGTTTTGTATATGTGTAGCTCTGGTACAAAAGTTGGGATTGTCCCGTGATTTCATGATGGTGATTGTCCTGCTGTGACTTACTTCATGAGAGTTAAGTCAGGGATTCATAGGTCACAAGGTAGGTACCCTCTAGAATGGTGCTATTGACAGGGAAAGAGGGCTGTCTCCAGGGAGGGAACTAAATCTGAAAGTTTGGGTTATTGAGTGGTAGGTGCTGAAGAGAATCTCTCTCTTGGAAGCCAGTCATTCTGGATAGGATGAGCAACTTAAGCTCCAGAAACAAAAATCATTATTTACAGTCCAGATTCTCTACACTGAGATTTTTTTTCTTTGTATATTTTCCTTTGTTATCCTCTGGCATCAAATACGATCTTATTAAAATGTTTTAGTTTCTTTTCCATCATGATCATGGATATTCTTTTATCCCCACCCTAATTGTGGAAACTTCTGTTTTTTATTTTTTAATTATTTTCTTTATTGAAGTTCAATTTGCCAACATATAGTATAACACTGAGTGTTCATTCCATGAAGTGCCCTCCTCAAGGCCCGTCACCCAGTTACCCCATCTCCCAACCCACATCCCCTTCCACTACCCTTTGTTCATTTTCCAGAGTTAGGAGTCTCGCATGGTTTGTCTTCCTCTCTAATTTGTCCCACTCATTTTCCCTCCTTTTCCTTTTAATTCCTTTCACTATTTCTTATATTACCCATATGAGTAAAACCATATGATGATTGTCCTTCTCCGATTGATTTACTTCACTCAGCATAAACCCTTCCAGTTCCATCCACGTTGAAGCAAATGGTGGATATTGGTCCTTTCTGATGGCTGAGTAATATTCCATTGTATATATAGACCACATCTTCCTTCTTTCGATGGACACCGAGGCTCCTTCACAGTTTGGCTATTGTGGACATTGCTGCTATGATCATTGGGGTGCAAGTGTCCCGGCATTTCACTGCATCTGTATCTTTGGGGTAAATACCCAGTCGTGCAATTGTTGGGTCGTAGGTTAGCTCTATTTTTAACTGTTTGAGGAAACTCCACACTGTTTTCCAGAGTGGCTGCACCAGTTCACATTCCCACCAACAGGTTCCCCTTTCTCCACATCCTCTCCAACATTTGTAGTTTCCTGTCTTGTTAATTTTCCCCATTCTCACTGGTGTGAGGTGGTATCTCATTGTGGTTTTGATTTGTATTTCCCTGATGGCAAGCAACGCGGAGCATTTTGTCATGTGCTTGTTGGCCATGTCTATGTCTTCTTTGGTGAAATTTCTGCTCATGTCTTCTGCCCATTTCATGATTGGATTGTTTGTTTCTTGGGTGTTGAGTTTCATAAGTTCTTTTTTTTTTTCACACTATAATAGTTACTTTTATTTGTTCAAGGCTTATATTGTAAGTATTAAGCCAAGCTTGGGCTTTGATTCTGTGAGCCTGGATTCACATATTTAGGAAAATAAAAGCAAACTGTGATCCATGTATAGTGGATGAAAAGTTAAAGGCTCACAGTTAATCACATCATAGTTTTACATTTCTACAGCCTAGAAGCCAGAAGTCACAGATCTTTTAGGTCTTTCTGGATGTCCTACAAGGTATCTGCCCTTTTCTTGAGCTGGGTAACCTCATCATTCTTCAGATTCTGGTTGATCACACTGGTTAAGCCCCAAGTGGTCAGGATACATGGAAGACTCAGGAAAACTTCATTCTCGATACCATACATGCCATTCACCATTGTTGACACTGGATAAATCCTGGAGAGATTTTTCAACATGGATTCAATGAGATCAGCCACACTTGAATCCAATAGCTCAGTTGGTATATCATTTTAGCTTGATGACTTCTTAGGTACTTTCAACAACCATCTTATGCACTTCCTTCCAATTTTCACTGTTGTTTTCTGTTCTCATTTCTGAATTCAGTTCCCGAAGAGAAACATCTGCCACATTCACTCCACTCCACACAGCCACATTTGAGTCGCCATGTTCTCCCAAAATCCATCCATGGCAGCTGCTGGGATGAATGCCGAGTTTTTCATTCATAAGATAGCAAAATCTAGCAGAATCCAGATTACACCCACTTCTATTCACACGGTGCTTGGGTAGTCCATTTAGTTTCCGGGTAACCAATGTAAGAATATCCACTGGGTTGGAGACCACAATTATGATACAACCAGGACTGTACTTGACTATCTGAGAAATAATGAATTTGAAAACATTAACATTCCTTTGCACCAGATTGAGGCAGCTCTCTCTCTCCTGCTGGCAGACTCCTGCAGTCACCACCACAATCTTAGAATTGGCAGTCACAGAGTAATCTTTATCTGCCACAATTTTAGGTGTCTGAAGAAATAAGCTCCCATGCTGTAGATCCATCATTTCTCCTTTGAGTTTATCTTCTAAAACATCCACAAGGGCAAGTTCATCAGCCAGAGACTGTCCCAGAATGCAGATGACACATGCCATACCAACTTCTCCAACACACACTACAGTGATATTATTGTTTGGGATCGCTGCCTCTTCTTCTGCAACTGGTGCAATCAGTTTTACTGTAAGAGTCGCCATTGTGCCATGTGACAACTGGCTTTAAGAGTCCTGTGAAGAAGACAATGTTAGCTGCGTGCATCTCCTCTGGCGCAGAATCTGCCTCATAAGTTCTTTATAGATCTTGGATACTAGCCCTTTATCTGATACGTCATTTGCAAATATCTTCTCCCATTCTGTAGGTTGTCTTTTAGTTTTGTTGACTGTTTCTTTTGCTGTGCAGAAGCTTTTTATCCTGCTTAAGTCCCAATAGTTCTTTTTTGCTTTTGTCTCCCTTGCCTTCATAGATGCATCTTGCAAGAAGTTACTGTGGCCAAGTTCAAAAAAGGTGTTGCCTGTGTTCTCCTCTAGGATTTTGAAGGATTCTTGTCTCACATTTAGATCTTTCATCCATTTTGAGTTTATCTTTGTGTATGGTGTAAGAGAATGGTCTAGTTTCATTCTTCTGCACGTGGCTGTCCAATTTTCCCAACATTTATTCAAAAGACTGTCCTTTTTCCAGTGGATATTCTTTCCTGCTTTGTCAAATATCAGCTGAAAATAGAGTTGAGGGCCTGTTCTGGGTGGGTTCTCTATTCTGTTCCATTGATCTATGTGTCTGTTTCTGTGCCAGTACCACACTGTCTTGATGACCACAGCTTTGTAATACAGCTTCAAATCCGGCATTGTGATGCCCCCGGCTCTGGTTTTCTTTTTCAATATTCCTCTGGCTATTCAGGTCTCTCTGATTTCACACAAATGTTTTTTTTTAAAGATTATTTTAAAAGATTTTATTTATTCATGAGTGACAGAGAGAGAGGGAGAGAAAGAGAGAGAGGCAGAGGGAGAAGCAGGCTCCATGAAGGGAGCCCGACGTGGCACTCGATCCCAAGACTCCAGGATCACACCCTGGGCTGCGGGCGGCACTACATGGCTGCACCACCGGGGCTGCCCTGATTTCAAACAAGTCTTAAGATTATTTGCTCCAACTCTGTGAAGAAAGTCCATGGTATTTTGACAGGGATTGCACTGAATGTGTAGATTGTCCTGGGTACCATAGAGATCTTCACAATATTTATTCTTCCAGTCCATGAGCATGCAGTGTTTTTCCATCTCTTTGTGTCTTCCTCAATTTCTTTCAGAAGTGTTCTGTAGGTTTTAGGGTATAGATCCTTTACCTCTTTGGTTAGGTTTATTCCTAGGTATCTTATGCTTTTGGGTGCAATTGTAAATGGGATTGACTCCTTAGTTTCTCTTTCTTCAGTCTCATTGTTAGTGTATAGAAATGTCACTGATTTCTGGGCATTGATTTTGTATCCTGCCACACTGCCGAATTGCTGGATGAGTTCTAGCAATCTTGGGGTGGAGTCTTTTGGGTTTTCTATGTACAGTAACATGTCATCTGTGAAGAGGGAGAGTTTGACTTCTTCTTTACCAATTTAAATGCCTTTTATATCTTTTTGTTGTCTGATTGCTGAGGCTAGGACTTCTAGTATTATGTTGAATAGCAGTGGTGAGCGTGGACATCCCTGTCATGTTTCTGATCTTAGGGGAAAGGCTCTCAGTTTTTCCCCATTGAGAATGATATTTTCTGTGGGCTTTTAATAAATGGCTTTTAAGATATTGAGGAACGTTTGCTATATCCCTATAATCTGAAGCATTTTGATCAAGAATGGATGCTGTCTTTGGTCAAATGCTTTCTCTGCATCTATTGAGAGGATCATAGGGTTCTTGTTTTTTCTCTTGTTGATGTGATCTATCACATTGATTTGTTTTACAAGTATTGAACCAGCCTTGCATCCCGGGGATAAATCCCACTTGGTCATGGTGAATAATCTTCTTAATGTATTATTGGATCCCATCGGCTAGTATCTTGGTGAGAATTTTTGCATCTGTGTTCATCAGGGATATTGGTCTATAATTCTCCTCTTTGATGGGGTCTCTGTCTGGTTTTGGAATTAAGGTGATGCTGGCCTCATAAAAGGAGTTTGGAAGTATTCCCTCCCTTTCTATCTTTTGAAACAGCTTTAGTAGAATAGGTATTATTTCTTCTTTAAACGTTTGATGGAATTCCTCTGGGAAGCTATCTGGCCCTGGACTTTTGTGTCTTGGGAGGTTTTTGATGACTGCTTTAATTTTCTCACTGGTTATCGGCCTGTTCAGGTTTTCTATTTCTTCCTGTTCCAGTTTTGGTAATTTGTGGTTTTCCAGAAATGCATTCATTTCTTCTAGATTGCCTAATTTTTTGGCATACAGCTATTCATAATATGTTTTTAAAATCATTTATATTTCCTTGGTATTGGTGGTGATCACTCCTCTTTTTTTCATGATTTTATTTATTTGAGTCTTTTTTCTTTTTAATAAAGCTGGCTAAGGGCTTATCTATCTTATTAATTCTTTCAAAGAACCAACTCCTGGCTTTGTTGATCTGTTCTACAGTTCTTCTAGTCTCTCTTTCATTGAGTTCTGCTCGAATCTTTATTATCTCCCTTCTTCTGCCTAGTGTAGGTTTTACTTGGTCTTCTTTCTCCGATTCCTTTGGGTGCAAGGTTAGCTTGAGTATTTCAGTTTTTTTTCCAATATTTTGAGGGAGGCTTGTATTGCGATGTGTTTCCCTCTTAGGACCACTTTTGCTGCATCCCTAAGATTTTGAATGGTTGTATCTTCATTTTCATTAGTTTCCATGAACCTCTTTAATTCTTCTCTAATTTCCTGGTTGACCCATTCATCTTTTAGTAGGATGCTCTTTAACCTCCATGTGTTTGAGTTTCTTCCAAATTTCCTCTTGTGATTGAGTTCCAGTTTCAAAGTATTGTGGTCTGAAAATATGCAGGGACAATCCCAAACTTTTGGTATCGGTTGAGACCTGATTTGTGATGCAATATGCATTCTATTCTGGAGAAAGTTCCACGTGCACTTGAGAAGAATGTGTATTCAGTTGCATGGATGGAAAGTTCTGTATATATCTGTGAAATATATTTGGTCCAGTGTATCACTTCAGGCCCTGTTTCTTTGGTGATGTTCTGCTTAGAAAATCTGTCATTTGCAGAAAGTGCCGTGTTGAAGTCTCCTACTATTAGAGTACTATTATCTAAGTATCTATTTACTTTGGTTATTAATTGATTGATATACTTGGCAGCTCCCACATCCACAGTAGGGGCATAAGTATTCATTATTGTTATGTCTTCTTGTTGGATAGACCCTTAATTTATCTTGTATGAGGATTACTACCTCAGCTTTCTTTTGAGGACCATTTGAATTGTAAATGGTCCTCCATGCCTTCATTTTCAGGCTTGAGGTATCCTCAGGAATAAAAAGCGTCTCTTGTAGACAGCAAATAGATGGGATTTTATCCAGTCTGATACCATGCATCTTTTGATGGGATCACTTAGCCCATTCATGTTCAGAGTAACTATTGAAAGATATGAATTTAGTTTCATTGTAATACCTATTTAGTCCCTATTTCTGTGGATTATTTTTTGGGCATCCTCTTTCTTTTACAGGGTCCTCCTTAATGTTTCTTGCAGAGTCGGTCACATATTTTTTCAGTTTCTGTCTATCCTGGAAGCTCTTTATCTCTCCTATTCTGAATGGCAGCCTTGCTGGATAAAGTATTCTTGGCTGCATGTTCTTCTTGTTTAGTACCCTGAATATATCCTGCCAGCCCTTTCTGGCCTGCCAGGTCTCTGTGGAGAGGTCTGCTATTTCTCCTCATATAAGTTAAGAATCTCTTGTCTCTTGCTGCTTTAAGACCTTTCTCTTTATCTTTGGAATTTGCAAGTTTCACTACTAAATGTCGAGGTGCTAAATGGTTTTTATTGATTTTTTTGGGAGGTCCTCTCTATCACTTGGATAGAGAGGACTGTTTCCCTCCCCAAATTAGGAAAGTTCTCAGATATGATTTGTTCAAACATACTTTGTGGTCCTCTCTCTCCCTCTTGGCCTCTTCTGGAACTCCAGTTTTACATAGATTCTTCCTTCTCAAGCTATCATTTATTTCTCTAAGCCTTACCTCATGGTCTCCTAATTGCTTTTCTCTTTTATCCTCAGCTTCCTTTCTTACCATCAACTTGTTTTCTGTGTCACTCACTCTTTCTTCCATCTCATTAACTCTAGCAGTTAGAACATCCAGTTTGGATTGCATCTCATTTAATTGATTTTTAATTTCGGCCTGATTAGATCTCAATTCTGCAGTATTGGAGTCTCTAGTGTCATTTATGCCTTTTTCCAGAGCCACCAGTAGCTTGATAATTATACTTCTGAATTGGCTTTCTGACATCGAATTGAAATCCATATTCTGCAACTCTGTGGCATAGAGTACTGTTTCTGGTTCTTTCTTTTGTGGTGAATTCTTCCTTCTAGTTATTTTGTTCAGTGCAGAGTGGCTGTATGAGTGGGCTGAGTCAAAAATATCAACCACAACCTAAGTAAAATACACCCTAGATGATTCCAATGAGGTCAGAAACCAGAAAATGAAAAAGAATAACAGAAAAAAAATTTTAAAAAGGACCACTAAAATGAAAAACAATTTTAAAATAAAGCAGTAAAAAATAAAAGGCCAAAAACCCCGATGAAGAATAAAAAAGTAAAAGAAAATAAGAGATAAAAGAAACATAACTGGGGGAGACTGAGAGATAGTGGTGGTGAAGAAGTGGTAGTGGAAAGAGAATGTAGTCTACCTGTGTGGTCCTAGAGGGTGATCCTCTTGGTTCTGAGTGTATTAAGTTCTGTATGTTAGAAGATGCTCAAATTTATATAAACCAGCAATACTTGTAGAAAGCCCCAACACTGACCACCAAAACATAAACAAGACAAAGGAGGGGGGTAGAATGGGAAGGAAGAGAGTATATAATCTCACAGAATTAACCAACACTGTGTTCCACTTGGTTTTAGGTGTATATTGGTCGTGTTTTAGAAAGTATTAACCTCCACTATTGTAGAACAAAACAAGGCAGAAAAAACAAAAAAGAGAAAAGAAATACCCATATCTTGTATATCTCCCCAAATTAATGGAATATGTTGAAGGGAATCTAGAAGTGAAAAATATATCTAAGACATGTAATTGTAGAAATATGAAAGTCAAAAAGGAAAATGCTTAAAAATGAAGAGCTGGTAAAATATTGTAGTTAAGAGAAAAAATGTTGGAAAATTTTAGTCTGATATAAAAATGAGTTGTAATGGGAAAAGGAAAAAACAAATTTTAAAAAGGGACCCTTTAGTTCTATATACTGTTTCCCTCAGTCCTGGAGCTTTCTAGTGCTGGTTGGTCAAGAACTTGCTCTTCCCTTATTCTTCCAGCTGGTCTTCTGGGGGAGGGGCCTTTTGTGCTGACTCTCAGGTGTGTGCACCTGGGGGAGCTGCCCTGCCCCCTGCCGGGCTCAGTGGGGGCTGTTTATCCTGTGAGGCCTTTTTGTTCCCCGGAGGCCCTGCCTCTCCCAGGCACAAAGTGAAACAAAGAGGAATAACAACAATGGTGGGGGCCAGATTTACAGCTCTTGAGTCAGCTCCCCATGAGTAACTAACCACAGTCTCCCAGTCTGCACTGGCCCAGATGCACCTGGAGGAAGGCGTGGGTGCACTGATCTGCAGGGATCTTGAGGGTGCCTGGCGGCAGGAGAGTTATCACTGTCCTGTGCCTTCCCTGCTTCCACCTGTCCCAGGGGGAGTGCAGAATGGTAGGGTGTGTCTGCTTGCCCAGGGATCCTCAGCCCTGTGTTGCTGGACTCGGACTCCTGGGGGCCACCTCTCCCCAAGGGAATGAGCACAGCCACCTTCATCCAGAGCTGGCCCACCTAACCGACCGGCTTCTCCCAAATGCCCTGAGGGCTGCAGCGCTCCAGCCCTTTACCAATATCGGACTGTGGTTTGAGGTAAGCTTTCCCCTGGGCACACCTCCTCTAATAGTGACTCTGGGATTCTTGAGGCTTCACAGCCCCTCCTGGGATTTTGCCTAATTTCCCTACTAAGCACTTTTCCATCCAGGAAAACCGGCTTGGATTTTTAGAGTTCCCACTTCTCCAGGGCTGGGCTTTCCTGCCCCAGAGGCTCTCACCACTCTGCTTTAGCTCTGCTACTCATGGTGCCCCTCTCCTACTTTATTCTTATATTTATTTATTTATTTATTTATTTATTTATTTATTTATTTATTTTTCCACCTTCCTACCTTGTTAGAAGCAAAAACGTTTCTCTCTATAGCATTCCAGCTGTTCTCTCTTTAAGTCTCAGGTTGAATTCATAGGTGTTCAGGATGTTTTGAAAGTTATCTAGGTAAGTTTGTGGGGCCAAGTGAGTTGAAGACTCTTACTCTTCAGCCATCTTGCCCCTCCTCCTGATCATGGATATTCAATTGATTGTGTTCAAAATTGGCCCTTAGCATTAAGAAATCATAACATTTATGTGTGGTGTACGGGTGGTGGTTTATGCATAAGGGAATCTCCAGTTCACACACGGAGAATTCCCCTTCTTTGTCTTTTGTTAAAGAACAACAAAGTACCTATTCTGCCCACTACCTTTGGATCTTACTATAAATAGTTAAAGGTCTCCTTAATTATTGTTTCACTTTCTACACCCATTGATTTCATTCATCTGTCTTCTAAATAACATTGATTCAAAACCATCTTTTGTACTGCGATAACAAATGTAGGGTTTAATTCTTCTCCATAAATTGCTTTACTTTAGTGATCTATTTAGCCACTTAGCATTAGGGATGAGTTCGGAGGCTGATCTTATTAGCATCTTAATAAATATGTGGGAAAGAAAGTGTTCACTACGACATTTCAGAGTTTTCCAGTGACCTTAAGTTCTGGTTAATGAAATACTGAGCTAATTGGGATAAGCTGCTGGAGGATCTCATGAAGCTGTGCGGATTGGACAGAAAATTGATATATGAACCTCAGAAAGGACAAAGATAAGATAACGAACCAGCACAGGTAGGAAGAAAACAGTCCAGAGTATACTTGCAAAGTAAATGGGCTTGAAGTTGTTCATTATAACTCCAGGATCATTGTAGACTCTTCTCTGAAGACAAAGATGAGTCCATTAGAGACTGATAAAATTCTGGCAATCACTAGAAAGGCGAAAGAAGAAAACAAAACATAGTATCCTTTTCTTACAGAAAATCATTGTGCAGATATACCTCTTATTCATAGTTCTGATCACTATATTCAAGAACATAATAAAAATAAAAGCAATATAGGGTAAAACATCTGAAACAACTGAGAAGAATGGCAAGACTACCATGTGATATAGTCTAAAAGATATAAACCTAAAATAGGATGTCAAAGTTTGAGAGAATAGAGCCAAAACCTCCAAAATATTCTGTATGTTAAAACTGGCTAATTCTCTTAAAAGAGGCAAAACAAAGACAAAAAAGCAAAGCCATTTTAATTGATAGATTCAACAGAGAGTGGATTTATGAAACTTATTTCTTGGAGACAGGGTTCCTGATGAAAGTAGAATTTCCAAAAAGAATTTAATAAACTCATGTGGCTTGCATTTAAGTTGTTATTTAAAGGGAAATGCTAATTGTGGATTTATTTCTAGCTTTAAGGAGAATATCAGAACGTATATATGCATCCTCATTACCTATTCTTTGGTATCCATCAGAGGCAGGAAAAAAAAAGGCTGCTCCTCAGGACCAATAGTTTCATGAGTTGTGAAGTTAAAAATGGATATGTATAATTAGTACACGAGTTTCTCAAACATCTGTCACATCATATTGTTTAGTTATTATTGAGACAAGGCAGTGAACATCTAACAGATTTAATCTTTGTAAAACAGAAACATTTCTCAACATTTTTCTTTTTTAAGAAAATCAATGAATTCTCATCTGGGGGAGACCAGTCAATATTAGCAAAATCTCTGTGGAAACAATCTGAAAACTCAGGAATTTCTTTATGATTTGGATTTATATGTTTAAAAATACTGGATCAAAAAAAAAAAAAACCAATACTGGACCACAACCTTAATTGTTTCCATACGGTTGATTTTCAATACCTAATTAAGAGTATCCTGAGTCAACTACAGTGTGACTCGCACTTGGTAATATTTGAAGACAATTTTAGAATGGTTAATTTGATAGCCCGGCATAGACACAGTCTACTTCTAGGAAAGTTATACTTTGCTAGCTACAATCTATTCTCATTTGTCTACTAGATTTTTTTTAAAGATTTAATTTATTTATCCATGAGAGACACATAGAGAGAGGCAGAGACATAGGCAGAGAGAGAAGCAGGCTCCCTATGGGGAGCCTAATGCAGGACCAGATCTGAGGACCCCAGGATGACGACCTGAGCCAAGCAGATGTTCAACCACTGAGCCATCCAGGTGCCCCTGTCTATTAGATTTTTAAGGGTGAACAATAGTAAAAAATGTTCTATGGTGGGGTCAACAAATATTTTTTGAAAAGGTCCAGATAAGAAACATATTAGGCCTTACGGATCATGTGGTACTTGTTGCAATTACTCAGCCCTGCTGTCATAACACAAAGACAGCCCTTGACAATACATGAAAAGTTAGGTGAGACTATTTGTCCTACAAAACTTACTTTCCCAAACAGGCACCAGACCTGATTTGAACTCTGGGTCAGCTGACATCTAAACTAAGGGGGAGATGAAATTAATGAAACATAACTTACTATGTAAGCTTTCCAAAGTAAAGGCAATAAATAGAAGCATCTATTTCACAGGAATCCCCTTTAATTTAACTTGTGTATGTGATACACTTTTACTTTTAAGACTTGTTCTGCTTAGCCTGGGTTTTATGTTGAAAAGAATCTGGGATTTGCAGAGAGATGGCCTGGATTCCAGCCCTGTACTTCCACTTGTTACCTGTGTGTCTTTTGAGTAAGGGGCTTAACTTTTCTAAGTCTTGGTTCTTTCTTCATGAAACGGGACTATAATAATATTTAGCTGTGAGAATCAAATAAGATTAATGTAAAGCATTTTGTTAAAATCACCCACAAATACTAAAATATAGTAGCAGTTACTGTTACCACCATCCAGGGTTGCTGGCCATTTTTCTCTCGGTATCTTTCTAAGCTTATCAGGTCCATGTACTTTCCCTAAATGAGAAAAATGCGAATGGAAGGAGGGTCTTGCAATATAATATACTTCATAAAAATAATTAAATTGTCCATTAATACTAAGCTTTTAAGAAATGTACATTTGTAGAGAAAAAGAAACCTTAAAGTTTATAAAAATAAAAATAAGAGAAGTCATAGTAGCTGACATAAGTGATAATAGAAATTTAAGAAGAAAAGAATATTAGAAGGTGAGAAGTTAGAGAAAATAAGTGGAAGATGAAAGATAACTCAAGGGGCAAAGCCAAATAGGGCTAACAGCGGGAGTTTAGGAGGGAAAAGAACTCAAAAGGCAAAGTTAATGAAAGTATGTTTCGTTCAAGACTAGTATTAGAGTCTGCAGCTAAGCACTGTATAGAAAGTTTGCAGCTCTGGGTTTATCAGTCCCCATTACCGGTGTGACCATTTGACTTCTATACTTTGTTTCAGTTATTAGACTTAGGACCTTTCCATTTGTATCTGTATTTACTGACAGGCTTCCAAAGACAAGAACCAGGGAAGCATTTAAAATAATAGCCCACAGTTTCATTGGTTCTGTATTTCTAATCAGAGAAAGCTTCCTTGAGAAAAATGATGCCCATGTGCCCTGACTACAAAATGAGTTAAGATAAATGAAGATTAAATAGCAGACTTGTTAATCAGGATTTGGGGTAGACTTACATTTTCACAGTCCATTTTCTCGCTCTCACTTTCTCGCTCTCTCAAGCCTGCATTCCTGCTTATACATTCTCACAACACACATCCACACCCACGCACGCCTGTCATACTTTCTCTACCCAGATGGATGAAATGGACTGAAGTTGGGTGCACCAATGTGTCTTTTATAATCAGTATTCACTGTCTCAGAGTCAGACAAATGAGGAGAAAATAAAGAACATACTTTTTTTGAAAACAGAGAAATGACATTCCTATTTTTCTTCCTGATACGACTCAAACTAACCTATCTAGGTATCACGTTCATATTAAGTGGATATTCAGTTGTACCATCTGGCAAACAGAAGGTTAAAAGTATGACTGTTTGAGGAGAAACAAACAATTCAAGAGGGTTTTATTTTCACTTCAGAAAAGAAGTATTTGGAATATGTCTCCTTGTCCCCAAACATAGTTATTTTCAGTCATTGGATTATATGTGGACTTGGCTACACCAGCAAAAATATAAAAACATACTGAAGAACTGTGTCTTACTTCTGTTAATTTGGGTTTTTAGAGGATTTGGGAGTTTGAGCTTACTGGGAAAAGAAGAACAATTAAGTGACGGGAACAAGAAGATTAGGGGTGGCTTGATACGTGAGAGAAAGGAATTCATTGCTTCGTGGAGAAACATTCTGAAAATTTTATGAAATACTAACTAGGGTTCCCAAAGATAGAAATCTTTCAGAAAAAAATTTAAGGTCAAAACACTAATGACATTTTAATATTTTTTGTGAGTTTAAGAATGAAAGAGAATGTATTTTTGGATACGTCCTAAATATCCGGAGGGTGGGGAATACATATTCTGGTGATAGTACTATTTCTCTTTGTTTCATTTTCAGTGATTTAGGTATCACTCTGTAATGAAAAGCAGATTGAATAGGACTTTTCTCCCAGCCCCAGACCCTCCATTTTAATAAAATAAACCATTCTGTGTTCTTCTTTTACAGCATTTCTTCTTTTTTTTTTTCTAATTCCAATTTATTTAAGCCCCTTCCATGCAAAGGAAAAAACTTACTAGGACTATGCTTTCAGTATATGTTCTTCCAAAACGATTGAGATAGTCCATCTAAATTTTATTATTTTTAGCCAAATTGATGGAGAAAGCAAGAAGAAAAGATGAAAGTGTTTCAGGTTTCCCTCAGAACTCTCCTCATCCCAAGTGGACAGTATGATCTTATCCCAATCATCCCAAATTACTCATAGAACAGTTTCTGAAAGTAACAAGACCATTACTTTAACCAGTAACCATAACTAAAGTGAAGACTTAAAGGAATGACCTGAATTGGATTGAAATTGCTTATCTCTAGTTTGCCTTTTAGATAATTATGGACACCTGAAGTAATCAAACACATGCATGTAAGCTTGCAGAGCAGCTTGTTAAGTCTGTTGCTTAAGAATATCCTGCTTTTGCTCTTTTTTTTAAAAAATGCATTACAGAAGAAACACTCCACTATGGTAACATATGATGAAAGTGACACTGATTTGGAATGTAAATATATGCAGGATGTTTAAAACCAACAGCATTCTGTATGAAAAAGTACTTTTACAAATATATACCGTATTTGAAATTCAATTGACAGAGAATAAAACAATAACAATCATTCTATTGTTATTTTTAAAGTGTACGTTGAAAGAGAATATTCACTCAAGAATATATATTTTTTTTACTTTGTAAGAAAAGAGTGAATATCTTACTCAGTTATTTTTTTTAACACTTGGCTATGAAGTGAAGCTGGTTGAAAAAATAGCTTTTTATTAGGTGAAATCATATGAAATTGCAGATATTCAAGTTTTTTAACCAACACAGAGGGTAATTTCACATGGTTCAACTTAAAATATAAGGCTTCCTTAAAGGAACAATATCTCTCCCTCAAAAAAAAAGGGATACTCTTTAAAGCAGTAACCCTTTTGTGATTTTTATATTTTGAGTGGTATCTAAAGATTTGCAATTATATCACTTATAATTTATTCCTGCAATATCTCAGGGCTATTTTCTGGAGATTGTATGGAAAATTTAGAATCCACATGGATTTAGGGCTCTAATCTAGACTCACATTTTTTAAAGTTTTGAATATAGCCACTCGTTTGCCAGGATAATTTAAAACAGTTTATTACATTTAAACACCCATAAATCCACCACCACAATCAAAATGTAAAACATTTCCTTCACCCACTTTTCGCTACCTTACAGTCAAAGCTGCCACATACCTAGGCAATCACTGATTTGACATCTGTCACTATAGATAAATTTTACTTTTTAAAAAATTATTATTGGAGTTCAATTTTCAACATATAGCATATAACCCAGTGCTCATTCCATCAAGTGCCACCCTCAGTGCACGTCACCCAGTCACTCCAACCTCCCACCTACCTCCCTTTCCACTACCCCTTGTTCGTTTCCCAGAGTTAGGAGTCTCTCATGTTCTGTCTCCCTCTCTGATATTTCCCGCTCATTTTCTCTCCTTTCCTCTGAATTCCCTTTCACTCTTTTTATATTCCCCAAATGAAAGGGACCATATAATGTTTGTGCTTCTTGGATTGACTTACTTCACTCAGCATAATACCCTCCAGGTCCATCCACCTTGAAGCAAATGGTGCGTATTTGTCGTTTCTAATGGCTGAGGAATATTCCATTGTATACATAGACCACATCTTCTTTATCCATTCATCTGCCGATGGACACTGGGGCTCCCTCCACAGTTTGGCTACTGTGGACATTGCTGCTAGAAACATTGGGGTGCAGGTGTCCCAGTGTTTCACTGCCTCTGTATCTTTGGGGTAAATCCCCAGCAGTGCAATTGCTGGGTCGTAGGGCAGGTCTATTTTCAACTCTCTGAGGAACCTCCACACTGTTTTCCAGAGTGGCTGCACCAGTTCACATTCCCACCAGCAGTGCAAGAGGGTTCCCCTTTTTCCACATCCTTTACAACATTTATTGTTTCCTGCCTTGTTAATTTTCCCCATTCTCACTGGTGTGAGGTGGTATCTCATTGTGGTTTTGATTTGTATTTCCCTATGGCCAGTGATGTGGAGCATTTTCTCATGTGCATGTTGGCCATGTCTACGTCTTCCTCTGTGAGATTTCTGTTCATGTCTTTTGCCCATTTCATTATTGGATTGTTTGTTTCTTTGCTGTTGAGTTTCATAAGTTTTTTATAGCTCTTGGATACTAGCCCTTTATCTGATACATCATTTACAAATATCTTCTCCTATTCTGTAGCTTGTGTTTTAGTTTTGTTGACTGTTTCTTTTGCTGTGCTGAAGATTTTTATCCTGATTAAGTCCCAATAATTCATTTTTGCTTTTGTTTACCTTGCCTTCATAGATGTATCTTACAAAAAGTGACTTTGGCCAAGGTCAAAAAGGGTGTTGCTTGTGTTCTCCTCTAGGATTTTGATGGATTCTTGTTGCATATTTAGATCTTTCATCCCTTTTGAGTTTATCTTTGTGTATGGTATGAGAATGGTCCAGTTTCATTTCTCTGCATGTGGCTGTCCAATTTTCCCAGCACCATTTATTAAAGAGACTGTCCTTTTTCCAGTGGATAGTCTTTCCTACTTTGTTGAATATTAGTTGACCATAGAGTTGAGGGCCCATTTCTGGATTCTGTATCCTGTTCCATTACTCTCTGTGTCTGTTTTTGTGCCAGTACCACACTGTCTTGATGACCACAGCTTTGTAGTACAACCTGAAATCTGGCATTGAGATGCCCCCGGCTCTGGTTTTCTTTTTCAATATTCCTCTGGCTATTCAGGGTCTTTTCTGATTCCACACAAATCTTAAGATGATTTGTTCCAACTCTCTAAAGAAAGTTCATGGTATTTTGACAGGGATTGCATTGAATATGTAGATTGCCCTGGGTACCATAGAGATCTTCACAATATTTATTCTTCCAGTCCATGAGCATGCAGAGTTTTTTCCATATCTTTGTGTCTTCCTCAATTTCTTTCAGAAGTGTTCTGTAGGTTTTAGGGTATAGATTCTTTACCTCCTTCGTTAGCTTTATTCTTAGGTATCTTATACTTTTGGGTGCAATTGTAAATGGGATTGACTCCTTAGTTTCTCTTTCTTCAGTCTCATTGTTAGTGTATAGAAATGTCACTGATTTCTGGGCATTGATTTTGTATCCTGCCACACTGCCAAATTGCTGTGAGTTCTAGCAATCTTGGGGTGGAGTCTTTTGGGTTTTCTATGTACAGTATCATGTCATCTGTGAAGAGGGAGAGTTTGACTTCTTCTTTGTCAATTTGAATGCCTTTTATTTCTTTTTGTTTTCTGATTGCTGAGGCTAGGACTTCTAGTACTATGTTGAATAGCAGTGGTTAGAGTTCCCCTAAGCCTTTCTTAGGGGAAAGGCTCCCAGTGTTTCCCCACTGAGAATGATATTTTCTGTGGGCTTTTCATAGATGGCTTTTAAGATGCTGAGGAATGTTCCCTCTATCCCTACACTCTGAAGAGTTTTGATCAGGAATGGATGCTGTCTTTTGTCAAATGCTTTCTCTGCATCTATTAAGAGGATCATATGGTTCTTGTTTTTTCTCTTGTTGATACGATCTATCACATTGATTGCTTTATGAGTGTTGAACCAGCCTTGCATCCCAGGGATAAATCCCACTTGGTCATGGTGAATAATCTTCTTAATGTACTGTTGGATCCTATTGGCTAGTATCTTGGTGAGAATTTTTGCATCTGTGTTCATCAGGGATTTTGGTCTATAATTCTCCCCTTTGGTGGGGTCTTTGTCTGGTTTTGGAGTTAAGGTGATGCAGGCCTCATAGAATGAGTTTGGAAGTATTCCATCCCTTTCTGTCTTTCGGAACAGCTTTAGTAGAATAAGTATTGTTTCTTCTTTAAACGTTTGATAGAATTCCCCTGGGAAGTCATCTGGCCCTGGACTTTTGTGTCTTGGAAGGTTTTGATGAATGCTTCAATTTCCTCCCTGGTTATTGGCCTATTCATGTTTTCTATTTCTTCGTGTTCCAGTTTTGGTAGCATGTGGTTTTCCAGAAATGCATCCATTTCTTCTAGATTGCCTAATTCAATGGTGTATAGCTGCTCATAATATGTTTTTAAAATTGTTTGTATTTCCTTGGTATCGGTGGGGATCTCTCCTTTTTCATTTGTGACTTTATTAATTAGAGTCTTTTCTCTTTTGTTTTTAATAAGGCTGGCTAATGGTTTATCTATCTTATTAATTCTTTCAAAGAACCAACTCTTCGTTTTGTTGATCTGTTCCACAGTTCTTCTGGTCTCTATTTCATTGAGTTCTGCTTGGATCTTTGTTAGCATTCTTCTTCTGCTGGGTGTATGTTTTATTTGCTGTTCTTTCTCCAGTTCCTTTATATGCAAGGTTTGCTTATGTATTTCAGTTTTTTTTTTCCAGTTTTTTGAGGAATGCTTGTATTGTGATGTATTTCCCTCTCAGGACTGATTTTGCTGTATTCCCAAGATTTTGAATGGTTGTATCTTCATCCTCATTAGTTTCCATGAATCTTTTTAATTCTTCTCCAATTTCCTGGTGACGCTTTCATCTTTTAGCAGGATGCCCCCATGTGTTTGAGTTTCTTCCAAATTTCTTCTTGTGATGAGTTCCAGTTTCAAAGCATTATGGTCTGAAAATATGCAAGAGAGAATCCCAATCTTTTGGTATCTGTTAAGACCTGATTTGTGACCCAGTATGTGGTCTATTCTGGAGAAAGTTCCATGTGCACTTGAGAAGAATATGTATTCGGTTGTGTTTGGATGTAAAGTTCTGTAAATATCTGTGAAATCCATTTGGTCCAGTGTATCATTTAAAGCTCTTGTTTCTTGAGATGTTGTGCTTAGAAGACCTGTCTTTTACAGAAAGCACAGTGTTGAAGTCTCCCAGTATAATCTTTTTTTTTTTTTTTAAGATTTATTTATTTATTCGTGAGAGACACAGAGAGAGGCAGAGGCACAGGCAGAGGGAGAAGCAGGCTCCATTCAGGGAGCCCAACATGGGACTCGACCCCGGTTCGCCAGGACCACACCCTGGGCTGCAGGCGGCACTAAACCGCTGCGCCACCGGGGCTGCCCTGAAGTCTCCCAGTATAAATGTATTATTATCTAAGTATGTCTTCACTTTGGTTATTAATTAATTGATATACTTGGCAGCTGCCACATTAGGAGCATAAATATTCATGATTGTTAGGTCCTCTTGTTGGATAGATCCTTTAAGTATGATATAGTGCCACTCTGCATCTCTTACTACAGTCTTTGGGATAAACTTTAATTTATCTGATATGAGGATTGCTACCCCTGCTTTTTTTTTTTGAGGACCGATTGAATGGTAAATGGTTTTCCAACCTTTTATTTTCAGGCTGTAGGTGTCCTTAGGTCAAATTGAGTCTCTTGTAGACAGCAAATAGATGGGTCTTGCTTTTTTATCCAGTCTGGAACGCTGGGCCTTTTGATGGGGTCATTAAGCCCATTCATGTTCAGAGTTACTATGGAAAGATATGAATTTAGTGTCATCATAATACCTATTCAGTCCCTCTTTCTGTGGATTGTTTCTTTGGATTTTCTCTTTCTTTTACAGAGTCCCCGTTAATATCTCTTGCAGAGCTGGTTTGGTGGTCACATATTCTTTCAGTTTCTGCCTATTTTGGAAGCTCTTTATCTCTCCTTCTATTCTGAGTGGGAGCCTTGTTGGATAAAGTATTCTTGGCTGCATGTTCTTCTCATTTAGGACCCTGAATATATCCTGCCAGCCCTTTCTGGCCTGCCAGGTGTCTGTGGAGAGGTCTGCTGTTAATCTAGTACTTTTCCCCATATAAGTTAGGGATCTCTTGTCTCTTCCTGCTTTAAGGATTTTCTCTTTATGTTTGGAATTTGCAAGTTTCACAATTAAATGTTGAGATGTTGAATGGTTTTTATGGATTTTTTTTTTGGGGGGGTCTATGTCCTGGATCTGAATGCCTGTTTCCCTCCCCAAGTTAGGCAAGTTCTCAGCTTTGATTTGTTCAAATACACTTTCTGGTCCTCTATCCCTTTTGGCGCCCTCTGGAACCCCAACTAAAAGTAGATTTTTCCTTCTGAGGCTGTCATTTATTTCCTTTAACTTTTCCTCATGGTCTTTTAATTGTTTTTCTCTTTTTTCCTTAGCTTCCTTCCTTGCCATCAACTTGTCTTCTATGTTGCTCAGTCTTTCTTCTACCTCATTAACCCTCGTCGTTAGGATTTCCAGTTTGGATTGCATCTCATTTTATTGATTTTAAATTTTGACCTGATTAGATCTAAATTCTGCAGTCATGAAGTCTCTTGAATCTTTTATGCTTTTTTTCCAGAGCCACCAGTAGCTTTTTAATCGTGCTTCTGAATTGGCTTTCTGACATCGAATTGTAATCCAAATTCTGTAACTCTGTGGCAGAGAGTACTGTTTCTGATTCTTTCTTTTGTGGTGAGTTCTTCTTTCTAGTCATTTTGCTCAGTGCAGAGTGGCTAAAAACAAGTTGTACTTGTTAGAAGTGCAAACTCTTCTCTCTGTAGCGTTCCAGCTGTTATCTCTTTAAATCTCAGGCCGAATTCATGGGTTTTCAGGATTTGAATATTATCTAGGTAAGTTAGTGGTGAGAGGTGATTTGGGGACCCTACTCTTCTGCCATCTTGGCCACCCCCCAATTTTGCTTTATATAGAACTTAAGAAAGTGGAATTATATAGGATGTACTTTCTTGTTTCAGACTTCATCCAGCACAATGTTTTAGTCATTCATCCATGTTGTTGTATTAGCAGTTCATTTCTTTTTATGGCTATGTTGTAGTATTTCTTTATATGGATACATCATCATGTTGTTTATACATTTAGCTGTTGAATGGCTGTTATTAGTGTTTCGCTATTGTTAAAGATGCTATGAATACTTTTGTAAAAGACTATTTTTTCATTTCTCTTAAGCAAGTACCTAGCAGTAGATTTGTTGGACCATATAGTAAATGTATGTTTACCTTTGTGATAAATTATCAAATTATTTTTCAATGATTTTTGTTTCATAGCCTCTTTATTAATTTTCTCATTGCTGCTGTAACAAATCATCATAAGTTTAGTGGTTTAAAACATCACATATTTATTATATTATAATCCTGAGCAAAAGTTGCTCTTTACATATAAGTTAATAGTCACGAGTTCCGGGGCTTATGACCTGGATATTTTGGGGGCCCATTATTCAGCCTACCCTACTTTCTAACCTTGTAATCAAATAATTTCAATGAAAATCACTCATTCAGCCAAAACTCTAAGGTGCATACATTTTTTTTTTGGTCTAACTTCCTTAGGCTTGGTAGCTACTTGCATTTAGTGGTTACTCTGTGCTAAATACTAGTGTGTAGAGTTGTCAAAACTACAGAATGATGTAGAATCTGGGTTTTTTTTTTTTTTTGTCATTTGAAGGAGATGTAAGTGTGATCAGCTGGTGGGAAGATGGAAATCTGAGATGACATATTAGTAAGCTGTAGTGGTGACCAGAAAGGGCCCTACTTCCTTATATTTTGGGGAGTTTAAACCTCAGAGGGAAGGCAAAAGTCTGATCAAATCTATGGGGATCACAGAGCAGATGGGACCATAGTGGAATTCCATAAGTTTCAATTTCCAAATTGCGAAGTTTAGAGAAGCCCCAAGTCCAGCATCATACCTGAGAGGTAGATTGGCAATGCTGGTAAAGATATTTGATCACTAGGTTCAAGGACAACCACTCAGAGCCCCATGGCATGCTAGTGGGAGAGGCAAGAGCAAAATGTAAGTCAGTAATCCCCAAAAGGGCAAATAGCTTATCTGCTAATATCGGGAGGCTACAACAGGACAGGCTTGTCAAGGACAGGGCAGCATCAAGTGTTCCAAGTTTCCCCAAAGATTGAGTGAACAAAACCGTCATCGCTGGTCACGTGAAGACTGAGGATGCACATTTCATAGATATTCCTGGCCTGTCTAGAGACGTAATGTAAGCCTCATAGAATTTAGATTATCCTTAGGAAGAGGGAAAAAAGGAAAACAATGAAATAATAGATTTTTAAATCCAAAGAGATTGAGGCATATCTGGGAGTGACTGAGCAACCTTGAATTAGGAAGACTAAATTTTCCAATAAAACAAACTTGAGAGTTAAGTGAAAATCATTTATAGAAAAACAAAGGTTACATTTTAGCAAACCTGACATGTTGCCTGAGAGGGTCATGCTCCTTAAATAGGGAAAGATTTTATATAAATACTTTAACAAAGGTAATGCAATTACC
The DNA here is from genome assembly GCF_048164855.1 of Canis lupus baileyi. Classification (NCBI taxonomy): domain Eukaryota; kingdom Metazoa; phylum Chordata; class Mammalia; order Carnivora; family Canidae; genus Canis; species Canis lupus. Next base: position 4,396,482 of record NC_132870.1, on the reverse strand, counting down.
AGGCTTGATGAAGATTATTTGACCATACATAATGTTCCTTGAGATTTCAGATTCTTTGTTCTTAGGATCATCAGGAGTGTTAGCTTTAAGATATTTTTTTTTTTCCCAGAGATTAATCTTATAGGTTCACCTTCCTTAAGATCATGGGGAAGATTGTAAGAGGCAGTATGTGTGAAAAATTCATGGAAAGTCCTACTTGCATGTGAAAGACAATTTGTTGTCATTTTTAAAAAAGATTTTATATATTTATTCATGAGAGACACAGAGAGAGAGAGGCAGAGACACAGGCAGAGGGAGAAGCAGGCTCCCCTCAAGGTGCCTGACACAGGACTCCATCCTGAGTCTCCAGGATCACACCCTGGGCCAAATGCGGAGCTAAACTTCTGAGCCACCCCGGCTGCCCTGTTTTCATTTTTTATTTTTATTTTTTAAAAGATTTATTTATTTATTCATGAGAGACACAGAGAGAGGCAGAGACACAGGCAGAGGGAGAAACAGGCTCCATGCAGGGAGCCCGATGTGGGACTGGATCCTGGGATGTCAGGATGGCGCCCTGGGCCGAAGGCAGGCCCTAAACCACTGAGTCACCCAGGGATCCTTGTTTTCATTTTTTAAATGGCAAAGCCATATTCTCTTACCTGTGGTCCATTTATTTTTCTATAGTACCAGCTACATCATATTTCGTGTCATGAATTCCCTTTTTCTGCCTCAACCTACTATAAGATGACAGCATCATATGATGGGAAAAAGGAAAGTGCTCAAGTTCTTCCATTTTCGAATCACACAAAGCAAGGGAATATTATTGGGAGTCTGACTAGTTGTTGATAACAGCTTGAAAATGTGAGTGTCACTGGGCTGTGAGTATTTTTCTTAAGTTCACCATTTTGGCAATTTACTGTGAGATATTTCATGGGGCGGGGGTAGGAGAAGATGCCGATTTAGCCTAAATTTCTTGTTGATTGTAATCACGTTTGTCCCTCACCTGTTTGAACTGCTACAACCTTATAGGAAGCCTCCTGTTTAGTGGAAAAAAGTCTGTCCTGCCTCTTAGCAAATCATGGTAAACATGTCAACACATTATGGGATGTGGTAAACTTTTTAATATATGAACATCTGATGAGGAGATCTTTTTGATCGGAACTTTTATGTTGGTTCAATAGGCGGGACTAGTTATCCACTTTGTTTACTTTCAGGTATCTGTGACAGTTATGCACACATGCTGAGATCTGAGGGGTCAGCTCTCTGTGAAATGTATGGAAACACATCTAACACATGGGCTTTTGAGTTCCCCACCAAACCCGGCACTGCTCCTAGTATTTTAAATGGAGGTCCTGCCTCTACGATGGTGCCTAGATATTCTAAAATAGATACATTAAATCAAGTACAAAATGTGGTTAGATTTTTTTTCTGGGTTTTTGCAGCACATTTGCAAAAGTTGTTAAAAGACTTGTTTTGCTGAATTTTCCTTAGCACATTCTTAGTGAGATAGTAACATTCAATATCACTGACAAATATATTGGGCATCTCTAGTAAGAGTTTTTCTAATTATTGGGTCTGTAGTTATTCAGGAGTTGGCATAAATTCTAAATACTAATAATTTAAGGAATCTAGTGATTACTGTGATGACCTAATATTCTAAATAGTAATAACCCCAGCTACACTTGTTGAACATTTACTGTGTTCTGGGCATTTTTTACAGCGCTTTCCATGTGTTGCCTTATTATTCACAATGACCCTCTGAGGTAGGTGCCATTATTATCTGCCTTTTAAAGATGAGGAAACTGAGAATTTTTAAAAAACACTGTGCTCTAGTTTACAAAACTAGTGAGTGGTAAAGGTGTAATGTGAACAAAATCAGTCCAGCTCACTCTGTGGCTTTTCTTTTCATTGCCTTGGCATTGCCTATTCTGGAGCTCAAGCTTTTAATTTTAATAAAGTCCTGCTTATCAGTTATTTCTTTCACGGATTGTGCCTTTGGTGTTGTATCTAAAAAGTCCTTGCCCCACCCAAGGCCATGTGGATTTTCTCCTAAATTGTCTTCTAAACAATGGATTGGACTTCTAAACAATGTCTATAGTTTTAGATGTTACATTATATTTAAGATCCATTTTGAGTTAATTTTTGTGAAGTGTGTATGTTCTGTGTCTAGATTCATTTTTTTTCATGTGGATGTCCAATTGTCTCAGCATCATTTTTTTTGTAGTTTTATACATTGGTTTGATAATCAGTGGTTAGTTCTATTCCACAATAACTGTAGAATTCTGAAATGGTGGCAAGTACATAGGTAGCCAACACACAGAGCTTGTTTGGTGAATCTTTATCCTCGTTAATTTTCTGGACAACTGCACATGGATACAGTATGGAATGTTCCTCATTCCTTTGGCCCAGATAGCTTTGTTGAGCATGGTGTCATTGCACACATCTGGAGTTCCCATCTCCTTCATGGCAAATTTCTGGATCTCTTTGAATGCCTGAAGGGCACGCTTCTTGAAACCACTCCATGGATGTGCTTGTGAATGTTGATGGTGTATTCCCTGGTCAGTACTGCTTTGGTGGCAGAATGGCTTTTTTCTTGCCACCTTTCTTTGTGGGAGCCATTCTGCAGGCCCTGGTTGGAAAGCTCAGCACCATTTATTAAAGAGAGTATCTTTGTTCCATGTATTGCCTTTTGTCTTCCTTCTATTTATAAGGGTCTATTTCTGTACTCTCTATTCTGTTCCATTGATCTGTCTATTTTTTTTTTTTACCAATACCACAGTATCTTGATTATTGTAGCTTTATAGTAAATCTTACCCCCCTCTTAGTGCTATCATAAAGGGGGGAATCTGAGCTTGGTAAAGGTTAGAATGTGAAACTGATATGACTTCCCTCTTTTTATCTTTTTTCTCTTTTTTCCTGCCATATCCCTAAGTCTTCAGATTAAAGGAACTTTAGAACACTGTGGATGAGAAAATATCCTAAGGTTTCCCTACTTAAAACTCACTATTGTTGGTTTTTTAAAAATCGATTTGAGAGAAAGAGAAAGAGAGAGCACACAGTGGGGAAGGACAGAGAGAAAGAGAGAGAAACTCAGTAAACTCGGTACTGAGCGAAGAGCTTGACTTGGGGCTTGATCTTGTGACCGGAGATGGTGACTGGAGCTTAAATCAAGTCAGAACTTGACTGACTGCACCATCCAGGCACCCCTAAAACTCACTGTCTTGAGGCTACTTTCCCAAATTGGTTCTAGCCCTTGTAAATAAGTGTTTATGTGTTTGTTCATTTTGGTGGTTTTGTTTTGTTTTTTGTCTTTAACTATTAGCATCCCATCAGTGGGGAAACTTAGGTTCTAAATCCCAGTGAATGGCTGGGCCATTGCTCCCACAGTTACAACCAGCCTTTCCACAAAGTTTTAAGAGGATTATACTCTATCCAGTTTTTACTGCTTTGTATCAAATGAACATCTTAGTGATAATCTAGTTTTCCCCTGATGCTGAGAACTGATGCTATCTAGAACTTAAATGCACTCAAATAGTTTCTTGAACTACTCCTGTCTCAGCACTTAACATAAAATTTACTTTCTTATCTTTCTCTAACCTCTTTGGAAAAGATGTTTTATTATTATTGTATCTTAAGGACCTAGTAATATTGATTGATTGACTACATAAAGGCCTGTATCAGGTACTGCTGTTTCTGGTTCAAACTAGCTTAAGCAAAAAAACAAAACAAAACAAAAACAAAACAACCCAAAACAAAGCAAAATCCTTCAGCACATTAGTTCACGTAACTGTGAAGTCCAAGACTCAAGTAATGTTCAAGAAGCTTGTCTTTTTTTTTTTTTTTTTAAATTTTGCTCACTCTGCTATGTTTGGCTTCATTCTCAGGCTGGCCTTTGGATGGAGGCCCTTGGTACAGCAAATGCAAATTTTAATTCTGATGGACCCAATTGAAGTCAGATAATATCAATAATCCAACTTTGCTCTTCTTTTTCAGTATTGTGTTGAATAATCTGGGTCTTTTCTCTCCTTACAAATTTTAGAATTTGTTTGTTCATACTCACAAAACAACTTGCTGGTATTTTGATTGGGATTAAATTGAATCTATAGACTAGGTTGAGAAGAACTGAATTTCTTGAGTCTTCCAGAATATGAACATGGACTCTCTCTCCATTTATTTAGTTTTTTCATTTTACTCATCATACTTTTATAGCTCTCTTCATGTAGATTTTATACATATTTTAAAAGATTTATACCTAAGTATTTCATGTTTAGGTGTCAATATAAATGGCATTGTGTTTTAAATTTCAAATATTATTTGTTTATTGCTGGTGTAAAAGGAAGTAATTGGCTTTAACCTTGTGTCCTGCAAATGTGTTATCACTTCTTAGTTCCTGCAGGGGTGATGGTGGTTGTTGTTGCTGTTTTTTTTTTCCGATTTTCTGCAAAGAAAATCATGTCATTTGTGAACAAAGATAGTTTTATGTTTTTTTTCCCAATCAGTATTCCTTTTCTTTCTTTTTTCTTGTCTTGTTGCACTAGATTAAACTTTGGATATGATGTAACCTTGTACCTGATCTCAGTGGGAAAGTTTTGAGGTTTTCACCATTAAAGTAGGATGTTAGCTCTAGGATTTTATAGATATTCTTTATCAAGTTGAGTAATTCTCCTCTATTCCTAGTTTACTGAGAGTTTTTTTTTTTAAGATTTTATTTATTTATTCATGAGAGACACACAGAGAGAAAGGCAGAGACACAGGCAGAGGGAGAAGCAGGCTCCATGCAGGGAGCCCGATGCAGGACTTGATCCTGGGTCTCCAGGATCACACCCTGGGCCAAAGGTGGCACTAAACCGCTGAGCCACCTGGGCTGCCCTTTACTGAGAGTTTTTATCATGAGTCAGTGCTGGATATTGTCAAATGCTTCTTCTGCATCTAAATAGATGCTCATATGATTTTTATTTTCTAGCCTGTTGATGAGATGTATTACATAGATTTTAGAACATTGAACTATATATATTTGCATACCTGGGATAAATCTTACATTTTATACATTGTTATATTCAATCAGATAATTTTTCATTGAGGATGTTTGTATCTTTGTTCATGAAAGATATTGGTCTGTAATTATCTTTTCTTGTTATGCCTTTGTCTAGTTTTGATATTAGCATAATGCTGGCCTCATAGAATGAATTATGAAGTATTCTCTGTGTTTCTATCCTCTGAAAGGGATTGCAGAAAATTGGTACAAATTTCTTCTTCTTTTTTAAAAATATTTTATTTATTTATTCATGAGCAACAGAGAGAGAGAGACAGAGCATAGGCAGAGGGAGAAGCAGGCTCCCCACATGGAGCCCTATGTGGGACTCAATCCTAGGACCCCGGGACCACAACCTGAGCCAAAGGCAGATGCTCAATCACTGAGCCACCCAGGCATCCCACTGCAAATTTCTTCTTGAAATATTTTTTAGAATTTGCCAATGAGCCCATCTGGTTCTGGTGCTTTCTGTTTTGGAATGCTATTAATTATCGATTCAATTTCTTTAATAAATATAGGCTGTCCATATTGTCTATTTCTTCTTGTATGAATTTTGGCAAATGTATCTTTCAGAAAATTATTCTATTTCATGAAGGTTATCAAATTCATGGATATTTTTTCATGGTATTCTTTTCATGGTATTATTTTGTTATCCTTTTAATGTTTCTACGATTTGTAAAAATATCTCCTCTTTTATTTCTCATATTAGTAATTTATGTCCATTCTTTTTTTTCCTTAGTTAGCATGGCTTGAGATTTATCAATTTTGATATCTTTTCACAGAATCAGTTTTTGATTTTGTTGATTTTCTTTATTGATTTCTTATTATCACTTTCATTGATTTCCACTTCAATTCTTAATATTTCTTTTCTTCTGCTTACTTTGCTTTTCTTTTTCTAATTTCATGAGTGAAAACTTAGATTCTTAGTTTTATATTTTTCTTCTTCTATAGTAGATTAATTTAATGCTGTCCATTCCCATTTAGGCACTGCTTTTGTTGCATTCCACAAATTTAAATAAGTCCTAGTTTCTTTTTCCTTTAGTTCAAAATATTTTAAAATTTCTCTTGAGATTTCTTTTTTGATCCTTGTGTTATACTGAACACATATATTTTGGATTATCCAGTTATCTTTCTGTTACTGATTTCTAGTTCAATTCCACTCTAGCCTGAGAGATGTATGATTTCTGATCTTTAAAATTTGTTAAATGTGGTGTTGTCACACTGATTGTGCTCTGTCTTGTTCCATGTGACCTTGACAAGAATGTGTATTCTGTGGTTCCCAGATGAAGTTTTCTACAGATGTCTATTGATTGATGGTACTGTTGAGTTTAGCTATAGTCTTACTAATTTTCTGACTGCTGATCTGTCCATTTCTGATAGAGAGGTGTAGAAGTTTTTCCCAACTATGATAGTGGGTTCATCTATTTCTTCTCGCAATTCTATTAGTTTTTGCCCCACTTAGTTTGATGGTCTATTGTTAACTGCATACATGTTATGTATTAGTATGTCCTCTTGGAGAATTGATCCTTTTATCATCACATTGTATCCTTTATCCCTAACAATTTTCCTTGTTTTGAAGTCTATTCCATCTGAATTTAATACAGCCCCTCTTGCTTTCTTTTGATTAGTGTTAGTATGACATATTTTTCTCCATTCTTTTGTTTTCTTCTATATGTGCCTTTATATTTAAAGTGGCTTTCTTGTAGAGAGCATATAGTTGGGTTGTGTTTTTTGATTGACTCTGACAATCAAATTAGTGCAATTAGACAATCAACAATAATTAGTGCATTTAGACTAGTGATTTCAAAGTAATTATGGTTATAGTTGGGTTAGTATCTATCTTATTTGTTACTATTTTCTTTTTGTTACCCTTGTTCTATATTGCTTTTTTTGTTTCCATTCTTTTTTTGCCTTTTGCATTTTAGCATTTTATATGGTTACATTTCATCTCCTTTCTTAGTTTATCAGTTATACTTCCTTCCTTATTTTTTTTTTCAGTAGTTGCCCTACATTTATAGCTAATCCAAGTCCACTTTCAAATAATACTATACCACTTAACAGGTACTGTGAGTACCTGATAATAACAAAATAATCCTAATTCCTCCCTTGTATCATTGCTGTCATTAATTTCACTCATATAGAGGCATATATTAGCATAAGATATATCCATAAAATATTCATACAAGCATACATAATCAAATACTTTGTTGTTACTATCATTTTGAACAAACTGTTATTTGTTAGATCAATTAAGAATAAGAAAAATAAAAGTTTCTATTTTAGTTTCATATATTCCTTCTTTGATATTCTTTCTTTCTTTATGCAGATCTGAGTGTCTGACCTACATTAAGAACTTTAACATTTCTTGGAAGGCAGATTTACTGGTAATCAATATCCTCAATTTTTATTTGTCTGAGAAAATTCCTCCTTCACTTTTGAAGAATATTTTCATAGAGTACAGAATTCTAGGGTTTTTTTTTTCTTTATCAATACTTTAAATATTTCACTCCATTCTCCTCTTGCTTGCATGGTTTCTGAAGGGAAGTCAGATGTAATTTTTATCTTTGTTCCTCTGTATATAAAATGTTTTTCTTCCTCTGGATTTTTCTGTATTTTTTTCTCTATCTTTTTGTTTTGTTTTTTGTTTTTCTTTATCTTTGATTTTATGTAGTTTAAAAATGATATGCATAGGTTATAATTTTTTGATATTAAAAAAATTTTTTTTTGTATTTATCCTGTTTGATATTCTCTTAGCTTCTTGGATCTCTGGTTTGTTGTCTGCTATTAATTTGGGAAAATGCTTAACCATTATCGTTTCAATAGTTCTTCTTTTCTTTTTTCTATCTTCTTCTGATATTCTTGTTGCATATATGTTATACCTTTTAAAGCTGTCCCACAGTCTTGATATTCTGGCTTATTTTTGTCAGTCTCTATCTGCTGCTTTTTTTTTTTTTTAATTCTCAAAGATTCTACTGCTATCCTCTAGATCAGAGAGTCTTTCCTTAGCTCTGTCCAGTCTATCAATAAGTTTATCAAAGGAATTCTTTATTTCTGTTACAAAGTATTTTATCTCTAGCATTTCTTTTTGATTCTTTCTTAGGATTTTGTTTCTCTGCTTACATTGTTCACCTGTTCTTACATGCTGCCTACTTTATCCATCAGGTCTTAGCATATCAATTATAGTTGTTTTAAATCCTTGATCTGATCATTCCAGCATTCTTACCATGTGTAGTTCTGATGTTTGCTTTGTCTCTTCAATTTTTAAAAAAATAAACAGACATGTTGTATTACTGCTATAAATAAGCTTTGAATAACATGGTGAGATGTCAAGGAGGGGAAATGAGTTTTTACTTTTTTCTTTTTTTTTGAAATCTTATTTTATTTTTTTTAAAGATAGTATTTTAGAGAGAGAGAATATGCGAGTGGGAAGGGGCAGAGAGAGAGGGAGAGAGAGAATCTCAATCAGACTCCCTGCTGAGCATGGAGCCCATGACCCTGAGATCATGACCTGAGCCAAAACCAAGAGTAGGACACTTAATGGACTGAGCCACTCAGGTGACCCAAAAGGGGACATGTTTTATAGTCTATGACTAGGTCTCAATCTTTGACTGTGTCTATGCCTCTGGACTAGGAACCCCACAAGTGTTTCTCAGTCTTTTCTTCCCCTTAGTTGGGATGAGATGTCTAGAGTGTGCTGGAGTTGAATATTACCCTCCTTTCACGTGGAAGAGTAGAGCTGGCTGGAGTTGAGTATTTCTCTTTTCCTGGAACCAGTTAGGCTCTGATAACAACCCAGTAGGTTAGGTTCTGGTTAAGTAGTTTCCCCCAAAGGAAGAGTGCTCTGGCATATTTCCAAATGGTTTCTTTTCTCCTCCCCTTGCTAGAAGCACAAGAGGATTTTTCTCTGGTATTTACTATGGGAACCTGGCCAAGCTCTTGTAGTTAAGTCTCACAATATTTTGGAGACCCCCTTATCATGGAGTTCCCCTGGAGTTTTAACTCCCTTATCATGGAGTTCCCCTGGAGTTTTAACTCTTAGGCTTATCCTCACTGGCTAAGCTCTTGTAGTTAAGTCTCACAATATTTTGGAGACCCCCTTATCATGGAGTTCCCCTGGAGTTTTAACTCTTAGGCTTGTCCTCACTGAGCCTCTATCAATTTTTCAATTACAGTTCTGGTTTCATACACCAGCATTTTCTTCCTTGATAGTGTCTTCTCATGAGTCTATCCTCTGGTAATCCATGACTCCTTGTATCCATTTGTCTGTCTTTCCAATCTTGCAGGCAGTGGTTTTCCCCCTCTTTTATAGATCCAAGAAGAATTGTTGATTTTTCAGTCTCTTCAACTTTGTACTTGTTAGAGTGGACTGGTGTCTTATGCATGGATAAGTGTCTTCTTATACATGGAACCAAAAACCATAAGTCTAATCTCTACCTTTTGCTTTCCTTTTTTATTTTTTTTAAAACTAATTCCCCCTAATTCTGTTTCTTGTTCTTCCTTTCTCTTTCTCTACATCTTCACTACCTCCTTTCCTCATTTTTACTGGTCTTCTTTGCTTCTCATGCTCCCCTTTTCCTTCTCTTTTTCCTCTTCACCTCACTTCTTCTAAGGTTACATTTTCCAAAGTGCTTTAAATGTAGAAAATGTATCACTAAACAAACAGATACATTGGTACCAAGGTTTTAATTAGAGACTTATTTTTTAAAATAATATTTATTTATTTTTTCATGACAGACACAGAAAAAGAGGCAGAGACATAGGCAGAGAGAGAAGCAGGCTGTCTGCTGGGAGCCCAATGTGGGACTCAATCCCAGGACCCCAGGATTGCGACCTGAGCCAGAGGCAGATGCTCAACCACTGAGCAACCCAGGCGCCCATCAATTAGAGACTTTTAAAGAAGAAAATAGGTTAGAATCATGAGTTCTAGCATTGAAAGAAGTGAGGTGAGGGAGATTATTTCACCATTTGGGTGGAGGCTCCATCCAAAGTTATTTAAGGCATTGAATTTCATTGGTATTCAATATTCTGGTCCCAAATATAGTTTTTCTTTTTTCTTTTCTTTCTCCAAGGGAATTAGGAGAGGAAAAAAGCAAATGATGAGGCAGTATATAGAAGTGATTCACTAACCATAGAATGGTTTAAAATGTGAACAAAACTGGGAGTGGGAAATGACTCATGAGAAGCAATCCAGAATAAATCTCCTATGGGAGAAAGAAAAATATTAGTTGAGAGATAGGTGGCCTTTGGCAAAGTTGTTTTAGGTCTTCAATAGGCAGAATACCTGGGAGGTTTGTTCGTGCCTGAAGTTTATCAGTAATTGTCTAATGTATTTTAAAATATAAGAATAAGGGAGCCTCGGTGGTTCTGGTGGTTGAGCATCCAACTCTTGGTTTCAGCTCGGGTTATAATCTCAACGTGGTGAGACAGAGCCCCATGTTGGGCTCCATGCTGAGCGTGGAGAATCTCTCCCTTTCCCTCCCATTCTGCCGCTCCCTCTGCTCCCACCTGCTTTCTGTCTCTCAAATAAATAAAATCTTTAAAATACAAAAATAAACTATAAACAGGCAATATTCATACAGAGCATCCTATGTACCAGGTACTTTCTTTTTTTTTTAAAGATTTTATTTATTTATTCATGAGAGACATAGAGAGAGAGAGGCAGAGACAGAGGCAGAGGGAGAAGCAGGCTCCATGCAGGGAGCCCGACGTGGGACTCGATCCTGGGTTTCCAGGATCACGTCCTGGACTGAAGGTGGCGCTAAACCGCTGAGCCACCAGGGCTGCCCTGTACCAGATACTTTCTATGAATTATTTTATACTCACGGTAACCCCATGAGGCATAGATATTATCTGCATTTTTAAGATAAGAAATCTGGGAAGTAAAGTATCTTGTCCAAGAATACACGGCAAGGATGTGACAAAGCCAGGACTAAGTTGAGGCCATCTGGCTCTAGAGTCCAAGCCTTACTCTGTTGGGCTGCTATCACAGAATACCATAAATTGGTGACTTAAAGAATAAACATTTATTTCTTACAGTTCTAGAGGTTGGGAAATTCAAGATCAAGTCACCACAGAGTCAGTGTTTGATGAGAGCCCACTTCCTGGTTCATAGACAGCCTGTTCTCCATGTGAGGACATAGTAGAAGGGGTAAGGGAGCTCTCTGGAGTGAGTGTCTTTTATAAGGGCACTAATCCCATTCATGAGGGCTCTGCCTCAGGACTTAATTATTCACTTTGGAGATTAGGTTTCAACGTAAATTTGGTGAGGGGACATAAACATTAAGTCTGTAACAGCTCACCAGCATGAACACTTTTTAATATTGCTTTCTATTATCAATAAATGATTAATTCTTTAGTGAAGGCATGGGAAGATAATAATCTCTTTTTTCTCTGATAGGAACGTTCTGAGAAAGGATAAGAGAGATTGAGTGACTGGAAGGGAAGAGAAAGGAAGGTGAAATATAGCAACCATTGAACAGGAGCAAAGGGTGATAATACTAAAAATAAAAATAATAATACAGTTCAAAAAAACAAATACTCTGATTTAAAAATGGGTAGAGGACCTGAATAGACATTTTTCCAAAGAAGACATACAGGTGGCCAACAGACACATGAAAAGATGCTCAACATCACTAATCATCAGGGAAATGCAAATTAAAACTACAATGATATATCACTTTATACTTGTCAGAATGGCTAAAATTAAAAATGCAAGAAAAAGGGATGCCTGGGTGGCTCACCTGTTGGCCATCTGCCCTCGGCTCAGGGTGTGGTCCTGGAGTCCTGGGATTGAGTCCCACATTGGACTCTCCTTGAGGAGCCTGCTTCTCCCTCTGCCTGTGTCTCTGCCTCTCTTTTTGTGTCTCTCATGAATAAATACACAAAGTCTTTTTAAGAAAAAGCAAAAAATAATGTGTTAGTGAGGATGTGGAGAAAAAGGAACCCTTGTGAACTATAGGTGAGATTGTAAATTGGTTCAGCCACTGTGGAAAAAAGTATGGAGATTCTTCAAGAATTTTAAAATAGGATTATTATATTATCCAGTAATTCTATTACTGGATATTTACTCGGAGAAAATGAAAACACTAATTTGAAAAGATATATGCACCCCTATATTTATTGCCATATTATCTACAATAGCTAAGATCCACCCAAGTGTCTAGTGAAGATGAATGGATAAAAAAAAGATGTTTTACACACACACACACACACACATACACACACACAGTGGACTATAACTCAGCCATAAAAAAGGACGAAATATTGCCATTTGCAACAACATGGATGGACTTGGAAGGTAAAATGCTAAGTGAAATAAATCAGGGAAAGACAAATACCAAAGGATATCACTCAGATGTGGAATTTAAGAAACAAAACATAGGAGAAGGGACGGAAAAATAGAATAAGATAAAGACAGAGAGAGAGGCAAACCATAAAAGACTCTCAAATATAGGAAACAAACTGAGGGTCACTGGAGGGGATGAGGGAGGGGTGTTCGGGTAATAGGGTGTTGGGCATTAAGGAGGGCACTGGATGCAATGAACACTGGGTGTTACATGCAACTGATGAATCACTAAAATCTACCCTTGAAACTAATACTACATTATATGTGAACTTTAACTTGAATTTAAATAAATCTTGAAAGGAAAAAACAAATAAAACAAATGAACAGACAAAATAAAAAAAAAGAGACAAAGAAACAAAGATAAAACCGGACTCTTAAATACAGAGAACAAACATGGTTGCCAGAGGGGAGGTACATACAGCGGCTGGATGAGGTAGATAAAGGAGATTAAGAGCACATTTATCTTGACAAACACTGAGAAATGTAGAGAGTTGTTGGTTTATTATAATGCACAATTGAAACTAGTATAACATAGTCATATGTTTGTTAATTATATCTGCAATAAAAAACTATAATAATAACATTTCTTCTGTGTTCTGGTTAGGGAACTCTGTTAGGTAACTTGTATATATTACTTCATTAAATCTTCAAAAATACCTTATAGGTAGATGCTTTGATTTTACCTATATATATATGAAGAAACAGTCATGGAGAAAATAAGCAACTTGCCCAACATTGCACAGCTAATACATGGCAGAGCTAGGATTTGAACCCAAGCCCAACCATGCAACCATTTTACTGGGCAGATTGGAAAAAGCCTCATAATGATAATTTGGAGGTAAGTCTATCTCCGTGTAAAGGCATCTTTTGGGGTCTCTGATATTTTACTTACAGTTTAATCATTATAGTCTAAGTAATCTGTACTCCCCCCAAGAATTGTTATTGAGAATCACAAGATCGAGCAGAGATTAGAAGATTCATATGGGGATAGCTATGTTAAAATTTTAACAGGGAGGCCTAAATTTGTAATATTTTGACAGTCTTACTGACCATTCTCCCTTCACCCTGCCTGGGGGACATGTAGTTATAAAGGAGTGAATGAGGACTGCGATGCTGAGTCAGGAGGCATGCTTAACTGGAGAGTGGACAGTATGATCCAGTATAACATAACAGAAGGACTTTTTGAAGGGAAGATATTATGGAGATACAAGAATTTCAAAGTCTTGACAGAGGAAAAGGCTAGATTTGGCAGATAGTAAACAGTATTGGAGGTGGTTATGGTATCACTGTGGCTTCTACTCAAGTCAACTCTTCCTGATTTTATTTTATTTATTTATTTTTTAAGATGTTATTTATTTATTCTTGAGGCACAGGGAGAAGCAGAGACATAGGCAGAGGGAGAAACAGGCTTCCTGAGGGGAGCCCAATACGGGACTGACTCAATCCCAGGACCCCAGGATCATGACCTGAGCCAATGGCAGATGCTCAACTACTGAGCCACCCACATGCCCCTCTTCCTAATTATAGATGGAAAGATGAAAGGATCTTGGTCTCTCAAGGACCCAGAGGACTAGAGGCCAGAGGCAGTATGTATAAAATGGATTGGAGCAGAGTCTGTGTTCAAACTTCATGGTTTAGTCTAAGGCCTATTTGTTGAAAAAGCAATACATCCTAGTGGAGACTGCAAAATTCTCTGAGTCTTTGAAGAAGCTTGAGTTCCGTGGAGTGGTTTGCTTGTGCAGTGGTTGACTACTCAGCATCCCAATTATGAATAGCCTCAGGAAAAGTTCTTCCCAGGTGGCAGCAACATTCACTTGTTTACTCAACAAACACTTGCATTATCATACTGCCAATAATGAGATGGAGAGATGGACTGAAGGAGGTTAGAGCAGAAACCAGAGGACCAAATGTCAAGTTAAAAATGCGAAGATAGAGATTTTTGTTTTTGTCAGCATTATAGATCATTTAAAGATAAAGCATTTATCCCCAATTTTCTAACTCCTGCTGTTTAACAAATTTGTGCCTTATTTTTAAGGAACTAACTTTTGACTTGACTGGTCCTCTTTATTTGTATGTTTGTTTTTATTAATTTTTTTTCTTACATGTTTTCTTCTCCCCCCGCCGCCTCTATTTTCTTTAGGCTGTTCTTTTCCTCTATTGAAATGGGAAAGGTGTGGGGGGGGGGGTGGGAGGGGAGACTGAGTGGCTCAATAGTTGAGCATCTGCCTTCAGCTCAGGTCCTGATCCCCAGGTCCTGGGATCCAGTCCCACATCAGGCTCCCTGCAGGGAGTCTGCTTCTCCAACTCTGCCTGTGTCTCTGCCTCTCTCTCTCTCTCTCTGTGTCTCTCATGAATAAATAAAATCTTTTTTTTTTTTTAATGGGAAAGTGATGCTTAGATAATTGAATTTCAGCCTTGTTTTCTTTTGTATGTTCATTTAAGGATAATCTCAGATTTAGCTGCATTCTGTGAATTTTGATAAGTAGCATTTTTACTGTTACTCATTTATTTTCTGGACTTCAAGACTGCTTTCTTCTTTGGCCTTCCATTGTTTAGAAATGTATTTATTATTTTTCAAACAGATATATATATATTTTATTATTGGTTTTAGTTTCTTTCCACTGTGGCCATCCTTTGTACATACTTTGTATACAATTTCAGTTTACAGTCCAGTGTATGGTCACTTTTTGGTCAGTATTCTGTGGGCATTCAAAAAGAATGTGTATTTTACAACTGTTGAATGCAGTGTCTGTTGTTACATGACAGTAGTTTATATTTGTTAACCATGTTGATAAAATCTTCTATACCTTTCTTAAACTTCGGATTGCCTATTCTATTAGTTTCTGAGAGAAGAATGTTATTATATCCTACTATGGTTATAGATCTATTTATTTTTCTCAATTCTGTTTATGTTTTTCACATTTAGAATTAATGTATCTTCCTGGTGGATTGAGCCTTTTATGAAGTGTTCTCTGGAGTCCCAGTAGTGTTTTTTGCCATAAAATCTTTTTGGTTTGATATTAATAGGGCCATATCAGCTTTATTTTGGTCAATATTTGCAGCACATATCTTATATCTTTTTACCTTCAATCTTTCTATATCCTTATATTTGTTTCTCTGTAGGCAGGACATGGTTGTTGTTTTTTTTAAATTTCACTTTGATAATCTGTCTTTTTTGGGGGACACTTAAGCCATTTACATTCAGTACAATTACTGATATATTTGGCTTTAAATTTCTATGTAATTTCTAATCATCCCAACTCATCTATTTTTTATCTCTTATTTTTCCTTCATTGGATTGATTCCATATTTTTTCTATTTTTCTAATTTCTCTCTCTGTGTTATCTAGTAGTCATATGTTCTTTTACTATTCTTTTAATGATTAAGCCAGAGATTAAGGCATGCATCCCTAAATTATCAAAGTAACTTAAATTAGTACTCTTTTCTTTTTTCTGGATTATATGAGAAGCTTAGTTTAGCATACTTTAACTCCATTTATCTTCGAAGCCTCATGGTTTTTATGCTATTGTTGCCATCTGTTTTGATTCTTAGTAAATATTAAAGTTCATAAAACATTATTATTTTTGTTTAAATAGCCAATATTTATTTAGAATTAGAAACTGCTTTTGATTTTTTTCTTCAGTCTCTGAAATTCTAAGACTTTTCTTTTTGCTTTTGATTTTTTCTTCACTCTCTGAAATTCTAAGACTATATACCTCCCGGCTTCAATACTTCTTAGAATTTTCTTCAGTGTGAATTTGAAATAAAAATAATTTATTTCTCCTTAGTTTTTGGATATTGTTTTCTCTCAGTGGCAAATTCTGAGTTGAAGTTATTTTCCTTAAACTATTCCATGGCTCTGGCTTCCAACATTTCTATTCATCTTTCCCAAATCTCTATTTCCTTGCCTTCTTGGTTCTCTAGTTATACCTGTGTTATATTTTTCTTCAATGATTTTGTTTTTTTTTTTTTTAGAGAGAGAGAGAGAGCAGCGAGAGGGGCAAAGGGAGAGGGAGAGAAAGAATCTCAAACAGACTCCCCACCGAGCATGGAGCAGGACCCTGAGATCTTGATCTGAGCTGAAATGAAGAGTTCATCACTTAACTCATTAAGCCACCCAGGTGCCTCTCTCCAATGTCTTTTATGCTTTTAACATATTTTCTCCATTTTTCATACTTTTGTCTTTCTTTGAATCTTTTCCTCTGACTCATCTTCAAGTTCATTAATGACCTCTTTACCTTATTTAATCCACTTATAAACCCGTTACATAAAGTTCCTAATTTTGGTTATTTGCATTTTTCTTTTCTAAAGTGTGCTTTATTTGTTCTCTGTCAAAATCATTTTATTTCCTTTACAGTATCAAGCATAGTTATTTTAAAGTTACTGTTGACATCCCCGTGGCTCTCTTTTTATTTTCTTGTGTTTTTTCTTGTTTTTTTTTTTCTTCTTCTTGGTTTTGATCAGATTGTTATTTTATCTTCTCTTATTACTCTTTTTCAAAGATTTTTATTTATTTGTGTGTTTGTTTATTTAGTGTGTGAGTTGGAGGAGGGGGAGGGGAAGAGGGAGAGCGAGAATCCCAATAGGACTCAGCACTGAACATGGAGCCAGAGGCAGGGCTCAATATTACAACTCCAAGATCATTACCTGAGCCAAAATCAAGTCAAAGGCTTCACTGATTGAGCCACCCAATAGCCCCTTCTCTTATTCCTCTTGAATTTGGATTGCATGTCTGACATTGCATATGGAACATTATAGAGATAATTTCAGCCCTAAGAGTTAGTGTCTTTCTACAGAGAGATTTTACATTGGCCTATAAGATGTAGGGGCACTCTTCAATGGCTTTATTTCAAGAAATTAAGATAATTTGAAGCTTGACTCCAAAAGACCTATTTTCCCTTCAGCTATCACTGACATTTTCCAGTATTTTGAAAACATGCCTTAATTCTTACCCTACCACCCTACCACCAAAGAATGCGCTAATATCTCTTGATTTTCTTTTGTGTTGGTAGGGCAGGTACTTTGGTCCTTTGTTACACATCCTCTTTGCCCCATTTAATATTAGCCCTTGCTACCATGTTTCATTTGTTTGTGTAGGCTCAGATTCAGCTCATGTTGATAGCATTTACTATACTTAGTATTTCTACTTTCTTCTTCGGGGACTTCTCCGAAGCTATAGGAACCTTGAGTGGTGCTTCTTGGAAGTGTGGGGTTATTAACACTCTCAGGGTGGCTCTCTATCAAAAGAGTCTGCAGGTAAATGCTGCAGACTCCTGTTTCTTGAGTGGACAGTTATGTGAGTGCTCTGTACAGAGGTAAATGGTTCTAGTGGAGTGAGGGGAGGGGATTGAGCTCCTATCAACTAGAAAGTAAACTTGATTATAAAACTTTATCTTGGGTTTTTTCCTCCCTGAATTCATCCCCTCCTCCCTCATTCCTGCTTCCAGAAGATGTTTTCCATATAAACTACATCAATCAGAGTCCTTGTCTGATGCTCTATTTTAGAAAACTCAGAGTAAGACAGGTAAATAGTTCTTTTTAATGAGTTTATGTATGGACTAGACTATATTCATTTAACAGGTATTCACTGAGGCCCACAGTATTCCAAGCACCACTCAAAGTTCTGCTAGAGATAAAGAATGAAAGACACAGACAAAGGAGCTCCCTTCGCCAAGCTTATATTGTGGTGCAAATCACAATCAAGTCCTCAAGTTTTTCTGTAGAGAGTGTATCTGGATTACGTGTGAAAAGGAGCAAAATTGGAGAAGAGGGAGAGAAAGATTCAGAATCTGAGATGGAGGAGCTGGTATTGGTTCCTTAAACCAAGAGAAGCAGGAAGCCACTAGATTCCTGGAGGGAGAGAAACATATTTACAATTTGTTAAAAGTTGAAGATGGGAAGGAGCCAGACCCAGCTCTGCCTCTGTCATGATTTTTCAGAAAGACTAAACTTAGTTAATAAATAGATGCTTAATAGTTATTGATCTGTGCACAAATTGAATTCCAAATTCTATTGCTTACTTTTTAAAAAATATATGTGTTTATTTATTTATTTGAGAGAGAGCATGAGCAAGGAGGAGAGGCAGAGGGGGAAGCAGACTCCCCGCTGAGCAGGGAGCCTGATGCAGGGTTCAATCCCAGGACCACAACCTGAGCCAAAGGCAGCCACTTAACCTACTGAGTCATCCAGGTGCTCCTCCATTGCTTACTGTGACATGTAAGTTAACTTCTCTGCACTTATTTCCACATCTATAAATAAGGTTAATAGCAATACTGACTGTTGTGCAGTGTAAATAAAGGATTATAAGTGAAAAGCACATTTTAAATTATAAAGCAGATCTGAACATCAGTTGTAGGGTCTGAAGTATAAAAGAATACATCTATTAAAGTCAGGTTAGCAAATGTGTGTGCCAGCATAGTTCAAGGTTCATATGGAAGGTTCCATGACTACTGAATCAGTCATATTTTTCTTTCCCCACCTCCAATTATTATACAGTTGGGTCTAAGCACCTCAAAGGTCAAGCTACTTATTAATTTTGACATCTGATAGAGGCATTGTCAGTTTGCTATGGCTTATAGTTCATGCCTAATTTAAATGGTGCAGAGTTTTCCTTTGAAAATGACATTATAAGTGTGAACACAAGGAAAGCAAGAACACTGCGCTTTTAAGAATAACCACATAATGGTATTCTTTTCATTTGTGGACCAAGGTGGAAAAGCCTGAGCTTCACTGATGTTAAACAGCATGGCTCTATCACTCTGCATATTTTCTTTCTTTTCCCCTGCATGCTTGAAAATGCCAAATTAAAAAAGAAAACAGCATCCATGCGCTCCATTGTCCTCAGAACTATTAGGCAGCGAATGAGTATTTCATAGACTTAACGTGACAATGAATTACAACGTCCAAAACAGGTTGTGTGTGTGTGGCTTAGCAAAACAAAATTAAGAGTCATTCTAGGAAAGGACATTGCCACAGCTTTGGCATAATTAGGAATCATCATAATCAAATACAGGAAATTGGCACATCTGCTTTTCAGGCTGCTGATCCAACTGTGAGGCTGCCTGTGCTCACTGGCACAAGCAGTTCGGATGCATCTCGATGTGTTCTGCAAAGCTGTCTTTGCATAAATATTTACATAATTTTCTCCAAACACCACTATAAGCAGTTGTTTTTTATCACTTTTTCTCCCTTGGGTTATTATTTCTTCCCATCCCTACTCATGGTGAAGGAGCGATCACTTGTTATTCTAGAGATTTCTCTTCCTTTAAGAGAAGTTGAGAGGAAAATCGTGGAACCTGAGAGTTTTATAAAATGACACTGAGATGGGAGCAGTACGTTTAAAATGGTACATTTTTCTAAATATGCAAAAAGAAAAACTAAACACAACCCAGCTGTGGGGAGTGCAAAGGAGAGGGACAAGAGAGAAGTTGGAGAGGACCTACTCAAGGTTTGAGACTGGTGAAGAATACAGGGTCAGGTTAAGTGAAGTGTGACCTTGAACAAGTGATCTACCTCTCCATCCCCCCACTTGTTCTGTTATTAAGGGTTTAAAAAGCCTTGCACAGAAGCACTGGTTGAGGAGTTCTTTCACCTTCTGTCACTTAGTTCTAAGATTTTCCTCTTTTTTTAAAATGGTCCAGAGGATCTCTTTTGTCTTTCTAGTTTTGATGTTTAGTCTTACATTTTTGAAACTACACATATTTTTAAATGATACATATTTTATGCTTTAAAAAAATCCAACTTTAAAAAACTACCATCTTTTCTATTTTTGAAGCATTGTTTTGCTTACTAGCATACACAAGCATTTTAGTTTTATTATTGTTTTATTAATAACATCTAAACTGCAACAGAGCAAATATTTGATAATGTTCTAAATCTTTGTATGTACTCTCCAATGTAGAAGGCCTATTTGTTTGGTTAATATGAACCCTTTGTCTTTGATGCAGACTTTTGCTGACATATCCTAGAGAGCATGGGATGTTTACATTTGATGGTGTTCTAGGATACATTTTCATAACAAAATGATTGGAGGGCTTACATGGAGGAAATGCTATGTTCATTTTTCCTTCCAAAAACATTAGAAAGGGGCTGATTTTCAACCATGTGGAAATAAAAGAGAAAAGATTCTAACTAGAAACAGGCAAGAAGTCTCCCTTAATCATATCCCCTACTCTGATTTACATTAATAAGCCAGTTACGAAGTATTGTCAGTTTTCAGTTGTATGGTTAGTTATGTGTATATATGAATAAGTGGGGTGTGTGTGTAAGGTGCTTATTTTGAACTTTTTTTAAAAAGATTTATTTATTTATTCATGAGAGACACAGAGACAGAGGCAGAGACATAGGCAGAGAAAGAAGCAGGCTCCTCGCTGGGAGCCTGATGTGGGACTCGATCCTGGATCCTGGGATCATGCCTTGAGCCAAAGGCAGACAGATGCTCAACCGCTAAGCCACCCAGGCATCCTTATTTTTAACTTTTTGATGAACTTTACATAGTTTGATTACAGAGTATAAATCACTTATTTTCAATAAATTCTTCTGTTATATAAAACCATATTGAATCATAAGAATCTTTACAAGTAATATTAAAAAGGCTTTTTGCTCTTGTTAATCTGTCATCTTTAGTGGTTTTTTTGTTTTTTGTTTTTGGGAAAGAGAGAAATAGAGAGAGTGCAAGCATGCCAGTGGGGTGGGGAGGGGTAGAGGCAGAAGGAGAGAGAATCTTAAGCAGGCTCCATGTTCAGCACGGAGCCTGTCATGGGGCTCAATCTCAGGACTCTGAGATCATGACCTGAGCTGAAATCAAGAGCAGAGTGCTCAACTGACTGAACCACCCAGGTGTCCCTTTAGCGTATTGCTTTTGGTTTTTGTACTGTTTCTTCAAGGACCCCAGGTAACTACTACAGCACCAAAATATGAAAGTTAGGTAAAGGGTGAGAGGTGGGCTATGTAAAGGCCTTGTGCTGAGGACCCAGTTTTGCTTTCTTTGAATCTCTTTTCTCCTGGTATCTGTCTTACCCTTCCCACTCCTCATGTAAGACTTCTCCTTTCAGTTTTCCATATGAACTAACTGTTAAAGGCTCCATGTCAGTACCACCGAGTGCTTCCATTTTGCCTGCAGAGACCTCTGGGAGTGTTCAGTACTCAAAATGATCCAATGAGTTAGAGTCAGATTTAGGAATAAAATCATGTGCCCAGACTTTGATCCTCAGTTGTCTTGTACTGACAACTCATTCAATCTTTTATAATTTTACAGTTTATCCAGACTTTTTTTGTGTGATGCACATGTACACCTATGGATATTTTTAAAACCTTAAAAACTCTTGCACACATATGGTGGTAGTGGTGGTGCTGTATGTGTATCTTTACAAATCATTCTTGTCCCTCTATTAATGCAACATTAAAAGTTTCAATCTTTCAGGGCATCTGGGTGGCTCCTGATTTCATCTCAGGTCTTGATCTAGGAATCCTGAGTTTGAGCTCCATGCTGAGTGTGGAGTCTACTTAAAAATAAGTTTCAAAATTTCTCATTCCTCCTGAGAGCTGTGGATTTTGTTGCTCCCCCCCACCCCCCGCAGGTCCTGGGAGTAAATATCTACTTTTAAAAAAAGATTTTATTTATTTATTTTAGAGAGAGAAAACACAAGCAGGGATAGCAGCAGAGGGAGAGGGAGAAGCAGGTTCCCCACTGAGCAGCAAGCCCAATGTGGGGCTCTATCCCAAGACCTTAGGATCATGACCTGAGCTGAAGGCAGATGCTTAACTGACTGAGCCACCCAGTCATCCTAGTAAACACCTATGTTATGTCTTCAGCTGGTCATGGTTGTGATTTGATTTAAAAGCTGAGGAATTGTCAGCAACTTCTTTGATCCTATCTATATCTCACAATCAGTTAGCAATGTTAAATTTTTTCTGCTTGCATTTATCTAGGGCAAGACTTTTTTTAACTCCACATATGTCTTAGCATATTTGCATTTTATAATATAGTTATTATCATCCCTGTCTCTACTTAAAGTTAGTCTGAAAATGTGTAATACATACTTCAAAGTTTGAGAGACAGTGTTATGTGGTGAAAAGAGCTCTTTGCCAGGAATTTAGTGTATGTGTCCAGGAGCCACAGTTTCTCATCTGTAAGTGAGGAAATTGGACTAGAGAAAATTTAGTCAACATTCATTGAGCAACTACCATGTGCCAGCAACTGTTTAGGTGTTACTGAGACAGACTCTCAGAGCTTATGATATTATTGGAAGAAAAGTCAATTCATACACAATTACAATAAATTATAAAAAGTCTCTATTAGGAAATTCACAGACTGCTAAGCACGGATTTATATGTCTCCAGAGAGAGTCGAGGAAAAATTCTTAGGGTAAACAATGTTTATGATGAGAACAGAGAGTAACAAGTAGCAGTAAGATAAGGAGACATGGAGTAGTATTTAAGATAGAAGTTGCCATATGGTATAAAAATACTATTATTACATCATTTCAGCTGCATTTGTGTAATAGTTGAGAAAATAAGACCTTTTAGAAATATGCAACTTTGGGTTTGATCTGTAATGAAAGATCCTTACTTATTTTAATTTCCTGTTATATTTCTCTACTTCAAGAGCTCCCTCTCGGACTGCTAATTCAGAAAAGAAATGTTCATAATTTGAGCTACATGATTGACATAAAAGAATGTTCAAGCTGGAAAAAACTCATAAGTTTATTCAGTCTAGCTCTCTTGTTTTGCATATTTCTTTAAGACAAAGCTCAAGAGACATGTTTACTAATTTCTCATAGCTGGTTAGTGGTTGAGTTTGCACTGGATGCAGTTTCTTTTTTTTTTTAATATTTTATTTATTTATTTATTCATGAGAGACACAGGGAGAGAGGCAGAGACACAGACAGAGGGAGAAGCAGGCTCCATGCATGAAGCCTAATGTGGGACTCCATCCCGGGACCCCAGGATCACACCCTGAGCCAAAGGCAGACACTCAACCGCTGAGAAACCCAGGCGTCCCTGAATGCAGTTTCTGATTTTCAGCTTAGTGATGGGTCAGCTCTCTCAGAATGTCTTTTCATAACATGAAGATGAATAAATATACATTTCCATAGTATTTTATATCCAAGTACTAGAAGAAGAAAATTATAAAAAGGAATAGAGGCAGTAAATGGAATGGGATAGTTTTTTGGTTTATTTCTTTTGTTTTTGGCTCTCTGGCTAGTGATTTAATCATTGTGATAGTTATGAATGTGTTTCTAAAGTTAAAAAAAGGGATCCCTGGGTGGCGCAGCGGTTTGGCACCTGCCTTTGGCCCAGGGCGCGATCCTGGAGACCCGGGATCAAATCCCACATCGGGCTCCCGGTGCATGGAGCCTGCTTCTCCCTCTGCCTGTGTCTCTGCCTCTCTCTCTCTCTCTCTCTGTGACTATCATAAATAAATAAATAAATTAATTAATTAATTAATTAATTAATTAAAAAAAATAAAGTTAAAAAAAACCAGACCCATTCACTCTTGCTTTCTTCAGATTATATTTTGCTGTTAATTATATATCTGTGCTAGTATTTCAATTGAGAAGTAAAAATTGTTTCAACCTAGAATAGCTAATATGGGTTTGAAGTTCTCTTTTTGCTAATGATATCTATTTTTTTGGTACTATCTTTTAAGTTAGAGATTACTTAATAAATTCGTATGCCAGTTTAGTTGGCTGAATATGATAGTGGTTAAGAGTTCAGATTCTGGGACACCTGGGTGACTCAGTGGTTGGGCGTCTGCCTTCTGCTCAGGGCGTGATCCTGGCATCCTGGGATGGGGTCCTGCATCGGGCTCCCTGCATGGAGCCTGCTTCTCTCTTTCTGCCTGTGTCTCTGCCTGGCTCTCTCTCTCTCATGAATAAATAAAATCTTAAAAAAAAAAAAAAAAGAGTTTAGATTCTGACATAATTCTTAGTTAATTCTGGACTCAATATTTACAAGTTATGTGACTTGACCAATACCAATAATGTAACTACTCTCTATAATCCCATTTCTTTATTTGTAAAATGGAGACGAGATTGTGATGGGGATTTAATGAGAAAGTTTATGTAAAACATTTAGCCTAAGCTCAGAAAAAAAGCTCACTGTATGTCAGTTATTATTGTTATGATTCATAAAAAGACAAATTCTCAGTAAAAATATGTTGGAGGTGGTCTTCAGAAACACTGCTCACAAGAGCATTTGTCAAAGCAAATTTAAAAATTTTTACATTTGTGGAATGGACCAAACTAGTTTTCATATTGATGTTGCCACTGCTGTTGCTGGAAATCAGATTTAGTTTATGGGTCTTGGCTGCCAGATGAATAAAGTGGAGAGCCAATTTT
Source organism: Canis lupus baileyi (assembly GCF_048164855.1). Taxonomy (NCBI): domain Eukaryota; kingdom Metazoa; phylum Chordata; class Mammalia; order Carnivora; family Canidae; genus Canis; species Canis lupus. The sequence continues at coordinate 4,371,785 of NC_132870.1, read as the reverse complement.
GTACAAGTGGGCCCCACAGGATTCCTGGGAGTGTCCGGAATGTGAGGAAGGCGCAATGTGTGTTACTGTTGCAAATCTCTCTTCCTGCCAGGAGTGACATTACCTGGATAGCTTGGCTCAGCCTGGTCATCCCTATTGGCAGCAGGACAACTGTGAGACAGAAACAAACAGCCTGGGCCAGGCACAGTCAACCACTGGGGAATGTGGGAAGGGGGTGCAGCATGCTGCTGGAAAGACAGGTAAGACAAGGAAGAAGTTTGGGCAAAAAGGCAATAAAATTAAAATTGAGGCAGATCAATGCCATGGGATTCCAAGTGAAAAAGGTTGGGTAATATTTTTGAGATATTAATAAAGCTTTTCTTGGCATTTTCTATTCCCAGTGTCCTTTCTCTTAAGCTCATCCTTCGTACCTCCCTCTTTGCTGAACTGGTTGCAGACTGAACTGGTTGGCACATGCCATGCACATAGATGACACCGAGAACCAGATTCTATCTGTCCATTCTTTATTCCTTCCATGTATATAAATGTCCTAGTACTAAAGAAGCCCCTCTGATTGGAGATGTACCCTGAAAAAAAAAAAGGAGTGGGGACTTATTGGGGTTGACTGAGACTGTTTAATTACTTGAGGGACTTTCTACCCCGGTAGAAATTTAGTACTTAGAACTAAGGAAATACTACTAACTTCTTGAACATCTGAGTTTGAAAATGAGATTCAAATGTGAGGCATATATAAATTTTTTAAAAAGACTTACTTATTTTGAGAGAGTGAGAGAGCATGAATGCAAGCAGGGGGAGGGGCAGAGGGACAGGGAGAGAAAGAATCTTAAGCAGGCTCCATATCCAGCACAGAGCCTGATGTGGGGCTTTTTCTCAAGACCCTGAGATCATGACCTGAGCTGAAATCAAGAGTCAGATGCTTAACCGACTGAACCACCCAGGCACCCCTAAAGCATGTATAAATGAGATTTATTTTTTCGTCTTAAATTTCCAGGGTCTATCCAAAGTAGACATTAGGTAGAATATCTTTAAAAGGACTCATATTGGGACGCCTGTGTGGCTCAGTGGTTGAGCGTCTGCCTTTGGGCTTGGATCCTAATCCCACTATCCGGGATCGAGTAGCACATCCGGCTCCTGTGAAGAGCCTGCTTCTCCCGCTGCCTGTGTCTCTGCCTCTCTCTCTGTGTCTCTCATGAATAAATAAATAAATCTTAAAAAATTAAAATAACTCATATTCTCATAATAATATTTTTAAAGATTATTTATTTATTTGAGAGGGAGAGAGAGAGAGAGAGAAAGAGAGAGAGAGAGCGTGATTTGGGGGGAGGGGCAGAGGGAGAGGGAGAAACAGACTCTCCACTGAGCCCAATGTGGGACTTTACCCCAGGACTCCAGGATCATGACCCACGCCTAAGCAAATGTTTAACCAACTGAACCACCCAGCCACAATCTCATAATAATATTATTTTTTTGGCTTCTCTGATTTCTCTCCACCTGGTCCGGAGATTCCTTGATTGCCATAACTTCAAGCTGACAGATGATCCTTTCTACTCAAGGAGATTCATATATATTGTCTACCTTGGATTCAGCTGCCTCTGCCTTTCATAACTCCTACATTCCCAACTGACCAATGTTGATCCGCAAATAGGGACATCTTTACCCTCCTATTCAGCAGGAAGACGTTATAGAAGATAAGACCTTCCACCCTCAGCAATCTTAAAGATTTAAAGGTCAAAAGTGTTTAGGGGGCAAATGATGGAGAGAACAAAGGCTAAAGAAATGCAGCTAAATTAAGTCTCCTTACAACTGCAGCCCACTGATAAGACTGTTGAGACATGCAGAGTGTGGCATTCCTCAAAGAACTCAGAGCTGCCTTAATGTTGATCTTTCATTAAATACTAAAACCAAATTTACTTTGACAATAGCTAGCCCTCCTGGGTTTTGGAGATCTCGCTTTCAACATGCACGATTCCTTAGAAACTTACGTTATCCCTAAGCCCCACGAAGTAAAAAGTTTATAATCAGTCACTCCTCACAAGCCCAGTACAGCTCTTTCTGCCCATGGGTCCTGTCCCTATGCTATAATAAAAGAATCTTTTGCAATGAAAAAGATAAAAATAAAAGGATTTATATTCTTGCAGTACTTGTGAACAAGGAAATACAAGGAAGTTTCTCATGAGGATTTCACTGCTGTTCTCTATAATCATGAATTGTAATCATTTGTCACTGAGCTGAACTAAACCTGTTCCTAAGGAGTAGATCTTTGTGTTCATTTTTCAGTATTTATTTATTTATTTATTTATTTATTTATTTTATTCATGAGAGACACAGAGAGAGGCAGAGTCATAGGCAGAGGAAGAAGCAGGCTTCAAAGAGGTAGCCCGATGTGGGACTTGATCCTGGGACCCTGGGATCATGATCTTAGCTGAAGGCAGATGATCAACCACTGAGCCACCCAGGCGTCCCCAGTAAACATCTATTGAGCACCAATTATAGGTTAGGCAGCATGCTTAGCATTGGGGATATACTGACAAGAGGCATGTATGGTCTCCTTGGAGACCATATATGCAAGTGGACAAGCTAAAATTCTATGTGAAATAATAGTGATGGAAGTATGGATCTTGTAAGTAATTTTCACATAAGGTTACTTAATCATAGACTTAAATGGAATGGATAATCTGTAATTTCCTCTCTCAACCAACATTCCCTTTCCCTAAATAGTTTTGGAGAGGGCCAAGATACTGAGAACACTGTGGGCAAGTGTCTTCTCATTGGTTGGTCTGGCTTGCTAATTCGAAGTAAAAGACTTCACCTCTCAATCACTCACTAACATTCTGGTACATTTTTGGAACAACAGATAATTTTGGAAGCTGCCAAGCAGATGGATGAATGGTAACTGACTTAGCAGATCCAGAAAGCTGAAACCTAAGCCTACCAATAAGCTAATAAAAACTGCTGAACCCTGGAAAGGCTCCCTAATTGAAACCACCAGGTGCTTCTGAAGGTGGGAATGCAGGGCAGAGCTAAAAACAGGGAATGGGTTGACAGTGTTATAAAGAGTTCCCAATTCCTCTTTATTCCCAGTTTTTTCGAAGCAGAAGCCTGAAGGTTAACTGTTTGAATCCAAGGGTGTTCTGCTTTTGGAGATACTAGAAACAATTAAGTGTGGATATGCTGGAAAGACACCATAATAAAAATGGGGGAGATGTGGAGGTCTATATTCTCAAAACAGATCCTCAGAACACCTTCCCATGGGGTTCTTAATACCCAGAATATTGAAGGCCCGATTTATATTCTTTAGGCAGGAGATTGTAGGATTCTTCTCTGGAAAAATATAGCTCATGAAAAAGACCTACACATATTATCAGGAATACAGCTTTTTTTTTTTGGAATGGAAAGATGAGGGAAAGGAAATGTTTGTATGTGAGACAGTGGCATAGGGAGTTAAATCCCACCTTTCATAGCATGCAGTCATTAGTGAAAAATCAGTGTATATCACAATAAGCATGTTAGTTGTAATTACATAGTATTGAAAATATAGAGATAATACCAGAAAATGGTGCTAACATATTTGAAAATGGATTTATCAATTTTCCTCCTTCTATCAAGGATTGGGAGTTGGGTAAGTAAAGGAGAAATATTTTACTCATATATATATATATATATATATATATATATATATATATTTAGAGAGAAATATTTTACTCCTATATATGTATATATATATATTTAGAGAGAGAGAGAGAGAGGGAGACAATAAGTAGAATATCATGTGGTCAAATATCTGGATTCAAGTTTTAGCTTCTCTACCTCTAATCTCTGTGACCTTGGTCATGTTGCTTAAATTTTTTGAACTTTAGTTCCCTCTTTGGTAAGTGGGAAAATAAGACCAAGCAGACAGTAAGCAGTCAATAAATAATAGCTACATTTCAAGGTTATTTTGAATATTAAATGAGATAGCATATTTAAATACTTAGTATAATACACAATAAAGCTTAACTAATACTATTATAACAGTACTTTGTGAATGATGGGAAGAAAAAAATCAACTTACAGTAAGGAGAGGAATAAATATCTGGCTCTGAGTACACACACACATACACACACACAGTATATAAAAAGGGGAAGTGAGTAAAGGGTGGAACTATATTAAAAGAAAGAATGTCGATTCTAGGAAGAAAGAAAATGAGAGATAAATTTCCTAAATAATCTTTGTTGTCTCACCATAACTCCTTTGTGGAACAAGGTGACATAAATAAATCCAAAGTATTTATTGAGTACTTGCAATGCGGAAGGCACTATTTTCAATTACAAAAGTACATAGTTGTTTTATTTCATGTAAGTGCTTTCACTTACATGTTTTCACTTCATTTTTATAATTTCCCTGTAAAACAGGCAAGATAACAATTCACAGTTGGTTTATTAGGAGGCAAGAAATGAGGAAGAGGGGTAAAAAGAAAAAGAAACTATAAAAGTTGCCTAAACACTAGCATAGCTATGGAAGCAAGATAGAGATAATAATTTTGTTACAGCTACCTATTTTTATAACTCACTGTGACAGTTTATTAATTTTCAGTGAGAAGTACAGTTGCCAAATGAACTAAAATACTGATATCACCTGGTTTGCACATTCTTTCTCCTGTTAAAACCCAATACATTTCCAGGAAAATTCAAATGAGTCCGTAGAAATGCAATCAGAACAGTTATGGGGTGTTTAAATGGCTGATATCATCAAATTATGACACATCATGTCCCCCAACACACCCTAAGGGTATATTTGCCAAGCAACCAGAATGTCCATGTCAGCTGGCCAAGTCACCTTCATCTCTGGGTGGTGCTGAAGTACACTGACAGAATTGTGTTCCTTGACTTCATGCAGACCATCTGGTGACATTTATTCTTCAGCTATATCAGTACAGTTGGTTAGGTTAAAGCCTTCTCTTGTATCAAGTCACATTCCAGGCGTGCTTTCTTGATGAGTATTATATATTTTAAGTGACAGTTGGAAAACTCAGCTCTGCAGGGATTGAAAATGAGTAATATATCCATATGGTTTTCTAATATTCTTTTAAGCACATTAAAAGAAAACCCACAATTAACTAAAATGAACTTGAATTAATTTTGATAAGAATGAAGCTAAAGATGATTAATCTATTGGATTAAACAAATATGGCATTAGAAGCGTAGGTGCTAGTGTCAGAGTATAGAATGCACAGTCTGTGATATTCTTTATATTGTGTGTACATTTAAGATACTATCAAACTCTTTTAATCACCACCCTTATGTTGGAAGCTTTGTTTGTCTTAGCTAGTAAAATGTCACTTCAACAAAACCAAAAGAATAAAAAAAAATACCCACATGCTTAGAAAGCAGAAAATAGCAAAATGTGGGAAAAAAGTCATCTTTGCAAAGAAAGGTCGGCAGAAACATATGGATCCCAAGTGAAATTAAAATAAGGTTTCTGTACAGACTAGATACTGTGGCAGATAACGATGCCACAGGCCAGACAGAAGGTTCCCAAGGCCCCAGGCTGCTTTCTTACTTCTGCTCGGCTGAAGACTTTATCCAACATTATTTTGGTGATAACACTTGTTATACATCCTCTGGATCCTCAGATGCTAAATCATCCTGTATTAGACTTCATCCAGGAAACCTAAAGGCCAACCATATTTCATCATTTCTTAAGTTTCAGTGATTATAAAACAGCCATCTGTACATGTCTGGAAGCATGTTTTTATTTGGGTTATTATTTGATAATGTACAGACAATCCAATCTCCAATCCTCTCTAATGTGTCTATTTTTTAAAAGTCCATAGGAAAATTTTTTAGTGGTTATATTTTTTATATTCATATTTTATTAGTTGAAATGTACATAAGACTTCTGCATCCATATTAAACAGGAAAAGAATAAGTAATTACATGGAATGACAAAGAATATGTTCATGGAAAACAATTTGACTATATTATCTCATTGATTTTTTTTTAAATTAAGCAAACTGCCCATGTACTTAGGGTTGGAGACCACGTATAAGCATCCTATATAGAAGGCTTTTCTGGAACTTTCTATCTAAACACATTCTTTTACTCTTGCTTAATATTAATGTATTACCTATCACAGTCCAGCTTTTATTACCAATCAGATTCAAAGTAGGAAGAGAGTAATTTAGATGCTATAAAAGTAGCTTTGAAATTCAGCCGTAGCCAACAATTCCTCCCCTTAACTACAGATCTTTGAGCTTACATGGTCAAAAATATCTGACCCTAAGCCACCTGCAGCCAATACCTGGCATGCTGACATTAGTTGTTGAGAGTAAGGCAAATATGCAAATACTGTTGGCCAGTTTGGAGATGCGATAGAATGGTAATACAGTACACATTTATTAGTGATGAAAAGATTACTGTGAATTTTTTTGAAGAATCAGATTATTTTCTTATTATGAGGCAAGCTGAAAGAGCTTGTTTGTTTAGAACAAGGATCTCAGGGATGAGTAGTTCAATGGGAGCAAGGGCGAGAGCAATTGAGGTGGCACATGGTAGAAATGGGGAAGTGGGAAGGAAGATAGTAGAGTTGGAGAATGCTGTTTGGGGTTATGCTGTATGGGTCAGGTTCCCAGCAGGAAACAGAAAATATTCAAACTGGGTAATCCAATAGACAGAGGATTTATAAAGGATGGGGAATGAATAGATCAGAAAGGAGAAGGTTCTAGGAACAGAGACCTGTGCAGAGAGGGCAGCCTGATTGAAGTTGTGCCCTTCAGTGGGAAGACCCTGCAGAGCAAGGGCCAAGGCAAGTGGAAAGCAAACTACATGTGGCATCCATCAAAAGACTCGTACTTAAGTCTCTGCTCTGCAATGTGTACTAGCTAAGTCTGGATTTTCTTATTCAGAAAAGACGATCTTTTCCAGAAAATAATTAATAATTAATAATTAATAATTTTGTAATAAAAGCTACATATGCCAAGCCTGCCAGAGAAGGAAGGTTGAAAGGAAATGAATGTTTAATCCCAAGTGGATGCAAAATGAAAAGGCACAGGTGAAAAGAAAAGAAGACCTTCTTTATCTGAGGCAGGTCCTAAGACTAATGCATGGGAAGTGATTAATCTACATATATGTGCTCACAGACAAATGTTTCAGAGACATACGTGTATAAATATGGGATTGATAAATCAGCAACATTAGGATGAGAGGAAGACAGAGAAGGGGAGGAAAAATACCTCCTCCCCCACCAAAATCCAAAACTTTTTCCTGAATATTAAATATCTATTTTGTAGTGGAAATCCAACTAAAGAAAGAGCCAATAATGCAGATACAATCACAAGGTTCATTCCCCCCCCCCCCCCATATACTGGAAACGGAATAGCTTGTAGCTTTTAGCAAAGTGGTGATTGCAAGTATTTTGTCATATTTCTTCAGACATTTATTTCATTTTCACTTCTACATTTTTAGTCTGTACTATTAACTTTCTTAGTAAGCCACAGAAAAAGACTTAACAAAAACACTATTTTTTTCTATGTTTCCCTATGGAATTAGCTTTCAGTTTAAATCCTAGCATATAGTAATGTATGAAGAATGTCAATGCACTTTATTTCCTACAAGATACTCTTGTAAGAAAAATTACTGGTTGAAAGAGATGATACACTTCTTAAGTCTGCATCAGGGAAAAGAGAAATTATTTGTTTGATCTCATGAGTTTGGTATTGTGTTGTGATAGCATCTAACAGGAATGCAGTTTAAAATTCTATGTGAAGTCCCTCTGTTTGGACTGTCAATTCAGGGTGGAAAACCATTTTGTTAGAAGTGTCAAGAATATGATGAGTGGTGAAGATATCAACTGTGTTAGCTTATTTTTTTTGACTGCCACATGATTCTTCTTGTACTATATCATGTATGAACAAAAAAGGCATTAATTCAAAGACTAGAAATTCAATGAGTTTTAAACTAATCACCTCAAGGTGCAATGAATTTATCAGCAATATCTTTTACATATTGATGTCTGTGCATACTCGGCTCCCTTGGTTTATATTCAGTATTTGTGCCACAGAAAGGAAATTAATGAATGCCTTTAAAATGCAAATTTGTCAAGGTCAGATTTTCAAAAACAGAAGCTTGTTGGTGTACCATGCGCTGCATTTTATTTCTCTTTAGCTAGTTGGTTGGATTATCAATCAAAATGTTGACAATAATTGTTTAAAAATTAATTTATAAAAGCCATTTTCAGCCTTTCCTTTGTCTGATATGAGAGAGGAGATAGGATAGATTGGTATCTACAATACAGATTTTGCACTCTGTGGAACCGAGGTATCCTAAAGAACCTGAAAGCAGGAATTTTGCAGTGAATCTTGCTTCCTTGAGGACTCTATAAAAGAGGTGTTATGCTTCTTGTGGAGGACACCTTTTGAAGTATCTTCCTAGCACGCCATCACTAGGAAGCGTCTTCTTACCACCAGGGATGGTGCCCTGTCTGCCATGTTACATGTTCATGGTTGGGTACATGTTCATGCCTCTGAACTTGAGCTGTATACCTGATCCAAACAACATCAATACAGCAAAATCTTCTTGCTTGAGAATTGGAGATTGGGACCTGGACTTTCCAGTTTAGACTATAGTCCCATCCATAAGTGCCACATTTTATAACCTAACAGTGTTTCCTTCTGACTTTACCTGGTTCACTTTGGTATCTGTTACTATAATCAAATTTCTTTCTTTCTAGGGATGACCTTCATGGATTGAATTCAAGACTGGCTTAGAAATGGCAGGCTTTCTATTTACTGCCAAGGCAGCCTGGGATCCTGTTCCAGCCATGTGTCCTTTCCTCTGAGCCTTCTCATCCAGTTCATGCATAGCTGCTCAGTCTCCCAACTTTTTCCCAGGCACATCTTACCTATGGACCACAACTCTGTCTCTGAAGCACAGAAATTCTCTTACCTTTCCACTCTTAAGAGAGTTATTCTTCTGATTTTGCTGTTAAATTCACAGTTTTGAATGAATCTAGGCTGTAGTATTTCATTGAAGACAAGGTAGAAAGCAAGAAAATAATACTAAATTTTATCTATTTTGAAAATAGTTTTAAAGCTCTTGGCTCTTCAGTGTCTTTCCTCTCTAACTAGTCTTGCCACAGCAACCTGAGCATTCTTCCAAAAGCATGGCTCTGTCCAAACCTCTCGGATGTTTAGAATTATTATGTTTCATTTTTCTGCACAAAGAGTATGTACACTAAAATGTTTTTTTAAAATCTAAGGTAGAGGTTGGCAACCTATTTTATTAAAGGCCAGAGAGTAAATACTTTAAGCTTCTGGGCCTTATGGTTTCTGTCTCTACTATTGTAGCACAAAAGTAGCCACAGACAGTGAGTAAACAAATAGGCCTGGCTAGGTCCAATAAAACTTTATTTAGGGGAGCCTGGGTGACTTTGTTGGTAGAGCATCCAATTCTTGATCTCAGGGTCATGAGTTCAAGTCCCACATTGGGTGTGGAGCCTACTTAAAAAAGAAAAACAAAAAACCCTTTTATTTCTAAAAACAGATGGTGGGCAGGATTGACTTAAGTACTCTACATATTAGACTTTATCCTATTTTGTCTGCTTTGCTTTCTCTTCTATCCTGTCATGGACTCAGTACTCAACTGAAAGTAAGTTCCTATGTCCTTCAGGTTCTCTGTACATTCATTATTCTATTCTTCTGTTCCCTTGGATGGGAGCTGGGGTAGGGCACAAGGAAACTATCATTTCTCCAAGGACATTTCCTATACAAAATGCCTTTACATCAACTTTAAGATAACATGTAATCATACTCTCTGTTAAGAGTATGATGACAATATTCCGGAGAAAGAATAATAAAATGAATGATTAAATGCAATACTAATACTATGAAACAAGTAATAACTTGAGACAGATAAAGAAGGTAGTCAAAAAGTTGTGCTTATTTTTAAAAATATGCTTGCTTTTCTACTCATTTCAATAATTGATGCCATCCTTCTACCACCCTCCGTCCTCAGATAGAAGCAGGTTATGCCTTTTCTTCCTATAGTTTTCTTCCCTTCATCTGTGTTAGTCTTAAAAGTATTACCCATCTTTCAATATGTAATTTAAATATCCTTTCCTTTATTAATTCTGATCTCTCCAGCTAAGAGTGATTTCTCATTCTTTGGAATTCCAATTACAATCTATCACATCATTTTAATCTTGGTGTTATGGTTATTTTCAATGTAAGACAGACATTAGGATTTGAAACTGGTGGCCAAGTATTCTTGAGATGTCTTTGGTGCAAAAAGATGGTTTTATTAAAGCACAGGACAGGACCCATGGGCAGAAAGAGCTGTACTGGGGTCAGGAGGAGTGGCCGATAATATATGTTCAAGTTGGGAGAGGGTTAGGGATAGTGTAAATCTCTAAGGACTTTTGGAAGCAAGGTTTCCAGGACTTTGAAGGGGCTAGCTATCGTTGGGAAAAGGTCATGTGTTATTGTCTAATAAAACCTTGGTTGTGAGACATTTCAGATATGTATTGGTGGGTTATATGTGTGGGGGATGATTGCCAACATGTATCTTGGGCATAGGGGGTTAGAGATAAAGGAAGTTTCTAAAATAATTTTTATATGTGAAAGTAGACTTATAGGATCCTGGGGGTCAGGCTAAGATTGCCTTCTGCATTCAACAAAGCATTAACACCAAGAGAGCAGAGTTTTTAGAGGAAGGTCACTCAGCCTGTTTCAAGGACTTGTCAGTGGGCTGCAGGTAGTAAGGAAATTTAATAATTTTTCTTCTGCCTTTGTTTCCCACATTGATTAAGTATTAAGTATTAAATACTAAGGTATTTAAGTACCTTAGTTCAATAATTAGAAGATACATCTGGAATATCTCTCTTAATAGGCTCTGGGTATCCCAAGGATCAGTGCTTTACAGAGAGTAGGCATTAAATATTTGATCAATAAATTTTAAAAATTTGTTAAAATGGATTTCTTCATTTGACGCTCCCTACGTGATGAAGAAGTATTAACTCTGTTTAAAGATCAGGGTCAAAAGCAAACCTCTGGTTTAGTTACCTTTAAAAAATATCCTCAAACACTTAACAGTCCAGTGTTATTGAACTTAAGTTGGTATTTTTGCTAGCCAAATTTGCTGCATATGAAACCCATTGGCCATTTGGGGATTGACAACTTTCCTACTGCTCCTTTCAAAGAACTTCCCAAGAAAACTGGGATAGATAATCTATGTGCCATATGTGCTGTTAAAATAAAGTTGGATATGCTCTAATCAAGCGGTTTCCATGAGAAACACAAGGACTCAAAACTATGAAAAATCTTTTTAATTGTAGTACTTATGGTAGGCACTCCAAATAGCAAAATTACATTTCAAACTTTTTTATCTAAAAAAATAGTTTATACCAAAGCTTAAATATCTTGGAGCAGAAACACTATGGCTGTTTAAATGTTATATAAAAAAGTTTGAAACAAGCAAAAAAAAAAAAAGTTTTCTTTTTCATGTTGCCTACAAAATCTTTAAATTAGTGCTTAGCTTAAAAGAGCCTTTGAGAATTTTTTTTTCGCTTTATGAAAATGATGGAGGCAAAGGTATAGAGTGTCTCTCTCCCACGATGGGTTGAAGGCAAGAAACAAGGACAGACACACTTGAATTCTCTCAGCTGCGTGGATTAGTTAAGAACCTTGCCATTTAGACATTTTCCTTAGGTATAACTACCAGGATCATCCTGTCCCTTTTATTTGTTTTATTTGTTTGTTTATAAGGTGATAGGTATGGAAGGTGATAGATATGGAAGAATGAAGATTGAATGCTGTTAATTTTTAATGCACCCAGCATCAAAAGCTAGCTGGTTGAAAACCAGAAATGTTGATCAAAAAGACAATGTTGATAGAAGCATCTTAAAAACTATAAATTGCTTTCCACATTTGCTCCTATTGTTATTTCCCAAGTTCATTATTATTATAACACATGATAAAATGACTATTAAAAAGATGATTTAGGGGATCCATGGGTGGCTCAGCTGTTTGGCGCCTGCCTTCGGATCCTAGGTTCTGGGATCGAGTCCCATGTCGGCTCCCTGCATGGAGCCTGCTTCTCTCTCTGATATGTCTCTGCCTCTCTTTCTGTGTCTCTCATGAATAAATAAATAAAATCTTTTTTTAAAAAAAAGATAATTTAAACTCTTCTAAGTTATTCTCTATTGTAACCTCTTAAAAGTAGGTGCAAACATGTGACTTGTTTGTTTAAAGTAATCTGGGAGCGGATTGAAAGATTACTTATGTCCTTGCAATTTTAATCATTCTTAGCTGTAACTTGTTTCGTCTCCCTTCTGAGTTGTCTGTTTCTATCTACAGTCACTCCTGTTCTTTGAATTTGTTTTTTAAAATTCCTAGTTGTGTGTCCATAATAAGTAGCTAAAAAGATTTGTAGTTGTCTTGCAAGATTTTCAGAGAAGTAGACTGGGTCTTCTTTTTTTAAAATCTAATTTCTTTTTTTCTTCCAGTCTGAGTTTACCAAGGAGAGGAATAGTATCAAATAAGGGCAATGGATAATTTAAAAATTCACAATTTCTTGTCTCTTTTCTTCCATTTATAACCCTTTATTGCAATTTTAAGTGCCAGCAAAATGACTAATTTAAGGTTCATAGAGATTACAGAATGTTAAAAACCGTAGACGTCTTTGGAAACAGAATCTGCTGTGGCTACTTTAAATGAAAGGGACTTCTTAAGGAGTAGAAGTAGCTCATAGAGTCATTTGGATTGTTGCAGAAGGAGAGTGGAGGCCAAACATTCAGGAGCAACTCCTCAAGAACACTCCAGCACTGGGCTGTAAGGAGCTGCTGGCCTGCTCTGCGGAGGTCAGGGAGGAGGTGAGCTGGAAACCACATAATGAGCCCCAGAGGCTGCCTCCTGCACACAGCTTCTGTCATGACCTCCTGCACACAGTGGCCCCAGCAAAACCGACACTCCATGTCCTGCCTCTCTCCTCAGGTAACTCGATTCTTTTTTTTTTTTTTTTATAATAAATTTATTTTTTATTGGTGTTCAATTTGCCAACATACAGCATAACACCCAGTGCTCATCCCATCAAGTGCCCCCCTCAGTGCCCGTCACCCAGTCACCCCCACCCCCCGCCCACCTCCCCTTCCACCACCCCTACTTCGTTTCCCAGAGTTAGGAGTCTTTATGTTCTGTCTCCCTTTCTGATATTTCCCACACATTTCTTCTCCCTTCCCTTATATTCCCTTTCACTATTATTTATATTCCCCAAATGAATGAGAACATATAATGTTTGTCCTTCTCCGACTGACTGACTTACTCAGCATAATACCCTCCAGTTCCATCCACGTTGAAGCAAATGTGGGTATTTGTCGTTTCTAATGGCTGAGGAATATTCCATTGTATACATAAACCACATCCATCGAAAGATGAATGGATAAAGAAGGTAACTCGATTCTGATTCAAAGTCTGGCACTAGCGTAGGTGGGTAGATTCTGCCTAGAGGGCAGTTTGGGAAATGCCCATTTTCAGCTTTTTCTAGCCTGCAGAAGGACATGATAGAGCAGAGTTACATCAGTGCTAGGTGAGTGCATTCACGGGGTTTTCTGTTTCAGGCAACTTTTATCTTCTGTTTTCTTTGATTCTTACCTCTCCCCCAGCAGGGATGCTGATAAACAGCAAAATGACTAGTACTTGACATTTGGACTATGAATCAAGTTGTGTCACAATGCCTCAAGGACCTACTAGAATAAATATTTTCCCATTTCCTTCTTGGTAACTTCCTTATGTGATGGTGAAAGATGTACCTTCCATTTTCTATATTCACTTAATTTGTCGATCCTTTTGTATGTAATCACTTTCTTATCACCATTGCTCCTTTCCCTCCAACACTAATTCCTTCATCCTGTAGGAGTTCCGACATGTCATCACTCTACACCCCACACTCAGACTCTGACACTCTGAACCTGGCTGCTGCATTGCCTGGGCACTTCTTATACCCATATGGGCTCCGACATCCCATGGGTAGGGTGATCCTTGCAAAAAAGTCCTCCATATGATTACTTGGGTTTCATATTTCCTGCCAGGCTACTCCCTGTTCTGAAACTCTCCTTACTCTGCTTGGGTTCAGCCCCACACAAGGCTGGCACCCTTGTGCAGAATTCCTCTTTACACTGCTGGTTCTTATACCCTGCACTTTGCTGCCAGCTGCCCTCTTGCCCCACTCATGCTCCAACATTCTGGACAGCTTGTCTTCCGGGATAGACTCTCATCTCTCCCTGTTCATGCTTTGACATCCTGCACTGGGGTGACAAGGTGCATAGAAGTCCACGCTTAACTCCAGCTACTCCACAATGAGCATCCCACCCTGTACAGAAGTTCTTCTCCCTTCGAGTATGCTCAGAACCACACTGGTCTGTGCCACCTCTATTCACACACATGCATACACACCCTGATAACCTCTTCTCCTGGGCCATTCTTTAACTCCTCAGGTTCAATCACTACCCTCACCCTTCTTGGGTGCCAGTACCCCTTGCCAGGCAGACCCTCCCTGCACCAGAGGGATACTCCTCAATCTGCTTGGTCTCTGACACCCTGCTCTGGACTACTAGAGCTCCTGTCCACTCTGACACCATTTGTTTGCACCCATCTAATGGCTTTTGGCCTGAATTGATCTGTAAGGGAATGGAAAGGAAGAGAAAGAAGTGGAATTTGATACCTGGAACACAGTGTCAGAGAAATGGGGGTACAAATGAGGTAAGACTCAAGGTAGAGTTGTGTATGTGAGGACACAGGGACTATAATGATTTCCCTGGAGCACGGAATATGTGGGGGTCTTGTCAGAGGTGAGGATCTAGAGCTAATCTGTGCTGCTATGGTGGAGGGCCTTCAATCATTAGGAAATGATTTTTCATTGGCAGTTGTTAGGTAAGTGATTAATGTGATTATCTTTTCACTTCGAAAATAAATCACATTGAAGCAGGTTGGTGTGAGAAGACGGAAGACTCCTAGAATAATTCCTTTGAGCGTTGTTGAGGGAACTGACCTGGAGGGAGAAGGGAGGCAGCTATGTGACTTTCATTCCAGGACACCAGTCTGAGCCTGACTTAGTTTGTGAAGGTCTGACAATGCACATGAGATAAGACTTTTTATCAACCAGGCTGCCAGGTATCCTGGCTTTTTGTGGGTGTTCTGGCTGCTGTGGCTGGAACACCTAGATTCCTCCTTCAGGATTGAGGCACTCAATCCCCACAGCTCGGAGCTTGACTGCTGACAGCTCCCAGCAGAGTGCCTTCTTTTGATCGCCCTAAACCAAAGGAAGCTGCTTTGCCCAAGAGTATGCTTCCTCTGTAGGGGCAGCCCAAATTTAATGACTGGTCTGTGAGGGGACACAAAAATCACCGGCCCCTTTCCCTCACTCAATTCAGGACGACTGTAAAAGACCATCCACGCCCCAGAGCTACTACTGGGGTTGGCTGAGCCTTCCTTTGCAATTGTGTCAGGGTTCAATTTTCCCTCTGACCATTCCTGTCTGCTTCCCTCAGCCTTCAAAGTTTTGCTTCTGAGAGAGCATGCTCCAAGATAGCACCTGCATGCAAATCTCAAGAGTGTCAGATCTGTTTCTGGGAAACTGAATTTAAAACACATTTAATCCCAAATGCAGATCCTGTTGTCATGCATAGAGATGGTAAATTAGTAGTAACCCCACCTTCCAAAAGCATTTCCTCCACTCTCAGGAACTAGTTCAGGTACTGGAGAAGTCTACTGTAATGACTGTATTCAATACAAGTTAAACAAGCTTTGTCACATACAGCTATGAAGATTTATTTTCTTCCTCTGAATCACTGTAGATATCATATAATGAATCACTCCACATGTAATGTGAATATGAATCACTTCCAGGATGGCACTTAACTTCCAGGAGAGTCATATTTGTCATTGTGGATGTCATACAAAGATATTTACTGGAAACAATATAGATTTTGTGATTTTTTTAACACATAAAGGATACGTTTATTTTATTTTTCTATGTTTATTGTTGTTGCTTATTTGTCCCTTCTGTTAGTTGTGAGGGTGGGAGGAGATGGAAATAACTTGGTGATAAGGTATTGGAAAGGTGAACTCCTGAGAGCAGGGAATAAGATTTGTGCTTAGAACATCAATAGATACATGTAGGAACCAATAAACATTAGTTAAATGAGAGTCAGTAAAATAAAAATAAAATAAATAAATAAATAAATAAATAAATAAATAAAATAAGTAAGTAAGTAAATATATAAATAAATAAATAAATAAATAAAATCTAACATGAATCCCATAGGAGCTCTGCAGGTAAAAGAAGTAGACAATGATAGTGAACACTTTTAATTGTCAGGTGTCAATCTCAAGCAATTCTAACTGCATGAAACTGAGTTTAAAATGTTTTGGATTTATTAGCATTTTTGTGTAACTGTGATAAATTCTAATATTGAATTAGAAGTTTGGTTTGGTACAAAGAGTAATTTTCAGAGAATAGAGGCTTGCATGGATTGTGAAGCAAAATACTTCAGCAGAAGTCCAGATAATTTGATAAAAGCAAATCATTTTAGATTTGTTTATCTAGATAATTCACTCTAACCTCTTTCTCTCTGCTTAGACATCTGCATTCCCTATCTCATTCTTGATTTAAAATGGAAAGTTCCAACATGTCTACCGAGGTGCAAAAGTTGAAACCTTACCTGGCTAGTGTACAGCTGACATAATGGCCAAGGCCTCTCACCTGAGAGAGGGGAACAGAAAGGGTTGTCAATACCCCTCCTTCTTCATGCCTTGGTGAAACTCCCAAACCTGCCCTTGCTTTCACTGTCTCTCACTATTGCTTGGGAATAGGGTGACCAACAGCCTCCTTTACCATGGATCATCCCAGGGACTGCTCTAGTTTTAGCATTGAAAGCCCTATCTCCCTGGACACCCCTTAGTCTGGGGCAAATCTGGACAGTTGGTTGCCTCCATAATTAATGACCTTCCCTAATTTTTATTAGATAAAAGAGATTTGATTAATTATTTATCTCTGCAAGGTGAGGCCACTTCCCTACTTTATTGTAGATCTTACATGAGCAAATGAGTAAAATTTCCAGAAGTGGGCTCAATTAATTACCCAGACAAACAAATACACAAAAGAATGTGATATGCTTTAGTATGTCAATCACCTTTACTAATCTTGTAGTCAGGACAGAAGAACTGAGTAGGGAGACATGAGGAGGGCCTGGGAATTTTGAAGAAGAACAAGTTTTGGTGTAGTTTAGGCCTAGGATATGATAGGTTCTTGGATCAGAAGATGAGCGGGCAATGAATCAAGCAGCTATGGGAGGCAGGAATGCGAACTGGTGCAAGTCACTTGCGAAAGCAATAGAGAAGTACCTTAAAAAGTTAAAAATAGAGCTATCCTACAACCCAGCAATTGTACTGTTAGGTATTTACCCAAAGGATACAAAATACTGATTCGAAGGGGCACATCCACTCTGGTGTTTATAGTAGCATTATCAACAATAGCCAAATTACGGAAAGGGCCCAAATGTCCATCTCTTAACTACAGAGAACTAACTGGGGTTGATGGAGGGACGTGGGGGGGATGGGCTAAATGGGTGGTGGGTATTAAGGAGGGTACTTGCTGTGATGAGCACTGGATGTTATATGTATGTGATGAATCACTAAATTCTACTCCTGAAACCGATATGACCCTACATATGAACTCACTAGAATTTAAATAAATGCTGAAACAACAACAACAAAAAGGGGAAAAGAAAGCCACTAAATGTGGGGATTAAAATAATTTGTCATGAGGATAGAGTATACAGTAAGCATCCTGCCTCCTATTTCTTCATCTTCTGTCCCCTTTTAAATCTAGTTGTTATTACTTTCTGGCAGATTTTCCCCCCAGATTATATTCAGTCATGTTATTAATTGCCAAGTGTATATTATATCTTTGATTCTGTCTGGATTCAAAGTAAAGCTGAAAATGGAGATCAGTTTTAACCAACAGTAAATAATAAAAGCCTTGACAATAAACTTTAACAAGCTGTTGATAAGTTGGCTGAAGGTATGAGCCTGTTTAAGCTTTGTTGTGGAAAGGCAACGAGATGAGTGTATCCACAGTTGGACCCCAAGGTGAGCTAAGAGATGGTAGCACAGCTCCAGAGAACTGATGGCTACAGAGGAATCAAAATTTCAGAATCTCTAGAAAAGATGAAGCCAAAGGGGACAGAATTAGGATGCTTTGAATCCAGTCATCCCTTTCCTTAGACTTTCTCCTAGAGCTCAATTATTCAGAAGTAATGGAGGGTTTATGTTTGTTCCTAACAAAAGTGTAAGTTATCTTCCATTCAGTCAGCCAGCCACTTGTCCCATCAGTACCCTCTCCATCCCATCAGATAAGAAACGGATGGTACGGGAATTTCTATCTCCAAGTGGCCGATATTTCCAGACTGGGGGTCTGTCTGAGTTTATTAAAGCTTTCATCCATTCATATTCTTCAGTTTAGCTGCTACAGGGGTAGTGGTCTAAGGTACCATTTTATTGTGCCCCTGATACTGTAATAGCTTCCTGCCTGGTCTCCTTGCTTTTATTCTTGCTGCCTCCAAATCCACGGTGTCATATCAGCTAGAAAGATCTTTGAAAAGCAAAGATCGTAATACTTTATCCTCTATCTCACCTCCGGGTTAAAATCCTCTTAATGGGCTCCTATCACACTTAATATAAAATATCTGAATTGTTTGTCACAATCAACAAAGCACCACTATGATCTGGTCCCTGCCTTCCTTTCTTACTTCATCTTACCCACAAAGCTCTAGTCATTCTGCTTTTCTTTCTGTGTTTCTTCATCGGCTAAGCCAATCCCTATGGTGAGTTGTAAAAAGTAGGAATGTCTTCTCTTTTGGTTCTTGGAATAGCTGGTTGCCTTTTGAGTCACCTAGTCAGTCATTTTCTATCATATTACTATATTTTAACTCTCTGCAAACCATTTGCTAATATGGGCATTTACTTCTTTATTTTTGCTGTTTTTCCTCCTCAACCAGACTGCAAGCTTCATGTAAGCAGGGGCTTGTCATGTTGTTCTGTGCATTAACTGTGAGTCCTAGAACAGGGCCTAATAGGTAATTGATACCCAGTAAATCTTTGTTAAAGTGACTGGTTTCTTTTCTTTCTTTCTTTTTTTTTTTTTTTTAAGTGACTGGTTTCTATTCGCAACCAGCTTACAAATTTGGTAGTATGTCAAAGATAATGTAAATGAAAATTTAAATACACATGACAACAAACAGAAGAGATGCTGAAAGGGCAATACGTGATTTCAGTACTATATGAACCTTTTATTATAAAGCATCAACTCAGATAAAACATCAAAGAGGAAGGACACCTCATATTCCCGTCAGTGAGGCTGCAAGTTCTAAAAGCCGGTTTCCACCAGGGGAAGGCAGAAGGCACGTGTGGAGGCGATGGGCAGGAGAGAGGATGCAGACGCAAAATGAGTAAGCAGAGAATGCGAGCGCGCTGGAACTTCAGCTCCAGCACAAGTTTGGCAAGGAGGGCCCGAGTTGCTGCAAGATGAAATTTTTAATTATCTGGAATTTGGGAGAAATGCCAGTTGGATGGAGTATCTTGAGGCACAACTTTCCACTCGTAAAGAGTCTTGCCAAGGGCCAGGCCTCGGGCCATCCCCCTCCCCCTCGCCCTCGCCCTCGCCCTCCCCCACCCCCGGCTCCGCCCGGGCCAGTTTTGGCTCTTTGAGATGCAGCTGCAAAGCGGATTCATAAACAGAGGAAGTTGGCTGCTTTGGGTGGCCCTGCGGCCGGTGCAGCCCGGAGAGCCTGCGGCGGGGAGGGCGGGGAGGGCGGGGCGGAGTGGGGAGGCTCGGTCTGTCCCCGGCGGAGCGCGGCCGGGCCCGCGGGCCCTGGGAGGGGCTTTCGGTCCTGGACTCCTTCTGCCCTCCGTGGGGCCTGGCAAGCTCTAGCCCCGGACCCACAAGTGTGCGTGCGCGGCCTCGGCTCGGGCCCCGCCCGCCCTCGGACGCGCCCGGGCGCCTGCCTGGAGGGGCCCCGGCCCGGCCTGGTCGCGCTGCGGCTCCCCCGGCCTCCAGCCCAGGGCGGCTCCGGGGGGAAAGTGGGGCGCGCGGGGGTGGGGCCAGCCGGCGGGGAGCGCCCCTGCCCCGCGACCCCGGCGCAGACCAGAGGCGCGGCCAGAGGGCCAGGGCGCACCTCCCGAGCCTGTCGCCTGTCGCCTGGGCCCTCGCGGTGGGCAGGGACTCCGCGGAGCCGGGGGCGGGGGGGGGCGCGCTCTGCCCCTGGGATTCGTCCGGAGTCCGGCGGCGGCGGCGGCGCTCTTTGTCTTCTCAGGACCTCCTCTCCTTCCTTTCACCCTCCCTGCAGCCGTCGGTGGCTCCCGCGGCCCCGGGCGCGGCCCCGGGAACCCCTGCCACCTCGGTGCCCCGCCGGGTCGGCCGAGGGGGCTGCGAGCGGGAGGCAGGGAGGATGCTGGCGGGGCGGACTCTGGCCCGCAGCCCCGGGAGCCGGCCGGTGCCCGGGCTGTGGCCGCCGCTGCTGCCGCTGCTGCTGCTGCCGCTGCTGCGCGCCCCCGGGGGGCCGGTGAGCGCCCAGGAGCAGCCCTCCTGCAGAGGAGCCTTTGACCTCTACTTCGTCCTGGACAAGTGAGTGCCCGGGGGAGGCCCAGGGGCTTGCGCGCGGCGGCCCTGGATGCGCCGGCGCCGGGGAGACGGAGACGCCCGCGCCCCGGGGAGCGGCGCCTGGAAGCGACCGCGGCTGCTCCCTGCCCTCCCCGACCCACGCGCGAGCGCTTCCTCGCGTGCGCCCGCTGGGCCGTGAGCGCTGGGCCCTCCGGGGAGGTTGGGGCAGTCACCGTTTGCCAGTCCCGGGGTCTCCGCCTGGGGCAGCGGTCTGCAGCTCCAGACCCCGGCCGGGCCCGGCTCGCGCCCCAGCTGGCCAAAGGTCGCCGGGTCCGACCCTGATCAGGGCGCTTTCCTCGTAGCCAGGAAAACCCTAGCGTCCGCATATACTCGGGGTGGTTTGCATGTCCTGCGAAGGAAAGTTGTGTTTGTTTTGAAGAGCCGGGAACCTACTCCAAAGGATTGGTCAGGTGGCCCCGAGGAGGTGGGGAGGGGGGGGGCGGTTGGCTCCCTGGATTCTTTGAGTGCCTCAGTTTCAACCGTCTATACTGTTACTCTGCTGGAAGTAGAGGCCGGGTTACCCCCACGTAAATGTTTTGTGTTGTTTGTTTGCTTCTCATCAGTTCAATTTCATTTTACAGGTCTGGGAGTGTGGCAAATAATTGGATTGAAATTTACAATTTTGTCCAGCAACTTACAGAGAGATTCGTGAGGTATTTCTCCCACTTTACTCTGCAGGGGAATTTGAGGTGGAGGGAAGTAGACTGAAGTGTAAGGTATCCCTTTTTTGAGACCTTTTGTAGGGAAAGCTTCTCCAGAAATGTTGATTTTTCTTTTTTCTTTTTTTTTTTTTAAGTGCCTCAAGATCACTATAACACACATGTAGTTATTAGGACAGCCCTTCAGTTGTTCAGGGCTTATTTTATCTGGATCCCAGAAACTTGGCTCAGGCTCTGGGGAAGCATCTTCAAATACTATTACAAATGTCTTTTCCTTTCTGAATTTTCATCTGTTTTGAATTTCAGTTACGCTTTCTCATAATTTATCACATTAAACAAATTTTATGCTAATAGTGTCCATGATATATTTTTCTTTCCACATAATTCGTAGCATTGTAGAGGTCATCATTAAAAAAGAAAAGTGTCGGTAAACTTCAAATGAACATGTGTTAATAACCCACTACCAGAAAAGGCACTGTGTGTGTTTAAAGAAAGACTTGTGTTTACCCAATGTGTGGGTGTGTGGCTGATTTAAAATTTAACTGTTCTATATATGCAATAAGCCTTACTAGGAAAGACTGGTTTTTTTCCTCCTATAAAAAGCATAACTGCTACGAAATCCAGCTTACTTGCTTATTTGGAGGTAACTAGGAATTAGTGGCATCTCTATTTAAAAATAACCCCAGGACACCAGACTTTTGAGCCTTTCTCTCTCTCTCTCTCTCTCTCTCTTTCTCTCTTTCTCTCTCTCTCTCTTTAAAGAAAAAAATGCAATGAGCAAATGCAAGTTTATCAAGATAATGGAAAGGACACAAAAAGGAGCTGTATCATTAAATATTGCTTCTTTCAGTCTTGTTAGCCCAAATGTTTTCTGTAAAACAGGCTTGGATGATCAAAACATTTTGAAAGTCATGTTGCAAGTAACTTCAAACAATCTGTAGAGGCCTAGGCAATCCTTGCTTTCAGTTATTGGCAGCAGTAAACTTATCCCTATAAAAATGTATGCTTGTCCATGTTCAATCATCAGTCTCCTGCTTAAGAAGCCAAGTATAACACTCTCATTTCTGGACAGGGTCTGAAGTAAAACTGTCTAGGAAAGAAAAATAAATAAGGCCCCATATTTTTAAATGTTAAAGGCAGTAGAGATAGCTTTTTATAAATGTTCTGATTTGATCTGAGAGTGTACAGAGAGTATCACATAGATTTTGATTGAAAGCAATGGATCATTTCAATACAACATTTTGAAGAGGTGGGGTTTTTATTTATTAGATCTGGCTTGCAAGCTGGAATTCTATAATACATAGTTCTCTGGCTCAAATTTAGTTGCTTAGTTATTGACTCATAATACATTGTAGAAAGTGAATCAAAGTTGACTACTGAAGAGAATGTCTTCCAATATGAATAGGACTTTGAGATCATCCTGATCTTCAGTTTATAGATATTAGTTTCCTATCTTTACTTTCAGATCTTAGTAACAGTTGTGTAGAGTGTCTTGGAGACAAGAACCATTCTGTGAGATCAACGCCTAAAGCTTAAAAGAGGTGGCTAACTGGGGCAGGTGTTGCCAGTTGGAAGTGGGATGTTTGAGACTTGGACAGCCTAATCAAAACTGATTTGTTAGTGTCTTTCAGATTGTCCATGATACTCTCTCTATGTATTTTTACCTCCAGATCACTTTTTTCTGAACTCATATCAATTATGATAATTAAATCAAATTATGGTAATTAAATCAAACTGACTGCTCTCCAGCGCTAAATATTGTTAGTGACACTCTCTAAGAAGGGTCTGGCCTCCTTTAAGGAGGTGAGATAGAATACCAAGAGAAGAAGTATTTTCTACAAAAGGATTTTACATTGGCCTACAATTCATCTTTCTAGTTGTAGTCTCTTCCCCAAATGGCCCTATGGTTCATGGAGCATTGTTTGAGTGCTGAGAAGCACTGACTCAATCCAAAACGGCTTACGTGGTAAGGTTAAGCTGAATTAGTATATATACTTAGGGAGTTCCACTGAAAAGAAGTCTGGACCATCAGAGTCTGATTTTTTTTTTTTTTTCCAGAGTCTGATTTTAACTGAGACTCCATAGCTACAAGATACAAGTCTCTTATATTGTATTTTAACTGCCTCTTTTCTTATTTTGCAGCCCTCAAATGAGATTATCTTTCATTGTGTTTTCTTCTCAAGCAACCATTATTTTGCCATTAACTGGAGACAGGTTAGTGCATTATCATTTCACTGTAGGCTTTTAGTAGGGACTAATCTTGAAGGGATGATGGATATTTCCAAGTAGTGATTCAGGCCTCCCAGTGGAATCAAACAAATGCACAGACAATTCAGCTCTGTTTGCTAATAGAGGGGAAAGGAGGTATGAGTGATATAAAAGAGCAGATAATCTGAAAATATGTATCATTCTTGTTGGCTGTGGGATGTACAATGAAACCCAGATCTCTGCCTTAGTTGTATATTTACTACTTCCCATGTTTCCCCCTCTGTTTCTATAAGTACTTCTACATCTTTCTTGTTTAAATGTAATACGTTAATCAACTAGGAGTCTGCAGAACATTAGGGAGGAGAAAGATATGGATCTCTGGATAATTTACTAGATTCAGCCGACATCCCCCATCTCCAGTCTTACTCTGAGATCTACTGATGCTGAATATATTTGCCTTTGTAAAGGAACTTGCTTACTATTTTTTATTTTATATGTATATATAAAATATTATATACAAACTTGTAAATATATATAAATAATATATATTATATATTTAAATATATTGTACATATATTTTATGTACATAAATACATATAAATGAAAATATATATAATCTTATGATATTTCATATGGCCATTTTAATGTCATCTGAAATAATGGGTCAGGTTAGAGGTAGTCACTGACATATTTTAAAGAATGGCTGCTTTCCATGGGATCACCTTTGTGTAGTAGACTGAGTTCCAAAGTGGGAAGGGAGATTTTCCTTTTCATTCTTATATCTACTTTACTTATTTATCTATTTAATTTACTTTATTTAATACAAAGTATGAAAACATAGTTTTTGCTCAGTTCTTGCTGAAAGAATGGATGGGTTAGCATTTTTTTGAAATCATATTTCTCCAAACTGTCATTTTGGTGCAGGAAGCTGGTGTACTTTGTTTTGCATAATATGTGGATTTCTGAAAAGTTATGCTTGAATGCAGCTTTTTTTAATAAATGAATTTTTTCTCTGAAAATGTTAAAACGTAATATATATTTAGTGTTCTATTTGTTTCAATTTTTTATTTGAACTCTAGTTAAGGAAACATAACATTTAAAAGGATTCAGGGAGAGAACTTATTTATACTTGTCAGAATTAATTTGGGAGAAAAATATAAATCCTTCTAATTTGCTTGTGCTTTAAAGTTTTACTTTTCTGGAGAGGAAGTACCTCTGTAGATGACCTCAGTGTTCTCATTGATAGTTTCCTTCCGTACTTTCTTGTGTACATCTGGGTGTCATCAAGAGTCAGAGCAATAGTAGTCTCTTATACCCCACATAGAATAGCTTTCTATACCCAGTGATATAACACTCTTTGTCTCCATGAAAAGAAATTTTGTTCATTGCCCAGTTTAATTTTCAAAGAAACAGATCTTCCTAATGAAGTCTATTCATTAGGAAAAAGAAAGAATGTTGTTAACATTTATAGAGTGTATATGTAGGGAAAAGCACTTAGCATAACGCCAGACACAGTAGACTCTCAGTGATTGTCACCTGCATATGCTGTGCAAGGTTCTCTGTTAGGCACTTCACATATGGATCCTCCAGCACTTTGAGGGTGAAGTGTAGTGATTGGTCACCAAAACTGGTATTGCATGGAAATGCATGGAAAGGGTTTAACATGTTAATCTAAATCAGAGATTCTTCCTTTATCATTGGTTGAATCTAATAGAGGAGAGAGGTGGGATAAAGAGGCTTCCATTTGAAGACATAGCATAAAACAAGCATGTTGCAGTTAAGTCACAGAACCAATTTATTAGCCAAATGCTCATGGACAAGATACTTAACCTTTTTGTGCCTCAGTTTTGTCCACTTGTGTGATGGTGACAATGAGCATGGTGCTAACAATATCTACCCCATAAGACTATTGTGAGAATGAAGTCAGTGAATATGGAGAATGTGGGAGAGTCTGTTGTGTATGTATTCAAGAGAGAACGTTCTTGTAATTATTTATTTCTACTACGATTATTATTGTTTGGATCTAGGGAATATGTAGCATTTTCATGATTAGTGAGGAATTATTATTATTAATTAAAGGGATAATTATGCTGCTTGACAGAATTTATAATTTTCTAGGAGAAATATTGTTAAGGCTACTTACAATTTCTGTACGGTTCACTCTTTTTCTTTTGAAATAGAGATACATTCAGTTGTAACGAATTGCACTATTTGTGGCATGCTGAATTAGTGTGAGGTGGCCGAAAGTACACTAAGAAGGTCTAGGTAGATTACAGCTGTGCTACTTAAACTGATTTAGAGACTTGGGGCAAATCATCTACTCAGGTGTCAGTTTTTATGTGTGTAAACTGCAGACATAACTGGCCATGTTTTCTTTCTTTCTTTTTTTGAACCTTTATTGATACTCTTATGTGCTTTCTTAAGAGAGTTGTTCTAAGATGAAAATAAGACAATGCTTGGAAAAGTACTTTGTATATCACAGTCTCCATTAAAGGATATTATCTTCTGCTCCTCGTTGTTCTTTTACTAATTTAACTTTATTACATCAGTAACTTCTCAAACTTTTCTGTCCTGGGTATTTGGGTATATGGTGTCTTCATCCATTACCGGCTCTCAAGTGTGTAGAAACAGTCACATATTTAGATACAAACATCACTGAACAAATGTTTCCCCAACTATTGTGGATCTTTGTTTCAAAGCCTAGACATTGGAATTCTACGTATAAACTTTCTTGATGTCATAGATCACACTTACAAGGAGATCTGAGTAAATGAGAAACATAGCAGGTTTCATAATTTTAGTATGGTTATGAGAAGTACTTCTTTCAAGTTTTCAGAGTGTTGCTAGATATTTTCAGTAGAGATGAAGCAAGATTGGAAGCCAGTAAGTCCCTAAGATAGAGCAGTGTCTTCTTAGAGAATTTCAACATGGAGTCCAATACTATGTAAATACGTGAATAGAATAATACACTCGGCAAGAAATGATCAGTCATTTTGTATACTTGTAATATAAAAACTACTCTTTTAAGTGTTTCAGTTTGAACCACTCTCTTCTCCTCTCCTCTCCTCTCCTCTCCTCTCCTCTCCTCTCCTCTCCTCTCCTCTCCTCTCCTCTCCTCTCCTCTCCTCTCCTCTCCTCTTCTCTCTTCTTCTCTTCTCTTCTCTCTTCTCTTCTCTTCTCTTCTCTTCTCTTCTCTTCTCTTCTCTCTCTTCTCTTCTCTTCTCTTCTCTTCTCTTCTCTTCTCTTCTCCTCTCCTCTCCTCTCCTCTCCTCTCCTCTCCTCTTCTCTTCTCTCCTCTTCTCTTCTCTTCTCTTGCCACCATGATTTTTATCTTCTGTGTATCTGTTCACCCATTCATCCACCTACCCACCTACCTACCTGCTTGCCTACCTTATATATGATATATTGAGCATTATGGGCTCTGGAGACAATACAAACATGACTAATTTAGTGTGTGTGACAGTGAGGAGTGTGCACATACATTGAAATAGCTCAGGGTTGTGTTATAGGATCAGATAAGAAAAGTGCCATGTTGATTCAATACGGACAAATCTGGCCTCTCAATATTAGAGAATCTGAATCAAGAGTAATTTTAAAGAATATTTTTAGTTACTATGCTACATAATTGGGGATAGTGAATTATGCTCACATCTATTCAATATGATCTTAATGATGTAAAATGATTTAGTTGAAAACATTTAGTGAACAGTTATTATGTGCTAGGCAGTGTGCAAGATGCTTTCCATTTATTACCTCATTTAATCCTCATATTAATACATGTAATACATACTACAATTATCTTAACTTTACAAATGAGGAAATGGAAGCTGCGAAAGGTAATGTAGCTTATCCAAGGACATAGAGTTAAGATGTGGTGAGCAGAATCGTCTTTGAAAGTATAGAGTATGCCACTCTTGTGCTTATGACAGTTCTAATGGCTTAGAATGGAAAACACATGTCTCCTGATGGCCTAAGAGCCCTTCCTGATTGCCTTGCCCATCCTCTCCAGCTTGTGCCACAGTTTAGCCCACTGGTCTTTCCATTCCCTGAACAGGCCAACTTTGTTTCCACATTATGAATTTTGTTCTTTCTCTGCCCCAGAAATGCTCCTGGCTAGCTCATTCTTATTACTTAGGTGTCATCCCATGTGTCCCCTCCTCTGAGACCCTTAGTCTGGCCATCAAGTCTACAGGAACCCTGGCCTTCCTCCCCAGAAATCTGCCAGGATAGTCTATTTGGTTACTACTTTTTGAAATTATTCTGTTAATTAATATTATTTTTATTTCCATCACCCTAACATAAATTGCATGAGAGCTGAGGGGTCTTCTCTGTCTTGTTTACCAGTGTATTTGATACCAGAACAGAGTCTAGCACATAGTAGATACTCAACAAATTATTATTATTTTTTTAAAGATTTTATTTACTCATTCATGAGAGACACAGAGAGAGGCAGAGAGAGAGGCAGAGATAAGAGAAGCAGGCTCCATACAAGGAGCCCGATATGGGACTCGATTCCGGGACTCCAGGATCATGCCCTTTGCTGAAAGCAGATGCTCAACCGCTGAGCCACCCAGACATCCCGATGCTCAACAAATTCTTTTCTTTTTTATTTTTTTGGTTTTTTTTTTGGAGTTTGATTTGCCAACATATAGCATAACACCCAGTGCTCATCCCGCCAAGTGCCCCCCTCAGTGCCTGTCTCCCAGTCACCCCAACCTCCTGCCCACCTCCCTTTCCACCACCCCTTGTTCATTTCCCAGAGTTAGGTGTCTCTCATGTTCTGTCACCCTCACTGATATTTCCCACTCATTTTCTCCTTTCCCCTATATTCCCTTACTATTTTTTATATTCCCCAAATGAATGAGACCATATAATGTTTGTCCTTCTCTGATTGACTTACTTTATTCAGCATAGTACCCTCCAGTTCTATCCACGTTCAAGCAAATGGTGGGTATTTGTCGTTTCTAATGGCTGAGTAATACTCCATTGTATACATAGACCACATCTTCTTTATCAACAATTTCTTGTTGAGATGAATGGTAGAATTGGTGTGACTCTAGAACCTGAGTTATTTTAAAAAACATATTATTTAAATTCAGTTTGCCAACATATACGATAACACCCAGTACTCATCCCATCAGGTGCCCTCCTTAGTGCCTGTCACCCACTCACCCCATCCCCCCACTCTCCTCCTCTTCTGCAACCCTCTGTTTGTTTCCCAGAGTTAGGAGTCTCTCATGGTTTGTCCTCCTCTAATTTTTCCCCATTCAGTTTCCCTCCTTTCCTTTTTAGTCCCTTTCACTATTTCTTATATTTCACACATGAGTGAGACCATATGATAATTGTCTTTCTCCAACTGACTTATTTCACTCAGCATAATACCCTTCAGTTCCATCTATGTAAACGTAAATGGTGGGTATTCATCCTTTCTGACGGCTGAGTAGTAG
Source organism: Canis lupus baileyi (assembly GCF_048164855.1). NCBI lineage: Eukaryota > Metazoa > Chordata > Mammalia > Carnivora > Canidae > Canis > Canis lupus. The sequence goes on along the minus strand of NC_132870.1, from coordinate 4,342,783 downwards.
TGCATTGTATATATAGACCACATCTTTATCCATTCATCTGTCAAAGGACATCATGGCTCCTTCCACAGATTTAGAATCTAAGTTATTAACTACTATCATGTATTTTCTCTCTTTCAGAAGTCATGACTTAGGTTTGCTAAGTTTCTTTCCCACTCTTATAGATCAGTTGTAAATATTTCCGACTCTCTTTTTAACATATTTGTCCCCAAATTGAAAAAGTCATATAATTGTTTGACCTGAGCACAATAATCAATTACTTAGGAAAAAATATTTCTTAGGTATAATTATAGGAAATTAAAGAGAAGTCATTTGATTAAATTTAGATAATATATACAGTTGTATTATTTGAAAAGTTTTCTTTTTTTTTTCCTTAAGATTTTATTTATTTATTCATGAGAGACACAGAGAGAGAGGCAGAGACACAGGCAGAGGGAGAAGCAGGCTCCCTGCAGGGAGCCTGATGTGGGACTCGATCCTGAGACTTCGGGATCACGCCCTGAGCCAAAGGCAGATGCTCAACCACTGAGCATCTGAGCCACCCAGGTGTCCCGAAAAGTTTTCTTATTCCTTAAAATCTGAATTAAAAGTTAACTTGTGATAAAACAGCCCTTCATAAGAATTGGTAACTTATAAATTGGTTCATTAATTTTGCACAGAAACTTGGCAGGATCTGTAAAAGTTTAGAAGGTTTCTATCAGTGATTCTACTTTTTAGAATTGTGTTCCACTGAAATACTAGCACCGGTGGGCAAAAATAGGTAAATGCAAAATTGGACACTGCAGTAGTGGTTCATAATAGTGAAAATTATATTCAATCTAAATGTATTTCAGTTGATGTAATGAAAAAAATGTATAGAATGGGATACTATGTAGATAATAGAAAAATTGGAAAATCTGTATATATTAACATAAAAATATATCTCAGATACATTAATCGAGAAGAACAGGTGGCAGAACACTAAGTATGATTTTATTTTTCTAAAATAAAAACAAAAAATACCTTTAACTGTTTTTGTGATGTATGTGTGTGAGTGTGTGTGTGTGTGTGTGTGTGTGAGATCATAAATGTATGGAAAAAAGTCTGAAAGATATGCAACGAATTGCTGACAATACCGTCTTAGCAGTGAGATTCAGGATGGGGAGGACCTTCCTTTTTTAATTTCCATACACCTTGGCTATTCCAGTTTTATTTCGACGTTATTCTTTGTAAAAAAAAAAAAAAAAGAAAAAAAAAAAACATGCTCGAAAAAAGTTACTGCTTCTTTAGCCAGAGATAGCTATGTTGGAGTCAGAATGGAATTTAGGGGTTGGAAAGAGAAAGTATTCAGGAATAACACATTTCCAGTTGTTACCTCGGGGGATCCTGAAGGCTCCCTGTTAAAATGAAAACACAGGAGTGGACGTTGAGTCACGTAGACATGGAAGCTATATACTAGTTTTATGACCTTGTGTAAGTAATTTCACTTCTTGCTGGCCAGTTCTCTTGCCCGTTAGAAGGCGCTAATCATTCCTACCATATTGCAATGTTGGGATGGTTAAATGCATCTGATGCATGAGAAGGCCTAATTGACGTGGGGAGGAGTCAAGGTTGAAAAGGGATTTGCGGGTTATCAGTGTACACCACCATCAGAATTTTCATTCTCATGTGCCAGAATTCTAACAGGAGTTTAGAGAGGTCAAATAAACTTGCTGGAAGTCACACAGCTAAGTAGTTAGAGCCAGGATTCACAAGATATTATTTGCATCTATACATATATTGCTTACAAAGCATTTAGCAAAGTGTCTGACACAAATAATAATGTTGAAATAAAATTGGAATAGCCAAGGTGTGTGGAAATTAAAAAATGAAGGTCCATTCCATCCTGAATCTAAGACGGTATTGACTCCTGAGCGTGAGCACTTAACTACTGCATTGCCTCAGACTTTCTGTATTCCCCCTTCTCTGCCTTTCACAATTAGTCAGAATTTGTCATATTCAAAGACATATTCTTCCTCTAAATTTATGCTGTTCTCTTACAAACAGTGATGTGGTGAGAGGAAGTGAATGTAGTTTTTTTTTTTGTTGTTGTTGTAGTTAGAGAAATGATGACTCGTGTTGAGAAAAGTCAGTTTTGGCAACGCATTTGTGCTAATCCTGAGAGGTCTGGGCAAGATAGCAGCTCAGATTCTAGTCATGGATATGCTAAGAGTGAACTTTCATGCAGTCCCACATATGCTTTGTATTCTAGGAAGTTAAATACATTGTTACTCATACCTGAGAGACAACCTGGCACACTGAAGTGTTCAAATGCAGAGGTCAATTTCTCATGACTCAATAGGTATTGAATGGGGGAAGTGGGGTGAAAAAATATACAGAATGCAGCCAGTTGGACTCAGGTGTGATCCATGTACCACATTTTGTAAGCATAGACTAAACTGGAGGGAATTTTTTCACAAAACCCAGATAGTGCGGAGCATTTTGTAAGCACGTATTTTTTGACCATGGATTCATTGGTCTAGATTCTGGACCACAGAGACATTGGCAATGTTGGCCTTAGAGTGACGTGTTAAATAAACAATAAGTACATTTTGATATCAAGTATAATAAGAGATAGGTAAACCTGTTAGTTCTGAAGATAATAGAATGTATTAGCAATGTTTGCATTTAGAAGATACTCCTTCACTGTCTTGTAAACTTCGAACATTTTTTAAGTTGAGGAGCTGGTAGAGAGCAATTACTTTTTTGTGATTTATCCTTTATACAGTATGTAATATAGTCTATAATAACAAATAAATAAATAGAAATGTGGGTATATTTGAATGAACAGATTTTCCCTCATATAATTTTTTTCTAATTTTGTCAATTTGCTTAATATTGTGTTTTATTAATGGAAGGAGATAATAACAGTGGCAGATGAAATTTATTGAGCACTAACTGTGTGTCAGACACTTTGGTAAATGCTTTGTAAGCAGAAGCTCCGGTAAAGTACTAAAGTGCTAAATGGATTATAAATGACTAGTATATTTGTATAGATGCAAAATAACATCTTGAGAGCATTGTTTTGTTTCATATTTCAATGTACTAAGTTTTACCTTCTTAAAAACACTTAATTATGTAACTGGCTGATCATTACAAAATTACTGTGTATTGCTGCATTTTATTTGCAGTTACTGTTTGTTTCAAGAACTAATGTTCCTGATTAATAATCTCTTGAGGACAAAGGATGGAATTGACCTATGATACAAGTTTCTATAACATTTATACTCATGCACTAATGTACTTGTATTAATTGGCATTTGGTAGCATAGATAATATGCAGTTTTTTAGCTTTTGTCGTAGATTGTTCTGTGGCCTCCAGTTAAGCACAGAATACATATAAACATGTATGTGTGTATATATATTCTCTCTCTATATATGTATACAGAATATATATATATATATATACACACTATATATACAAATATATGTATATATACTTAAATATATTTAAGTCTATAAATTAAACTTATACACTTATTTAAATATATAATTTAAAAACTCTGGGCTGGGCCCATGGCTTACTTTAACTGATAGAATATAGCATACATAAACGTAGAAGAGTGCCAGTTCCAGGTCTAAGCCTTAATAAGGCATGGGAGTTTTCTTTCTTGTGCTCTCAGTAGCCAGCTGGCATATAAAAACTTTGATTACCCTGAGACCATCATGGTAGGAGGGAAACCAACCCAGCCATGTGGAAAAGCCATCTGGAAGAGAATGAAGACTACAGTCAACAGTCCTAGCTGTGCTCCTCTGCAGTAGCCAGCACCAGTGCCAACTTGCCAACCATGTGAGTGAGGTCATTTCAACCTTTCTAGCCATTCCTACTTCTCAGCTGACAATGTGTGAAACATAAGAACTGCCCTTTCAATGCACAGTATCATAAAAAATAAGTTGTGTTTGCACCACTAATTTTAGGGTAGTTTATTAGGCAGCAATAGATGGCCAAAACAGAAATGTGATTAGTTAAGATGTTGTCTGTTGGAAAGTTCAAATGCTATACAGATAATATAATTATGTGTATAAACATAATATCCTTAGTTATACGCAGAAGGTACTTAAAATAAAAAATTGTGCCTTAATTGTATTAGTTGAGCAAGTCAGAATTCTCTGCTAATCATTTTATTATGCTACCATTTACAATATATACTTATTTTAGTTATGACGTCATAAATACCCTCCAAAATACAAAGTGTTCAATGGATGGAGAAGAGCCATTGATGTGCAGCGTGTGGCAGTGTAGTTGCCCTCTTCTCTTCTCTTCTCTTCTCTTCTCTTCTCTTCTCTTCTCTTCTCTTCTCTTCTCTTCTCCTCTTCTCTTCTCTCTCTTTCTCCTCTCCTCTCCTCTCCTCTCCTCTCCTCTCCTCTCCTCTCCTCTCCTCTCCTCTCCTCTCCTCTCTTCTTCTCTCCTCATCTTCTCTTTCCCACCCCTCCCCTCCCTTCTCTTCCCTTCCCTTCCCTTTTATCTCTCTTCCTTCCCCTACTCAGCAGAGAAATTTGGCAGGTACTAACAGAGCGGAAAGTGTTATTTTATAGATTAAAAAAAGAATCAGTATGTTTTTGCCTTTCTCTGATCAATATAATCATGAAATAAAAAAAGAAAGAGTTGATAGATTTTAGCTCACTGATTCTCAACAAAAAGAATCAGGTTTATCCCATTTTATTTGTTTCATTTGCCTCTTTCCAAAAAGTATTTGAAGCTGAACATAATAACATTGCAGAAAGATAATAACATAAAAAGAAAAGTTAAGATCTTAGAAAAGAGTATGTAGCAATATGATAACCATAGGAACTTAGAATTTTGTGAATGAGTAAGAAATTTACTGTGGGCTTCCCAATAGTTAGGGCAAGAAATGGTTTACATACTTGTAGCTAGCAGGAAGGAGGAAGTGTATAGTGATTACTCAGGGATGACGAGAAACTTCTGCCACAAGATCTGAGAGGGGACATTTTGTGTTATGATAGCAGCACCCTTGACTACAGCTTCACAACAAATACCAAAGTAGTTTCAATATCACTATTCCTGTAGCTGAAGACATAACGTTAAAACCAAACTTGGTGAGGTTGATCTAAGATGTTGTTGGATTTGAGCTTTATAACATGTGCATTTTTTCTTTTGTTTTTGTCATTCCCTACTTGCTTTTTTTTTCTTTTAGAGGTTTCTTTAAGTCATAGTATAGATGGATGAGTTCTCTTTTTAACCTGTGACATCATTTTGCTTTCTCCCAATTAGCTGTTTACTACTAGACAAACTTAGAACTTACTTTTAGTTGCTTGGGATCTTTTGAGGCCTGAGATCTGCCCTGTCTTGTTTTGGCTTTCATTTCCCCTAAAATGACACTTGGTAGAGGCTGACAGGCTGTGTAGTTATACTGGAAGGAGATAAGACCAGAGCTCATGTGTGTTGATGTTATTGACTGTTGGCAAGAAACACTTTTCCTCCAGTGACGATGCAGCTGCAAAAGTAATGATGGAATTCAGTGCTACTTAGAATATTATGGTGTCAGGTATTGTCATGGATAGAAAAGCCAGGGACAGTGTTACTTCTCCCAGTGAAATAAGCTAGTTGAGTCTTACCTTCCAAAAACAATTCTGAATTCCACGTCCGGCAAGTTCTTGTAGCTTAGAGTCCTATTGTCTGGGTCTTAGAAGAAATTAAATGGTGAGGTGAATCTGAACTGAATGGACAAGGCAGCTTCTACCATGAAAAATCTATTTGTTGTGTGAACTTGAATTTCAGTTGTCTTTTCATTTCCCTTTTGGCAGCAAACATTAATGCTTGAGGACACGCTGCCACTCATTTCTTGGAAGTACCAAATATTTGGTTTTTGTCTGCATTCAGAAAGAATCAGTTTCAAGTTTTGTCTGTAGATACTTAATATAAATATTTAGATAAAACAAACTTGTAAAGTAGGTAATTTAGTTCATCATCTGTGAATTTCTTTCCTATGGTAGATTGAAAAGTTTATTGAACGCTTACTTTGTTAAAGGCATTATTTAAGTAATAAGCGCAGAGTAGGAGGATACATCATAAATGATAGACAGGGTGATAGTCCACTGTAAACTTCCAGTCTAGTTGAGAAGTGAAACACTAAATTAAATCAGTTACATTATTTTAAGGTATAAATTTGAGACAAAATTATTCATTGTAGTAGAAGTTGATCATGGATGTGTTTGGGACACCTTAGAAAAAATAGTATAATAAAGTCAAAGACAGGTTCAGAATAGGCTGATTTTAGACCAAGTATTAAAGGAAGCAATGTGGATTGGTAGAGATGACTGAGTCAGGAAGAAAGAGGATTAGGTCATACTTTGAAAGTTGTCTTATGTTTTTGGGAAACTCCTTGAGATGGAAGACTTGTCTGATACTAATTTTCATTACAGCATCAACATATAATCAGTAAGTTACTTTTAAAACATGAGTGAAGCTCTGGTGGATGATTCATTTATTTCAAGTGTTCGAAATACAACATTGCAGCTCGATGAAACTTTTTTTTTTTTTTTTTACTGTTTCGGACATACGTTTTAATGGTGTGTGGTATATGTTATATGTATATAATTTTATTTTAATAGTGTATGATGTGTGTGTGTGTGTGTGTGTGTGTATAACCTTTTATGTATGACTCTAGTAAGTTCCTTGATAATCAGATAATCTACTTTTTGTGATTAATGTTTCCTCTATCATTGTTAGTAATGTGGGTGCTTTTCATGTTTTATTTAAAACATTATATTTCAGTTTACCATTGCAGGACTTTTTTATTTTTATTTATTTTTATTTTATTTTATTTTTTTTTTTATTTTTTTATTTTTTTGACTTTTTTATTTAGAAAGGTATTTTTCTTGAGGTGCCTGAGTAGCTTAGTTGGTCCAGCGTCTGACTCTTGGTTTTGGCTGGGGTCGTGATCTCGGGGTTGTGGGATTGAGCCCTATGTCGGGCTCCACGTGCGCTGAGTGTGGAGCCTGCTTGAGATTCTCTCTCACTTTCTGTTTCTCTTTCTCTCTCTCTCTCTGCTGGAGCATGCTCTTTCTGTCTCACTAAAAATAAAAAAAAATAATAAAAAAAGAAAGGTATTTTTCTTTGCTTCTTTTTAAAAATTAAAATTCTATAAACAGTATATTAAGATCTCTCTTCTGATCCTTTAAATTTAAAAATTGAAAATGAAATTCTGAGTTTAGTTTGGATTGTTTTTGCAACATTATTGTATTTATCTCATATTATTCTTATGGTTTCTTTATTTTTCAAGGGTTCTTTGGAACCTATATTTAAAAAAACCTGAAAAATAGGTCTTATTTTACTTAATGCACACAAAATAGATTTTTTTTTTAAAGATTTCATTTACTTATTAGAGAAAGACAGACAACAAACAGGGGGAGCAGCAGGTAGAGTGAGAAGCAGGCCCTCCGCTAAGCAAGGAGCCTGATGCAGAACTTGATCTCAGGACTCTGGGATCATGACCTGAGCTGAAGGCAGATGCTTAACCAACTGAGCCACCCAGGTGTCCCCAAAATAGCTTTTAATAATGTATTCATACTTCATTTAGATATACTGCATTGAGACACTAATTGGTCATGATGAAAAAGATTATTCTATAGTTTTTCAAGTTTTTCATTCATATTGCCTGTTTCAAGAATCCATGACCATCCATCCATTTATTCTTTCAATTTGTTCATCAGAAATGTGCTAGTACATTGTAGTTACAATATTCAAGAGAATGAGTTGGTGTCTGCATGGAGGAGAAGATGCTACAAAGGTGACTAAATTTCTGAGACATGTGACTCTGGGAAACACAAAGTAGAAACTGAATTTCTATAAGTTAGGGTTAAGTAATATGCTTTAGAAATTTACAAATAACAAAGTAAATTTCCAACTTATAGGGAAGTGGGTGCGTGCTTCAGAAATACTTTTTCATTTAAGCTGACCTAAGCAACCCTTGTTTGTTTTGGATGAAGGAAAATGTTTCACTCCCTAGCATTTAGTCAAACAAATATGATAGAAGTTATCTGTTCTCAGCTCAAAATGTCTAGAATATACTTAGATTTTTCCAAGATATTTCATATTGTCAAATAAAATAATACTTTTATTTGTTGTATTTAAAATATGAGTGCTCTAATTTATTAAAATAGCAAAAAGTATGAGAAGTTATCTATCCTCAAAGCTCATGTTCTTTCCTCTTCCTGAAGAAACTTTAATTGTAACCCTGCCATGTTTTTTGATAAATACTTATTGTAATCTTTGCTCATTTTTCTTTCATTTAATTTTCATTATTTTTCAGAAGCAAAATCAGTAAAGGCTTAGAGGATTTAAAAAATGTTAGTCCAGTAGGAGAGACATACATCCACGAAGGACTAAAGCTAGTAAGTTCTTTAACATTTGTAAGTATGGAAGAGAATGTTTCCTTATTCTGGAATGCAAAAAACTGTAACTCTCTAGTAAAACTCCAATACCTCATTACAGGTTTATCTTTAAAAAATTTTTTAAAATGCTTTTAGTTGTTCTAAGGAGGAGACTGATTTACCATGGTGATAAGAAAAATTTGGATAGCATTTGGCTTTTTAAGGAATTTTTCATTTTTTGTGTGCTTATTTTCAGACTAGTCAATCAAAGCTTAAAATTTATATTCTTTACACCCAATTGTAACTGCTCTATAATGTGAATATATGCATATTTCAAATAAAATAGCTAACACAAAATACTCTTTTTTATTTTATTTTTAATATTTTATTTAAATTCAATTTGCCAACATATAGTAAAATACCCTGTTTTCAAAGCCAGTCTGTAATATTTTGATTTTGTCAGACTCATACATTCAGCTTGATGAAACATGCTGGTTAAAAGTTAAGATGAAATTGTTAGTGAGATAATTATTCTTCATTTTCAGGCAAATGAACAAATTCAGAAAGCAGGAGGCTTAAAAACCTCCAGCATCATAATTGCTCTGACAGATGGTAAGTTGGACGGTCTGGTGCCATCATATGCAGAGAAAGAGGTGAGTGTTGAACTGAAACTGTTCATTATACCCTGGTGTACTTTGCTGTGTGTCTCTGTATTCATAGCCCGATATTGGAATAATGCACCCCTCTCTCTGCACCCCCCTCCATAGGCAAAGATATCCAGGTCATTTGGGGCTAGAGTTTATTGTGTTGGTGTCCTTGACTTTGAACAAGCTCAGGTGAGTACAGCGGATCTGCAAACCTTAATCTAAATTACATCATCATCTTAAGGGTATTTTTTCAAATTCTTTTCACTGATGACCTACTGTGACACTAATCTGTTGCTAAAGATTTTTTATAAAATTATTTTGAACTCTGCATCAATTATGTCTGATTTTGAGAGGTTTCATTGCTGAAAACAACACTCTAAAATTTCCGGAATATTCATTTGGTTCAGAAGAAGTAATATTATGGTCACATATTTGGACTGAAATAATATGGATAATCCTTTTTGAACTCAACGGACAAGATTATTATGACAGTCTTATTTAGGTGTTTTAGTTTGATTTAAAACTTGACACTTAGGAGTGCAGGGATTTGGGAAATCTGTTTAGAGGAAATTTTTAATAGTTTTCATTCCAAAACCCCAATTTTTTCATAAGTTTTGGAGGTTTATATATTAATTTTTTTTTTTCCCTGCTCACTAGATGGTCTTACATTTAAATTTTTGGTTGAACATAACTAAGATTTCTGTGTCTAATGACATTTTTGGCTAGTAGAGCTCTGCAGTGTTTTGAGATTCAAACTTGAGGCCAGTGTAAAGGGGTTGTGGCTGATTCATTTCATTGTGATACATTTAGAATAACACTAGTGCCATCTCCTTCAATTCCTGACAGACTACACTGGTGAATTAATCCTGTGGTGTAATTTTCCAGATGAACATAACTGAAACATAATGAAGTGTATAAAATGTATGTCTCAACTACCCGTTAATTGAATGTTCCTCGTTTTTCTAAAGCTGGAAAGAATTGCTGATTCCAAGGAACAAGTTTTTCCTGTCAAGGGTGGATTTCAAGCTCTTAAAGGAATAATTAATTCTGTGAGTATTTTTCTGGGAGTAAGAAAGGCTTACGATTTTAGATACATTTTAAAACATAAGGAGTAATCTTGATATCCCTTCAGGTGATCATTATCTTGAAGAAAGAGATTAAGAAGGAGGTTTGTTTGGTATTGAGAACATGGCTTAATTCTAAAGATCTGGATTTTGTCTGGATTTTGTTTGTATTAATGGTTGGTATTAATTCTTGTAAATTTGACTCTGTGAGCTTGGGTTTGAGATTTCAAGTTTAGGATCTTCATAAACAGTCTTTGACACTTCCACCGTTTGAGCGTGGAGTTCCTGTCTTGATATCTTGAAAGTTTTATAGGCTTTAGAGAAGAAGTATAAAATAAAAATTTGGATTGGAATGTGTGATTTCTCCCTCTTCCAAAAATGGCGTCTCTTAGCTCTCAAGCAGACACCTTGCACAGTGGCTGAGTATTTGACTGCTGTTGTTCTTTCCATTTTAATGATTAATAGTTTCACTGGAGCTCATAATATTTCTGCTTGTAATTCAGTCGCATTCTCTCTGATGATTGTTAGAATCGGGGCATCCCTAAAGAGGGTAAGGGGAAGTATGATGATGAAATGCAAAGCAAAACTCCTAGGCTTTCAAAGCTGAGGTTTATGTTTCATTTTACTGCCTTTTTCTAGAAGCACTAGGAACAGTTGCTATTAAGTATTTATGATATTTTGGTAAACACCATCCTAAAATGGAAGTGAATAATATATACTCTCTAAGCCAAAGCTTTCCCTTTAATCTTTAGGTATTAACTGAAGGAAAAAATAAGTCTCAATATCTTTGGACATTTAAAATTTCTTTTTAAAGACTGTGTTTTTCAGAAACAGTGAGATTGGTTGGTTTTGTTTTTAAGTAGCATGTAGGTTTTTTCCCCCTAATTCATGGAGCTTTTCGAAGAAAAAGATATGATTTGGTTCTATTACATGTCAGCACTTCTAGTGGACAGGCTGAATGTAAATACAGAATGGAACAGAAATTTTATTATTTTAGGAGTTTAATTATGTTTAGTTGGAAAAATTGCAATGGAAAAAATAGGAAATATTTGTATTCATATTTCTATGAATATTTCTATGGATTTATATTTGGATTCAAGGTAAATACTCTGTGATTTGGTTTAAAATACAGGAAAATTGGGTGGACAATGCAAAAGGGAGCATAATTTGATCCTGAAAATAAACAAACCATTGGATTGTATTTTAAATAGAATTTATTGTTTTTGGAGATTTGCAATTATTTTTAGAATTATAGTGGGGAGGAGAGGAGACTTCTCTGGGTTATTCCCTTTGGAATACTATACCAATGGGTATAGTGTTCATTCTTTTTTTTTTTCTTTTTTTACATTTTTAAAATTTAAATTCAATTTGCCAACATGTAGTGTAACACCCAGCGCTCACCCACCATGTGCCCTCCTCATTGCCCGTCATCCAGTTACCCCATCCCCCCAACCTCCCCTTCCGCAACCCTTTGTTCATTTCCCAGAGTTAGGAGTCTCTCATGGTTTTTCTCCCTCTCTAATTTTTCCCCACTCAGTTCTCCTCCTTTCTCTTATATTCCTTTTCACGATTTCTTATATTCCATGTATGAGTGAAACCATATGATGATTGTCCTTCTCTGAATTCTATCACTCAACATAATACCTTCCAGTTCCATCCACGTTGAAGCAAATGGTGGGTATTGGTCCTTTCTGATGACGGAGTAATATTCCACTGTATATATAGACCACATCTTCTTTATCCATTCATCTTTCGATGGACACCGAGGCTCCTTCCACAGTTTGGCTATTGTGGACATTGCCGCTATGAGCACTGGGGTGCAGGTGTCTCAGTCTTTCACTGCATCTGTATCTTTGGGGTAAATCCCCAGCAGTACAATTGCTGGGTCGTAGGGTAGCTCTATTTTTAACTCTTTGAGGAAGAGTGGCTGTACCAGTTTGCATTCCCACCAACAGTGCACATCCTCTCCAACATTTGTTGTTTCCTGTCTTATTAATTTTCACCATTTTCACTGGTGTGAGGTGGTATCTCATTGTGGTATTGATTTGTATTTCCTTGATGGCAAGGGATGCGGAGCATTTTCTCATGTGCTTGTTGGCCATGTGGAGATCTTCTTTGGAGAAATGTCTGTTCATGTCCCCTGCCCATTTTATGATTGGATTGTTTGTTTCTTGGGTTTTGAGTTTGATAAAAAATATGGAACCCTTCATGAATTTGTGTGTCATCCTTGTGCAGGGGCCGTGCTAATCTTCTCTGTATCGTTCCAATTTTAGTATACATGCTGCCGAAGAGAGCACTGTTCATTCTAATATAGTTAAACTTCTGCTTTTCTGTCAAAAAAGGAGGAGTAAATTATCCTCAGGGAAACCGGGAAGTAGTAACATGGCAGAGTTGACAGGTAGACAAATGAAATCATTACAACCTAAGTTGATCTCACTAATGGTTGAGATTTTTATCAACGTGATGGTAGCTTGGGATTTTTGATTACTTTATAGAAGTTTAAGGCAATTCAAGCACTTTATGTCTCTTCAAGGCAGAGTTTGCTCCATGTCTGATAATACACAAAAGCTATAATTCTGCCTTAAATTTGAATTGCACCTGATACTTACAAAAGTACCATCTTATCTTAAAAAAATTATATTTGGTATTTAAAACAAATATCCTCTGTTTTTCAGGGTAAGGGCAGAGAGGAAGAGACTATCCCTTTATTTTTGATTTAACAAACTAGTGGAGAAAATTGTACTGTGGAATAGATTTATGCAATGCTAAGCAAATGTAAATTATCAGAAAATTTAAGTCTTTCAGATGTCTGATACTTTGAAGGCAAAATATTTGCTAAATTGAGAGATTATTATTATTATTATTATTAATTATTATTTTGTTAGTGATTGTTCAAATATATCTGATCTTATTGTCAAATGAATTAATTTCTTTGAAGTTAATCTTTAATTAGAAAAAAATGTAAGCCGATACTCTTGTTTTCTTTTTTTCTCCCTCCACTGGGCACCAAAATCCAGTGACCTAGATGGTCTGGTCCTCTCGTACTGTAAATCACATTTTTTTCAGAATCAACTTCTTAGTCAGCAAGGTTAGGAGTTTCATTTTGGAACCTTCCTTCATTGTAATTAAAATAAAAAAAAACACTATAGCAGTTCTATCTTTTATAACTTCAAACGTGAGTGACTGAAAAGGCCTTTGTTATGAACATTTTGCATGTTAACAATTTAATACCTTCTGTAAAATTTATTTAATTCAGAAAATCATTTTCACATTTTATTTTGATTTGGAATGAAATGGGACATTTCAAAATGTTTGGATTTCTGTCCAGGCAAACATGATATGTCACACTTTTGGGAATATTGGTTTAATCTCCGGTCTTAATTAGGAATATGAAAGTTTAAAATTCATTATTAGATCAAGTAGGTGCTGGTGAAAAACTTTTCCTCTTTTTCCCCTTCCTTCCCACTACATCCATTATCTACCTTATTCTTTCATCCACTCATTTATTGAGCTCTAACCGTGCTTAGGGCACTGCGTCAAGCTTGCAAGAGAGGATGTAAACTTAAATAAGACAAATTCTATGTTCTAAAGGAGCTTGAAAATAGTGATGACTTGAGGGTTGGAATATAGTGGTCACTACAAGAGTTATAAAATGTGGGGATAAAATGAAGCCAGGAAGTTCAGTGAGTGACGAGTGACTCTGGGGGACAGAGAGGAATCCTACCTTGCAGTTTGTGTGAAGATGCCAATATGGTGAGAGTCAAGTTAACAGAAGGATGGGATAAGTTTGGATATATGAAGTCATGGGAGACTTTTGGTGGTGCAGTTTGAACTGTGCTCTGACAATTGGAGTAAATTGGAAACAAGGAACATAGAACTTCAGAAAGAGCCTGGGCTGAGTGGCTGAGGCATAGGAGGGAGTGTGGCCTGGCTTGGATTATGGAGGAATACGAGGGATAGACCTTGACAGGTGGCCTGGATCCAGATTATGGAAACTTTCAAACGTTTGAATGGGGGAATTGGCATGTGTTTCCTAAGTACTCAGAGAAGGATGGAAAAGCATCAGAGGGATGAGATTTATATGATAGCTGAGAATGTTCAGGAAGAATATTCTTGTGGGAATACATAGGATAATTTGGAAGATGGAAAGGTGTGTCATAAGTCTCTTGCAATAGTCCTTGTGAGAGACATGGTGAAAAGAAACCTAATACAGTGAACGACAGTATGAAATTGGGAATAGGAAGAGCTGAGTGTGAGTTCCAACTCTGCCACTGCCTAGCTCTGTGATGTTTGTACTTTATACCATGTAATCTCTCCAAGTTCAAGATTCTCATCAAGTCAAATGGGGACAGTTCTATTTCATTGGATTGTTTTGTGAAATAAATGAGATCATGATTAAGAACAGTCTAACTCAGAAGGGCTGGGCTTGAAAACATTTGCTGGGAAGCTACGAATGTCAGGAAGTTGGGACCATGTATGATGAGGTTCTTGATCTTTCTGCAGGGCAGTCCACTGAGAGAGATGGCCGGATTTCTAAGTAATCAGTGACTTAGGTCTAAAAGGGCATGGCATGGATACATGGGAGGGTCAGATCCAACAAGTGGGGCATAACTACAAGGATGTCTAGGTGGTGTAGCTAACCAAAATCAAATACTTGGCTGTGCCCTAGTTCCGAATCCTCAGGCCTTAGGGCTTGGGCCCAGCCAACAACTGGGAAAGCAGATTCAGTATTACCGTGACAAACATTATGTAGAATTTCAGGAACCTGCATTTAGAAAAGAGCTACGGTTCTCGTTGGGATAGAGACTTAGTTGTTAAGGGGGAAACCACATCTTAATGGACCATAGCTCCTTGGGGCTTATTTTAGGTATTGGGATTCTAGGTTCTAGATTCCCAGTAAAACTGGGTTAAGGACCACAAGGAAAACGTAATAAACTCTCTGCCCTGGTCAGAATCATGTTAGGAACAGGGTGGGGCAGAGCCTCCAGGGATAAAACGTTTCTCTTGCTGAGCCAGGCTCTGACGGCTCTGGAAAATATTAGCTGCTGTTGTTAGTATTGTGATGGCGGTGAAACTGGAAATAAGGAGGTGGATTTGGGAGACCTCGAAAAGTTCATAGAACCTGAGAGATCACTGCATATGAGATGAAAAGGACGGAGCGGGGAGTCCAGTGGAGCTTGGGCATTCTGCCCCCGAGTCCTCTGAGTAACTGGAAGCAGGGAGGGGGCGATCTGTTTTGCAGAGGGTGCCGGAGTGCTGGGGACGGTGGGATCGGGCAGAAGGGCTGAGGGAGACACTGAGTTGGCGCTGGGAAGTCCCTGTGGGCAATGTCCGTTAGGGATGTGAAGTCCCGGGAAATGTTCAAGTCAGAAAACTTCAGAATTGACTCATTGTTCCTCTTCCTGTGTTTTTTCCCATCCCATTACCTGCAAACACAGGATATAATTCTTCTATTATCCACGTTAGATTATCTTTAATGTCTTAAAATGCTAAACAATTATTTTTGGTTTCTTGGAAAGGTGATTGCAAGGCTTTTGTTTGAAAATGAAATTTAGGGGGTCCCTGGGTGGCTCAGCGGTTTAGCGCCTGCCTTTGGCCCAGGACGTGATCCTGGAGTCCCAGGATCGAGTCCCACGTCCGGCTCCCGGCATGGAGCCTGCTTCTCCCTCCTCCTGTGTCTCTGCCTCTCTCTCTCTCTCTCTCTATGTCTATCATAAATAAATAAACAAATCTTTAAAAAAAAAAGAAAGAAAATGAAATTTTATTTGAACTAGTCAGACTGACATGTGAATACCATGTGGTTCAGTGTTTCATTAGGCAGTGCTGTGTGGATGGTAGCATTCAAAATAAAACAAAACCACAGATTGGTGGATAACATGGAAAGAATAAAAATAAAAATACTATGTGGAAAACCTCCCTCTCTCTTTTTTCCCCCCTAAAATCAAGACCTTGGGATGTTGTACTCTGCAATTACTTGCACAATTGTTTTTTGATACAGTACCTCAGAAGTATTAAGCAGAAGAGATGAATCCGTTGTGAAACTGGTTTTATAAATAACTCTGATCCAAAAGAATTAAGAACACTATATCCTAGGTGATGGCAGCCAGTGCCAGAATTTTTAAATATCTAATGGGGAAATAGAGGAGCATAAATAGGAGGGGACGATCACTCATACATGTAGCAAATTTAAATAAAACTGAAATAGATTGTTTATAAAGGGAAAAAAGTGCAATATACATTTCAAAAAAGAACTTCATTCTAAGTGCTGGAAATGTAAGCTTCATCTGAACTTTGCACCAAATTGTTTTTCTCAGTAATGTCTATTTTTGTTGTTTTCTCTCTCTCCTTTTTATTTATTTATTTTTTTTGGAAAGTTTCTAAGAAAGGTGTCTACATTATGTTTTATTTTTTTATTTTTATTTTTTTTAAATTTTTTTTTTTTTTTAAATTTATTTATGATAGTCACACAGAGGGAGAGAGAGGCAGAGACACAGGCAGAGGGAGAAGCAGGCTCCATGCACCGGGAGCCCGACGTGGGATTCGATCCCGGGTCTCCAGAATCGCGCCCTGGGCCAAAGGCAGGCGCCAAACCGCTGCGCCACCCAGGGATCCCTACATTATGTTTTAATGAAATGAGAAGACACTGCAAAATCATATTCTTTATAGGAAATCATTTTCATAGAAGAGGAACCTAATGAACATTCTGCTAAGACATCAGTTTAAGTGATTTTAGCAGGTTTTGCTATGAATGCTGACTTAGTTGTGGAAATCTCTATTTATAAAGTCATGGTTTGATTAAAAAAATCTGAAGTCTGAGCTAACTGTAAAGATACATTCACAGGAAAAAAAAAACAAACTGGTAGGACTTATTCGAAATTGGAAATCAGTTTCTAGGATTCTTTAAAAAAAGACTGGCTATAACATGAGGCTCACCATAAGTCAGCTTCTTCTGGGCTTCTATTTATCCAGGAATCTTTGGTACTGAATATAGATGAAGTGTCTTATTATAACATCATTCACATTAATGATAGGACGGTTGGGGCTGTGATTCATCCTCCTCCTTTTTTTTTTTTTTTGTCCAGTGCCCTAATAGAGCATTAGGTAAGTAGTTATTGCTTAATTCATATTTATCAATGAATGAGTAAATGAAATCTGTGCTTTTTGAACGTTTTTAAATACAGTTATGGTGTATTTACACGTTAAAAAAACCTTTATTTTGAATTGACTTATGATTCCGTATAACTTTGATTTCATCGTATTTGTATTCCACTGTATCATGACTTTGGTTACAAAACCTAAGTTCATACCAGCTTAAGAGGAAAAAAGCTATTGTCCTATATGACTAGGTGGTCTAGAGGGAGGAAATTGCCTCAAGTACATTTGGATCCAGAGAACCAATCTATGTTCTTAAGATCTCTCTTCGTAAATTTTACCTATGATTTTACTCGCTTCATTCTTTTTCCTTGTTCAAATGAGTGTCAGATGAAGATAACTTCATCAAAAGTTTCAGGCTTACATGAGCCTCAATTAGAAGCACATTGGAAAGAGAGAGCTATCGTTTTTGGAGCATCAGAATACTCTGTCTCTCCCAGATGAGGACTCTGAGTGACTCAATTGAGTCAAGTGCTCAGTCCTGTTAACATTTAGGCTGGCCTGAGTAACATGCCTACCCGGTGACAAGAGGTTGGCTTCATGGGGAAGAAAGAGGGAGAAGGCATCATGATCCATAGCCTCACTAGGACCCCATAGAGTGGAGAACAGTTTCGTCAGTACAAAGGAAACACGGTTCATAGACATCTAAGGGTGAAAAACTGTTCATGGTAGGAAAAAAATTTAATAGCTGTTACAATCCATATATTCAAATACCTTTAAAATATGTTTGACACATACTCTACTAAGGCAATTCATTCCTTCCAAATTTGAATAAACTAAAAAATACAAATAGAAATCTTGTTTTAAGTTATTCATTTTATGTACTGAAATTTTATAATCTTGTGTCCGTAGTCCAGTGCTCTGTTTGCATTTGCATGATAATTTTACTTAATGATAACGTTATTCTTTTTCTTTATTTGGTTGGGTCTGTAGTCTAAGGAAATCAAATTTACTTTTAATAAATACAGCTTTGTGATATTTCATGAACTAAGCCAAATTAAACTATTTAACCAGGAATCTTTGCTACTGAATATAGATGAAACTAAACTGGTGCCATTGGGTTGTATTGCCAAAATGAAGTGCCAGTTGTTTACTTCTTAACATCATTTTGTTTGGGCTATAAAAGAAGACTCTTAGAGGCTCACCTCTACTTGAAAGCAAATTCAATCAAATAGAAGGACATTGAAAAGGAGGAAAAAATAGTTAAAATTTACCACCAGTGTAAATTATTAAAATGCATGATTTTTCAGTTATATCTTATTTTTTCCTCAAATATAACAGTTCACGATTTATTTGGAAGCATTTTTTTAATGTTTTTGAACATTTTTTGAATGCTTTTAAGACACTTTTCTGGTGTTGAGTTACAAAGATGAACATGGTGCCCTCGACTTTTCGGAGTTCACTGTTTTTAGGCATAGGTGTTTGATTATGAAACTAATAGAAGACTCGGTAAGGCTTTGTATTTCTGTTCTTGTGGCATAGGAAGATATTTTATTTGTCACTCTGGATTTTGAGAAATCGAATAGAACAAAGATAGACCTAGAATGCTTGACAGATAGATTTCATGTTTCAGTTAATAAAACAAAAGAGTGGTCAAGTAAGACCAATATGAAATAATATATGCGTCAGAGTGAAAATTATGTTGAGATTCAATTTCTTTACATTCTAAAGCAAATAGTATATTTGTTTTAACTTTATCCATAATTTCAATGTACTTTTTATGGAAATCTATTTAGCCTTTAAGAAAGCATTAAATGATTATTTGGAGTTTGTGCTAACCAAAAAAAGAGAAAAAGGGTGGAATCAGATACACTTCTGTTTCAAATAACAATCAATTTTTGGCAGATTTCTATGTTGTAGTGGGAAAGGAAGCCCTTCTAACCTGATTTGTTTTGAAAATTGCAATTGTGAGATGCAGAGGAACTTAAATGTTATTTGGGGCTTTTGTGTCGCAATTTGTGATATGGGCATATTTTCATCAACAGTATAATCACAACTATTCTTCTGTTGTGTTTGGAGCTGAGTAGAGTAAAAGGCAATGATTATAACTTATGTTCTTCCTTAGACTTCTTACAGTAAAAGTTTGTTTAAATATTTGTCACTTGTGCTTATACAACTCCCTCACTTGAGAAGGAAGACAGAATCTATTTTTCGCAATGGGCTGGGGCAAAGCCCACTCACTGTATTGTGCAACTGGTATTTTGAAGCTCCAAGAATTTTTTAAAAAAATGAACTCAACCAAAACATGTGATTACAAAATTTGTTTTAAAAGATTTTATTATTATTATTTTTTGAAGATTGTATTTATTTATTCATGAAAGACACACAGGGAGGGAGAGACACAGGCAGAGGGAGAAGCATGCTCCCTGCAGAGAGCCCAATGTGGGGGCTGGATCCCAGGACTCTGGGACCACAACCTGAGCCAAAGGCAGAGGTTCAACCACTGAGCCACCCAGGTGCCCCAGATTTAATTAGTTTTAAAGTAATCTCCATACCTGACATGGGGCTTGAACCCTCAAGTTTGCGACCTAGTGTCACATGCTCTATGGACTGAGCCAGCCAGGTGCCTCATGATTACAGATTATAATTGTTTTTCGTTTAAATACTACCACTTAAAGAAAAAGACGTTTGATAGGGATGTTTGACAGCCAGAAAGAAAATAAAGATCATCTGAATATTGAAATCTAAAAAGCAAACAAGGAAAGGTTGTGAAAATATCCTTAAAATTGTTTTAACTGCTTATTTTATGCGTACCTATGGCTAGTTACTAAGGCTTCATTTTGTTGCGACCTTGGGAATAATGACCTTCTGTATGAGGTATAAACTTGGAATCCTTCATATTAGGATGAACTCCTGTAGTGTTTAAAGCTGCTCAATGAGTAAGGAAGAAAAATGCTTGTTTTTTAGATTTATTATTATCCTTACTGATATATTCTCTGACATCCTGTATGTCATGGAAATTAGCAGTTTCTACCTGTTAAGGACATACCTAGGGTGCTTATAAATTATCTATAACGTTGTATTGTAGATCACATTATATACCCAAAGTCGGTTTTACAAATTTATTGCTAGAATGAATATTTTTAATTTTTAATAAAATTTTTAAAAATGTCTAGGTAGTGCTTTGAATATAAGTGTAGTGAACTAATCCATTTTTAAGAAAAAGTCTTTAATATTTAGAATTGACCTTTACAAATGAGATCACAAAGGAAACTGGTCGATGGGATTTAATTTTTTTTTTCACATATGTGTCTAGAATTAGCCCTCTTTTCTTGAGAAGACACATATATTAAGTTCATGTATCTTTTCGTGTTGTTTTTATTGTTTCTTAAATTATTTTTTCCATTTGGCTCAATGCCTTATTGATGCCATTGATTACCAAAATTTGTACCATACAAAAAGTTTTCCCTTCACTGTATGTAACTAAAGATGTGATTTGATTAATTCTAGTAGTGCCTAATTAAGCTCTGTATTTTTTTAAGCTCTGTATTTTTTTATATGCTTAACTGTTCAGTGTTACACACCTCATTTATTTGCCTTATAGTCAAAATGGTCTTGCCTTTTATTAGAAAGTTTTACATTTACTTTTCAATTAATTCAATAAACATTAATTGAGCAGCTGCTATTTTTAATATATTGTATTATCTACTTTTTATGTTAGATTGGCTTGGAACATATGGTATTGTCATTCATTAAAAAAGTATTTACCTAGTTTCTTCTGGAATGGGCTCTGTCCTATTTTCCAACTATAATAACCTTTCTATTGCCAGTTAGAAATTGGAAAAAGTACAGATTTTGAAATCTGTTTTGGTTTATATTAGTTGTGGGAAGTTTTATTGTTGATTTTTTTTTTAACTGATGCTTGATCTTCAAATCATAAAACCTAGATATTTCTCCAAAGTTCAACATCAACTTCAAAGACACTGCATGTCCTAAATCATATGTTGTCTTCATTTCCCCATCTTAACTAATTCCATGCTAAATTTTATCTTGGGTATATCTCAGTTTCCCGCCAATTAATCCCATTTTATCTTAAATGCCAGAAGAAATAAGCCACAACTATATACATTGTATGTATTTTTTCAGGCCATAGTATGGCTTTTATTACTTCTTCCAATGTCCCATATCTGCTATTACAGCATGTATTCATTATGTAAACGTGTTTAGGAACTTACAAGATCTCAAATCAATATATGGTTTCATATGCATCTTAAAAAAATCTCAGAAATAAGAAATTAAATATGATGCTGTCTGGTTATTTCTGGTGTAGATGGTTCCTTGATAATACTGTCACTTTACCTGATTATTATTCAGTGGTTATACAGATCTGATTGTAATTCTATTGTCAAGAAAGGTAAGAAATTAGTTTGTAACCAGTGGGATTCTTGAAAGAGTTGTGTCTGACTTTGCAATGGTTCACATCCCGCTCCTGCAAGTATTGCCAGTTCTAGCTCCAGAGTACATGTCTGCCGCTTGTTACCTTGTATGTAAATTTGGCCTGGAGTGAAATCCTGAGACCTGATCACATAATGTTAGATATAGACTCAATCCAAATTAATTTGGAACATGCCTGGAGTAGCTAGGGTGAAACACCATTCTGATATTTCATTCAAATCACTCTGCAGAGAAGGGACAGTGCAATGGGATCTACTTTGATCTTCTGCCAAACATCTACAATCTCAGGCCAACAGGCCCAAGGTCAGAGCTGACTCTTAAGGCTGCATTTGGTCTTACTGCTGACCAAAAACGAACCCAGTGGGAGGCAAATAACCTTATCTTAATCTATACCCCTCCCTTGCCAAATAGAGAAATTCCATGAAATTAGTATTTGCCATGTATGCCGAACTAATGAGAGTATTTTGATGATCAGAATTACACAAGTAGTGGAATTAAAATTATGCACAATCAGTTAGAGGAAACAGAAAATAATCATAAATTGTAAGAGTGAATACTATTGTTCCATTTACGGTTTTATCCCAAACAACTTGGAAGAGGGGAAATATTTGGGTTTTGACTTTGTTATCATAATGCAGGACAGGCCTTTTACCATATGTTTAAAGGGAGCATCCAAGACAAATACAGTTTTTTAAAAAGATATTACTTATTTATTCACGAGAGGCAGAGAGACTCAGGCAGAGGGAGAAGCAGGCTCCATGCAGGGAGCCTGATGCAGGAGTCCATCCCGGGACTGCAGGATCACACCCTGAGCCAAAGGCAGATGCTCAACCACTGAGCCACTCAGGTGTCCCGACAAATACATTTTTAAAGAGGTTTTTATTTATTTATTTTTATATATTTATTTATTTGAGAGAGAGAAAATGTGTGTGCGTGTGCGAGCCAGCATCGTGCGAGGGTAGAGAGAGGAAAGGGAGAGAATCCCAAGTGGCCTCAGTGCTAAGTACAGAGTCCTATGCAGGACTCAGGCGAGGGCTCAATCCCACGACACTGAGGTCATGACCTGAGCTAAAACCAAAAGTCCCAGCCTTAACCGACTGAGCCACCCAGGTGCCTCAAGACAAATACATTTTAAATAGGACAGAATGTTTTGTTAATGAGAAAGGACAGTAACTGTGATTATAGAGATTAAATATATCAAACCATCTTTAGGATTTAATTCACAGTTTGGCCCAACATGTCGGAATATAGAATTTTTATACAGAGTATCAGAATTCAGATTCTATGTATTTTAACTTCTTTTCTGTTATAGATTTGTACTGGCTTATAAAGATTTTTTTTTTTTTTTTTTTTATTAATGATAGTCACAGAGAGAGAGAGAGAGAGAGAGAGAGGCAGAGACACAGGCAGAGGGAGAAGCAGGCTCCATGCACCGGGAGCCTGACGTGGGATTCGATCCCGGGTCTCCAGGATCGCGCCCCGGGCCAAAGGCAGGCTCCAAACCGCTGCGCCACCCAGGGATCCCTGTACTGGCTTATAAACACTAGTCTTGTAGATGGTGTTATGTATACCAACAGCGACTCTGTCTAGACCTCTCTGTTTTGGAGTTCACACCTTCATCTCCTACCCAACCTGTGTCCCATGGGTGCAACTGTAGGTTAAGAAGTTTTTAAAAACTCTGTGGTTCACAAATATATATAGAAGGAAAAGAAACCAAGAAAAGAACAGCAGAGCAGCAGAACACTGTCAGGCAGACATATAAGCAGACCTCATTGTCCTTTTTAGAAAACATTTTCCCTCATGCTGCTTGCATTTCTTGCTTTACTGAATGGCTATGCTTCAGAATTTCCATACATAGGGATTTTTGTGGTTTAAAAAATTTATCTTTGGGGTATAACCCAATCTAGGTTGTTTGAAAGGTCATCATTTCATATATTTGCACTCATATGTATTATATGAATGAGTTCATAAGATGAGAACAGCTACATTGAAATGGAATCTTTTGCACAGTAGAAAACCCGGATACCGATTGTATTTAGAAAAGGAATGTGTGTGTTTGTCTAGCAACCTAGGTGAGACAATGAGTGTGTACGAGGGAAAGACTAACTTATTCTGTGTCAAAAATTCACCTAAAGTTTGTTCCATGTTCAGAAAAAATGGAAAAAAAAAAAAAACCCAAAAGAAAACAAAACAAAATACCCCAACCTTCTGCTGCTTGGCTCAGAATATCCTTTCTCTTCCCAGCACTCAGGCAAGCTCTAGAAATGTATGAAACCTTATACCCTTAAATGCCATTGACATCATTGCTTTTATGACTGAAAAAAAATGTGTTCAGATAACAATTTCTAAACAGTTTGATTTTCTTTTTTTAAGTGGCTATTGTGCCTCCAAAGCACAGTTAGGGCCTCTTGTTCTAGTATAGCCTCTCTTGTCTTTTAGGTTCTGGATTATGAATAAGTATTTGATCTATACAGAAAAACACTGAGATAGAAAGCAATAATAAGATGACAGAAAAAATCAAAAGAGAGAAGGCCCTAAGCATTTGTATTTCCTATATGTTACTAATTCAGAATATGATCTGGATTTTTGATTTATTCGAATCAATGGAATTGGAAATTTTTTTTCCTTTTAAGTAGGCTCCACACCCAGCGTGGAGCCAGATGCAAGGCTTGAACTCACGACCTTGAGATCAAGAGTCGGACACTTAACCAACTGAGCCACCCAGTTGCCTTGGAATTGGAAATTTTAAAACAAATTTATTAAAATCCCAACAAATGTAGGTGAGAGCTTAGTGACATACTTTTGAAGATAAAAAATAAGATAGGGATCCCTGGGTGGTGCAGCGGTTTAGTGCCTGCCTTTGGCCCAGGGCGCGATCCTGGAGACCCGGGATCGAATCCCACGTCAGGCTCCCGGTGCATGGAGCCTGCTTCTCCCTCTGTCTGTGTCTCTGCCTCTCTCTCTCTCTCTCTGTGACTATCATAAATAAAAAAAAAATTTAAAAAAAATAAAAAAAAATAAGATAGATTTTAGATGGTTTTGATAGTATAAAAGGAATCTGGTCAAGACAGGCAGATAAATTTTCACTAGTTTGTTAGCTATTAGAGTTTTGTAATGTTAGATTGTCAGAGTGCACTGGTTAGAACAGGCTTTAGAGTCAATCAAACCTGAGGAGATCTGGCTCTACTTTTTGAAAACTAATCGTTCTTATTTAAAAAATAAAATTAAAAAGATCTCTCTAAAAACCTCAGTTTTCTCATCTATAATGTGGAGATAAAAATAGTATATATTCATAAGATTTAGGAGGATTAACTGAAGAAAATCATATAAAGTGCTTAGCATACTGCCTGGAACATAGTTCCCAACAAATGATAATTATTATTACCATTGTTAGAAATTCTTTTGAATTTTTGGCTACTGATATTTGTACTAAATTTAGGGAGTTAACTTTCAGTAAATATGACTCTTGTTATGCCTATTAATTTTGAGGACTTAAAAGTAGGGAGTAGAGAATAATGTACCTATTATTTTCATTTGTAAATATTCCTTCACACTAATATCACTTTTTGAGTGAACAGATGCTTGTGAGTGAACAGATGCTTCAGTAGTATACTTTTTTTCATGGTGAGCATCAAGTTCTTTGCCAATTTATATATATATATATATGTATATTTCAAAATCTCAAATGATGTAATTTTGCATCTAGGGTGTGCATGACTTAATGTGCCCTGGTTTTATTAATAGCATTTGGCTTGTCTTTAAATTTGGTCTATGGTGCTATTAGCTCTCTCTGATGTCAACCAAGGCTGACCTTCAGTGGAAACTATTTTCTGTTTCTATTGAGATATAATGAAGACAGATGGCAACACATATTTGAAGAAACATCCTTACAAGATGCTCTGTTGTACAAATGATGGAAGTGCAGAGTATGAAAGATAATGTGTCAATTATCATAGATGGGACACCTGATCCAATGTTCAATCAATCAATAACAGTATTTAATTTAGTAAAAATTAACTAGAGTGTTTAAAATATTTGTCCTCTATCGGTTGTCATTTAGTGATGACAGTTTTAATATAATGGACCTATTTTGATATCTTGAACATTTGAACTTGTGCAATTACTTGTCTTGAGACTAGATTATGAACTGCTTCATGTTTATGGAACTGATTTTTAAAAAAAATTTAATGATATAAACTATCTGCATACAAACATTGAATTATTTGACTTTCAGTTATTTTACTACAGGAACATGATAAACTTTAGATGGAAAAAACAAGTTTAGGACAAATTTTATTTTTTAAAAATGCACATGCTTTCTTTCTTTCCTCCCCAACACATTCTTGTTCCCTCTCTTTGATTGTTTTTCATTTGGAAATGGTTTGGGTGAACCTCTTATTTCAAATCATGGGTTTCTGTGTTTCCCGCACTCATTTTTTGGAGGGCTAGATGCCTTTTCACATAAATTAACTTTATTCTGCCTTATGTTTGTCATGAAATGGTTGTTGATTTGCTTGCTAGATAGATATTTTTTAATATTCTCATTAATTCATGCAATCAGTATTCCCTAAGCATTTATTGGTTGTACTTTATATGCAAAACAGTGTGCTGGTCCTGAAAGGATTGTACAACATACTGTCCTATCTTTATGCTCAAAGACTTTGTCTCCTAGTAGAGGTGATTCATATATCCAACTAATAGAACATAAGATACAGAGAAATTTTTCAAAAAATCAGAACAAACGTTAGAGAAGGGCACGTAATGTCCTGTGGGGAATTCAGCTGGATTCCTTCAAATGGTGATGCCACTTTTAGGACTCATGGTCTAAACTGCTTGTCTTTCTGTGAATGTGTTCCTTGGGTCACTTTGCCATTCAGTAATATCATTTCTATATAATTCATTTTTTAAAAATAAGTACATATATTAAACTAGTGGAAGTGTATTCTTAGGTATAAAAGTATATTATACAATTTACTGCAACATATCCCCAACCTTCAGCTATTCTTAGTTTCTCTTGATGTAACTTGATTTCTTTAATATTAGACGTGAAGTAGAAAATACATTTTTAAGTCATCTTGAATTTATCTTTATTTTTTTCTTTTTTCCCCTTTATTATTTTTTTATAATAAATCTATTTTTTATTAGTGTTCAATTTGCCAACATACAGAATAACACCCAGTGCTCATCCCATCAAATGCCCCCCTCAATGCCCGTCACTCATTCACCCTCATCCCTTGCCCTCCTGCCTGCCCTTCCACCACCCCTAGTTCGTTTCCCAGAGTTAGGAGTCTTTATGTTCTGTCTCCGTTTCTGATATTTCCCACACATTTCTTCTCCCTTCCCTTATATTCCCTCTCACTATTATTTATATTCCCCAAATGAATGAGAACATAAACTGTTTGTCCTTCTCCGACTGACTTACTTCACTCAGCATAATACCCTCCAGTTCCATCCATGTTGAAGCAAATGGTGGGTATTTTCGTTTCTAATGGCTGAAGAATATTCCATTGTATACATAAACCACATCTTTATCCATTCATCTTTCGATGGACACCGAGGCTCCTTCCACACTTTGGCTATTGTGGACATTGCTGCTAGAAACATCGGGGTGCAGGTGTCCCGGCGTTTCATTGCATCTGTATCTTTGGGGTAAATCCCCAGCAGTGCAATTGCTGGGTCGTAGGGCAGGTCTATTTTCAACTCTCTGAGGAACCTCCACACATTTTTCCAGAGTGGCTGCACCAGTTCACATTCCTACCAACAGTGTAAGAGGGTTGGTTCCCTTTTCTCCGCATCCTCTCCAACATTTGTGGTCTCCTGCCTTGTTAATTTTCCGCATTCTCACTGGTGTGAGGTGGGATCTCATTGTGGTTTTGACTTGTATTTCCCTGATGGCAAGTGATGCAGAGCATTTTCTCATGTGCTTGTTGGCCATGTCTATGTCTTCCTCTGTGAGATTTCTCTTCAAGTCTTTTGCCCATTTCATGATTGGATTGTTTGTTTCTTTGCTGTTGAGTTTAAGAAGTTCTTTATAGATCTTGGAAACTAGCCCTTTATCTGATACGTCATTTGCAAATCTCTTCTCCCATTCTGTAGGGTGTCTTTTAGTTTTGTTGACTGTATCCTTTGCTGTACAGAAGCTTCTTATCTTGATGAAGTCCCAATAGTTCATTTTTGCTTTTGTTTCTTTTGCCTTCGTGGATGTATCTTGCAAGAAGTTACTGTGGCCAAGTTCAAAAAGGGTGTTGCCTGTGTTCTCCTCTAGGATTTTGATGGAATCTTGTCTCACATTTAGATCTTTCATCCATTTTGAGTTTATCTTTCTGTCTGGTGCAAGAGAGTGGTCTAGTTTCATTCTTCTGCATGTGGATGTCCAATTTTCCCAGCACCATTTATTGAAGAGACTGTCTTTCTTCCAGTGGATAGTCTTTCCTCCTTTATCGAATATTAGTTGACCATAAAGTTGAGGGTCCACTTCTGGGTTCTCTGTTCTGTTCCATTGATCTATGTGTCTGTTTTTGTGCCAGTACCACACTGTCTTGATGACCACAGCTTTGTAGTCCAACCTGAAATCTGGCATTGTGATGCCCCCAGCTATGGTTTTCTTTTTTAAAATTCCCCTGGCTATTCGGGGTCTTTTCTGATTCCACACAAATCTTAAAATAATTTGTTCTAACTCTCTGAAGAAAGTCCACAGTATTTTGATAGGGATTGCATTAAACGTGTAAATTGCCCTGGGTAACATTGACATTTTCACAATATTAATTCTGCCAATCCATGAGCATGGAATATTTTTCCATCTCTCTGTGTCTTCCTCAATTTTTTTCAGAAGTGTTCTATAGTTTTTAGGGTATAGATCCTTTACCTCTTTGGTGAGGTTTATTCCTAGGTATCTTATGCTTTTGGGTGCAATTGTAAATGGGATTGACTCCTTAATTTCACTTTCTTCAGTCTCATTGTTAGTGTATAGAAATGCCACTGATTTCTGGGCATTGATTTTGTATCCTGCCACGATGCCAAATTGCTGTATGAGTTCTAGCAATCTTGGGGTGGAGGCTTTTGGGTTTTCTATGTAGAGTATCATGTCATCGGCCAAGAGGGAGAGTTTGACTTCTTCTTTGCCAATTTGAATGCCTTTAATGTCTTTTTGTTGTCTGATTGCTGAGGCTAGGACTTCTAGTGCTATGTTGAATAGAGTGGTGAGAGTGGACATCCCTGTCGTGTTTCTGATCTTAGGGGAAAGGCTCCCAGTGCTTCCCCATTGAGAATGATATTTGCTGTGGGCTTTTTGTAGATGGCTTTTAAGATGTTGAGGAATGTTCCCTCTATCCCTACACTCTGAAGAGTTTTGATCAGGAATGGGTGCTGTATTTTGTCAAATGCTTTCTCTGCATCTAATGAGAGGATCATATGGTTCTTGGTTTTTCTCTTGCTGATATGATGAATCACATTGATTGTTTTATGAGTGTTGAACCAGCCTTGTGTCCCGGGTAAAATCCTACTTGGTTATGGTGAATAATTTTCTTAATGTACTGTTGGATCCTATTGGCTAGTATCTTGTTGAGAATTTTTGCAGCCATGTTCATCAGGGATATTGGTCTGTAATTCTCCTTTTTGGTGGGGTCTTTGTCTGGTTTTGGAAATAAGGTGATGCTGGCCTCATAGAACGAATTTGGAAGTACTCCATCTCTATCTTTCCAAACAGCTTTAGTAGAATAGGTATGGTTTCTTCTTTAAAGTTTGATAGAATTCCCCTGGGAAGCCATCTGGCCCTGGACTTTTGTGTCTTGGGAGGTTTTTGATGACTGCTTCAATTTCCTGCCTGGAGATTGCCTAATTTATTGGCGCATAGCTGTTCATAAGATGTTTTTAAATCATTTGTATTTCCTTGGTGTTGGTAGTGATGTCTCCTTTCTCATACATGATTTTATTAATTTGAGTCTTCTCTCTCTTCTTTTTAATAAGGCTGGCTAATGGTTAATCTATCTTATTAATTCTTTCAAAGAACCAACTCCTGGTTCTGTTGATCTGTTCCACAGTTCTTCTGGTCTCAATTTCATTGAGTTCTGCTTGAATCTTAATTAACTCTCTTCTTCTTCTGGGTGTAGGATCTATTTGCTGTTTTTTCTCTAGCTCCTTTAGGTGTAAGGTTAGCTTTTGTATTTGAGTTCTTTCCAGTTTTTGAATGGATGCTTGTATTGCGATGTATTTCCCCCTCAGGACTGCTTTTGCTGCATCCCAAAGATTTTGAATGGTTGTATCTTCATTCTCATTAGTTTCCATGAATCTTTTTAATTCTTCCTTATTTTCCTGGTTGACCCTTTCATCTTTTAGCAGGATGGTCCTTAACCTTCACGTGTTTGAGGTCCTTCCAAACTTCTTGTTGTGATTTGGTTCTAATTTCAAGGCATTATGGTCTGAGAATACACAGGGGACGATCCCAATCTTTTGGTATCGTTTCAGACCCGATTTGTGACCCAGTATGTGCTCTATTCTGGAGAAAGTTCCATGTGCACTTGAGAAGAATGTGTATTCAGTTGAGTTTGGATGTAAAGTTCTGTAGATATCTGTGAAATCCATCTGGTCCAGTGTATCATTTAAAGCTCTCGTTTCTTTGGAGATGTTGTGCTTAGAAGACCTATCGAGGGTAGAAAGAGCTAGATTGAAGTCACCAAGTATAAGTGTATTATTATCTAAGTATTTCTTCACTTTGGTTATTAATTGGTTTAAATATTTGGCAGCTCCCACATTCGGGGCATATATATTGAGGATTTTTAAGTCCTCTTGTTGGATAGATCCTTTAAGTATGAGATAGTGTCCCTCTTCATCTCTCACTACAGTCTTCAGGGTAAATTTTAGTTTATCTGATATAAGGATGGCTACCCCTGCTTTCTTTTGAGGACCATTTGAATGGTAAATGGTTCTCCAACCTTTTATTTTCAGGCTGTCAGTGTCCTTCTGTCTAAAATGAGTCTCTTGTAGACAGCAAATAGATGGGTCCTGCTTTTTTATCCAGTCTGAAACCCTGCACCTTCTGATGGGGTCATTAAGCCCGTTCATGTTCAGAGTTACTATTGAAAGATATGAGTTTAGTGTCACCATGATATCTATTCAGTTCTTGTTTTTGTGGATTGTTCCAATGGATTTCTTCTTAAAGGGGAATTTGAGAGTCCCCTTAAAATTTCTTGCAGAGCTGGTTTGGAGGTCACATATTCTTTCAGTTCCTGCCTGTCTTGGAAGCTCTTTATCTCTCCTTCCATTTTGAATGAGAGCCTTGCTTGATAATGTATTCTTGGTTGAATGTTCTTCTCATTTAGGACCCTGAATATATCCTGCCAGCCCTTTCTGGCCTGCCAGGTCTCTGTGGAGAGGTCTGCTGCTACCCTAATACTCCTCCCCATAAAAGTCAGGGATTTCTTGTCTCTTGCTGCTTTAAGGATCTTCTCTTTATCTTTGGAATTTGCAAGCTTAACTATTAAATGTCGAGGTGTTGAACGGTTTTTATTGATTTTAGGGGGGGATTTCTCTATTTCCTGGATCTGGAGGCCTGTTTCCATTCCTAGATTAGGAAAGTTCTCAGCTATGATTTGTTCAAATACATATTCTGGCCCTCTGGCCCTTTCGGCACCCTCGGGAACCCCAATTAAACGTAGGTTTTTCTTCCTCAGGCTGTCACTTATTTCCCTTAATCTATCTTCCTGATCTTTTGTTTGTCTCTTTTTTCCTCAGTTTCCCTCTTTGCCATCAACTTGTCTTCTATGTCACTCACTTGTTCTTCCACCTCGTTAACCCTCCATCGTTAGGACTTCTAGTTTGGATTGCATCTCATTCAATTGATTTTTAATTTCTGCCTGATTAGCTTCTAAATTCTGCAGTCATGAAGTCTCTTGAATCCTTTATGCTTTTTTCTAGAGCCACCAGTAGCTGTATAATAGTGCTTCTGAATTGGCTTTCTGATATTGAATTGTAATCCAGATTTTGTAACTCTGTGGGAGAGAGGACTATTTGTGATTCTTTCTTTTGAGGTGAGGTTTTCCTTCTAGTCATTTTGCTCAGTGCAAAGTGGCCAAAAACAAGTTGTATTGGGAAAGGGAGAAAAACAAAGAAGATAAAGAGGGAAAGAAAAAGAAAAAAGGAAGAAAAAAAAAAGAAAAAAGAGAAGAAAAAGAGAAAAGAAAGAAAAAGAAAAAAAGGGAAGCAAACGGAAATCAAAAAGCAAAACAAAAACAAAAACAAAAACAAAAAACAAAAAACCAAAAAACAAAACAAAACAAAAAAACAAGGGGTAGTATCCTCTTATTCTGTATACTGTAAGTCCCTTGACTTCCCCTGGAACTTGTCCGTCTAGCTGGTCATCTCGGGGATGCGCCTGTTGTTCTATCTTCAGGTGTTAGCACCTGGGGGAGCTGCTCTGCCCCTGCCTGGTGCAGGGCTCAGTGGGGGTTGTTTACCCCGTGAGGTCCCAGGAGGAACAACCGCAGTGGCGGCGCCAGCTCTGCAGCCCTGGAGTCAGCTCCCGCAGTAACCACGGAGCTCTCGGTCTGCAGGGCCTGGAGGCTCTGGGGCGGGGCCGCTGATCTGCTCAGCTGGGGCAGGAGCGTCCTCGCTGTCCTGGGCCCTCCTGGCCTCTGCCTGTCCCGGGGGTGGCCGGATCCTGGGCTGTGTCCTGGCGCCCTGTGCTCCGGAGCCTGCGCTGGTGGATTCGCGCTCCCGCCCCGCCGCCCCCTCCGCGGAGCCGCCCCCGAGCCCCCGAGCTGCTCCTGCCCCGCAGCCCCTTCCGCGGAGCCGCCCCCGAGCCCCCCGAGCTGCTCCCGCCCCGCAGCCCCCTCCGCGGAGCCGCCCCCGAGCCCCCCGAGCTGCTCCGGGTCCCGCAGTGCGCGCTGCAGCCCTTAGGGAGCTCGGCGCATCTCCCGGGGCGCAGGTGTCTGTTAGTGTCCCCGGGACCCGAGGGCATCCCCGCCCTCCTGGGTCCTGCTCCAACTCCCCGCGAGCCCCTTTCCTCCCGGGAAGGTTGGTGCAGCTCCTGCTTCTCCGGGACGGGGATCTCCTGTCCTGGGGACACTCGCCCCGGCCTCAGCCCGGCTCCTCGTGGGGCCCCTCCCCCTTGGAGGCCTTTTGTGTCTTTCTTTCTTTTTCCCCGTCTTCCTACCTTGATAGAAGCGCGAACTCTTCTCACTGTAGCATTCCAGCTGGTCTCTCTTTAAATCTCAGGCCGAATTCGTAGATTTTCAGGATGATTTGAGGGTTATCTAGGTAATTTGGTGGGGACAGGTGACTTGGGGACCCTCCTCTTCCACAATCTTGCCCCTCCCTCCTGAATTTATCTTTAAAACCAAAATACCTTACATGGAGTAAATAAGGTCTGGCTTCAGAAATGGATACCAACAACAGCCCTTAAAAGTGTTTATTCTCCAGTTGTAAGGAGAGCACTGTAAGAATTGACCATTTGCTCTTACTGTTGGAACTATCATTTTATTTTTTGATTTTAATTAATTACTTAATTATTTATTTTTAGGAAGGTGGTTAAGAGGGGAAAAGTGCCAGAGAGAGCTAGAAAATCTTAAGCATGCTCCATGCCCAGTGTGGAGCCCAATGTGGGGCTCAATCTCACCGCCCTGAGAGCATGACTGGAGCCAAAATCACGAATGGGATGCTTAACTGACTGAGCCACGCAGGCACCCCTGGCACTATCATTTTAAAACTATTCAATGGATTACATCAAATTAAAAGAGGAAATCAAGATATACATACACTTTTGTCTTAAATATTTTGAGATCTGATTTGATTATGGTCGATACTGGTAGGATAGAGAAAAACAATACAGTTTTAGAAGTTTTACACAGATCATTCTGAGTTGTATGTTCTTTGACATGGTCTTTGGAAAATCTTGTAATTTCTTTGTTTACCTTCTTCTAAGGAATCTTTAAAGAACAGTTGCAATTTCCAATGGATTCAGTCTTTAAACCTCTCATAATTTTTCTTGATGCTTGAAACATTTCTCTGTAATGCTGCTAGAGGTGTGCCTAAAATAACTAATAAAGAAAGTGTGAACTGAAAAATGTTTCTTCATAGGAGCATCCTTAATGGGATCTGTTTTTAAGTAAATTCCTTCAGACTTGCTGGCAAGTAAAATAGATTTGGAGGCTTTGTGTTTTCCTTTTACCCTCTATTTGTGTGGCCCACTGTTCTCCTTTTATCTCACATTGGCCAAAGCCAAGGCTATAATGCTGCATTTTTGTTAGTTGGAACCTTTTGGCTCCATATTCCGTTAGCAAAACTTTTCCATTCTGTTCCCTTCAGAGTCTTGTTACTTGTGTAGTGTTAAAATATTTAAGGATATTACTGATTTAAGATACTTCCCTTCCTAGACGTGTGTTACCCTTTCACAGTGGCCCTCAATTCTTTCCCCAACTTTAAAAAAAAAAGATTTTATTTATTTATTCATGAAAGAGAGAGAGAGAGAGAGAGAGAGAGGGAGGCAGAGACATAGAGGAGAAGCAGACTCCATGCAGGGAGCCCGATGTGGGACTCAATCCTGGGACCCTGGGATCACACCATGGGCCGAAGGCAGACGGTCACCACTGAGCTGCCCAGGAGTCCATCTTTTTCCGAATTCTTAATTGAACCACAGTACGCATTCCTCAGAGGAGTGAGTGTTGATTATAGAAGATAAAATAGTAGACCAAGAGGAGGTCTTTGGGTGCTGAAATTTCTTTGGGGACTGTGGAGTCTGTCTCTTTGGTCATTTCTGAGTTTAAATTTCTCAGATACAAAATCTTACTGTATCTGTTTCCCTATCACTATAGCTTCAATTGCTTTGTGAAAAGTGGATTCACTGGGAAATGATCTTAAAAAGTACCAATGATTTCCTGCCTCAGTGATGCATATTCAGCAACAAAGATTCCCAGCTGACAATTTACCATTCTACTGTTATTCAAGAAAGCACAGAAAGCATTTCTGTTTCCTTCCTTCCTGTTCTAGTTCTGAGCAGGAGATGCTAGAGCCCACTGTACATCATCTGTCTTCAACTCTGTCAAGAAAGGAATGCTGTTCAGAGATCATCTGGAATTTGTCTGAGTTTGATAATGTAGTGCAGAGCAGTTCTAAAAATAAAGACGGGATTGTTGTGTCCTTTGGGAGCAGCTGATTTCATCACTGTTGTTTTTCACTTGTAGCCTGTGCCTTGTAGGGTGGTTTCTGTTTCTTGGAACAAGCTAAGAAGAGCCATTCTGTTTCTGGAATGCTGGAGTACGGGGTCTGTTTTTAAGGATAATATTTGGCTCATACAAGGAGCCTGTGTTCCCCCAAGTGTAACGTTTGGTGCCTACAAGGAGGATTAGCATCTGTGGGAATTGAGGCTGAGAAATCGAATAGAAGTGCCACGGTCAAATAAAGAAGTGTTTATTTATTGATATTGTATTGAACCTCTTTGTGAAAAACATATTAAGTTCGCATAATTGAACAGGAGATCCAATTTGCTGTCTTGCTTTTGCCTGATAGGGAAGGTCAGCGTTAGGTTTTATGGCTTCCAAGAGAGTTCAGTTATTTTTGCATTCAAGGCTACCAGACTTTGAGGTAACATCTCCTTTATCTGTGCTTATCTGTATTTAATAATCAAACAAGGATTCCTACAGAATATAGTCTTGGGATATATACTGAAAGACAACATAGAAATTTCTTAAGAGCTTGGTAGCTGTATATACGATAGTTAAAAGATTTTCTCTGTCATCTATTGAAGTTAAGGGGAGGACCTTATGATTATTAGCAATCTTATAACTCACTTTACATATTAGAATTTCATTCTCTATCTTGGTCTTCTTTTTTTTCCTTTTTAGATACTAGCTCAGTCATGCACTGAAATCCTGGAATTGCGGCCTTCAAGTGTCTGTGTGGGGGGTAAGTGGTTAGAATTTAAAAATACCGTGTAAGAAATTGTATTTTTTCCCCCTAGTTAAATTATATGATTTGAAACTCATGTTGGAAAGAGAATAACAAAATTAACTTTTTTGGCATCCTTTTCTGTAAGAATTTTTAAATAATTCCTTGAAATATTTCTATTTTAAATTCAAATTTTTTAAGATTGGAGTGTTATTTTAAATAATGAACATATTGTGTGACAGGCTTTTAGAATTTTCTGTATATTTAGTTCATGTTTGAGACCTTTCCTATGACAAGTAAAATAAAATATGAAATTTTTTCTTTTATCTAATTATATAAACAGTCGTGTATCTGTAGACTTTGAGCTCTGTGCTTTGATGACCCGGCCAAAGTACAGTCCCTCTGGCCTGGGGCACATGAAAAAGTGATGTATGGGTGGATGGCAGGAAAGAAGTAGGTGGCTTCATTAGCAGGTGCCAAGAACAGACTCAGGTTTTAGCACTTTGAAGCCATCCTTACCCAAAGAGAGTGCGATTCTGTTTCTTGTTCAAGTCTGACCTGGAGTTCATTTTAATATAGAAAAGGAAAAATATTGGGTCTAGTGGAAGAGGAAATGGGCTGTGTAATTTCCCACAGAGCCTCCCAACCTCTGGGTATGGTCTGAAGTTCTGTATCTTTTAGACTTCCTGTTTAATGGGCTTTGAGATGTTTAAGAGGAATAGCGCATTTGGACATCCCAGAGCATCCCTCTGCTTTCATAATTTTACCTCGTCTTCATAACGACACTATTTGACAGTTTTATAATCCCTGATTCACAGATGACAGAATTGGGGCAGAGAGGTTCAGTCCTTGTTTTACTAATTGTCCCATTTGACTCTTGTCTGTGGACTCTAAAGCCATGTTCTTTTCACTGAGTCACATTTTAAGTTTTACCTGCACTTTAAATAAAATTCCTTTTATAACCTGCTTCATGAGGAGAGGCAAAATGATATTTTCTTCCACAATAAATTACTATAAATATGTTAGATTCTGATAGATAAGCGATTGTTGGAGAAGATTGAGAGTTAATTACTGTTAAAATAGTTCATATATCATCTTATAGCTAAATAGCAAACATTTAAATGCCAATCAAGATATTTGATCAGTTAGCTTGTTTTCCTAGCATTTTATTTTACTCTCTAACATGTAGTGACTGCTCCTTTGATATAGAGTCCTGAGCAGTAAGTTGAATAAACTTCCTTTAGTGACAGGCCATAGACTATGAATAGTCCCAAATGCATGACTTCTGGTGAGTTATAAATATGTATGCAACAGAAAATGAAACTGGGATTAGCAATGTCAAGAAACTGTTAAAGAACTCTATAGGGAGTTTCAGAGAATAAAGAAAATACAACACATGACAGTTCTAAGAAAGAAATGAGTAAGTAATTTTCTTTACATTCCCATACCTTAATACCTGAGAGTAGAGAAGAACAAAGAAGCTTCTTCCTGCTGATATTTTCCCAAGGATAGAATTTGGGGAAGTTTCTTTCTCTCTCTTTCTTTTTCTTCCTTTCTTTTTCTGGGGACAGAAATGAGGGGAGGGTAAGTTTCTGTGGTATGTGGGAATGACTGTTAGGCTTCAATTCAAGTATCTTGGTTACTACCGGAAAACACTTTGTTTAAAAAATAAAATAATGCCTTTTTATATGGCAATAGATGATATCTTCCCTGAATTTCCCTAGAGGGCCCAAGATAGAGAGTTGGAAATAAAGCAATGTCTTCATTGTTACTAGTAGGCTGAACGCTATGAAGAAATTCATTCTGTGCACCTTGACACTTTCAAGTTCTCTCTCTCTCTCTTTTTTTACAGCAGGGATTAAAATGTTATTTCTCTTTTTACTTCTAGATGAATTTCAAATTGTTTTGACTGGAAGAGGATTCAACTTGGGCAGTCGAAATGGGAGTGTTCTCTGTACCTACACTGTAAATGAAACCTACACAAAGAGTAGGTTCCTCAAGTGTTTCCTCCCCAAGTGTTCAAGTGTTTCCTCCTTTTTTTCCAATTGAAATCGACCATGCTATATTTTTAATCAAAGGAGAAAGAAATGAAGTCCAGTGGTAGTACAAATAGTAATAATATTTTTGTTGTGTAATGATTATAACCTTTGTTTATAACTTAAGAAATGCTGAACCCTATCCTAGGAAGCCTCATTTTACAAATAATGGTTCCAATTATCTGTAAGAGTAAAACAATTTGTCCATGGCAATATAGCCAGGAAAGGGCCAACCTGAAAGTTGAACCCAGTTTTCCTGACTATACTCTGTGTGGACCACATCAACTGCTTGATTTAATTGCTTCTTTCTCTAGATTTATTTATTATTACTCTTGCCTAAAAATCTAACTCTCTTGGACTATTCTACTACTTGTTGCTTTATTTTATTCTCACTCATTTTCTTTATCTAATTTCCCAATAACTTGCCAATCAGCTCCTCGACATAAGCTTTTTGTCTTACAGATATTTTATATATTTTATATATTTATATATTTCACATATTTTGATCTTCAATGCCTGCTCAGCACAGTTTATTGATAGTTACCATATTTATGTAATTATGTTTTATTTTTCCTAATGTGTCTTTCAAAAAAGCAGATGAATATAATGTTTTAATCTTCATTCTGAGAAAAACTCCTTAAATAGATCTTAATATTCTGAGCATTTTGGATCTCTTTTAAGACATTTTTCTTCATCAATGATTGTAGTGGCTTCTAAAATTTTAATCTGTAATGCAGATGCTATAACTCTATGAACTCTGGTAGAATTATTTTTTGAAAGATTCATGTACAGTTTTGCTGTTTTCCTGATGGTACTAAATACTCCAATAGCGCAGCTTTGCCTATGTACACAGCAACTGTTCAGTGTGTGTTTGTTGAATTAACGTGGTGAGGATCTCAGCATGGTAAATGTCATAATTAATTCTTCTTTTTCCTGTTAGGATCATCATTTTGGTGAGGCAAGACAATAATATTTGTAACAAATTCTTCATAGCAGATTCCACAATTGAAGAGGACAAAATAATTTTATTTTTATTCACTAGTCATCTGAATCTAAGACTTAGCTTTATGAGACTCCCTCTGAGTACATATTTGATTATAGTATGAACATATTTTTTCCTTCACTACATAAGATTAAGTTTATTAAAGTAAATCCCCAAACAAATAAGTGGAGTCAGATTGTATTTTCATCCCTTACATTCTAGGATTATCCATTTGATTATGGAACTTTTCTGAATATTTATAGTCCAAATTTTTTCTAATTTATTATTAAAATAGGATAATTTAAGCATTTAATTTTATTTATTTATTTATTTATTTATTTATTTATTTATTTAGGATACCACTATCTTATTAAACTCTTGAAATAAATTCATTCTCCTTTGGATATTCATCTATTCTCCATTATTTTTTATTTTTTTAATTTTGTTTATTCATGAGAGACACACACACACACAGAGAGAGAGAGAGAGAGAGAGAGAGAGAGGTAAAGACACAGGCAGAGGGAGAACCAGGCTCTCCATGCAGGGAGCCCGATGCGGGACTCGATCCCAGGACTCCAGGATCGTGCCCTGGGCCAGTGGCAAGTGCTAAACCGCTGAGCCACCCAGGCTGCCCTCTCCATTATTTTTAAATTCTGCTTTTAAAATATATATCATTTCTCCTTCAAAGACTAAGATATTTGAAAAATGGAGGTGGAAAAGATGATAATTTTATAGTATCTACAAATATCCATGAATTTAGTCTAATAAAATATCATAACTTCTAACTTACCATTATTGCATATCAATGAGGCATATGATCTCTATTTTTTCATTTTCTTTTCCTTCTCTTTTTAGTTGAAAGTCTATTTAGTTCTTCATGGTAATATATCTAATGTTCCACTGTTGAACCCTGATTACCATTATGTTTTTCATACTGTTGATAAAACTTGTGTGAGATACGTAAAATTCTATATTAATTCAGTTGTGTTTTATTTTCTAGGTGTGAATCCAGTAAGTGTGGAGCTGAATTCTATGCTTTGTCCTGCACCTGCCCTGAGTAAAGTTGGAGAGTAAGCACTTCATTAACTTTTTGAAAACATGTTAGCTGTATAAATTATTAGGAAATGATGACAAATATACATTAATTATATACTACCTCTTTTTTTTTTGATGTACAAAATGAACATGAAAATAGAAAGCTCAAGGCAAACCACTCTGGTTAGTACTTTATTTATAATATGCTTTTAGTAGGTTGAAAATGCTAAAGTCTGCTTTATCTGGTTTCTTAAATATTGATTAAAAGGCCCTATAAATATTTATCTGGATGGGTATGAGAACTATTGCTAGAGCCTTTAAATATTCAGAGCTACAGTCATTAATTCGAACTTGAGAGTATTACATTTACACATACACATTTACACACACACACACACACACGAGTTCCAAAGTGAGATTTTGACTAATTACTATGGTAGTCAAATATCAAGATAAAAGAAGAAAAGGAACGTGGCTCAGTAAGGCATACCTTGGACTAGGAAATATTTGTGCTTTAATTTGTATCCAGGTCTTGTTAGGGTCTATTTTCTCATGTTTGTTAGTCTGGCAGTAAACCATAATGATAGCTGGTTAAAATAAGGGATGTTTAGTTTGGATGAAGAGCTTTTGTTTAAATCCCCTAAACACCGATAATTTCACTAGTCATTTAGTATTTCCATTTGTGATTTTCTTTTTACCCTATTATGAGGGAAATGATTGCAGACAGTTCAGATGTTCCCTAGCCCAACAATAGTGATGACAATATGTTTAGGATAATAAAAAAATTACAGGATTACTTTATATTGATCACACATATCCAGCAGAGGAAAAGAAAATATACAGAGTTTATTAGCTTCTCCTAGTTTTTCTGTTTCTGTCCTTGGCAGGAATGGTTTTGTTAAGATAATTCATTTATGTCACCCCCTCCACTTAAAATCCTTGATAATGGGTTCCCTATTCCCCTCAGAGTGAAAATCTAAATATTGCAATGTTCTACGAGGTTCTGTAGGATCTGGCCCCCCTCACTACGTCTTCCTTTTGCTCTTTCTGTTATGGTCACACTGATCTCTCTGCTGTTCTTTACAACTTTGGCACTTTTACACTTGTTCCCTATGCTTGAAATGCTTTGCTCCTCATTCACTCTCACTTTCTTCAGGCCTTGTTCAAATGTCACCTTGGGAAACCCTTCCTGATCACCCTATTTAATTGGTACAGTCTTCTCCCTCTGAAGTTTGGCACTCCCTCTTCCCTTTTCATGGTTAATTTTTTTCTCCCAAGCATTTATTTGTTCTTATATCTCTTTTCCTTCTAGGATAAATTTTGTTTTGTTTCTTGCTCTGTCTGTAACACCTAACACAATACTTGACACACAACAGATTCATAAATGTTTGTTAGATGAGAAGATGTCTGCATTTTTCTCAAATATTTTGAGTTACTAGTTATATAAGAAGCAAAAAGAGTACCTGTGATTGCTGGGGGGTCAGGGGCTTATATCAGGTAGGAGATAAATGACCAGAATCTTACTGGGGTGCATGTCATTTAAGAGAACAGGAAACTATCTTGGCTTTTTAATAACAGTGATTGGTTAAGGAGGACAGTTTACTTTCTTCTCCAGAGTAGTTATAAAATGCAGTATGCCTGTTCTGTCCCAGACACTGAATTTGTTTTGCCTTTCGACACTCTCATTTTGAAGAGGCTACTCTAGAAACTACTGATATTCTTCAGTGATTTGTAGATTGGCTAAATATGCAGGAGGCGTGATTTTAAAAAATCATATAGAACATAATAAATATGAGACATGAGAAGTTGTCATTGGTTTGGCTTTTGATGTTAATATTTCACCTACAAGCAAGCTGAGGATTTTGAGGGAAGGAGATCTGTCTAAAATAATAATTTTTGCTCTTTCTTTCTTTCTTTCTTTCTTTCTTTCTTTCTCTTTCTTTCTTTCTTTCTTTCTTTCTTTCTTTCTTTCTTTCTTTCTTCCTTCCTTCCTTCCTTCCTTCCTTCCTTCCTTCCTTCCTTTCTTTCTTTCTTTCTTTTTCTTCTTTTTTTCTTTTTTTCTTCTTTTCTTTCTTCTTTCTTTCTTCTCTTTCATTTTCTTTCTTTCTTTTTGGTATCAAGGACATGATACCACTGAGGCAAAGCATGAGAAGGTTTTATTTGTTAATGTATTGGGCATTACAATGATTGGAGACATCATTATTGTTCTTCTAAGTATGTTGTGAGTAATTTGGACCTTTCCTTTGCCTTGACTTTTATTCAGATACTTTTGTAGGTGATGAGCTCTCTTATGAGCTTGGATTAAAATCAACACAACGGAAACAGTTTAGCCTTGTAAGGTGACTGATGCTTAATATGTTTGCCTAATTAGCTTTTGGCTAAGAATTCAAGCCCATTAAGTAGCTAGTTAGTCTAGGTTTCAAACAAACACATCTGGCCCAACAATGAATGAAGGTTTTTCCTGTGTGAGGGTGACAGATGTGGTGATGGTTCCCCCTGTTCTCTCACTTAAATAATTAACAACACCCCAGTGAAGTAACCCTAGATAGACAGCCTCAAAGCCAGATGCGTAGTCTCAGAGCTGGATCCGTGGACATATGCCTCATCTCATTAGCCTGCTCTATCAGTTCCTTTCTCTTCTTTTTGTTACTTCCTGAATTCCATTGTGTTTGAGGATTATTCTTTTAAAAACCTAAAGGTTCCTGATTTTTTTTTTAAGATTTTATTTATTTATTCATGAGAGACAGAGAGAGAGAGAGAGAAAGAGAGAGGCAGAGACACAGGCAGAGGGAGAAGCATGCTCCATGCAGGGAGCCCGATGTGGGACTTGATCCCGGGACCCCAGGATTATGCCCTGGGCTGAAGGCAGGTGCTCAAACGCTGAGCCACCCAGGTGTCCCAGGTTCCTGAATTTTAATTTGTAAGAAGGTTAATGTGAAATTGCTTTACTTGGAGATGGGCAGCTAGGACAATAGATTTGCATTTGGAAATTGATCTTGTGGAGTGAACGAAGATTAAAGCTATCTGGGTAGATCTTATCCAGGTATATCATTGGTTAGCATTGTTGAAATGGGTCTTTGAAGTACTTTCTTTAAGAGAGATCTCTGTTTATCAAATTTCTTTATTTAATGTAGATTTCCAGGTTGACATGGATGGGTTTTTTTTTTTTTATTTTATGTATTTATTTGAGAGAGAGAGAGATCAGGAGAGAGAGTGGGAGAGGGAGAGAGCATGAGCAGGGGAGAGGGAGAGGAAGGGGCAGAGGGGGGAAGGGATAAGCAGATTCCCTGCTGAACTGGGGGCACAGGTGGAGGCAGAGGCAGAGTCAGGGTTCCATCCCAGGACCCTGGGATCATGACCTGAGCCAAAGGAAGAAGTTTCACCAACTGAGCCATCCAGGCGCCACTAAGGTAGATGGATTCTTAGTACTTAAACAGGAAGAATGCAAAGGCGGTAGTAATGAGGTCATTCTTTTGTATTTCTTTCGTTGGATGCAATTTAATTTTAAAATGTCATATGATTAAACATATTATCTTATCAAGAAAAATCTATAGATAGTTTGGGAGTTTATTTCCACCAGTGGCTCATTTGTACCGACATGTCTTAAGTTTGAATAGGA
This sequence comes from Canis lupus baileyi, assembly GCF_048164855.1. Taxonomy (NCBI): domain Eukaryota; kingdom Metazoa; phylum Chordata; class Mammalia; order Carnivora; family Canidae; genus Canis; species Canis lupus. Next base: position 4,299,626 of record NC_132870.1, on the reverse strand, counting down.
AGGACTCTGTGAAGTTCTTCACCTCCTTCCTTGGCAGGGCATTTACCTCATGGTGTGATGTGCAGGTGTCACCAGTGCTTGCAGTACAGGCTCATCCTCTGACCCCTGTTTAGTGAGACATCAACAATAGCACAGCTGCTCTGCAATAGTTGAGATCTCAAACCTGTAATTTGGCAAGAAGAACAGAGCAAATTGGGTAAATATACATAAACACATTGTGAAGGAAGAAAAACAGAACAGAATGAACCAGAGCCTTATCCTACAGCTTGTTTGATAGAGATGATTTAAGGAGGCATATGGTATAGTTAAATGTGCTTTCAAAAACATTGGCCAGAGTCTTCTGGCAAATATGAAATAAATATCTAAATCAGATGAAACTGATAGTATTAGTTCTTCTAAAAGGCAATGTGGGAAGAACTTGACAGAGTGTTTTGAGTAAGAAGTGGTGGGACATGAGTATATGTGGAAAATTTTAAGCATGTGATATTGAAGGGTCATTCAAATGAATGGTGTGGCAGACTTGGGGTTAGAGCCTGACTTGGTAATAGAATCTTTTTATTTTCTTTTTCAACGTTGTTATTTTTTTTCAATATAACTATTTTGCCTGGAATGAAATCTATTCATTCTGCTTCTCTTTCTTGGTTTGACAAATTCTGCTGTTAGCACAAATGAACACTTCTTTTCAAAAATATACCTATGTATGTATGTATTATACAATCTCTAATAACATTGTTTTAGTAGCAGGTGATATAATAATCCCTTATTCTCCTGTTCCTTATGAGGAATGAGACTTGATTTATTTATTTTTACCATGGATACTAGGACATTAGTTATATCTTTACTTTGAATGTAAACATCAAAATCTTGTGAGAGATCTAATCTAATCTAAACCTTTATAAGGCTGAGTTTCTTTATTTCTCAACCCCCCACCCCAATGGTAGAACATTTGTCTCTTCTTTCACATGATGTATTGCTTGCTAATTATACCTATAAATGTGATCAGTTCATCTAATCTGTATTGCATCTCTATCCCAAGTATTAGATTTGGTTCTGGAAATTGTCTTTTAAGAGGAACAACAGTCAATTTGGGCACATCGAAGGATGGCTCACAAGATGTTGCCTAGAATGGAAACATTAAATAGAGCATAATTTGAAATACTGAAAAATATATGATTCAAGGGTGACACATCAGCTGTCTGCAAACATCAGCTCTGTCATCTGAAAGACAGATTTGATTTATTCTTTATTGCTCCCAGGAAAGGAGAAGGAAAGAGTGGAAGGTAAAGGGAAGCACATTTCAGCTCAATGTAAAGAAGATCTTTCTAACAACTAGAATTACTTAGAGAGTGTTTTGGTAACCAGAAGTGTTCAAAGAGGAATAGATAGATGATGAGACAGAGGATATCCTTAAATATGTATTTAAATTCTCTTATATACTGCTTCTAAGTGTTATATTATCAATTTTTTTGATATTACTAAGGCATTTGACATTTTTGATGAAAAGCACTAAAAATCGAGTGATCATTTCAAAGTATATTTTTATATAATATTTTATTATTTTATTATAATAGGCAAAAACAGTTAAAGGGAGTTATTTTTGGTGTAATACTTCATCTCTGAAGATGGCTTTTTTTCCCTTTTGAAATCTAGCAGTCTTCACATATATTAGTTTACACATATATTGAAATATCTAAAAAAGAAGTTATTTTAATTCAAGAATCCTTTAACTTTAAAGAAAGTATCCTTAGACAAAACATTAATTTACATATATGCTCATCACTAGAAGTGAAATCTGTAAACTATTTGTAAATATAAAGACCTATTTTTTCAACTCATAATCTTTATTATGGATAAAAGTAACTTTTATAAAGCTCTGCAGAATAATAGTAGCACTCAATTTCAAAATTGTGCAAAATTGTGCAAAATTGTGTATGTGCAAACTGGAGGTAAATTATTTATTACTTCTAGCAAATGTCTTTCACAATTTTATTTAATTTTCTCAACTTTTTAATGGATCATAAAATGGCAATCTTTTATTGAATACACATAAAGTCAGTAGTAAATGAATACCTTGCAAATAAGTTACTATGGACCTAAATGTCAACCATATTTCATGGTGTATGAAATTTCTTAGTTCAAAGTAGCCCTGACATATGGCCCTGAGCTAGTTTATTTGGGAACTCCCCTACATCTTTAAACATTAAATAAACTCACTGTGACCATTAGGACTTACTGAATTTTATTTACTTACTTATATATCACAATACTATTTAATAATTTTTCATGTGGAACGAATTTAGTTTTATCACTGTTGAGTACCAACTGACATTAAAATGCACTTCAAACAATCTTTTTGTTATGGTAATTTGTTTAAGTTTTTTCTATCCCTCTTCTTTTTTTTTTCTTAAGTGAACTCTAGGCCCAATGTGGGGCTCGAGCTTATGACTCTGAGATCAGGAGTCAGTGCAATATGAACTGAGCTAGCCAGGCATGCCTACCCTTCTACTCTGGAAAAATATTCTAAGGTTGGAACAAAGGGTGGATTAAGATATTTGTAAGCCATTCTAAGCAATGTAGAACCAATTTACAGAAAAGGATGTTGGAAGTTGTCAGTTCTCAGCCTTCTTTACCCTGACCACCCCTGCCTTATGCACCGTGGGCCAGTCCTGTCTCAGAAGTTCTCCCTTTGTCTTTCAGGACTTTATACTTTCACCTCCTTTGGCTGCAGCTTCTCAGATGTCACTGCAGGCTCCTCTTCTTAGAGTCCCTTAACTCAGTTATCATTATGCATCTTCTCTAAGGCTTTCTTTTCATGATGATGAGCTCCAAATCTCCAGACAGGATCTTTTCCTTAGCTCTCAACCCATGATCCAAAAGTCCACCATCCAAAAACAACAACAACAACAACAACAACAACAACAACAACAACAAAAGTCCACCATCCACATGTCTGCTGACTCACTGGGATTTTTAATGGGCACATTCAACCTGAAATTCCCAAGTACAACTTATACTCCTTCTCCTGTGTTTTCTATGCAACCCACCTCACAATAAGACAGGGATTTTGATCATCTTTAATGATTTCTTTCCTCCTCCTCTTACATATCCAATAAATATCTGATCATTTTTATTCTGACTCCTTAATATCTCCCAGTTTTCATTTTCACACAACCCTTATTGCCACTATTTCAGTTCAGTCTGACTTTGGTTCTTATTTGAAATACACCAAGATATTCATATTTGGTCTTTCTACTGTAGAATTTACTCTTCCAATCCATGCTCTACCCTGTAAAAAGAATATTTGTAAAACACATAGTTTAAGAACTCTTAAGACTAATTCCAAATGTTTAAAAGATGGCATCCTGGGTTTTTCATGATCCTTCTCTACTCTCCTTTCCAGCCTCAGGCCACATATTCTCAGTTTCACACTCTGTGTTACTGCCATGTTGAATGGTTTTTAGTTCCTTGACTGCTTTGTGCCTTTCTTACCTTCCAGCCGGTCAAATAGCACTCCTTCCTCTTGGATCCCTTTCTAATCCCAGTTCCTCATCATTCATCTTTGAGTGACTTCCTGCAGGAAAGGAAACCTTGGTTGATGTGCCCGTGGCAAAGCCGAACCAGCCACACCTAAGCAGGAGGGGAGAGACAGAGGGAGAAGAAGAGGTAGACACGCTGCTGAGCAGGGAGCCCCATTTGGGGCTGGATCCCAGGACCCTGAGACCATGACTTGAGCTGAAAGCAGACACTTAACTGACTGAGCCACCCCGGTGCCCCCTCTCTATAATTTTTATATTACAGTGAGTAGAAGTTTGTTAAGCCAAGAAGCATTAGGTAATGATTTTATTGCTGCTTTATATTCTTCTGTGTTATCTGTATTATTTTTTCAGCTTGGGTCTAAGAGATTTTATATAAAAAGTATCTTGTTATTCTAAATAATCTGTTAGAAAAATAGTCAGGTGTTACAATAATGTGAGAATACCTGCTGTGTTCTAGCCACTGTGTTGGCTATTTTATGCTTATTATTTTATCAAGCTCTCCTCCCCCAAATAACTCTGACATAGGTAAAATTATTCCCATTTTACAGATTGAGGAATGGAAGATTGAAAGTGCAGTGACTAGGCTTCGAACCCAGAATTCCTAATTCCTCAACTCCTGGCCTAGACCTTTCCCCTTTTATAATTTTAATTGATTTTGAGGATAAATAAAAATGAACTCTACCCTCACTTCTCACTTCTGTATGGAATTAAGTAAAACCAGCATGGACTTTCATACATTTCTATCCATAGTAAAGTCTCTATAACTGAGAGTGTGGGTTTTACTGTTAGTAATACACTAACCAGAAGTAGGAGTTATGTAGGAATGAGAAATCTGTAGATACTAACAAAACTGACATGAAAATATGATGGAAAACATTACATACATGTGTTGGAGTTTTAGGGTAATGAAAGATCAGGGCATTAGGTTTGGGTTAGAGGGTGGGGTGGCTTTATCAATCTGTGTGCCAGCAAAGGAGCAGCATAACTTTGGGCAAATGGTATCATTCATGGCAGTGCCGGTATCATACCAATAATTTCAAAAATGTTTTTCTAAAGAAATGAAAATGTTTAAAAACAGAAGTAACTTTAATAGTGTATTTTTCATGTTAGCTTAGCATTTAGTGAATGCCCTCCTACTTAACCATGAGCAATATATGAATATAACAAAAATCTGGAGGAACGTCACTCAGCTCTTGCCAATGAGAGACATTTAAATGTAAGACTCTAATGTATTTATCAAGGATTAAGGAATTATGGGGTAGAAATAAAAGCACTTTGACTACAGAGTCAGAGAAGTTCAATGTTTGGGCAAGTTACTTTCATAAGCTTGGGTTTCTTCACTTGGAAAGTGGAAAAAAAATGCTGCTGTCCGGCACAGTGGGTCTCTTGAAGGTTAAATGAAAAGATGAACGCAGTGTGCCTGGCTCATAGTAGGGACTTGATAAATGCCGTCGCGGTCAGTGCTGTTGTTGATGCCCATGCTCTGCTCTCAAGAAGGTGAAGATAATATTGTTTCAGTTGAGGACACATGTCCAAAGAATCATCAGATGACTTTCCATATCTGTGGAGATTCAACTCAGTTTTATGTGACACTAGCTACATCATACTGGGCTGAGATTTAGGGATAGTGCACAGTTGTTTTGGTTGCCTACAAGATCTTGTCAGGAAAGAGTGAACTTCTGTTCTTATTCCACTTAGATAAGCATTTGTTTTTTTTTTCTTCTTCTTTTTTTTCAGTCTGGAAGCATTAATATTTTTAATGTTTCCTTCATTAATTAGAGAAAGATTTATTTCTGGTGAATTCTAAGTGCCAGATTTTAAACAACCTCAGTCTATATCTACTGAACCCATGAAAGCTGAGTCAGTAAGATTACTTGCAACAATCATACATTATGGTGAATCAGATCATCTTCCCCCAAACTAAAACCATGCCTACCATGTCATATGCTTTCTGGTACATGTTTTAAAAATAGAGGAATTGGAAACCAGGAGAGATTATTTTTGGATTCAACTATGCTTTGTCTTCAAAAAAAATAAAACAAAACAAGGGACTCAGTTCTGCAGAATAAGCAAATTGGGTTGAAGTTTTCTTTCTTAAATAAACCACTTGGCATTCTGTGGTGAACTAGTTCAAAAGTTCAAACAAGTTGATGTAAACATCTTAAGTTCTCATTTGTTTCTGGATATAGCTAAACTTGTTTTTAATATTTTGGAGGGAATGATTTACAAGAAATATTTTTAATAAGAGTATTTGTGAGTTTTGAAGAAGAGTTCAACTCTAAATTTGCTAGGAGTATCTTTCTTGGTGGCTCTGTCCTGTATGAATCCAAACTACATATCACGTTGAGCAAAGAAACACATTAAAGACTTTGATTTCAGCAAGCCTGTATGGTTTGATGGGAAGACTTCAAAATTAGTTAGAACCCTATGTAGCTTTACCAGTTTAGGCAAGGTAATTAGCATTTCTGAGCATTCTGTACCCCATCTGCACAACTGTGAAACTACTCCTTACTTTAAGGGCTATCGTGTGGATTAAATGAGATAACATCCATAAAATGCTGAGGGTGGTGTCTGGCACATAGCAGGGACTAAATAATATACTTTATCTCCCCTCTCTGGCATCATAATTGAAAATTTTATCCGTGGTTTGAGATTGCTTCTCTTTTGTCATAATTCTCTGTATCTAGTAGTATTTGGCTTTCAATTCAAGAGATAGGGAGGAAATCTTCTAAATATAACAAAATTTACTAATTCAGAGTAATCAGTAATTTACTAATTCAGTAATTCAGTAATAGCTAAAGTATCTTAGCTATTAATTCTTGGAATTTAGAATATTTTGTGAGAATGGGAGTATGCCACTGCATAGGAGCTAGATCACCAAAATGTTACCTACTACTTTCTACTTTAATGAGTGGATAGCTTTGAAATGTTGGCATACTGATCATTATAGGATAATATACTGTGTAAACTATTTTAGAAAAGGTCTGTTTCCTTAATATTTAAAAATCTCCTTGTCATTTTTTTTGCCTTTTGATATCTTGTTAGAGCTATTTTTTTTCCCTTGTTAGAGCTATTTAATAATAAAAAAGTTACCAGGGGGGCCTGGGTGGCTCAGTCAATTAAGCATCTGGACTCTTGGTTTTTGGCTTAGGTCATGATCTCAAGGTCGTGAGATCAGGCCCTGCATCGGGCTCTGCGGTGGGCATGGAGCCTCCTTAAGATTCTTTCTCTCTCCTCCCTCATCCCTCCTCTGATGTTTTGTGTGCCCTTGCTCTCTCTCTCTAAAAAAATTTTTAAAAAAATTTAAAAAGTTACCAACTCCTGGCTGACTGATCCCAAATAATTAATTACTAGAATCTGAATTAATGCAATTTTAATTATTACTAATTGTCTTATAGTTTGAAATCATGTTTCCAAAATAAGAGCTGCAGTCTAACTTTGATGTATCTTAGTCATGAAAAAAAATTATTCTTTCTTTTACCTTTGCTGAGATATTTTGATGTCCTGGGACCATCTACAATAAATACCCACAAGGAAATTGCATTCTCTTTTTTCTTCAGTTTATTTCTCTTGTATTATCACTTTCTCTATGTTTTACCCTTGAATGATTTATTATTTCCAATTTTTTTATTCTTAATAATCTTACGATGATAGTAATGTCTGAAGATAGGAAAAATAAGCTAAATAGGATGTAAGTAAGGGTTTTTCTCTTCTTTTTAGTTTTGGTGAAAACAGTCTTAGCATTTCTCTCAAGGAATTTTTTAATGTTCTTATTTACATTAATACTTCTGGAACGATTAGATCATTTAAGAGATTTGCCTCTGGCTACTAAGTAAGGACTGGACCAAAGGATGAAAGGAAAAAGCTGGGATAACTGATCAAAAATAGACTTTCCTACTAGTTTTGAATTACATAAGGAAATTAAAACCTCCTATAATCCTCTGGTTTTTAATTTGTTTTTAATGATTTTTTTTCATTTTCTTTCAGAACTCTCGATGTTTCGGTGAGCTTTAATGGAGGAAAATCTGTCATCTCGAGTTCATTAATAGTCACAGCCACAGAATGTGTAAGTAAAAAGTTTGCATAAAGTTACTTTTTAAAAATGATTCCATCCAGAAATAATTTATGGATTGTCAGTGTTGTTGCATGCTGTAATAAGGAAGATGTAAACAATGACAGTGGAGACTACCACAAAAACTCTGTATGGAATTTATTTTAGATTTTTTTTTAACCTTTAGCCTTATTAAAAAGAGATTTTAAGATAGTACAAATTTTATTTTGATATATATGAAATTCAAGTCATATTTAAATTAAAAATAAGGTAGGAGAATGATTTTCCAATGAAGCATTTTCCTTGAAACATTAAATATCAAAAAAAAAAAGAAACATTAAATATCAAAATGGAATACAGTTTTTTCTCTCATGAAGGTTGAATTGTTGTCTAAGACTTGATTATGTTTTTGAAATTATTAGCATATCTTAATGATGACCTCACATTTTGTTTATTTTAAATGTTGGTGCTTTCTAATATGAGTAAGTAATTTGATTTTGATAGCTTGATATATCTAGATTAGAACTCTGTTTTGATTGAGATGATTAATTTGTATTACCTAAGATGCAATAGTTTAGAATGTAAACTTCATTGTTAAGACAGTGTTTTCCTTATAGTTAAGTTTTGGGGTTCATTTTTTTGATATTTGATTGTTGAACATGAAAACAGCACTAAAAGGAACTGATCACATGGCTATTATTTTTATGAGTATAGTATCTTTTTAAAAAGTGCATTACCCAAAGCAAAAACAACAACAACAAAAAAAACCCTAAATTTTTGCCCTTCAAAAGACCAAAATTATAAACCAAAACATTTTCTCACATCTCATGGTCTCACAGTTTTATATTTTGATCTTTTAATCAGAGAGATATCCTTCCTTCCAAAAACAAAATAATCCAATATTATCTGTATGGAGACAATGGTCTTTCTCATTGTAAGATAACATTACAAGGAAAACAAACATCTATAGGGACCCTTGGGCCATTATTGAATTCTCTGGATAAGTCTTTATCAACACCTGTCTCTGTTTTGAAAATACTTAGTTTTTGTTTTTTCTCTTTTTATTTGTAATTCATGTTGCAATTTGCAGATTTCCTTGTCTCTCAGGATGTGGTTGAGATAGCAAACATTTGTGGTAATAGAGTTTCTCAGTGTTGAGCTCACTGAAACAGTGTTCTTTCGCCATCCTTCCTCTTACTCTGTGCCTCTAAGCCATCTTATTTCACCTCTCTTCCATGCAAGCAGGAACATAAGTTTTTGTATTCTATAACCACTCACAGTTTTGGTGTGCAGGGATGCTGAGATTAAGTGACTCATTTGGAATTTACAAGTCATGTACTTTTCTGAAAGTCTTCCTAGGCCTTTCCGGTTCTCAGGAAGAGTACATTTGTGACTCAAGTTTAAGAGTAAGGTGATTTTAAAAAAAGTGACGTTGGTTGTGTCAGTGAGAATGTGGAGGGCAAGTTGTTATATTAAGTAAGGGATCAAAGAAATTTTCATTATTCTGTCAAAGAATAAAGACTTGAGGAAGGTGAGGGAGTGAACCCTGAAAACCACCCAAGGGAAGAATGTTTTTTATGCAGCAGGAACAGCTAGAACAAAGCCTAAGGAAGCACTCTATCTGACAAGTTTAAAGGAAGGCTAGAGTGGAGATAGCTGGGGCGAGCAGGAGTTTCAAGATTGGTGGACAGAGGGGAATATATTACGTAGGGTTTTGCAAGGATTTGAGTTTTTCTTCTGAGTGAAATGGAGAACCATTGGATAGTGACATGATATGACTTAATACTTTGAAAAGATCATTCTGGCTACTGTGTAAAAATAGACTTTGCAGGGGGTGCAAATGTGGAAATACAGAGACCAAGTCCTTCCTTGGCTGTTTCAGTAATCTAAGAGAGGGGAGGATGGCTCCACTAAAAAGACAGCAGTGGAAATGGTAAGAAGTGATTGGATTTGGATATATTTGAGTAAATGTGGAGCACGTGGGATGCGTAGACAGATTATATGTGGCTATGAGAGAAGAACATTAAAGATAATTCTAAACTTTTCACCTGCGCAACTAGAAGGATGTGTTGTTGTCAGGTAGAGCAGTGTTTAGAAAAAGTGGCAGCTTCTGTTTTGGAAATGTTGAGTGAAAGATGTCTATATAGCCATTCGCAGTGGAAATATCATAAAAGCAGCTGAATACACAAGTCGGAATTCTAGAAAGAGGTCTGGATTGGAGATACACATTTGTGAGTTGTATAGAATGAAGTAGTCAACAAATTCCACATGATTTTTACTGAAAAAGAAATAAAAAAGAGAATGGCTTTCAGGAGCTTAAAGCAGAAGGGAAAGAATAACATAAAGGTTTTTTTTTTTTAAATTAGAGAATAGTTGACATAATTGTATTAGTTTATGGTGTACAACATAGTGATTCCGATATTTATATACATTTTGAAATGTATATAAGTAGTTATCATCTGTCACTACACAAAGTTGTACAATATTATCGACTATGTTCCTTGTGCTGTACATTACTTCCCTGTGTTTCATTTATTTTATTAAGATTTTATTTATTTATGAGAAACACAGAGAGAGAGAGGCAGAGAGCAGAGGGAGAAGCAGGCTCCGTGCAGGGAGCCCGATGTGGGGCTCAACCACTGAGCCATCCAGGTGCCCTTCATTTATTTTATAAGTGGAAGACTTTACTTTTTCATCCCCTTCACAAATTTCATCCATAGCCCCTCATGTCTCCCCTCTGGCAACCACTAGTTTGTTTCGGAAAGGTTTTGTATTCTTGGAGGAGTCTTGGATAAACCAGGTCCTGAAAGGAAAGCAAGATTTAGGCAAGAAGAGAGGAGGGGAAAGCAGATTATAGATTAATAGAAAAATGAAGTTGAGAGTTGATCTATTTGATTGGAGTGAGAAAGACTGGGAAGGAAGCTTGAAAATCGAAAATGTAGAACAGATAATCAGTGGCTTAAAGAAAGAAAATTACCAGGTGGAGTTTAAAGTTCATCTTATAGGTTTGTGGTTCCTAAAGCAGAGAAGTCAATGCTAAAATGTAAAAAGGAAAGAAAATGGATTATATTTTTCATAATGCTAAATCTATTCAACTTGAAAAAGATTTTATTCTGAAAGTTTTCTTTCTGCCATTTTAATTTAATTTATTTATTTTAAAGACTTTATTTATTTATGAGAGATACACAGAGAGAGGCAGAGACAGAGGCAAAGGGAGAAGCAGGCTCCGTGCAGGGAGCCTGATGTGGGACTCGATCCTGGGACTAGATCCTGGGACTAGATCCTGGGACTAGATCCTGGGACTCCAGAATCACACCCTGGGCCAAAGGCAGGCACTAAACTGCTGAGCCACCCAGGGATCCCCAACAATTAGCACTTTACTAAAGCAGATTTTCTACACAAAGGGAGACCAGGAGCCTATTGCCAGGAAAAAAATCTATCTAAAGTTTAATCAAGTTGACAGAAAATTTAAGTCCATCTTGGTCAACAGAATAAGTGAAGTGAATAGATAGCTCAAGAGATGGGAAAACCAGGACACTTACCAGGTAAAGGAGCCAAAGGAAAATGGAATTCCATATGAAAAGAAGGCAACATTAAGTGCTTCAGAGAGGTGAAGGAGAAAAGGTCAGAGGGGTCACAGTGAAGTCACTGTGAAGTCAAGTGATGCTTCAGCTCAGAGTGATGATTTATAGTCTTCTATAAATCAATTATAAAATAATAAATACTATGATTCACTTTATTGTATTGCTAATAGACATGGTATAATTCATTTTTTTCCCATTAGAATTAGCCATTATTTTGTATTCAAACTCAAATACCTCTAGTGTGTGGTAGTAATGTTATCATTTATAGATATGAAAAGTGAGACTGTTGCCTTGAGATGTATCTGCTGATGTGTCCATTAAATTTCTATTCAAAATAGAATAGGATACCCAGGCATTGCATTAAGTGATATTCAGTCTGTCAGGCATATTCAGAGTTGATGAGATGCAGTTAGTAGTATTACTCATTATAGGATGATGCCTTTGGCTTTCACAGGCATTTGAAAGCCAAAGAAAATAAAACGCCATTACTTTGGGAATTGATTAATCCTTGTGGAAATCCCACAAATAAAGGAGCCCCTCTGTGTGCTCCAAGGGCATCCAGGCTCAGTTCTGTTAAAGGCACTTATGTCACTGAGCTGTAATTTCCTGTTTACTTCTGGGGTTTTCTTAGCCATTTTGAGTTGTTGACAGCAGGGCCTGTGCCTTGCTCCTTGCCTTCCTCCCAGTGTCTGGTCCTTATGTAAAGCTTGTGCTCCAAGATTATCTGTTAAATGAATGAGTGAAAGTAGCTGTACACCTAGTTTAAGAGTTAGGGAAATGAAGGATGAGACTTAAGAGATTTAAGATTAGAGCCTGAGAAGCATTTGTACTTAGACAGTTATTTCTCTTCATCCATCTCAGAAGATCTCCTAAATGTGTCTCTGCTTCAAAAAATAGTGAAAGATATCTTTTTTCCCCCTTGGAACATCTGTTCTTCTGATTCTTTTGACATAACAGTATCAAGAATGTGTTTTCTGAGCATGTATTAAGTGCCAGACACTGTGCTAAGCACTGTACATGTGCTAAGCACTTAATGACTTTAACACACACAACTCAAGAGGAGGCTATTCCTATTACCTTAATTTTACTGATGAGGAACAGAGCCACGTCCAATTTCTAGTGCACATTTATGCAAACACATTAGAAAGTGCTGCTTCTGTTGTGTAGACCCAGCCCTCAGCAGGGCACCTGGCTTGATGAGTAAGAACATGGGCTGATTTCAGCCCTCACTGCCCCTGAGAGGGGGGTACTTGGGGCCTGGGGACTCTGGAGGTTAGATTTCCTCCCTGCTCAGTTTCACAGTCAAGTAAATGCTAGAATTGAGAATTGAATCCGAGTCTGTCCCCTCCCCCAACCCCCACCGACCTGAACACTTGTGCAATCTGCTATTTGCAACCAGGTTCTAATTTGATTTATATAAAACAGGGGTTGGCAATTTCATTTTTTCTGTAAAAGATCAGATAACAAATATTTCAGGGTTTGAGGACTACACAGTTTTCGTCACAACTACTCAACACTGCTGTTGTAGCACAAAGGCACCTGTAAACATACTATGTAAACAAATGGGTAAGGCTGTGTTCAGCAAAGCTATTTACACTGAAATTTGAATTTTATGTAACATATTACTCTTGGATTTTTTTTTCAGCTACATAATACTGTAAAAAAATATATCATAGCTTGCCAGAGGTCTTAGGAAACAGATGCACTGATTTGGCCTTTGGGACATAGTTTGGTAATTCCTGATATCGAATCTTCCAGAAGAATCCAGAGCATGCAATTATCACCCATTTTTTGACTCTTTTTTTCTTCCCCTAACTCTAAATCCATAGAAAAAAAAAATCGTGGAGATCCATTTCCCCTTTTTGCTTTGTTCTTTTTCGGTTGCAGTTGCTGTGATTATTTTCTAGGTAGATTGTGACAGCTTTGAAAATTTTTGAGTGAGTCTTCTTTCCAATAGTTATTTGAGTTTTGAAATGTTTGAGTGATTCCTCTTGCTCATAGTTATTTTTCAAGTACAGTAGTGACTGATTGTTTTTATACTTTTGTGGTCCTCTTAGCTAGAATTTCAGTGACATTAGGCAGAGTGAAGTTTTTCATTGGAAAGCTTGCTTTTGATGAAGAAGAAGAAATTAGGTGCAAACCAAGTTAAAAAACTCAATGTGTCCAGGATGACTACTGAATATATTCCTTCTACCCTAATTTCAAGCTCAAGGTTCTGGTATGTCCATAGTTAACCTTTAAAAGAGTTTTGGCTCCATGTGTTGAACCATCATCTGAGTAGTAAGTCTCAAACTGGACTCCTCAGCTAATTTGTGCAATCTATTCTTTGTAGATATTTGAGAATGCCATTTTTTCAAAACTATAGTTAGAAAGATTCTATCCAACAAATGGCCAGTGGAAAGGTCATCTAACAAACGGATACTAATCCGTTGTAACGGATGGCCAAATCTCTCTGTATTATAAAGGACTACCACTTTTCAGAGATGTGTTTCCAACCTTCTCTTTAGCTTCTTTAGGTGCTACCAAGTCCTCTCAAACTCTGTGCTCCAGCCACCTTTGTCCTTGTCTTGTCTTTGCAAGAGGCCACTAATTCTGCACCACTTTCTCCCTGGGCTTTCTTACTTCCTCAGAACCCCAGACCAGGTTAGTCCCTACTGTTCCATGTCTCTATTTGTACCTGCCTCCCATCTCCTCACATTTGGGATTATTTGTTCCGTTTGTCTCTCCAGCTAACCCGTGGGCTTCATGAAGACTTGTGGAACTTTGTAATTTTAGCACCTACTTCCCTGGCTCAGATTTAAAGGGAAGCACACTTATCAGAAATTAAGTGACTTTTAGTTTCTGCCCATGACACAGATCTATGTGTAATCATGGCCAGTTTCATTTGACTCTGAAGTCTGTAGCTTGTGGCCTGCTATCTGCTCATAGGACTGAAGTCTATGTGTTTGACCTTTCCTTATTTTGTTTATAAAGCTATGTGAACAATGAAATTATTTCCCTTTCACGATTGAAGTCTTTCATGCTCTGATAAAGACTCTGCGCAAATGAAAACAATGGAAATGGGAAAGCCTGAGTTTATATATTCAGTTAACTGATCTCATGTCTGGGACTGGGGCATCCAGGGACTGTGTCTCATACACAATGGCAAGGTTGGGTTGCGTTACATTCTTGCTTCCTCTGAACCAGTTTTCCATCATGCTCAGCTTAAATATGATAAAGATTAGGTCTGCAGGTCTTTAGAAAATTTTCTTTTTAATTTTATTGAAGATGAACATTTGGAGTCAGTTGACATGATAATATTGCTATAATAAATGTATATTTACATCTGGATGTGTATAGTATTTTATTAATGTTCTTAACAGAGTCATCTTTATTGGAGGAAAAATCAAGAATTTTCATTGCTGGGATGCGTGGGTGGCTCAGCGGTTGAGCATCTGCCTTTGGCTCAGGTCATGATCCCCAGAGTCCCGGGATCGAGTCCCACATCGGGCTCCCCACAGGGACCCTGCTTCTCCCTCTGCCTATGTCTCTGCCTCTCTCTCTGTGTCTCTCATGAATAAATAAATAAAATCTTAAAAAAAAAAAAAAGAATTTTCACTGCCTATCATGGCGAGCCCATCTACTTTACATTCTGTCAATACAATTTTCTGATCTTCTTAATGACACGTCCATAGGAAGAAAAAAAAGGTAACCACTAAATTTTTAGCAGATTGATATCATTTAGTTGCAAGTTCCTATTTCTGAACACAGAGTTTGAGTTCTAAGAAAGGAGGAAGCCCAGTATTCATAGAACTTTTTTGAAAACTGTATAGCACAGACAAATGGTGAGCCATTTCCATGAGTGCTATGACTAGATCCTAATGTGGGAAAGGGCTAGTAGGGAATGCTGTATTCATTTCTATACATAAACAGGTTTGGGGGGGGTATCTCACATAAGAGGTGGGAACATGAATTTATGTATTTGGCAGCATTTCTCCCATAGGGTATCACACTTTTCTATGTATTTCTTTGACATTCTTTTTCTGTTATATTCCTGTTTGCCTACTGTTTAGAACTAGAGTAGTCAATGCTGTGGAGAGTCACACAATTTGTTCATGAATGTTTAGAATTCTATGTAAAAAGATGCACTCTGAGTATTTCTTCAGTGACCTGATGTACGTTCTGAATTGTTTTCTTTGGCTTTAAGGACATAGAACTTAGATATTTACCTGAAAATTTTCTGTAAAGTATTTACATTCTCCTTCTCTTTCTCTCCCTCTCCACTTCCTTCTCTCTCTGTTACACACACACACACGCACACACATACACACAGAAGTTTCTATGTGCCAGAAGTTTCTATGTGCCAAATATATCTAGATATTTAAGATATATTGGTAGTGAAATGTTGAGCTTGCATTTTCATTTAACCAAACTCTCCAACAGGAAGTCGCTAAATGAATCCATGTCTTTTTATTTCTTCTATTTTATGTTAATTCTTTATGGTGAATATCATCTAATAGCATCTTCTATGCCTTAAGAATGGTCAGATAGTGAACAGTAGAATTTAGCAAACATAGTGTGTGCATGTGAAGTTGCCATAGTTATTCTTGCTGTCTTCTGAAAGATAAGATAAATAAAATTACCAAAGATTCTAAGTGATACTTTGGTGGTGCCGGTTGTGGTTAATTTGCAACCTTCCATCAGCTACATAAATGCCTCATATGCTTGTTCCTTCTTCTATTTAGATGCAAAATCAGAAACCAAAGGATCGCTTTAATTGTTCATGTGTAGTTGATTATTAATCTTCTGAACATTTCTAAAAGTAATGAGTGTTTTATGGTTTATGCTGCTCTGGGAATTAGTCATTTTAAAAATAGGTTTATTAAAACTGAAAGGCTGCTAGTAATCAATATCTATAAAAATGGAGTTGTTTTAGGATAGTCTCCATGCTGCTCTATGCTAATCTTTTTTCTTTTTCTTCCATTGTGATAATAACAGATGATACGGAGAAAGAATACACATGTAAAGATTGTTCTGATTAGCTGAACCAAGTATATTTTTCTGGCACTTCCTTGCCACTGCTTTTGAAAACTACCTTCTCTTCTCTTTTCTCAGTTGTTTACATGTAACTGTTTACATAAAGTTTATTATCTTTTTGTGCATTGGTCATTATGTATTGCATTTTATTTATGTTTTTTAACCAGATTTATTTGTTTATTGGGAGGGGGGCAGAGGGAAGGAGAGTCTCAAGCAGACTCCGCACTGAGCACATAGCACCATGTAGGGCTCGATCTCACCACTCTGGGGTCATGACCTGAGTTGGACCCTTAACCAGCTGTGCCTGGGTGCCTCGTATTGCACTTTAAATTCCATTATTCCATTATAAAATATTCTGACTGAATGCCACTACCATTGTCACTTAAACATCGGGAGGTCTCTCAGCTTTGATCAATCCCAACATTTCTCTATGTGGATTCTAGAGAACCCTAGATTTACAGGATACTTAAAATGTTATGAGAAAAAAGATGGTTCTGTGCTGATATAAGTTGAGTTTCTTTACTGCAAAACCAGTCAGAGCTTTATAAGTATGTTAATACGCAAAATGATTTTCTAAGAGAGATATCATAGTAATGACTTTTCCACAAAGAGTTTCATGCTTTGGGAACAACTAGCTTTCTTTTCATATGGATTAGAAAACAGAGGCTCCAAGAAATTAAGCAGCCTGTTAATACAGTGCCCTTCTAAGATGGATACAGGGAGTCCTCCCACACCTTGCCACCCCTCTATCAGCTCTAGGATAAAAGTGGCTCTTACTCTGACCTCTAGGCTTATACTTCTTATTTGTTTTTTTCGTTTGTTTGTTTTTTTTAAAGATTTTATTTATTCATGAGAGGGAGAAGGAGGCTCCCTGTGGGAAGCCTGATGCAGGACTTGACCCCAGGACTCTGGGATTATGACCTGAGTCAAGGGCAGGTGCTCAATCACTGAGCCCCTCAGGGGCCCTTTATTTGTTTTGAATGACAGGAAGTGTATCTCTGAAAAACTGCCCATGAAATCTCAAATTTCCACCTGGAGAGTGTATTGATTTATTTATATCTTTTCCCTCTGTACTCTTTCCCTTAAAAGAAAGCAAGCAAGAAAAAAAGAAAAAAGAAAAGAAAAACAAAACAAAACAAAGAAAAACACACACACCAAACAGAACATTATTACTAGGGATACCAGAAAGTGGGGTTTGGGCGAGACAGCTTGTCCCCTGTGGAACTTTATACCCATACTAAAAATTCAGTGAATACTAGACTTTGCATTTATGGCTTTTGCAGTCTTATTTCTCTGGAGTTCGTTCTCTTAGTAAGTCATTTTAAATGCCAAGCACGGAGTATACATTAGTAAGTGGGTTGAACATAACCTCATGGCTTTCCTAGAGCTCACAATAAATAATGACAGAAAAGAGAAATTAAAGAAATAGTTTATCAGAAATGAACAGATAAATTGTGATAGTGATCAAGATTCAAGTATAGACAGTTATGAATTGTATAGTAAAGAGGGGCATTTTCTGGCCAGATGGTGCAAAGAAGTCTTCCTAGGGAAATGGCTGGAGCTGAGCTGTGCAAGATGACTAGGTGGTCGCTACAGGAAGGGGATTGGAGGCAGAGCCCAGAGCAGGTTCCTTAGGGCAGGAGGAGCTTTACATCAGGAAGTAAGAGGACAGCAGAGGACTACCCACAAGAACCATGTGTGGGTAGTCCTTAAGCTTCAGTGAGAAATCTGATAAGTGAATGCATGAGGTTGCTTTCTTGCATTGATGCGAATGTACCATTTGCCAACAAGAACTGTTGTTTCTGGTTTGTCACTTGCTTGGTGATTTTTGATATTTATCTTGACCCACAATTTAAATATATAATACATCTAGTGTCCTGTCATCAAAAGGGAAGAACGCTACATAAGTTCTGCCTAGAAGTAATCATGCTTGTAATCAAAATAACCCTTTCCCAGAGACAAATGATAGGGAACATTCAGCCTGTTTGTATAACCCCAGATATTGATTTTTCCTACATTCTTTTAAGGCATAATTTAAAACTGTCTGTAGCACCTGGGAAGATTTCATGTTTATTATTGCCTGTTTGAACATAACAGGTATGAGATAGAATATAAGGGGATTTATAGAATTTAAAGGAATATAATGAAAATCTGATTTGACAGTATTATGCTTTCTGCATCATTATCTTGTGTTTCCTTAAAAAAATATGTGTTTGGGATTTAACCCCATGCTTTACTGACCACTTTGTTTTTGTCTTCTACCTCTTCCAGTCTAGCGGGACTGCAGCCATCATTGCTATTTTGGTGTTGCTGCTACTACTGGGCATTGGTTTGATGTGGTGGTTTTGGCCTCTTTGCTGCAAAGTGGTGAGTAAAGAGGATTTTCAACTCTACTCTTGTCAAGCGGTGAGATAGATGTAAAGTAAGGCCTTAAATGTGAGTCAATGCTAGTGTTCCAACAACGACAAAGTTTCAGTTATCATATTGAATTTTAATAGTTTGTTATTATGATAGGAAATTCTAGAAAACATGTATGCCAGTAAATGTGGATTATAAAACTTCATCTAAAACATTTCAAAATCAAGTTTGGAGGGAGAAGAGGAGAGGAAGATGGGTAGGAATAAAGGGTTTTCTACTGCAGCACAAAAGAGTCTCAAGTAAATTGAATGATATTTTCTGTTGGATTCGTGGGGAGAAGCTGGTAATCTGTCAGGTTTTCTTGTCAGTGCTTATTGAATCTTTTATTACCTCTTTGAAAAATCTATTTCAGGACCTTCTCTGTTTGCCTCTCAGAAAAACATTTTAGGAATAAGTCATGTGCACATGTTAGAGTGTCAAATAGGAAGTTTTGAAGCTATGACAGTTGGTTTGTTTGTGTTATTTTTCATGTTTGAGTAAAACCTTTGAAAGAATACAGGTTTATATTTGTTTTCTATTGCTACTGTCACAAATTGCTAGACGTTTAGTGACTTAAAGCAACACAAGAATAGATTCTCTCAAGAATCTATTCTCTTGGCTTTTCCAGCTTCTAGAGGACACACACGTCCCTTTCCTCATGCACCCTTCCCTTCATCCTCAAAGCCACCAACATTGCATCTCCTTGACCATTCTTCTATAGTTAATCTCCCTCTGACTCTCACACCAACTAGGAAAGGACCTCCAATGTTAAGGAACCATGGGGAGAAATTGGACCCACCTGGATAATCCAGGAGACTATCCTCTCAAGATCCTTAACTTTCACATATGAAAATTATTCATTGTTCCAGGAACATCTTTGGTGGGAGAGCATTGTTCTGTCTACCACATGGTGGAATGTTGACTAGTAGAGTTCACATTTCAAGCAATCCAATTTGGATTGTTCAGGTTTCATAGAAAAGAGTATCCTGACAAAGCACTCATTGAAAACTTAACCTCCTACTTAGTTTGATAGTATTCCTTTTATCATGATCACATTATGTAGACCTTTATATTCTGTAGATCACAGTGGTATTGTATCTGGTATTCCTAGACTGCCTTTTTTCTCCTTCACCTTTGTTGACTAATTTCAGCTTCCTTGTAACTTCAGGCACTACTCTGCACTACTCCTGTATTTATTATTAATTGTACTTCAATCTGCTTTCATGAGTCAACTTTACAATCCTTTATCTCAGAACAGTTGGTCCACAGCGGAGGCACAGAATTAACTCAGACAACGGTAGAGACAAGAAGCATCCTGTCTCTTTGCTGAGCTAATCAGTTTTCTGCCATAGCAATTTATGCTCAAACGGTTTCCTGTTGTATTCTCCTAGATAGCGGTTATTTTAGGGTGTCTAGCATTCTTGAGTCTCAAAAAGCAAAAACGTGCCCTGAGATGATTTGTGCTCCTTGGCTTTTTAATTTAAATTTTGCAGTGGTGGATTTCCTTCCTTCGTTACTTTGCAGTTTCATTTGTTATCGATCAGAGGGCTCAAAAGTGTAAAAGTATATGATTTTTTTAAACGATATATGTGAAAACTAAAATAGGCTTCTTTGGGGCATTGCTAGATGTGCTCAAACATAGTTCTTGACCATAATTTTGGATGTTACAGAGAGGACTCAATCTCCAGATGGTGGGAATAGGTTCATTACAACCCTGAGACTGCAGAGGTTGTAATCATGGAGTATATTTCTTTATGCAAGGCGTAGAGGGATGCCTTTAAAGTGTGTTGTCAGGATGTTAGGAGGGCTTCCTATCCTTACAAACATGAATGCTTACTAATTTCTGAAACCTACTTAATAGAGAGATCTGCCTGTGTTTGACATTTAGAACTATAGATTAAAGAGCAACTAGCCCTGAGTATGAACTTATATTTATACTTAGGTATAAATGAATCATAGCACATGTTTACTAAAGTAGATGTAAAGGCAGAGTAGAGGCAAAATTCTGTATTTAGCCCATGGCAATCTGTGTCACTACTATATTAGGAACTGGGGTTATGAAAATGACTATAATATGATATGGAAACTCACATTTTAATATGGAAACACAGAAATGTGGGCAAAGTATAATTGAAGGAGCTTGAGTGCCCCAACAGCAACATTTGTAAAGCACAGTAAGAACATACGGGATTGTCTCAGAGAAACCTTACCGGGCTGATGATTCCCAACTGAGCCCCCCCCCCTTTTTTTTTTAAGATTTTATTTATTTATTTATTTGAGAGGGAGAGAGAGTGAGTGAGAGAGAGAGAGAGAACAGACGGAAAGGGAGAAGCAGACTCCCTGCTGGGCAGGGAGCTGGAGGTGGGGCTTGATCCCAGGACCCTGAGCTCTTGACCTGACTGAACCACCGAGCTGCCCCAAACTGAGTTTTAAATAATGAATGAGATATTTACAGTTGATGTGGGACATTTCAGATGAAGTGTGTGTGGAATTACATTGAATTATTCTGGTATGCTTTGGGAAGTGCTAGGCTGAGGCTTACCTAGCATGCCAGTGAAAGGGAGCAGTGAAAGATGGTTTGGGATTTAGGCAGGAATCCCATTTAGGGAGGCTTCCTCTGTCTTTTAGGAAGTTTGAACTCACCTCAGGGATGATGAGAAGCCACTGGAGAGATTTGATTAGTATAATCCCCTGAAAGAAGCTTTGCTTGTTTTACAGCAGTGTCTGCCTAGGTCTAGTCCTGGAGGGGATTAAGTTTGTAACCCAACTGAGTTTCCATAAACAATTGAAATGGAAAGCCAGTGACAGATAATGCATCTTAGATATGGCCAAAGCAAAGGATCGCTAACAAAGTAGATAGGAATATAAGATGGAAGCTGAATGAGCTAGAGAAAAATGAAGAGGTGATGTGAAAAAAAGGGGGCAAAGGGCCTTGTGAAAGAAATCCTGAATATCAATGGCAGGATATTCATTTTATTTTGTTTCTTTTACAGAACATATATGCACAATGCAAATTCTTAGCGGTTAAATTACTAAGAAATAATTCTTAGCGGTTAAATTACTAGGGATCGATTTAACTTTGATTATTATTGTTATCAGTAATATTACTTTCCAATGGGAAATGAAATGCATTTATTTCAGCTTGGCATTGTATAAATTTTGTTTTAGGTGAGTTTTTTTTAATTCTTTTTCAAAAATCATTTATTATTTATTTATTTATTTATTTATTTATTTATTTATTTATTCATTCATTCACTAATTCATTCATTCGAGACAGAGACACAGACAGAGGGAGAAGCAGGCTCCATGCAGGGAGCCCGATGTGGGACTCGATCCCAGGACTCCAGGATCGTGCCCTGGGCCGAAGGCAGGCGCTAAACCACTGAGCCACCCAGGGATCCTCGAGTGTTTTTAAAGTACTAGTGGCAAACATGTAAATCTAATCTTTCAACTGAAACATTACAAAACAGCTTAAAATGTCTGTTTTCAGGCACATTTAGATTATGTCAGCAGTCTACCTCCTTGGAATCATATGCTCAGGAGATCTTTTAAAGATAGAAAGTCTGGAAATAAAGTCCTGCACAGAGGCTCTAATGTTTGTCACACATTGTTATTCAGTCATTTCATATTTTATATAAATATCTTATGAAATGCTTTGTTCATTGTTCAGAGATTAAAATTTCACAGATCTCTAATGAAAAACTCAAAAATGACAGTGTTACATTTCAGACAGTGGTTCTCATTTTTTTTTTTTTTTTTCCTGCCCTAAGTAACGGGAAACTCCCAGAGCAGTAGTGGTAAGATTTCCAGTGTTGGTGATTCTTCCAGAAGGGAAAGGGCTGGGCAGGTGAGGTTCTCCAGAATTCAGTGCCATTTGGAAAAGCCCCCATAGTAGGCTGAAGAATGGTCCCTAAAGATATGCAGGTCTTAATTTCTGGAAACTGTGAATGGTATCTTCTATGGCAAAAGGGACTTTGAGATGTGATTCAATTAAGGATCATTGAGCAATGATTAAATTAAGAACCCAAGAGTCAGATTAGCCTCCAGGAGGGGAAAAGGCAGTGTGACCTCAGAGGCAGAGATTGGAGGGTGCAGCTACTAGCCAGGGAATGCTGACGATCACCGGAAGCCTAGAGAGGCAAGCAACAGCCACAGCCCTGTAGCCTGTATCAAGGAACCGGTTCTACCAATACTTTATTTAGCTTTATAAATAAGCTTTATAAGACTCAGTTCAGACTCTGACTTCCATAGCTGTGAGAAAATAAATTTCTGTTGTTTTAATCCATTGAAATTGTGGTAATTTGTTACAGCAGCATTAAGAAACTTTCAAAGTCCTTAAATGATTCTCATATTCCCCGGGGTTGACAATCAGTGTTTAGGGCTATTGATTTTAGCAATTCTTATGTAATATGTTTGCAGATCAATCATTACAAAAACTGCTCACGGAGGAAGTATAAGAGGTTGTAAATGGAAGACAATGAAATATTTTTCAAAATGTTAGCAGTGGTTCCTAGGCTATTAAAAAAGTCAGTATGCAGTTTTTTTTAAAATATTTTTTAAAATTTTATTTATTATTTATGATAGTCACACAGAGAGAGAGAGAGAGGCAGAGACATAGGCATAGGGAGACACAGGCTCCATGTACTGGGAGCCCGACGTGGGATTCGATCCCGGGTCTCCAGGATCACGCCCTGGGCCAAAGGCAGGCGCCAAACTGCTGCGCCACCCAGGGATCCCCAGTATGCAGTTTTTAAAATTAGAATTACCTTTCTGTTTTGTTTTGAGTAACCATAAGATAAATGTGCATAATGTTTTATATATTGCGTAGAATTAATTAACTTACTGTTTCAGAGAGGCAAGGAATTTTTGGAAGAAACAGGTTTCTAATTGTTAAAAGTATTTGAGATATATATGTTGCTAGAACCGCTGACAACAGGGATCCATGGACAGCTTTCTCTGGTGCTTGTTATTTGCTAGAAGAGGCCAGTACCATCCCATTCATATTCAGATATTGAGCCACTGAATCTCTTAAAAGCTAGAAAGTAACCTTCACTCTGCAGGGAAAAGCAAAGAACTTGAACGTTTAACTAAATACCCTGTCTCTAAAACTATGACATATACCTTACTTGTACGAATTTGGTTTCAGGAACAAGAAACATATCAAAGTTATAAATATCCCTCTATTTTCTATTTAATAGAAAATTAAATTTTCTATTAAAATTTTAACCAAAATCCTCAAAGTTCCCCTGTCAGGTTAGAAAATGGTACTTTTTTGGTGATACATAAATGAAATTAAGATTGCGCAATTATTTATGTGACTATTTGTTGAATACTTCTCTCATTTTATAGTCTAATAATTCCATGAAGTCAAGTACTGTGTGTATTTTACTCATCATTGTAAACCAGGCATGTTGCACAGTAAACACTTACCTTCTTTGAACTATTTTAATTCTTAAAATTGAAACACTTGACATCTCTTTATCTGGAAGACTGCTTCAATATAGAGTACCTTGTTGCCAGTTTTAATCAAAATTCTGTCAACTGCAGGGAAGCATTTTGCATGAGTGGCTTTATGGTACAATCTTAGTTCTTTGTGTGGTTTTCACTGATTTTATTTATTTATTTTTTTTCACTGATTTTATTTAAAAGGTATCCTTTATAATGTGTATACAATAGGATATGTGGCCTTCACCCTTCTATACAATGGGAACAAAGATACAAGTACATAAAAATTGTTAAATGTAATAAAATTCTGAAATAGAAGCAATTTAACTTTTATCTAGTTGCTTTTAGATGTACCCTACAGGGATTTCTAACTTTTATTTTTCTGACCTTTATTTTTTCTAACCTTTATTTTTTACTTCCAACTGAAATTTATCATTTCCTTCACTTATAAATGTAAGCTACTACCCACAAAAGTATTGGCAGCTCCAGAGACTTGTCACAAATAAGTATCACAGATACCCTATATCACATGTAGTTCTTCGGATACTTTTTTTTTTCTTCAGATACTTTTGAAATGTTTTTTATAAGTATAACTGCAAAACTTAGGGTAGCTCCCAGACCTACTATTGTGTTTCATTATTTAATGAATTATTAATGAAGTAGCATAGGTTTCTATATCATAAATTTTGCAGATTTTTTTTACAGGTATGATAATTATATCTCGATGTAATTGTATTCCTTAAAATCCTTTGTATTTAAATTTAGCTTCATTATTCTGGGAAGGGATCCGGAGGTTCACCAGATTGCCAGAGAGGGGCATAGAATAAAAAAGGTTATGGAAAACCCCTACAATAGGAAACCTGGCCACACAGGGTGCTTTTATTATGAGATTACTTTAAAATTTTAAATCTTTCAGTTTATTTTACTGCATATTTTCAAGGGTAAAAGAGAAAGACAACGTCATTTAAAATTTTGCAGAATAGTGTCCTCTGTGTACTCAGGCTTTTCACTGACAAAAGAAATCTAAACCAGTGATAGCTGGAAGACTTGATCTAGTAATAATCATAGTAAAAGAGCCCTCATGCAAAGCAGACATTTTTAGGCACTATCATTAGTGAATTATAGAGTGTGTTGAGTTTGCAAACTATTCCATAAGGGGAAAAGTTCTCATTTTTTGTGTGAAGTTATTTCTCACCATCTGTTGAAGAGTCTGTATACTGCTTATTGAGGATCCTCATATCCATCCTTTACAGCTGCTTTTCGTTAACAAAGACATCAGCTGCATCCTTCCTTTTTCCTTAAGTTAAAAATGGGGGCAGGAGAGGTTAAAAAAAAACTTATCATGTACTGAATCATGAGTGAAATATTAGAAAATATGGATGTTTTCATCATTGTTTAGCTTAGAAGGTATGTTGAGTTTATGGCAGATTTGTTTTACTATCAGGATGGCAGAATGACAGTCCTATAGCTGTATCATTTGGCATAACCAGACACTCTGCAGAATTACAGATGTAAGGCTAATGAGGTGGCAAACAAAGGCTTTCTGGAATGTTGTCAATTAGAGTGTGTTATACAGCTGCAGATAAATATCTGAATATGCCGGAAATGATAAATGTTCACTTTGCTCTAGCATCCTTGGCCAAAGTTCTCCAACCTCGAGGGAAAATTGCAAGCTCGTTTTTCCTTGGTGCGTTTAAGACATTACATAAAGATCTCATAAATCTTAATTTAAAAAACAATTTTAAAAAGTTATCTTTTTAAAGCCCAATTTGCTTATAAGTAAGTTGAGCTTTCATGATGAGGATATATCTGACTGGAACTCCACGGAATCATTTTCTTAGCCAGCAACAGCTGTGCTGTTCTTTCTAAATAGTAATAATGCTTCTATACTGCACTTGTTTTTTATTGTTGAGGAGGGCTCTTGGTGCCTTTATTGAGTTACTTTGAGTGTAGCCTGATTTTTGGGGGAATGCACAATAAAACAGAAGTGATTTAAATTTTAATATGCCTTCCTTGTACCATTAATTAAAATGATTTATGTTTGATTGCCTCCTTGAAATGGAGTGTGCTGTTAGTACTTACTGCTTCCATGGTGATGTTTTCCAACAGAACACCATTTGCAAAACAGGGTATCGAACTCTTCTGAGTCTTAGTTTATTTGCTTTGCCAGCAGGACCTTTCCTTCACTCTTGGCAGAATATACACTCACACTGTTCTTCCCAGTCCCCATTTGGCATTTTAAATTATATTTATTGTCCAGACCTCCCGCCATTTATTCGTTCAAAGTAGGAATCTTTGATCACTGATGAGCCTGTCAAGGAGGAAGGGAGAGGGAGGATGAGATAGTTCAGACCATATTTTGATCTAGATGATGAAAGCATCTAACTTTGTGAAATTCAGAAGAAAACTTCCCAAATACTAATGTAAGAGAACTTTGTTTACGCACTTCAGAGGAAAGGCACTACACTTGCTCTCTGATCTTATCAAAAAGAAAAGGGAAGCCGAAAAGAAGACCCACATATTTCAAAAAATTTTTCTAAACATTAAGAGTGACTTCTTTATTGTGTGGGCTCTTAGTCACTTAGATGACATTGCTGATAAATTGGGCATTTGTTTTTGTCACTGGCAAGAATCCGTCCTGAAACACTACTTGATCTACAGGCATTGTACAGTGTCTTTTTTTTTTTTTTTTAATCCAAGGCAGTTCACTGTTGACAGTTCTTTTCACTCTTTTCTGAATATTGGAACATATGATTGCATCAAGCTGGCTGCAGGCTGCAATGCTGACATTTTCTAGCACAAAGAATGCCCACATCACTCGAACATTTGAAAAGTGTTAATGAGCAGATCAAAAGGACTGTTGCCTGAAGCAGCTAACTTTTTTTTTTTTTTTAAGAAATCGGCTCTCCTCCAAACTGAAATCTTCATTCTAGCAGCTAAGTAGATGAGATGTAATCCTCCCTGATGATGATAATAACAAATGAAAAAAAAATTGGAGGAGAATCAAACTCTACATATGGTTCATAAAGTGGTGAAAGTGTTTTCCAGAATCTTCAATACAGAACTAAAGGATGCTAAGTGGAAAAAATCCTGGCAACTAGGCAATATTATGCCTTTTAAAATCTGCAAATTCTCATAAAATATGGTGCATATGAATACATCCTTTTCTGAAATGGATGTGTTCTTGCACTATTTAGTACAAGAATGGGATTCTCATGACTGTTATTTTTAAAGTATTTACACTGACAGTAAGGTTTCCTTTTTTTCCTGCACTGGTTTTGCTGAAATGCAGGAATATCAGTTGGACACAGATTTTTTCCATTTTGACTTTTGAGCCAAATGGATTCAGATTATTTTCATCCTTTTTTGTTACTTATGAGGCCCGCAGTAGAGTGGAGAGAGGAACATTTTGTTTTTTTTTTTTTTTTTTTTTTTTTTTTTTTTTTTTTTAATTTTTATTTATTTATGATAGTCACAGAGAGAGAGAGAGAGGCAGAGACGTAGGCAGAGGGAGAAGCAGGCTCCATGCACCAGGAGCCTGATGTGGGATTCGATCCTGGGTCTCCAGGATCGCGCCCTGGGCCAAAGGCAGGCGCCAAACCGCTGCGCCACCCAGGGATCCCGAGAGGAACATTTTGAAACATCACATAAAAATCATTTTATTTCCTGTTCCAACATTTCTAGGTCAGTGATGTTGGGCATATTAATTAACAAGTTATGTCTCTATAAAGTGGGAATGATAATCTCCATCTTTCATAGTATAAGCTTTAAATCAAACTCTATCTATATCTATATCTATTTGTCTATCTACCTACCTACCTACCTATTTCTACCTACCTACTTATTCATCCATCCACCCATTCATCCATCTATCCATCCATTCATGCATTCTAGCAATTATTATTATTTTTTTCATCCTAGCAATGATTAACTACTCAATACATCTTTGGCCTTTTCTTTTATATCCTTTCCCTTTGCAGTTCAAACCTTATTTTAAAAGGATGTCATTTGGGCAGCCCAGGTGGCTCGGTGGTTTAGCGCCGCCTTTGGCCCAGGGTGTGATCCCGGAGACCTGGAATCGAGTCCCGCATCAGGCTCCCTGCATGGAGCCTGCTTCTCCCTCTGCCTGTGTCTCTGCCTCTCTTTCTTTCCCTGTGTCTCTCATGAATAAATAAATAAAATCTTAAAAAAAAAAAAAAAAAAGACGGATGTCATTTAGCAGAAGAAGGTAAACTCAGAGTTTGGAGATAGATGGACCTGGGTCCTGGATTTGAGTCCTAATTCTGTTTTCTCTTTGTATATCCTTGGGCAAGTTATTGAAATTAGAGTCTCCCTCCTCTTAATATTTAAAATGGGGGTAAGTATAGTAACTTCACAGGGCTATTAGGAGAATAAGAGAAATGTTTGTGACATAGAGCAGCAACAATAAATGATGATTACTGTTAATAGTAATAAATTACAGCACAGAGATGACCCTTGGTTCTGGTTCAGTTTCTGAAGGTTTAGCCTTAGCTGTTTGTTGTGATGGTGGCTGTGTCCTTTGATTTACTTGATCAAAATTTGATTTAGATGTGGTTTTAAGGGCTGTGTTTCCATTGTTAACAATGTAGAAAATATACTTGCTAGAATTCAAAGTCAATTTAAACTCATAATAAGTCATTCATTTAGTCATACATAATATTAATTAGATATTATTGGAAAAAATGACCCTAATATTCTTTTCTGGAATAAGGTGAATACAAATGTATATTGATACATGGCCTGTGTAATTATGAGAAGGCATAGAATCAAAAGACCTGGTGGAAAAATTGTGATATGTATTTTTTTAATGTTCTATCCGAATTTTTATGTTAGAAATGACCTACAATTAATCAAATTTATTTCCTAGATGAAGAAACTTAAGATGGTCTATGACTTCCCATCTGCCATTGAGTTGATTAATTCTCTGATTTTATTGGTTGAAAGAGAAATTTGATGCTTCATTTTCTTTGAAACTAACAATATTTTAGTTTCATGGGAACCTATATCTATCTGTTTATCATTTATATATTTTTTCTCAGTATTTTTCTTTAAATTTAGAGGCTGGCTATGAGTCTTTGTGAACATTCTCAGCTAGTTCCTTCAAGTCATTGTCAATCATATTTTTTAGTATCTGCTATTTTCAGAGCACTTTATTAGGCACTGCTGATACTTATAAAGAAGGAAAAATGATTATTGCCCTTAAGAAATCTACATTCTTAAGGGATAATTGAAATTCCCAAATAAACATCTAAGTCCAAGTTAATGAAGCATGAATGATTCAACAGTGCAGCAACATTTATATTTTAGAAGTTTTTGAGCTTCTAGATAAAGCAGTAGGAGGTTGGGGGAACAGTTCTCTGAAGGTTGGATGGGACTTAACATGGAAATGGTCATTTTATTTGGGGCAAGCAAAAGGATCTTTACTTTTTCTAGAGTAGAGATACTTATAAAGGGATGTTTCTAGATAGGGTATGATGGCAAAACTACATCATACTGAGACATTTGAACAATGAGTATAGAAGAACTGGTCATATAAATGTGCTGTAAAAGAGCTTTGGTTTTCCAGGTTGTGGCTTATGTTACCAGATAAAGAGTCTCTAGTAAAGGGAATAAATGCAAAGGTGTCTTTTATTATCCTGTTGTGAGTTTGTCAATAGTGGTCATATGAGGACTTAGGTTATTTTATTTTTTTATTTTTAAGTGGGCTCCAACGCAGGGCTTGAACTCACAACCCTGAGATCAAGACCTGGGCTGAAATCAAGAGTCAGATGCTTAACCAACTACACCACCCAGGCACCCCATATTATATGAGGATTTTAAATTGAAATTCATTTGCCTATATCAATGCTAATTCTAGATGCTATGCAGGATAATGAGTATGACAAGTATGACATAAAGGATGAGTCATGGAGGAAGATGTTCAGTAATTTTCAGGAGGATATAATATAGAACCAGATTGGGGATATACTGTTTATGTTCTCAGAAATACATACTAATACATACTTGTACAAACTGGTACAAAATGTACAGGTAATAAGCAGAGTAAATTTGAAATCCTTACAAGAAAATGAAAATGAGTCCAGATACATTGTGCTCAGATTTAGTGAAATGAAGGATGTACCTTGTTCTTTTTCAAGTGAAAGAACTCCAGAGAGCACTTAAGGTAATCTGCAAAATTAAGAGTAGAAACATGATTTGTAAGGAGCTTATAATAAAAATCAGTAATTCATTGATTTCAATTGTGGTCATTGGACCCATTGACCCATTTTGAGAAGAAAACAATTAGGCTTCTGTTAGGAAAATATACCTGATTATACAGGTTAGAATGAGGGATGGGTTCGATATAGAAAAATAAGATAAATGTCTAGTTTAAGTAAGTAGAGTGTGTGGATTTTGGTGCCAAAAAAGCTTTGATAATTATCGACTATCAATCAATGTTATCAGTGTGTTATTACTTAAAATGTGTAGAATAGAAGTAAAGACTAATGGAGGTGCATCTGTTTGGTCTGAGTACCATACATTTACTTATAATGGCATGGCTACACATAAAATGTTATTATCACTTCCTTAAACCCCTGTAGAGATATTGACCAAATGAATGTGTACTAAAGAAATGGACTAAGATGACCAAATAACTTAGGACCATTGCATGAGAAATAGTAGTGATGTTTAGTTTCCAGATGAGTAGGGCTCAGTAGTTACACAGTTATTATCCTAGTATTCAAAAATAGAGACTGCTCTCTTCTGGAAGAAAGATTAGTTTGTGTGTGTGTGTGTGTGTGTGTGTGCGTGTGTGTGTGTGTTCACATCCTAGGATCAGGACTAAAGAGTGGAAACTACAGAAACTTTGGCTTCTTTTGGGGGAAAATCTTTCCAATGATGTGAATTCCTTGCCAATGGAATGAATTGCTTTGTGAGGTAGTGAATTTCTCTTTATTACAGGAATTAAAACATAGTTGGACTACAACTTGGTGGAACGTTTTCAGAATATTGAAGTTTTGATTGAATATGAATTGGAGAAGTTGAAAAATGTACTAGATATTTTTAAGGTCCAAAGAATTATGAGTTTATGCTTTTAGGTGGTAATAGTGGGAATAGAATGCAAAGAAGTCTTCCTTCTTCCCTTGTTCTTCCTCTCCTTCCTTCCTTCTTCCCTCTCTCTCTTTGTCCCTTCCTCCCTCTTTTTTCTCCCTTTTTCACCTCCATCCTTTTTCTCTCCTCTCTACCCCTTCCTTCCTTCCTTCCTTCCTTCCTTCCTTCCTTCCTTCCAAAATAGATAATCCACTTTGTGCCAGACACTTAACTAAGTCCTGGGAGTACAGTGAGCAACAAAGCAGATGTAAATTTCCTACTCATGGAAATTACACTTTTGTGGAGCTAGTTAAAAATGATCAACTCTGATAGATGCTAGGGAACAAATGGGGCATTTATGCATATGAAAGGAATCTTATGTGCATTGGGAAGATTGAGGGGAGTTCTGGGGTAGGAAGGTGAGGGAGAAAGAGAGAGAGAGAGAAAGAGAGAAATATTTCAAAGAATCTATTGGATATGGTAAATAATTTGGTAAAGTCATTTAGATAAGAAGAAGAAATTATAGATGTGAACATTCTGAGACTGCAACTAGAAGGAATAATTTCCTTCAAAGAAACAGGAAAGAAGAGTTGGCCTTTATGATCCCTTTGAGTATGAAATATTGATAGATCTGGTTTTCACTGACTGAGTTTGGACGTGCAGTTTGATAATGATATGAGAGGTACTTCCTTTCTATAAAGGAAATACACCTGTAGCTTAATAATCTTTATTTTATTTTACTACAGCATTATTTTAAATCTTAATCCCCCACTGGCATTTATTTCTGGGCTAATTATAAAAGTTCAGTTTTTTTTTTTAATCTTTCAAAATGGCTATAAAGAATGGAAATTTTATGTTTATTGATAAAGTTGAATTAAATAAAAGGGCTGAATAGAAATAGTGGCATTATTAGTAGCACTGAAACTTTTGAATGAGTTAGAAATTTAGTCTAACTAAATGTCTTGATGTGTAGTCTAACTAAATGACTAGATGTCTAGTCACATCTTTGTGGAGATTGGATCTGTCAGAGATTTAGATCCAAAGTATAATTTGAACAATGAAATATTATACATAAAATTAAGAGTTCTCTAAACACTATCAATAGCATTACATTTTTAAAACATTTCAGTATGGAAAATTTCAAACATGTACAAAGAGACAGTCTAAAATAGTGAATTCCCTCCTGTCTCTTTCAACTTCAATGATTCTCAGTTTATGGCTAATTTTATTTCATCTATAATCCGATCCGCCTACCCACCCCAAATTATTTTGGTGAAATATCAGAATCATATCATTTCATATGAAAGATTTTCAGCATATATCTTTATTTATTTTTTTTAAAAGATTTTATTTATTTATTCATGAGAGACAGAGAGAGAGAGAGAGAGGCAGAGACACAGGCAGAGGGAGAAGCGGGCTCCATGCAGGGAGCCCGACGTGGGACTCGATCCCGGGCCTCCAGGATCACATCCCGGGCTGCAGGCGGCGCTAAACCGCTGCGCCACCAGGGCTGCCCAGCATATATCTTTAAAAGAAGGGCAGTCTTTTAAAAACATATCCAATGCAAGAAATACTAAGAGGGACCCTTTCAGCAGGAAAGAGACACCAAAAGCAACAAAAACTAGAAAGGAACAGAGATAATCTACAGAACAGTGACTTTATAGGTAATACAATGGCACTAAGTTCATACCTATCAATAATTACTCTGAATGTAAGTGGCCTGAATCCTCCAATCAAAAGAGATAGAGTATTGGAATGGATAAAAAAACAAGACCCATCAATTAGCTGCTTACAAGAGACTCATTTTAGACCCAAAGACACCTCCAGATTGAACGTGATAGGGTGGAGAATCTTTCTGTCATGCTAATGGGCATCAGAAGAAAGCTGGAGTAGCCATACTTATATCAGACAAACTAGATTTTAAACCAAAGACTGTAATAAGAGCTGAAGAAGGGCACTATATCATAATAAAGGTGTCTATCCAATAAGATCTAACAATTGTATATATCTGGCTGCTCCAACTTGGGAGCAGCCAGATATATAAATAAATTAATAACAAACTCGAAGAAACTCCTTGATAATAATCCAATAATAGTAGGGAACTTTAACATCTCACTCACAGCAATGGACAGATTATCTAAGCAGAAGGATCAGCAAGGAAACATTGACTTTGAATGACACACTGCACCAGATAGACTTAACAGATATTTTCAGAGCATTTCATCCTAAAGCAGCAGAGTACACATTCTTTTTGAGTGCACATGGAATATTCTCCAGACAGATCATATATACTGGGTCACAAATCAGGTCTTGACCAGTACAAAATGATGGAGATCATACCATGCATATTTTCAGACCACAATGCTATAAAACTTGAAGTCAACCACAAGAAAAAAAAATTGGAAAGACCACAAATCCATGGAGGTTAAAGAACATCCTACCAAAGAATGAATGGATCAACCAGGAAATTAAAGAAAAAACAATACATGAAAGCAAATGAAAATGAAAACACAACAGTCCAAAACCTTTGGGATGCAGCAAAGGTCATCCTAAGAGGGAAGTATATAGCAATACAGGCCTTATTCAAGAAACAAGAAAAGTCTAAAATATACAACCTTACCTTACACCTAAAGGAGCTGGAAAAAGAACAGCAAATAAAGCATAAAACCAGCAGAAGAAGGGAAAGAATTAAGATTAGAGCAGAAATAAATGATG
Organism: Canis lupus baileyi; assembly: GCF_048164855.1. Lineage (NCBI taxonomy): Eukaryota > Metazoa > Chordata > Mammalia > Carnivora > Canidae > Canis > Canis lupus. Next base: position 4,265,790 of record NC_132870.1, on the reverse strand, counting down.
TAGAAATCAAATAGAACAGATCAATGAAACTAGGAGCTAATTCTTTGAAAGAATTAAGAAAATTGATAAACTCCTATCCAGACTTATCAAAAAGAAAAGAGAAAGGACCCAAATAAATAAAAGCACAAATGAAAGAGCAGAGATCAAAGCCAACACCTTAGAAATACAAACAATTATAAGATAATATTATGAGCAATTATATGCCAACAAATCGGGCAATCTGGAAGAAATGGATGAATTCCTAGGAACATTTAAACTACCACAACTGAAAGAGAAAGAAATAGAAAATTTGAACAGACACATAACCAGCAAAGAAATTGAAGCAGTAATCAAAAATCTCCTAACAAACAAGGATCTAGGGCCTGATGACTTCCCAGAAGAACTCTACCAAACACTTAAAGAAGAATTAATACTTATTCTTCTGAAGCTGTTCCAAAAAAATAGAAATGGAGGGAAAACTTCCAGACTCATTCTATAAGGCCAGCAGTACCTTAATTCCAAAACTAGACAAAGACCTGACTAAAAAGAATTATAGACCAATATCCCTGATGTACATGGATGCAAAAGTTCTCAAGATATTAGCTAATCGAATCCAACAGTATAAAGGATTATTCACCATGATCAAGTGGGATTTATTCCTGGGCTACAGGGGTGGTTCAACATCCACAAATCAACAATGTGATACACTACGTTAATAAAAGAAAGGGAAAAAAACCGTTTGATCTTCTCAATAGATGTAGAAAAAGCATTTGACAAAAATACAGCATTCTTTCTTGATAAAAACCCTCTGGAAAGTAGAGATAGAAGGAAAATATCTCAACATCATACAGGCCATATACAAAAGACCCACAGCTAATATCATCCTCAATGAGGAAAAACTGAGAGCTTTTCCATTAAGGTCAGGGACATCCATTATCACCACTGTTGTTCAACATAATACTGGAAGTTCTAGCCTCAGCAATCAGACAATAAAAATTAAAAAAAACAAAAGGCACCCAAATTGGCAAGGAAGAAGTCAAACTTTCACTATTTGCAGATGACATGATACTCATGTAGAAAACCTGAAAGAGTATCAAAAAATTACTAGAACTGATACACGAATTCAGCAAAGTTACAGGACATAAAATCAATGTACAGAAATCTGTTGTATTTCTATATGTCAATAATGAAGCAGCAGAAAGAGAAATCAAGGAATTATCCCATTTGCAGTTGCACCAAAAATCATAAGATACCTAGGAATAAACCTAGTCAAAGAGGTAAAAGATCTGTGTTGGAAACTATAGAACACTTATGAAAGAAATTGAAGATGACACAAAGAACTGGAAAAACATTCCATACTCTGGGATTGGAAGTATAAATATTGTTAAAATGTCTATAGTACCCAAAGCAATCTACACATTCTCTGCAATCCCTATAAAAATAACACCAGCTCATTTCACAAAGCTAGAACAAATAATTCTAAAATTTGTATGGAACCAGAAAGATCCTGAATAGCCAAAGCCATATTGAAAAAAGCAAAGCAAAGCAGGAGGTATTATAATTCTTCACTTTAAGATAGTATGGTACTGGCAAAAAACAGACACATAGATCAGTAGAACAGAACAAAGAACCCAGAGGTGGACCTACAGAAACATGGCTAACTAATCTTCAACAAAGCAGGAAAGAATATCAAATGGAAAAAAAAAAAAAAAAAGACAACAATCTCCTCAACAACTGGTGTTGGGAAAACTTACATCACACACAAAAATAAATTCAAAATGGATGAAAGACCCTAAATGTAAGATAGGTAACCATCAAAATCCCAGAGGAGAAAACAGGCAGCAACCTCTTTGACCTGTGCTGGAGGCACTTCTTAATAGATACATCTCCAGAGGGAAGAGAAACAAAAGCAAAAATGAACTATTGGGACTTCATCAAAATAAAAAGCTTCTGCACAGCAAAGGAAACAATCAACAAAACAAAAAGGCAACCTTCAGAATGGGAGAAGTTATTTGCAAATGACATATCTAATGTCCAAAATCTATATAGAACTTATCAAACTCAATACCCCAAATAATCTGGTTAAGAAATGGGCAGAAGACATGAATAGACACTTTTCCAAAGAAGACATCCAAATGGCTAATAGACACATGAAAAGATTTTCAACATCACTCATCATTAGGGAAATACAAATGAAAGCCACAATGAGATACCAACTTATACCAGTCAGAATGGCTAAAATTAACAACATAGGAAACAATAGATGTTGGTGAAGATGTGGAGAAAGGGGAACCCTTTTGCACTGTTGGTGGGAATGCAAACTGGTGCAGCCACTCTGGAAAACAGTATGGAGGTTTCTCAAAAAGTTAAAAATAGAACTATGCTCTGAACCAGCAATTGCACTATTGGATATTTATCCAAGGGATACAAAAATGCTGACTCAAATATGCACATGATCCCCAATGTTTATGCAGCACTATCAACAAGAGCTAAATTACAGAAAGATCCCAGATGTCCATCAGCTGAAGAATGGATATACACACACACACACACTGCAATCAAAAAGAATTAAATCTTACCATTTTTAAGTATGGATGGAACTGGAGTGTATTATGCTAAGCAAAATAAATCAGTCCATGAAAAACAAGTATCATATGATTTCATTCATATATGGAATTTAAGAAACAAAATGGATGAACACAGAGGAAGGGAAAGAAAGATAAAAACATCTGATAGGGAGGAAAGCCATAAGAGATTTTTAAAAATAAGGAACAAACAGACTTGCTGGACGGGAGGGTGGTAGGGGGGCAGGCTAAATAGGTGATGGGCATTAAGGAGGACACTTATTGGGATGAGCACTGGGTGTTATATGTAAGTGATGAATCACTAAAGTCTACCCCTGAAACCGATATTACGCTATATGTTAACTAACTTGAACTTAAATTTAATAATATAAATTTTAAAAATTAAAAAAGTACTATTAAAAAATAAATAAAAAATAAAAACACATCCATGATTATAGTAGCATACCTAAATAGTAATAACAATTATTTGATAATATTCATTTTCAAAATTATTGTTTTATTAAACTTTTGAAAATTTTAAAACATAATTGAATCATTTGACATTAAAGTGAAGCAGTTAAATTTTTTAAAAAATTTTCTTTAAACTAGAGACTTGGATGTATACTTGAATTATTAGAAGCCATTGGCACTTGATCAATAGTTTTCTTTTACTTTTTTTTAATTTGGGGGAGGGCAGAAGGAAAAGAGGTTTTTGTTTTTGTTTTGTTTTGTTTTTTAGATTTTATTTATTTATTCATGAGAGACACAGAAAGAGGCAGAGATACAGGCAGAGGGAGGAGAGTAGGCTCCATGCAAGGAGCCCAATGCGGGACTCCTGGATCACGCCCTGAGTCAAAGGCAGATGCTCAACCACTGAGCCACCCAGGCGCCCCAGGGAGAGAGAATCTTAAGCAGGCTCCACACCTAACACAGAGCCTCACACAGGGCTTGATTTTATAACCCTAAGATCATGACCTGAACAAAAATCAAGTTGGATGTTTAAGCCATGCAGGTACTCCTGGTCAATAATTTTAATTATGATGATGTGAAGGGTTAGCTACACAGTGCTGATAGAGGTCTTTAAGATTAGATCACAGGCTTCATTCTTCTCACATAAAGAATCAGCCACATCTACAATTTCATGAAAGAATATATTGAGTAATGATTCATAGAAAAGGATCTTGGTTAAAAAGTTGTTTTACTTCTAGATGAAGGGGTGAGGAAAGAAAATAAGTTAGTTTCTCTATCATCTCTTGAAAAGCAAGTTAACTTGTACCTTGTAAATTTATGAAAAAGATGGGACGCCTGGGTGGCTCAGCGGTTTAGCGCCTGCCTGCCTTTGGCCCGGGGCGTGATCCTGGAGTCTCGGGATCAAGTCCCGCATCGGGCTCCCGGCATGGAGCCTGCTTCTCCCTCTGCCTGTATCTCTGCCTCTCTCTCTCCCTCTATGTCTATCATGTATAAATAAAATCTTTAAAAAAACTTATGAAAAAGTCAATGAGTCTTAGAAGGCAGATTTCAGTAGTAAATTCCTGCTCCGTTTGAAGGGACGTGGTAATCTAGTGGAAAATGTTTGCATTTGGACGTTAGAAGAACAATTTAGTGAAACTTTGTGCAAGGTATTTGACAATTTTGGTCTTGTTATTCACCTGAAAAATAAAGGTAGTAATATGTCTATGGCATAAAGATAAAATGAATGAAGGAGTTTTGTGAATTGTTATCTAGCAGTGCCTACCAAACCACCCTGCAACCTAGTGTCTTCAAACAATTTAGTGTCTTCACGGTTCTGTGGAGACTGGCTCAGCTAGGAGATTCTCTGGGGGTTCTCTCACATGTGTGCAGTCAGGGGGCAGCTGTAGTGGAATCATTTGAAAGTTCGACAAGCCTCCTGGGCCAAGAAAGCTATGTTTGTCACGTCAGCTGGGATGACTGACATAGCTGGGGGCTGACCAGGCACCTCTCCTATCACCCAGCCTTTCCATAATGTTATCCCGGGTTTCTTCCTCCTTCTGGCCTGGTGGTCTCATGTCATGTCCTGACATGACAGCAGGCTTCCTCCAGAGTGAGTATCCCAAGGATATTAGGAGAATGGAAAAGCTTTTTCTGACTTAGCTGAAGAAGTCACCAGGTGCTACTTCTATCTCAATACTAGTTAGTCAAAATACAAGCAAGCCTGCATTTAAAGGGAGAGGCATGCCCATTGAGAGACAAAGTTCACTGGAGACGTCTTTGGCACTACCACAGTATGCTACTAATCTGGTTGTTTTTATGCATCTTTGCTGTCACCTTCCTATGCCACCAAAATTTTTACATTTGATTTTTTTGTTGTTGTTGTTGGACAGGTTATCAAGGATCCTCCTCCACCACCACCTCCTGCACCAAAACAGGTAAATAGTGCCTAAGAAGTGATGTGGATATTTTTTCCTGTATTTACATACTATCCCCAAATTTGATCAATTACCTTGTTGTTAGATAACTCTGATACCTATGCATTAGACTTTTGAATTTATGAAAATTAATTGTTATTTTTAATCTTATGATTTCTTTCATGTGCTGGAGGAATGAATAGGACCTTCAAAAACTGATAAATATACACTGGCCATGAGGCTCAATACTGCATAGAGATTTACTTAACTTTTGCTATCCAGATACTAATAGTCCTGATGTTACTTATTTTATTTTTAAAAAGTTAGAGGATCCAAGCTGGAAGTGTAATGATATTAATACTCTCTTCAAAATGATTATTACTCTTGTATTACTCTATATGTTAACCAGAATTGTGTTAGCAACATGAACTATAGAAGTAGTGCATTCTCTAAACCTCTTAACTGCCAATCTGTTTTAGTACCACTTTTGCAGTTTAACTTAACATGTATGTTGATACTTGAAATGATTTTTGAAATGCTGTCCTAAATTTAATGTCTTATCTTTTTAAATATGAAATAATGAATAGAATTGGAAAAAAACCAAATGATGCTGCTCATAGTTGAGGAGCAATTTCTGGTAACCTGGTGAAACGAGAGAGATTCTTAAATTGGAAAGGCAGGAGTCCTTATATTCTGTAGAATTCCACTTGAAATTTATGCACATAAGCATAAGTACATCCAAACGCCCAGTATATAGTTGTTACTACATTTCTTCCATATCAATAGCATTATTCAGAAAAAAATGTTTAAATGTGTGTTAGTTCTTTTTTAAAAATATTTTATTTATTTATTTGAGAGAGAGAGTGCACAGAGGGAGAGGGAGAGGGAGAAGCAGACTCCCTGCTGAGCTGGAGGCTGAAGTCAACTCCCAGGACCCTGGGATCACTACCTAAACCCAAGGCAGATGCTTAACTGACTGAGCCACCTGGACACCCCTAAATGTGAGCTAATTCTGACTAAACAGTATTTTAAGAAATTAATTAAACCCATTTTTAAAAACTTGTGTCTACATAGGAGGAAGAAGAACCTCTGCCTACCAAGAAATGGCCAACTGTGGATGCTTCCTATTATGGTGGTCGAGGGGTTGGAGGAATTAAAAGAATGGAGGTTGGTATCTTTTAAAAAAACAGAAATTGCTAATCTGGAATGTGTAATTCTAGAACTGTTAAGCCATGGAGATTGTGCTTTTCAGCACGATCTTTTCAGAATGTAATAATACCATCCAATTTTATTTAGCACTGGGTCTTTCTTTGGATAATTTTTTGTCCTGTGGAATCATCCTGGCCATTTCAAAACTGTCCAAGAAGAACTGACTTCATTAGTCAAAGAACTGCATTGATAAGACATTTGAACTCTAAAGGGCAAAACAAAGTTAGGGTTTTTCTCACTATTTTGGAAAAAACTACTGCAGACAGCATCAACTTTGTAGAAGCCAGTCACTTAAAGTACCAACAATGCTTGTCTTTGAAAAGATCCAATAGTTATGTACTATTTAGGGATAAAAAATGTTAAAATATTCAGTAGTATGGGTATGATCTTAGCACAAATGTAGAAGAAGCGCATTTAAAAAAATTTTTTTACAGCTTTTAGTTACCACTTATGAACAATCATAATTAATTTTAAATATCATTTATAGAATATATTGAACTTTGAGACTGGCTCAAAGTGTGGATTAAAATTGAACTTTAATATTATATCTGACGTGGGACTCGATCCTGGGTCCCCAGGATCAGGCCCTGGACCAAAGGTGGTGCTAAACCGCTGAGCCACCCAGGCTGCCCCACTTCTTTTTTTTTTTTTTTTTTTTTTTTTAAGATTTTATTTATTTATTCATGAGACACACAGAGAGAGGTAGAGACACAGGCAGAGGGAGAAGCAGGCTCCATGCAGGGAACCCAACATGGGACTCCATCCCGAATCTCCAGGATCACGCCCTGGGCTGAAGGCGGCGCTAAACCCCTGAGCCACCTGGGCTGCCCAAACTTTACTTCTTGATAAGAAGGACTTTTTTATGTGTTCTGCAATCGTCGCACATGTCTCCTACTATCATATGGGCTTTGCCCTATTACTGCCAGCAAAAATCAGTAAGCTAATTAACCACCTCACAACTGTTAAAATTTTCTCTTTTTTCTACATTTCAATAAAATTCAGATTCCCATGGAGAGTTTCCCCTTTTCAGAATGAATTTCAGTATTCTTCTGAAGAAGCTCAGACCTACTTAACATGGTTGTCATTGCCAAAGTGGTTATTCAAGTCATCTGATAGTGATTCTCACTTTCTTGACCACATTAGATCTTAAAATAATGCATGCTTTCCTTAAAAGCATGCCACTTTATTGCTGAAATAACCCCTGAGACACCTCACTGCTAGTAAGCCACGGAAAAGGCAGGTGCTAGGAACTATTGCACTTGTCTTTTGGAGAAGATAGTGCATATGTGTTCACATGTGGATGATTGAGAATATTAAATAGTCCAAGAGAACATAGCTAGTCTGGCTTTAGTTGCTTGAGACAACTTCGTTCTGAAGGCCATTTTCCTTCTGTTTCCCTTGGAGGGGTGAGGAAAGAGCAGATGGATAATCTTACATATATGAAAAATAAACTTGTAAATAAAATAGTTACATATGAATATGTAAACATAGTCTATCCCAACTTATTTTTTAATTTATTTCACCTCATTCCAAAATATATGTGTAAAAACTGTATGCAAGGGGAAAAAGGCTTGACGAGATATACTACAAAATGTTAGTAGCTTTCTCTGGGTGGAGTGATTTTCAATCTGTGCTATGTATTTCCCTACTTTTTCCTAACTCATTTGACAATGAGCATGCGCTACTTTGATTTCAAAATAATAAATTTAATTCCATTTTGAAATCTTCACATGTAAAATACCACATGACAATGAGATAATGATATGCTAGTAAGTGAGCTTTAAAGAATAATATTTCTGCTGAAAGCACTAGGAGTTATGCCAGATTTTTGTTAGTCCAATATTCCAGTGTATTGAAGATTGAGATCTCTTTCCAAAGAAAAAAAAAAGCATACCCATGAGTTTCTAGAGGAATAACATTGGTTTATGGTCAAGAAAGCCAAAGGGCTTGTGCACCTTCTTGAATAACTCACATTTCAAGTTTCAAGACTAATTCTTAATATGTGAAATACATTGCCTGTCCTTTTCAGTTTAAGAAAATCTGTGAAAAGGACTCACCCACTTTTAATAAACTAGGGTACATTTTATCTTTGGACCATTTTAGCTACATTGCATATGGTATTGGGTCAACATGGTGGAATGGGAATGAGAAAAAAATGAGAAAGTAAATGTGAACATTACGAAGGGGAAACAATACATAAAAAGACAATCGAGATCATAAAATTGAATTGAGAATTAAGCATCATTAAGTTCTCTCAAGTCTGATCTTATTTAAACTTAGGGAAAATAGAAAACATCATCTGTTTTAAAAACATACTTATTTAAACCTAGAAAGTATTTCCCTTAAAAAAGTGCCTTTAACTGGGAAAAATAAATGGAATCATAGAAATTATGTGCACATCTGAATTACAGAATAAATCTTCGTAACTGATGTTATTTTAAGCGAGGATAGGGATTTTACGTAGATTTTTTTTTCTTACTCCTCCTTTAAATTAAATATTTAAATGCTACGGTAATGGCAATTTGGAGAAAGCTGGAACGGAGCTGATGTTAATAACAGCTGTTAGCACAACTGATCCGCAATACCTAATGACTTCAAATGTGTGTTTCTGCCAATTCAGTGTGAAACTGTTTTTGTTTCTTTTCTCAATTCTGAAATTGCTCCTTTATGATACAACCTCCGAGTCATCTAAATATACTCTGGAAATTATGGAATTTTATTGTTTATTATGGAAGCCAAGTAGACTTGGAAGAGTTTAGCTATCAAGTTTGCACTTATTTTTTTTTTCCATTGTAAAAAAGACAGGTATATTAATTCTGCTAAAGCTCTCTTTAGCAGTTTATTCTTGGTTTTTTTTTCTTAAAATATTTTATTTATTTATTCCTGAGAGACACAGAGAGGCAGAGACAAAGGCAGAGGGGGAAATGTGGGACTTCCCCGGCAGTGAGCCCAATGTGGGACTCGATCCCAGGACCGTAAAATCATGACCTGAGCCACTGAGCCACCCAGGTGCACCTATTCTTGTTTTTTTTCTTTTTTTTTTTTTAATCCTTTTTGACTATTGCAATGTGGTTAAACTAAAATATTAAAACATATGTATACTTGTATGTATATTTATAGACAAACCTTGTTTTATTGCACTCTGCTTTATTGCACTTCACATACTGTGGTTTTTGTTTTTGTTTTGTTTTTGTTTTACAAATTGAAGGTTTCTGGCAACCCTGCACTGAGCAGCAAAGTCTATCAGCATCATTTTTCCAACAGCATTTGCTTACTTCGTGTCTTTGTGTCATGTCTTGGTAATTCTTGTAATATTTCAAACTTACTCATTGTTATTGTATTTGCTATGATGATCTGTGATCAGTGACTACCATTTACTAAAAGCTCAGATGACACTTAGAATTTTTTAGCCATAAAGTGTTTTTTTAAATAAGGTATGTACATTGTCTTTTTTAGACCTGACACTGTTGCACACTTACTAGACTACAGCATACTGCAAACATAACATTTATATGCACTGGGAAACCAAAACATTCATTTGAGTAATTTATTATGCTATTTGCTTTATTGTGGTGGTTTGGAACCAAACTTGCAGTATCTCTGAGGTATGCCTGTAATTGCTTCTGAGAGTTTTAGGAAAAATCTATAAATCATTTCGTAATTTATACTTTGGGATTGAGTGAGAATTCTTTGTTGTGTTGTTTGTGATGATGGTGATAATGATGATGGAACAGCTACTTCATGAATCTAACTCTGAGGAATTAATTAATGAATTTCCTTTAGACCTTAGCAACTCTATTTCAGAGTACAGTTCTTTAAGGGGTGAGTCTCTAGAAATACACTGAGTCAAAACTCCAGTTTGGTTACTTTGTGTTCTTTATCTGAGAATGGTGCCAGTGATTCTTGGAGGATGAATACGATTACCATTATCTCTATGATATCAACTATGAAGGGTAGGCTGGGGAGGTGTGTATATTAAATCCACCATTTCTGAACACTTATCTACTTATATTTTTATTCTGAATTATTTTTCTGAGTTACGACATTTGCTTGTTTACTGAACTTTTTGTTGTTATTGTTGTTGTTTTCCCTCAAAATCGAGACTTCACAACTGCCAGGATATATATCCTGGTTTTAGAGTTTTTGAGCTCAGTTTAGCTATATCTAAAGATTTCAGAAGTTTTCATTTATCTAGATGAAGACACTGTGATTGGAACAAGAAGGTCATTTCTCTGGAAAGAAAGCCAACTACTAGCTCTAAAGGTTTAATGGTGTTTAAAACAATTTTAACAACCTTATAAAGAACATTCTAGTACCGCTGATCACACTGAAGGATACAGATACATTTTAATGACTCAACAGGGTCCACTTGAAGTGGAAAGCCTATTCTAAAATTGTAGTAAAAAAGGTAAAAACATCTAAGGAAGCCTTATCAAAAAGCCATGAATAGTTCTTTCCATGAAAAGTAATCATACACCTACTCACTAACTCAGGTCATTAAAATGCTTTACAGAGTATTTAATTTTTTTTTCCTTTGTGGAAATCACTTAATTCTGGTGAGTCAGTGTGTCCTGCACAGGCCTTCGTATTTCTTTGCAGAGCTTCACTTGCCTTATCTTTGTCATCTTTGTTCATGTCGTCTGTGGTTTTTGTAGGACTTCTCCACATTCCTGGCTGGACAAAGTCTTTCTCCAGTGGTCACATCCTATCCCCATGCCCATAAAGAGATCACATTTAGCTCTTAACTCCTGTTCATTGAAGAATAAAGAAAACAGTAATTTGACCCTATGATTTTTCAGTGTCTAGAGTTTTCAGAGAAGGATATACCCTAAAATTTGTGGGATTCTCTGGTGTCCCTGAAGTTTTCTTTTCAAAGTGGAGCCTTTTCAGATTTGCCTTCCTCAATGGAAAATTGATAATCGAATAACCATTCTCCGATATACATCAGAACTAAAGACTGAAAGCTACTTTACAAAGTCGAGTTTTACAAAAGTAAGGAAGAATCATATATAACTCTTTTACTTCCAAAGGCTAAATGTTTAAGTCATACTTTTTGACTTAGGCAAACTTAATGAAATAAATTGGGGAGGAACAATTTACTCCTTTGTGTAAAATACATTGGTAAAATACATGTAAAAATACATTTGTAATCCTATTTGAAACTTACTAACTTATTTAAGGTTCAAATCCCTGCCCTGTCACTTGCTAGCTGTGTGGCTTTGGACACATTACTTCATCTTTCCATGCCTTGGTTTCCTCATCTGGAAGGAAAAAAAAACTGGATACCTATATTATCTATCTCATTGCATTTTTTTTTTTTTGTATGGATTAAGTGCAGTTGGCACATAGTAATTGTCACCATCACCATCTATTCCCTCACTGCCATCAGTACGTAGGGGTACATACTTAGCTAGAAGGGGAATGTACCTAACTAAATCTCAGGAAAGGAGGAATTTATAGTTAGTATATGACTCCTCTCTTTACTTCAAGATGGTGAACCAAAGGACCATCTCCTCAATTTGTTCTTCTAGGACCCTGGATGTCGGATACAAGTATTTTCCCTTTGTTTTAAAGGTTCGTTGGGGTGATAAAGGATCTACTGAGGAAGGTGCAAGACTAGAGAAAGCCAAAAATGCTGTGGTAAAGATTCCTGAAGAAGTTGAGGAACCTGTCAGGCCTAGACCACCTCGGCCCAAACCCACATACCAGCCTCCTCAGACAAAGTGGTACACACCAATTAAGGTAATTGTGTAAATTTTGTGTGCTTTATTTATTTATTTTTTATGTATTTATTTTTAAAGATTTTATTTATTTATTTATTTATTTATTTATTTATTTATTCATGAGAGGTATATAGAGAGAGGTAGAGACATAGGCAAAGGGAGAAGCAGGCTTCCTCTTGGGAGCCTGATGCAGGACTTGACCCCAGGACCCCAGTTTCAGGACCTGAGGCAAAGGCAGCCGCTCAACCGCTGAGTCACCCGGGCACCCCAATTTTGTGTGATTTAACTGAGAACCTGTAACAAGAGAAACTCTCACTTCTTTAGCTTACCCCCAGCTCCCAGCTGTGTGCATGAGGACCCAGGTCCATCAAGCAGCAGGCATTCATTATCCATTCTAATGACTATTTCTCAGCAAGAACCTCTGCTTTTGTTATTTATTTATTTGTTTAATTTAGGAAAGAAATGAGATTAGAGAACAAAACTACTGTCTTCATTTTAACTCTTTATTAAATAAGTAGAGGTGGAATCTGTTCCTTAGAGATTTACAAAGCATGTTTCCGTTTAGGGTCGTCTTGATGCACTCTGGGCTCTGTTGCGGCGGCAGTACGACCGTGTTTCCTTGATGCGGCCTCAGGAAGGAGATGAGGTTTGTATGTGGGGATATGTTGGGAAAGAGCAGTGCATGGATCAGTATGTTGAAGGAAGTGAAATAATAATCAAAGAGAATTTAAAGCCCTCATTACACTTGGGGAAGGAATTATTGTCTTGTGCAAGTTCCTATTACATAGGGCACTTAATAAATTATTACCTGTTGTTAGAATACATCTTACAGCTATGGTTTAACACAAGTCCATTCTCAAGTAATATGGAAAAAACATGATCTGTGTACACATACTTTAATATGTACACTCATTACTTCAGCCTTTGACTTGGACAACATTACATTCTGAGGTTTTATCAGGTGGGAAGGACAGACTGAGGATCTGTAGTTGGAGTCTTTCTCTACCATTTACTATCAGCAAGCCCCAGGGAACATGCAGAGCCTCCATTTCTTCAGGTATAAATATATATTTCTATGCCTTCACCAGTTAATGCAAACTAATTTCTTAAATAGATGAAAGTGTCTTTTGGTAGTCCTGCCTTATCCACAGTTTCAGGTATCTGTAGTCAACCATGGCGCAGAAGCAGGTAATATCCTTCCCACATATGGTCAGAAGGTCGGTCGTAGCCTAACACCACATTGCAATGCCTACATTGTTCATCTCACTTTCTCTCATTTCACAGACATTTTATCATCTCATGTCATCACAAGAAGTGTGGGTATAGTATGATAAGTTATTTTGAGAGGAGAACCACATTTACATAATTTTTATTACAGTATATCACTACAATTTTTCTATTTTATTATTAGGCATTTTTGCTAATCTCTCTCACAGCATTTAATTTATAAATTAAACATTATCTTTGGTATGTATGTATAGGGAAAAACACAGGATTTTTATGATTTGGTACTATCTGTGGTTTCACGCAATCTACTGGGGGTCGTGGAACGTATCACCTGTGGATAAGGGACTGTAAAGCAATATAGAAATCTGTGATTTCTAGAACATACTCACATTGTAAAAATACATACATACACACATATATGTGTATACATTTTCCCTACCAAGGAAGCTTATTTGAGTTTTTTTTTTTTGTTTATGGAAATTTGGCTAGAATTACTCTAGCATTATAATTTCTTTAATATATTAGCACTATTTTCTATAATATCAATGTAAAAAAATTGAAAACATTTTCATCACTATAGTTCAGACACATCACTATTAGTAGTAATAATAGAACCGTTTCATTGTGTGTCAACATGATCATGATCGTGATCACCAATTCTGAAGTGAGTGAACTTTATTTACCTCAACCTCAGAGGATTTTCAGTTCATTCAGGTTTGACAGACTATTTTTTTTTAAGTATGAAATGATTGATGAAATTAGTATTTATTCTATAGTGCCAAACTAAGTTATGCTTAGTGTTATATATTTTAGCATGGTGCTTCACATACAAAAACATGTAAATCTTTAAAATTTTACTTCTATGAAATGAAGGTCACTTTGAAAATATCTGAATTCAACCATTTAGGAAATCCAGTTTGAGAATTCTCCACAGACCTTTTAACCTTTGCTTGGACCATAGGCAGAGATAACCAGCCTCTTTCATTACCAGACCACTGTGGTTAATGGAAAGTTCTTAGGTTTATTGGAATTTGTGCCTCTGTTTAAATCACACATAATCTGGAGTTCTGCTTCTGGGACGCCATACAGCAACTCTATTTACTCTTTTTGAGCTAGGCTTTCACTGTTTGTATTTTCAAAGTGTTTTTGTGTATCACCCTAATTTTCTCTCCCCCAGATTAGACATTAGTTCATTTGTTCAATAATTTTCACCTTTAAATGTGTGGAGGATTGTGCTAGCACTAAAGATGTATTAGCTGGCAAAAGCAGATAGCAGTTCTAGCACTCTTGCCCATACTGGATATATTCTTTTAACTAGTGTCTAACATATGCCAAGCACTTTGTTAGATTCTAAACAAAGATTTCCTTTGTTCTGGTAATTTGGACACATTTTTGTATGTTATAGGCCCAAAGGATTTTATTCTAACTCTTAAGTTAGAAAATTCAGAATTTTTCAGATTTTAGGAAACTGATATAGTCCATATATCATATATTTATGTGAAACAGCACCTTGGGTTACATTATTTAGACATTTTTGTGATAAATATTAGTTACTGCAAGTAGACATAGACTATTAATAATCTCAAGTTCAAGTCAGGTTTGGCTTGCAAATGAATTTCGGTGATAAACTCAGCACAAAAGTTAGAGTTTTCAAAGATTTGTATTTCAAAGATGTAGATAAAAGATAGTAGCTCTTTACTGTGTATGACTAAGTCTCCAGTTTCTCTACCGTATACCTATATATGCTCTATCAAATACATATTATGATTGTATGTGTATCTGACACAGTATGATTTAGTCTTTTTCATAATACTTATTCTTGAATATACCTTTATTGCTTCCAACGTTTTGTCACCTGCAAGTTTTTGTTACTTATTTCAAACCCACTGTGAAAGCTTCAGTGTGGCACTCCGTGAAAGCTTTCCCCATAGGCTGACAATCCAGCTAATTGACATTTAGTATGGTAAAGCTAGAAACTCACCCAATGGTACAATCTCAGTTTACCATTTCAAGGGCTCTATTCTTATCCTCATGAGCACAGTAAATATTGTTGACAAAGCCAACCGTGTAACTCTGTGATATTTGTGTCTCGCAAAAATCTGCACCAATCATAAAACACAGAATCTGATCGACTTTAAAAGACTTTACAAGATAAAAGAGATACAAGATACTTTACAATATCTTTCATTTGAGAAAGTGACTTACGTGGTGAGAAAATGAGGACCCAAACGTAGAAAGAGAATCAGGGTATTTTGCACTGTTAACTTTGATGTACATTTGGTGTATGATATTAAAATGGAATGATTTGCTTAGATAATGCTTTATTTATGCATGAGAAGAAGACCATGGTTCCCCATTACCTCCTACTTACTGTGGCTAGTTAAGCCCTCAAAATTCAATGGACTGAACTGTATGCTTTTCACCAATTCAGTGTATGTAGATGTGGTTTGTCTTCTAGGATTACATGGAGTAGACAAAATTTTAAATTTAGGGGATTGAGATATCCAAGTGTGGTGTCTTCCACTTTCCTGGCTATTCTTTGTGTTCAATACTCCAGGTAAGCCAGAGTGGAATCATTGAATGAGAAAACTGGGCTTGGAATTTTTTTGGATAGTTTTAGATACCCATATTCATCTGTGATTGGATACCATAGCACTGGGAAGGGTAAAATCCTGTCTTCAACCTTACTCCCCTGAAAGCAATTAATTAAGCTAAGTTAGACGACTCAGACTACTCGTGAAGGGTTTCATATATGTGTGTGTATAGGTGTATAAGTGTGTATACCTGTAGATAGTATATAGGATAATTGTTGTCCTTCCAAACTATCACTTTTATTTCACAAATCTATTTTTCCATTAAATATTAGGAAATTGGTAAATAGTATTGTATTCGCTTAGATTAGATTCATTGATTACCCCGGAAAACGTTTGTCTTTGCAGATATGCAAAATCAAATAATGCGTTGGGAAAATGTTACTGGCTATTCAAGGACAATCTTTTTAAAAGAAAATTTCTTATCAACGTATAAACTGGTGAAAGGTTTTGCAAATAATTTTATTTTCCTGTGCTCGTAAAACCTTGTGCGTGTTTACTTTGGATTACTTCTTAGAAGTATTTGTGTGATGGCGTGCAAGGCGTGTGTAGTATAAAGCAATCCTACATTGTAGAAATTAAGGAAAGGCTTCTGGAAGAATTTTCTAGTCGTCGGAAATGTTTGATATTTTCAGGAAATAAGCAGCAATGTTTTCTCATTTGTGAATTATAAAGGAGTCACATTCTCTTTCCTAGAAAGAAAGGCAAAACAGTGCGCTCTGGGAGACAATAAAACACTTGTTTTCCGGTTGTGGCTAATGGGTTCCAAGATAACAGAACCAATGCCTAGTCAACGGCACGTTTTCTACCTTGGAAAACGATCTTGTCATTTATTTATGGATTGTTTACTGCAGATTGTGCCTCTTGAGAGTTTAGTTCAATAAACAAATCAGCGTACGTGGAGCTAGACCGGGAGTCTAGCGCGCTTAGTCTGCAAGTCCCGTCACGCCGAATTTCCAGCCAAATGCTCTCCTTTTATGGCTCAGAGGCCGCACCGGGCTCATTGGCAGCAGAATTCACCGCTGAATTGAAGTCCTTGATCCAGTAATTGAAGTTCAGGCATAAAGTATCAAAGCGGCCCGCGGAGGCTCTGGCTCCGTCCCGGGCTCCCGCTCCCCTGGGCTCCCCTGGATGCTCCCGCTCCCCGGGATGCTCCCGCTCCCCGGGATGCTCCCGGTGCCCTGGGCTCCCGCTCCCCTGGGCGCTCCCGCTGCCCTGGATGCTCCCGCTGCCCTGGATGCTCCCGCGGCCCTGGATGCTCCCGCTCCCCTGGGCTTCCGCTCCCCTGGATGCTTCCGCTCCCCTGGATGCTCCCGCTCCCCTGGATGCTCCCGCTCCCCTGGGCTCCCGCTGTCCTAGATGCTCCCGCTGCCCTGGATGCTCCCGCGGCCCTGGATGCTCCCGCTACCCTGGGCTCCCGCTGCCCTGGGCTCCCGCTCCCCTAGATGCTCCCGCTGCCCTGGGTGCTCCCGCTGCCCTGGATGCTCCCGCTCCCCTGGGCTCCCGCTCCCCTGGATGCCCCCGCTCCCCTGGGCTCCCGCTGTCCTAGATGCTCCCGCTGTCCTAGATGCTCCCGCTGTCCTAGATGCTCCCGCGGCCCTGGATGCTCCCGCGGCCCTGGATGCTCCCGCTGCCCTGGGCTCCCGCTGCCCTGGGCTCCCGCTCCCCTAGATGCTCCCGCTGCCCTGGGTGCTCCCGCTGCCCTGGATGCTCCCGCTCCCCCGGGCTCCCGCTCCCCTGGATGCTCCCGCTCCCCCGGGCGCTCCATCCCCGGCTCCGCGGACGCGGCGCACACACCGGGCGCGGCTTTGGTGGCGGCCGCAGCTCCTCGAGCCCCGACGGGTGCAGGCGAGGAGCTGCCGGCCGGTGGGCGGAGGTGGCTGAGAGCGGCAGGACCGTTTTGGGCTCTCGCTCGCTGCCTGCAGGCCTCACACACCAAAGGTGGGAGTGGGGGTGGACACAGCTGCGCTCCCAAACTTGCCTTAGGCGCAAATAAAGAGATCTAATGCAGTTTGACTCCGCGGCGGTGGGGAGACGGGGACGGAAAGCCACTTCAGAGACAGCTTAGCGCTGCAACATCTGCCGCCCAGTTTCCCGGGAGTGACGGGGGACCGCAGGTACGCATTGAAGCCTCCGCGTAAACAACCTCCAGTAGGCCGTGGGCTCCTTTGAAGGGCCTCCATCAAACACGCCGGAGTCCGCGGCAGGAGTTTGTTTGGTTTTCAAAGCAGTGTTTTGTGTTTGCAATAACAAGGTAATTCATAAATCATGCATTACCACGCGTGCACCTTTTTTTCCCCCCCTGTTTGAAAAGTGAGAGTTGGAGAAGCAAAAAAGGCAAAGAAAGAAGAAAGCGAAGCACTAGTTCTGGAGCTGTTCCTCGAACCGATTAAATCGCCGAGGAGCTGCTTGGCCCTAGTGGAGGTTACGTTGACCTTCAGACCGCAGCCCCTCGCTCACCAGGAAGCGCACAGGAGTGTACACGCTGCAATAGAAGAATTCTGCTGAGAGAGGCGCCCACGAAGGGCCTCCACTGTTTGTTTTTATACTTGGACCACGAGGCTGCTTACTACACGGAGGTGAAAGGAAATTCGATTATTTTCAGGCGGATGGAGATTTTTAGGAAAGTAAAATTTAGGACATCCCATTAGCTTTAGTTTCCTATGTATAAAGGCCTTATGCCTTGGAGTTGGATATTAAAAATAAGATTTTAAGTGAAAAGCCAGAATTGCATGTTCAAGAAAACACTTTCTAAGGTGTTTTCCCACCCCTTCACCTAGGTTCAGCTAGAAAAAAAAAAATTCAAGAATGTATATACTTTTCAGTGGGAAGACTGCAGAAGCTCCTAACTGTGCAGGCACTCCTAGAGCATAATTAGAATCCTTTTGGATACTGGTCTGACAAATAAAGCTCCAGGGTGTGGTAACATAGTATTCTGTGGTATGCTAAACTGTTATTATTAATAAAATGTAGGCTCCCTCCCTTTGAAGGGGAGCACCTGCAAGGTTACTGGGAGATGAAGCAAAGGTGCTAAACTCAAAGGTATCCTTTGAGCGAGAGAGGGCAACAGATGCTAGATGGTGGCCAAGTTTTCATCAGTCGGTGGTGAAATAAGCAACAGAAGTGCATCGTGAGTTTCCAATTAAGCTAAATTTATTAGGTTGAGGGGACTTTTATTAATTGTGCAGATATAATTGTCACTTTTTTGGAAATGATTGATAGTAGCTGCTTTAAAAAATGGAAGTCCATTTTGACAGAATCCAATGTCAGTCCTCTGATTAAAAAAAAAAAAAGTCTATGGGGGAGAATATCTGAGAACAAAGATAGCACAGGTTCATTTAAAAGGCTCCAGAGAGAGGGCACCTGGGTGGTTCAGTCAGTCAAGCGTCTGCCTTCAGCTCAGGTTACCCTCCCAAGGTTCTGGGATCAAGACCCATATCCAGGCTCTGCCTGCTGATCCTCCTGCTTGTGCTCTCTCTATCCAATACATAAAAATAAAACCTTCAAAAAAAAAAAAAAAAGGCTCCAGAGATACCTGATAACCTCAGTGTCAAATGATTAAGGCTGCACCTCCTTCTTAGATTTCTAATTTTAGCCTGTGTTCACTTTTCTGCCCGTCCTTCATCTGAATTCTCATACTCAAAACATAACTGGCCTCACTGTCTTCACTGGCGGCTTCTTCACTGATCCTAACCCTCCAGAGGGTCACTGTGAAGTCCATCATGCTTGCAAATCACCCAGTGCTCAGTGCTGTTAAACCACTTTATCTTCCCACTGAATCCCATTGCCCTGACAGAGATTTTGTGCTACACTGCCTTTAAATTCTCCATCACATTTGCAAAATGTGAACCACTTGTGGGTGTTTTGAAACCTTCACTCAAATGATTTGATATTTTAAATGCTTTCAGTGCTGGGAATTAGGCTGCTAATGACTACATTCTTACACTTTGTTTTTAGGTTCTGTCTTAATATTTTGTGTCTGGACTTTGCCATAAGTTTTAAAAGCTATGAGAAAACCTTTTATTTTAGCCTGAGTCATTCAGTCCTAGGGTACACAAAATGCCCCTGTTATTTTCAGACCTTTTCTGTTTTGAATTCTTAAATGAAAGAATGGAGAAAAAAAAATCAAGATTTTAAAAAAGCTCCAGTGATTGCTTACCTTTTATTTTTGTAAGATATGAAATTTTATATGGCCCTTTAAACTAATTATCATGTGACATAACTGGGAAAGACTATCATCAGATTTTTCTACCCTTTGTGTTATCACTAGTATTGTTCATTCTGATTATCTCTTATCTTTATATTTTGGGGCACCCTTGAACTACCTGAAATATCCTGCTTAAATGAGTAGAAGTAATTCACTTTGGTTTATATATATTTGAAAGATAAATTTTTACTAGAATAACACAGAAGCATGCCATTATTTCTGTAGTCCCACTGAGTTTGGGTAATATGTGTGTGTTGCTATAAATATCTGTGTATATACCTGAAGAACTTATTTTGTCAGTGTGTATGTTATCAACTAATGCCTGTTTCAGTGGAGAATCATAATTTCATGAAATAGAGTACTTTTTTGATACTATTTCTTAGGTTAAAGGAAACCATTTCTTAATTATGGATGTTCACTGGCAAAAGTATTGACTCAGTTCAGTTCCCTAAAGTGAAATACAGAATATATGAAAGGCAATCATTTAAATTACCCAAAAGACTTACGTTTTCAAGGAAAGTATAAATAGAATATGGAGACTAAATTGGATTTTTAACCCCCCAAGCCAGCATAATTTGTGTGTAGTGGCCTCGTACATATTTTATGTGTTAACTTCTAAGTTTAGATTTTCTTGGTTAGATTTCTTGGTTAAAATTGACCAACAAGCTTTTGACACTCAAGAGACAAAAATTATTATAGTAGTGTAGATACCTTCTTCTCAGATTAGTGTGCTGGTTTTAGAAATAAACTTTTTTTTCATCATCAGTGAGTTTTGGCACACTAAAACAATACTTTAAAATATCAACAGTTAATATTGTTTGTCCAGGCCTAAACACATTATTTTCTTAGCCTTAGTATACAGCATATCTGTAGACCATCTTGAGGATATCAGTTAAATCATCTAACTGGGAGCAGAAATGTTGGCATAGATAAAACTTGACTTTTTTTTTTTTAACTGTTTCAAGTACTATATAGTTTTTCATAATTTTAATTACAGAGGATTAAATATATTTAAGTACATCACTTTATAACTTCTAATAATTTATAAAAATCTATATAATTCAACATATATTAGGTTTTCAATTTAGAGCTCCAAGGACCCAGTCCAAGGGGGAAACATGCATTATTTTTGTAGACAATTTATTATTTTAACAAAGTACATTATGATGGTGCCTACATGTCTACCAGACCCTCATTTATAAATTTCCTTTAAGGAAAGCTTCATAACTCAGTTAAGGAAATTGGTTTAAGTAGGAAACTTTTATTGCTTCCTTATTCTTCAAAATGAATTTATATTAATACATTATATAAATATATACTTTAAGGAGAAATAAATTTTTTTTTTGCTAATTATCTTTTATTTTTATTTCTAAATAAAACAAAACACTAGGATTTTTATAATATCCATTTTTAATCTCTTAAGTCCTTTTTAAAAATTACTTCACATAAGCTTTATATTTTCCATTAATTCTGGACTGAATCAAATTGCAACCTTTAACACTTGAGAAATTTGAAACCGGCATAACTTTGAGGTATAAAATTAAAAATGATTTACTTTTCAAGCTTTGCAGGAAATTGTTTTTAAGAATACCAGTAGACATTCACTTGTTTATCATTATATGATTGGAGTAAAAATTAACTCTTATTTCAAAGGGTTATGAGAAATTTCTTGTTTTCTTTTTCTTTTTTTAAAGATTTTCTTTATTTGAGAGAGAGCACAGCTGGGGGAGGGTCAGAAGCAGAAGGAGAAGCAGACTCCTGGCTGAGCAGGGAGCCAGAAGTGGGGCTGGATCTCAGGACCTTGGGATCATGACTTAGGCCATGCTTAACTGACTGAGTCACCCAGGTGCCTCCTTTTTGCTTTTAAAAATTAATAAAGTTGGGTTAGTTATTACTAATTTGTTCCCATTTCAAAACCATTTTACTCTCTGATATGCCTCTTATTTATCAGAGTTCTTTTCACTTTGAGAATGCGGAAAAAAGATAGATTTGATTTCTTAAACTTTTGGATTCCCATAATGTTTTTTAGCAGGAGGTTAGTGCACTAAAAATAATATCTATTATATCTATATTTTAGAATCTTCTCCAGTATTAAGTACATTTTTGTTTTGAATCAAAATTAGAGACTTCAAATGGTTTTTTCTTAAATCAAGCTGTTTCCTTCTAACAGTAAATTCTTTTTAGAGCCATTTCCTGACAGTAATGGTATCTTAACAAAGAGTTTATTATGAATTCAGTAAATTTTATTTATTTACTTTTATTAAGGTCTACACTAATGAGAATGGGCTATACACACACAGGATTATATGGTTTTGCAATTATCCACACTGAGATGTCATATATCAGGTCATATCATACTTGCCTAACAAAGTAAATCTGTAAAACATATTTCAATAAAGAATCGAAACAGCACATTTATATTATTTACACGTGTGTGTGTGTGTGTATAGTGTACAGATAAAAGCTCTGTAGAGTTGAGTGTTTACTCTCTGATTTCTTTCTCTACATTGTTCATTTCTCTCTCTTCTCCCTCAGGCTAACTTTGGTTGATTCCTAAGGTTTAACCCTTGGTCTCTTGTTATTTTCACATCTCACTCTTCTCTGTAGAGAGCATATGGACTTGAACTACTTTGCTATCATCATTAATTACATAATTTTTAGACAATCCCATCCTCTCTTCTAAATTTTACTTAAATGTCTCTGAGAGCTTGTATGAATTTCCTTTTGGATGTCCTGTTGTCACCACATCATCTGTGTTCAACTGGACTTAAATGGTGTTTTCTATGTATGGCTTTCAAGCTGTAGTTACTGTATGACTTTTCTGTCAGTCTCTCTGTTCTTCACCTGGTGTATCTGAGTTAATGCCCAGCTGATTTCATGGTTTGTACAACTCAATGAGCAGGTTCGAGACTAGCTTTCTTATTCTGGGTACGAAATCTTATGCCAACAAATCAAAATATTTCACTATAATGCGTATAAGATGCTGAATTAATATACACACAATTCGGTTCAGTGTCTTTTCTTTTAAAAAAAGATTTATTTATTTATTCATGAGAGACAGAGAGAGAGGCAGAGTGTGTCTCTCACAGGCAGATGGAGAAGCCTGATGCAAGACTCGATCCTGAAACTCCCCAAGATCAGGCCCTAAGCCAAAAGCAGAGCTTAACCGCTGAGCCATCCAGGTGTCCCCATTCAGTATCTTTATGCATTATAGTTTCTCTTAGTTTCATAATTGATTATAAAGATAAAAATGAGCTATTGAAGAAAATATGCATTGGACTCTAGTGATTCTTAAAAGATACATCATTTTGATTTTGTACACTTTGAAAGTTTTTATCATGACTTATGATTTTAGGTTCATGATTCTTCCCCTGAGACTAAGCTACTAAGAAAATCAAGACATCAGAACAGTTCTGAAATTTGATAAATTTGAATTATTTCTTATTAAGATATGGCTGAGGATGCTGATACATAAAAATGTTATTTGTGTGGAGCTAAGATTTATCCTTTTGCATAATAATTAACTTTTAAGTTACAATTAACTCTATTAAACATTTTCTGAGTTATAAAAGCATGACACCATTTTCTTTTAGGTGGAATTCTGAACAGATAAAGGCTTACCATTTTTATTAGTTCTTTATATCAAGATATGTTTATTAGTTTGTTGCTTGCAATTGCATTGTTCTCATTTTTTTCTAAATTACATTTAATCTTGTTTCATATTTGATCCAAGAAGAGTTTTCGGTGATTGGAATTCTTGTGAGATCTGTATTTGTCCCAGTGAAATCATGCGTTCATATCAATTAATCATCTCTGTGCGGGGCTATATGTGGTTTATGCTACTCCTGAGTGCCTTCTTGGTCCAGTTTATGGAAATGCTAGCTCTTCTCAGCAAACAGAAGAGGGCTGGTGATTGAATTCAGTTCATACTGTCCAGAAGAGGTGTGACGGCTTTATCTGTCCTCTGAATCCAGATTTATGAACAAGTCCTATGCTCTTAACTAGATTAGTTCCTTTTCCATTAACTGCTTAAAGTAGCGCAGCTGTCTGAGCTGTTGGTTGTAAATTTGTTAATGTCTACTTCGTTAATCGCATACAAAAGGCAACAGATAACAGGAACAAACTTTTAGAGCCTAAGGTTTTCACAGCCTGAGATGAGCATGGAATGGTCACAGGAATGAGAAATTGAAGAGAGAGGAAGACCTGTTACAGTGAAGAAAAAGGGATGACTTCTGTTGTTATTCTTAATTAATTACCAAGAGTTTTAAACCTGAGTAATTAATACTGAAGTTAAGCCCTTAATACACTGTTCATGCTTTGGCATCAGATGCTCTCTTATGAGATAAGAGGTTTGGCGGCGGGGAGAGAAGGGTGAGAGAGAGAGAGAAGGAGAAAGAGAGACTTACATAAATATTTTCATTTACATCTTTCAAACATTTCCCTGGGTTAATATTCAGGCCTTCACCTTTTGACAGTTACTGTAGGGCAGTTAGGAATTATAGACAAGTAACAATAAATCCAAATAAAATCCCTAGGTATAGCATCAGCAGTAAATCTGGATAATATTACTTTCATGGTTACCAGCATACAAAATACTTCCCTGAAGAGGAAATGTCAGATTATGGGCTAAAATAGAAGGAGGGACGATCAAGAGCAGAAAGAGGAAAAGAGGGGAAAAAGAGGAGAAAGAAATGAAAAACGGAAGAAAGATTATTCCTCTGAAAGCACATGTAGGCAATAGGAGATTCAAGTGCTTATTGAAATAATAAGCTGCAAATTTATATGTTTGTAAAGTTGCCTACTTCACTGTAATACAGCATTAATCATTTGGAATGAAATTGACCCTTGAAATGACTAAGCCATCTTCTTAAAATCTCTCTTTTTTTCCGTCCCCCTCTAGCTGTTCCATTCATGTTTGTCAGGTTAATCTCCCTTCGCTATTAAATCTTATGATATTATTCTGTGATATTTTTCAATGTAAAAATCACAAAAAAATATTAATTATGAGTATTTTGGCTATAGAAAAATGGCTTGTAATTCTTCCAGAAGAAAATCTTTAAAAGCACATAAGACTGGAAATTTAAGCGTTATGGTTTTAGGATTACATTTTAGGTTCTCCATGCACTTTAGACAAAATGAAAAACAAGAAGGTCTAAAATGAAAATATGCAACACTGTAAATTAGTTTTTACATGTATACCTTACTTTTGACAACTATGAACTAAATTTCAGTAGCAAGTTATGCAGCTTAGATATATATTGTCTACACATTTGAAATCACAGATTTGGCTGTGACACATGGATTTTATTCTCTGCAGCAATGTTTTCTTCATTTTACATTAGCTTTAAATGTGAATAGGGAAAAAAACATGAAAGTGAAATCATTTTATTTATTCACCTGTTTATTTTTGTACATAGTAACTAATTATTGGAGATATAAGCAAAAATCTGCATTTGTCAAGGGTTTAGATTTTAATTTATAGTTAATAGACAAACCAGTAAAGGATTGGAGCTGGCCAGTAACATGATCAAATAAAATTAGAATTAGACTCTTGAAAGGTTCTCAAATAAGTTTGTGATAAAAGTGGAGAAATTTGTGTTTTCCTGTATAGCTTAGACCTGTTATCAGTGTTTTTTTGTCTTTGTATGTAGTCTCTTCATCGTGAGCCATAAAAAAGAATCATGAAAATTTTGATATAGTAAGTCTGGTGGATGGTCAAGTGGTCAAGTAACACTTTTTCCCATAGGAATCCTATCCTTTTCCCCCCTTTTTTGCTAGAGGGTGAATATCAACTTAGGTTTATTAGTTACAAAAAAAGAGATCCATGGTTTCAGATATTTTTCTTGTTTTTTCAGGAGTCTTCTTCCTTGCTTCTTAGGAATATATCGATAGATAAGCTCAGGCTTGTAATATCAATGTACATAAATGCGTGTGTGTTCATGTGTACAAATGCATGTGCATGCGGGGGGTGTTTATGTGTCTAATTTCAGGAAAGAGGAAATCTTTCATGGGAGAGATTTAGAACTCAAATGTAGCTAACAGTCACTGACCACCTACTGTATCTGAGGTGTGTTCTGTTAGGTATGCTCAACTCTTTGTAGTGCCAAGAGTCAGCTGTCTGTCTATATTCCCATATTACAGATGAAGAATTTGAGACACAGAGATATTTAGTGAATTTCCCAAGGTTATATTGCTGGAAGGTAACAGAACTTAGATTCAAACCCAAGTGTTCTGATTTCTGGTGCGTGAGCACTCCATTATGCCATGCTGTCATTTTACAGTGCATCGCTTTATTTTTTCTCCCTATTCAGTCAATAACTAAATGAATTAAGACAATTGTACTGGTAGCAAAGTACTTTTAAAATTTCAATTTTGAAAAAAAAATAAAATTTCAATTTTGAATCTGATTCTTCTGGTATAGAAATTAATAATTTTGAATCTGTCTGTATCAGTAAACTGGAAATATAGACAGAATGCATGCATATTATCTCATTCTATATGTAATGCCCATTTAATTTTGCATGCACCTATAAATAGAAGATCACATTTAGAAATGGCAATGAACTCCATAAAAGGTTAATAAGCTGCATCTATAAATAAAAAATAATGTTTAGAATTGGCAATAAAGTGCCCAGAAAGTTAATAAGGATCTTTTGCATCATAAAGGACCTTAGAAATTGTCTAAGTCCTCCCCTTTTTGTACAGAAGCTTCCCCCCCAGTTCAATTCTATGCTCCAGAAGGAAGAGCATTTATTTTCAAAGGCACAAGAGGGATGAAATAGCTGTGGATTCCAGGAAGAGTAGTGTTCGAGGTTGGGGCATGAGCTTGGGAATTAGGGCAGTAAGTTATGAGAAGAAAGCAGGATTGGAGGAGTCCTAAAGCCCCTGGTGACATATTGGTAAAATTACTACATTGAGAGTCCGGAGACTTGGATCTCTATTCTGTCATTGATTAACTTGAAACCGAGCCCCAATTTCCTCTTCTCTCTGGTCCTCAGTTTTCTCATTTGGAGAAATAAGTGATAACAAAGATAACCATTGAATTCTAGCAATCTTGTCTTTTTTTCTAATTTCAAACCAGGCCAGCTCTATGAAGACAGGACTTTTCCTGTAATGTTCACAGGGGTATCCCCAGGACATTGTGCATTGCCTCTCAGACAGTAGGCTGTAATAAACTCTGATGAATGAAAAAAAATTGTGTATGTAAAAAGGTGGGTCTATTTTTTACAAACCTGTTTAAGCTAATTCATACTTTTGTAGTTATTAGACATATTTTAAGCCCATCAATAATTGAATAATACATAAAAACAACTTGAAACTAGTATGACATTGTATGTTAACCTCACTGGAATTAAAATAAAAATAGTAATACATATGAACATTTTAAAAGTTACTTTAAGAGTTAAAAAATTGCACATATGCCTCGCAGTGTTCCGAAACGTGTTTAAAAAACTATAACAATACTGTGATTCTAAATCCATACTGGATATTTTGCTATTATGCTTTAAATAAATTAAAAATAACTGCACGTGGAAGAAAGTAGAAAGAATACAGATTTAAGAGAGCAATATATTTAAATTTTATGCCAGTTTTCTGTCTTTATAAGACTAGTCAATTTCTTACTGCTTTTCTTCTTCCAGAAAAAGAGAAGATATTAATGTGTGATACTGGATTATCTCCATTGTCATTTTGATATGTTGCAATTTGCTGCCTTGTGTCACAACTGCAAAGTAATTTAAACACAGATTTTCTTTTATTTGGTGCTCTTATAAGTGGTGAAGTACTAATATGTTTCTGTCATTAAATATATATAGCTGCATGGAACCTTTTTCCTATTGGGTCACTCTGAAATTGATTTTCCAACTTGAGTTATCGGTGGACAAATGCTAAAAAAAAAAAAATCAACCATTTTGATTTAAATTAACCAAAAACAGTACTTTTATTAAGTGGTCTTTTCCCCTAACTAGATGACAACACTTTTGGCGATCTCTAGGTTTTGAATGCTTTTAAGATAAACCTTTAAGGACAATGGTTTGATTATGATTTTATTCTTATAGTAGAATTACCTTACTCTTGATCAGTTAAATAAAAATATATTTTAGATATTATTCATAAATAAAAGTACAGGATTAATGTTATTTTAATCTCAAATTTTTTGATCTTTAATATTTCAAATGTATATCAGAAATATTTCATTAAGAATACAGTATGGATAGAAACAGCAAAATAAAGGGAATTATAAAGATCAAGCAAGACACGGAAGCACAGCAGCCTTTAGCTTCTCTTTTTCTTCTTCTAATCCTTTTTTTTTGATGGATCATATGGTGGTTCTAATTCTTAATTTTTGGAGGAATCTCCGTACTACTTCCCATAGGCTGTACCTATTTATTTATTATTTTTAATTGCTTATTTTAAAAATTTATTTACTTATTTTAAAATTGAAATACAGTTGAGACACAATGTTACATTAGTTTCAGGTGTATAGTATAGTGATTCAACAAGGAGATGCTCTTCTTACAAGTGTAACTATCTTCCACCATACGATGCTGTTTCAATACCATTGACTAAGTTCCCTATCTTGTGCCTTCTATCCCTATGACTTTAAAACAGGCAAATATAAAAAGTCAGGAAAGACTCTAATGCAACATATACCTAAGGTAATTATAGTGATGTTGGAACAGTGTTAGGATCCCAAACTGTTATGGCCAGCATGGAAAGTCAAAACTTGTAGATAGACTTAACTAAAAAAATTGTTTGAGAATATAATTGTATAGAAGACAGAACACATCACCATCATTATTGATATCATCATTAATAACAAACTCCAGCATAATCTATAGAAAAGTAGCTATGTGCCAGCATACTAGTGACCTTATGTATGTTGCTCTAATTTTCAAAGTAACTCACTGCAAAGTACATTTATCTCTCTTTTATAGAAGGAAACAGACTCAGAAAGGTCATGTAATTTGCCAGAGTCACACAGGTAGATAGTAAGTGATATTAACTTTCTTTGATTGGGAAATTAAGTTTGCTAATTAAATTCTACTTTATGTTTCAGATTTAATTGGCCAATTATATAGAAAATGCACCACAGCTTAAAATTCAGTGTTTTAGTTGTAATTTATAGGCTCATACATTGAATTGAGAAAATTATGCCAGTGAAATTAAATTGAAGAGACCAATATAGTAATGGGAAATACTAGTAAACTATTTAAATAACCTAAAATCGTTAGTGATTTTGCTTAACCACAGTTTTGGAAATATTGGGGTCAGAAAGTCATTTGTGGATTGATTTTTGAGCATCTACAGATACTGTGCAGGGACCAAGGCTAAGGAATAATTATGAAACATTTTTCTCTTAAAAAATATAAGTAGTGGTAATGAATAAATCAGTAGGTTACTCATTTATTTCTTAGAAAATTATCATTCCAGTGTGTTATTAGTTTTGGATGTAAAATATAGTGATTCAACAATTCTGTACATTATTTAGTGCTCATCACAGTAAGTGTACTCTTAATCCCCTTCATCTATTTCACCCATGCCCCCACCAGCTCCCCTCAGTTTGTTCTCTTTTGTTAAGAGTTATTTTCTTGGTTTGTCTCTTTTTTCCTTTGTTTTTCTTTCTAAATTCCACTTATGAGTGAAATCATGTGGTATTTGTCTTCCTTTAACTGACTTATTTCACTTAGTATTATTCTCTAGATCTATCCGTGTTGTTGCAAGTGGCAAGATTTCATTCTGTTTTATGACTGAATAATATTCCATTCTCTGTATGTACATCTTCTTTATTCATCTATCGATGGACACTTGGGCTGCTATCTAGTTTGGCTAGTTAAGGTAAATAATGATGCGATGAATGTAGGGGTGCATATATTCCTTTAAATTAGCGTCTTTGTATTCTTTGAGTAAATACCCAGTAGTGCAATGACTGGATCACAGGGTAGTTATATCTATATTTTTTTAAGATTTTATTTATTCATTCATGAGAGACACAGAGAGAGGCAGAGACCTAGGCAGAGGGAGAAGTAGGCTCCCCGGAGAGAGCCTGATGCGGCCCTACATCCTAGGACCCCGGGATCACAATCTGAGCCAAAGGCCGACGCTTGTCCACTGAGCCATCTAGGTGCCCTCATTTTTAAATTTTTAATATAGTGTCCATACTTTCCTCCACTGTAGCTGTAACAATTTGCGTTCCCACCAGTAGCGCTAGAGGGTTCCTTTTTCTCCACGTCCTTGCCAACACTTGCTGTTTCTTTTCTTTTTGATTTTAGCCATTCTGACAGATTTGAGGTGATAGATATCTCTTTGTGGTTTTTGCATTTTCCTGATAATGAGTGATGTTGATTATCTTTCCATGTGTCTGTTGGCCAACTCTGTCTTCTTTGGAGAAATGTCTATTCATGCCTTTCACCCATTTTTTAAAATATTTTTTATTGGAGTTCAATTTGCCAACATATAGCATATCACCCAGTGCTCATCCCATCAAGTGCCCCCCTCAGTGCCCATCACCCAGTCACCACCACCCCCGGACCACCTCCCTTTCTACCACCCCTTGTTCGTTTCCCAGAGTTAGGAGTCTCTCATGTTCTGTCACCCTCACTGATATTTCCCACTCATTTTCTCTCCTTTCCCCTTGATTTCCTTCCACTATTTTTTATATTCCCCAAATGAATGAGACCATATAATGTTTGTCCTTCTCCGAATGACTTACTTCACTCAGCATAATACACTCCAGTTCCAGCCACGTCGAAGCAAATGGTGACTATTCGTCTTTCTGATGACTGAGTAATATTCCATTGTATACATAGACCACATCTTCTTTATCCATTCATCTGTCGATGGACACCGAGGCTCCTTCCACAGCTTGGCTATTGTGGACATTGCTGCTAGAAGCATGGGGATGCAGGTGTCCCGGCGTTTCACTGCATCTGTCTTTGAGGTAAATCCCCAGCAGTGCAATTGCTGGGTCATAGGGCAGGTCTATTTTTAACTCTTTGAGGAACCTCCACACAGTTTTCCAGAGTGGCTGCACCAGTTCACATTCCCACCAACAGTGCAAGAGGGTTCCCCTTTCTCCACATCCTCTCCAACATTTGTTGTTTCCTGCCTTGTTAATTTTCCCCATTCTCACTGGTGTGAGGTGGTATCTCATTGTGGTTTTGATTTGTGTTTCCCTGATGGCAAGTGATGCGGAGCATTTTCTCATGTGCATGTTGGCCATGTCTATGTCTTCCTCTGTGAGATTTCTCTTCATGTCTTTTGCCCATTTCATGATTGGATTGTTTGTTTCTTTGATGTTGAGTTTAAAGATCTTGGATCTTGGATACTAGCCCTTTATCTGACAGGCCATTTAAAATATCTTCTCCCATTCTGTAGGTTGTCTTTTAGTTTTGTTGACTGTTTCTTTGGCTGTGCAGAAGATTTTTATCCAGATTAAGTCCCAAGAGTTCATTTTTTGCTTTTGTTTCCCTTGCCTTCATAGATGTATCTTGTAAGAAGTTGCTGTGGCCAAGTTCAAAAAGGGTGTTGCCTTGTGTTCTCCTCTAGGATTTTGATGGAATCTTGTCTCACATTCAGATCTTTCATCCATTTTGAGTTTATCTTTGTATATGGTCTAAGAGAATGGTCTAGTTTCATTCTTCTGCATACAGCTATCCAATTTTCCCAACACCATTTATTGAAGAGACTGTCCTTTTTCCAGTGGATAGTCTTTCCTGCTTTGTTGAATATTAATTGACCATAGAGTTGAGAGGCCATTTCTGGATTTTCTATTCTGTTCCATTGATCTATGTGTCTGTTTTTGTGCTACTACCACACTGTCTTGATGACCACAGCTTTTAGTACAACCTGAAATCTGGCATTGTGATGCCCCCGGCTCTCGTTTTCTTTTTTAATATTCCCCTGGCTATTCGGGGTCTTTTCTGATTCCATACACTCATCTTAAGATGAGTAGTTCCGGGTAGCCCTGGTGGCCAGTGGTTTAGCGCCGCCTTCAGCCCAGGGTGTGATCCTGGAGACCCAGGATGGAGTCCCACGTCAGGCTCCCAGCACGGAGCCTGGTTTTCCCTCTGCCTCTGTCTCTCTCTCTTTCTCTTTCTCTGTCTGTCATGAATAAATAAACAAATTTTTAAAAAAATTAAAAAAAAGATGATTTCCTCCAACTCTCTGAAGAAAGTCCATGGTATTTTGATAGGGATTGAATTGAATGTGTAAATTGCTCTGGGTCATTGACATTTTCACAATATTAATTCTTCCAATCCATGAGCATGGAATATTTTTCCATCTTTGTGTCTTTCTCAATTTCTTTCAGAAGTGTTCTGTAGTTTTTAGGGTACAGATCCTTTACCTCTTGGTTAGGTTTATTCCTAGATATCTTATGCTTTTGGGTGCAATTGTAAATGGGACTGACTCCTTAGTTTCTCTTTTTTCAGTCTCATTGTTAGTGTATAAAAATGCCACTGATTTCTGGGCATTGTTTTGTATCCTGCGACACTGCCGAGCTCTGTATGAATTCTAGCAATCTTGGAGTGGACTCTTGGGTTTTCTATGTAGAGTATCATGTCATCTGCAAAGAGTCAGAGTTTGACTTCTTCTTTGCCAATTTGAATGCCTTTTATTTCTTTTTGTTGCCTGATTGCTGAGGCTAGGACTTCTAGTACTATGTTGAATAGCAGTGGTGAGAGTGGATATCCCTGTCGTGTTCCTGATCTTAGGGGAAAGGCTCCCAGTGTTTCCCCATTGAAAATGATATTTGCTGTGGGCTTTTCATAGATGGCTTTTAAGATGCTGAGGAATGTTCCGTCTATCCCTACACTCTGAAGAGTTTTGATCAAGAATGGATCCTGTATTTTGTCAAATGTTTTCTCTGCATCTATTGAGAGGATCATATGGTTCTCGTTTTTTCTCTTGTTGATATGATCTATCACATTGATTGCTTTACGAGTGTTGAACCAGCCTTGCATCTCGGGGATAAATCCTACTTGGTCATTGTGAATAATCTTCTTAATGTACTGTTGGATCCTATTGGCTAGTATTTGGTGAGAATTTTTGCATCTGTGTTCATCAGGGATAGTGACCTATAATTCTACTTTTTGATAGGGTCTTTGGTTTTGGAATTAAGGTGATGCTGGCCTCATAGAACAAGTTTGGAAGTATTCCATCTCTTTCTATCTTTCCAAACAGCTTTAGTAGAATAGGTATTGTTTCTTCTATAAACGTTTGATAGAATTCCCCTGGGAAGTCATCTGGCCCTCGACTTTTGTGTCTTGTAAGGTTTTTGATGACTGCTTCAATTTCCTCCCTGGTTATTGGCCTGTTCAGGTTTTCTGTTTCTTCCTGTTCCAGGATTGGTAGATTGTGGCATTCCAGAAATGCGTCCATTTCTTCTAGATCGCCTAATTTATTGGTGCATAGCAGCTCATAATATGTTTTTAAAATCGTTTGTATTTCCTTGGTAGTGGTGGTGATCTCTCCTTTTTCATGAGATTTTATTAATTAGAGTCTTTTTCTCTTTTGTTTTTAATAAGGCTGGCTAATGGTTTATCTATCTTATTAAGTCTTTCAGAGAACCAACTCCTGGTTTTGTTGATCTGTTGCACAGCTCTTCTGGTCTCTGTTTCATTGAGTTCTGCTC
Organism: Canis lupus baileyi; assembly: GCF_048164855.1. Classification (NCBI taxonomy): domain Eukaryota; kingdom Metazoa; phylum Chordata; class Mammalia; order Carnivora; family Canidae; genus Canis; species Canis lupus. The sequence goes on along the minus strand of NC_132870.1, from coordinate 4,232,291 downwards.
AAATCTTTATTAACTCTCTTCTTCTGCTTGGTGTAAGTTTTATTTGCTGTTCTTTCTCCAGTTCCTTTAGGTGCAAGGTTAGGTTATGTATTTCCGTTTTATCCAGTTTTTTGAGGAATGCTTGTATTGCGATGTATTTCCCTCTCAGGACTGCTTTTGCTGTATCCCAAAGATTTTGAATGGTAGTATCTTCATTCTCATTCTCATTCTCTTCTCTAACTTCCTGGTTGACCCATTCATCTTTTAAGAGGATGCTCTTTAACCTACATGTGTTTGAGTTTCTTCCAAATTCTTCTTATGATTGAGTTCTAGTTTCAAGGCAGTATGGTTTGAAAATATGCATGGGGGGATCCCTGGGTGGCTCAGTAGTTTGGTGCCTCCCTTCAGCCCAGGGTGTGATCCTGGTGTCTGTGGAGGTCTGCTGTTAATCTAATACTTCGTCCCATATAATTTAGGGATCTCTTGTGTCCTGCTGCTTTAAGGGTTTTCTCTTTATCTTTGGAATTTGCAAGTTTCACTATTAAATGTCGAGGTGTTGAAAGGTTTTTATTGATTTTAGGGCAAGATCGCTCTATCTCCTGGATCTGAATGCCTATTTCCCTACCCAAGTTATGGAAGTTCTCAGCTATGATTTGTTCAAACACACTTTCTGGTCCTCTGCCCCTTTCGGCGCCCTCTGGAACCCCAATTAAACATAGATTTTTTCCTTCTGAGGCTGTCATTTATTTTTCCTTAATCTTTTAATTGTTTTTCTCTTTTTTCCTCAGCTTCCTTCCTTGCCATCAACTTGTCTTCTATGTTGCTCACTCTTTCTTCTACCTCATTAACCCTCGTTGTAAGGACCTCGAGTATGGATTGCATCTCATTTAATGGATTTTTAATTTCGGCCTGATTAGATCTAAATTCTGTAGTCATGAAGTCTCTTGAATCCTTTATGCTTTTTTTCCAGAGCCACCAATAGCTTTATAATTGTGCTTCTGAATTGACTCTCTGACATCGAATTGTAATCCAAATTCTGTAACTCTGTGGCAGAGAGTACTGTTTCTGATTCTTTCATTTGTGGTGATTTCTTTCTAGTCATTTTGCTCAGTGCAGATTGGCTGAAAATGAGTTGTACTTGTTAGAAGCACAAACTCTTGTCTCTGTAGTGTTCCAGCTGTTCTCTCTTTAAATCTCAGGCCAAATTCATAGGTTTTCAGAGTGACTAGAAAGTTATCTAGGTAATATTGGGGACAGATGACGTGGGGATCCTACTCTTCCACCATATTGCCCCGCCTTCTGCCCATTTTTTAATTGGATCATTTGGGGGGTTTTTGGTGTTGAGTTGTATAAGTTTTTTTTGTATATTTTGGATACTAACCCTTTATCAGCTATGTCATTTGCATAATCTTTGCCCATTCCATAGATTGTCATTTAGTTGTGTTGGTTGTTTCCTTTGCTGTCCTTTTTATTTTGATGTAGTCCCAATCCCATTTATTTTTTTGCTGTTGCTTACCTTGCCTCAGGAGACATATTTGGAAAGATGTTGTTATGGTCAATTTAACAGGTTACTCATAATATTAAACTTTTAAAATCATTTTTTCTGATCTATAAAATCAAACTAAAAAGGAGAGTTCTACCCAGACACTTAGATTATTACACAGTCCCCAATTAAATTTTCCAAGTATGCTTGGTATCAAAATTCATATTCACTATAGAAAACCCATAATTTTTAGTTTCAGGGACTGTTTGCACAGTCTTGTAATTTATTATTTATAGTCCCTCTTAAAACCTACTTTTTTATATAGGTTTAAATTTTTTTTTTTTCAGAATTCATCATCATCGTTTTAGACTGCAGTTAAATTTACATTAAATCTACTGTTTATTTTCTTGATCATCCTTTCTTGCTTCAGCTCTCATTTTGATCTATGTAGCAACTGATTCGATTTGTCAAAATTATCCTTTGATCTAGCTATAAATAGTATGCCCAGATTATTACTAAAGACCTCACTACAGTAATTTTTCAAGTGTCTCTCTTCTCGGGTACAGTAGTGAAAATTGAAGCAACTGGGTAGCTAGCCATTAGTTTTAAGGCAAATCCCTAGCATATAAGTAGTGAACTGAAAGTTAAACATGTCAAGGTCTGCTTCCTCTTCCTCTGCCTGCCATCAGTGCTGTGGACTTTCCTGACATAATGTATTGGTTCTTAGGTTTCTTACATGTCATGTTGAAGGTCAGGGCTTACTCATTTTAAAGCTGTCTTTGATTCCATTTTCAATGAGGAATCTTAAAAGATGTTTGTGTCATGGCCTGCTGACATTATTATTTTCGTTTTTATGTCCTAAGAAAATACCTCTTTACCAAACTGTAAGAAATGATAAGTCTTTCTTGTTCCCAAGATATCATTCTATGTGCTTCCGCCCATATAAAGATACTAATGTTATAATTGAAGGCATAAGAAGAATGTCCATATAAACCAAATTTTAAAGCCTCTGTCACAATATTTAGAATAAACACTTTTCTCATCCTTTCCAAACATATCCTGCTTTGTTTTTAGAATGTTTTTAGGAGTCAGAAATGGAAAACAAAGGAATAATTAATTGTACTAATTCAATTATATGGTTTATAAGATTACAGGTGACCATTTGATTTTTAAAAATGTTACTGCCATACAGGTGACTATTTGATTTTTAAAATTGTTGATGCCAGAATTTTTCTTTTTCATTGTGTTGAAAAACATGAGCATTTAAACATACTTCCTACTTTTGTTTTTTTTTTTTTTAGAAATTAAGAGGTGGGGATATGTTGCTACTGGTGATGTGGCTGTGCTTCTAAAACAATGAGAGTTTCATAAATGAACATGGGTAATAATTGAAAGATGAGGGTCTGTAGGTTCTTGTGAACTGTTGGATATGAAAACAGTGTTACAGACTCATGCTGATAATGATATTTGATGTGTTGATAGGAATGGTATAAATAGTAACTACTGAAGTCTTAAATAAATTGGGGGAAAGAGTAACGAATGAAGATATGATAAAGGAATTGGGGGCATATATTCTACAACCATATTAAACCATATTCATATTCTACAACCATTTCTAAGATTGATGATCCAACAAAGAATCTTAGGATTATTGTTCAGTTAAAAAAGAATGTAACATAGTGAGTAAGATAATGAATATTGAGTGGGAATTTTTAAAGAAATTTGTTAGTGATTTTATAGACTTGCATATTTAAAAAGGACAATACTGATATGATAGCCATTCTTTTCCTTTCCTAAGCATTTAAATATAGTCATCACTTGCATGCCTTATTTTTAAAATATACGTCTATAATTCATAAGTTATACTACTTGTAAGTTGATGTATTTTCAGCAAAACTTTTAAGAGTGACACATGTTCCCTAACAGAAGGTCTTAATCTAGACTTAACCAAAATACTCCGTGGCTAAGCAGATAACTAAACTTTATCCCATACCTTCTATGTGCCAGCTATGTTGCATTCCATTTTTAATTTAACCCTTATAAAAAGTAGGTTCTCTGCTATGCACAAAAGAATTTAACAAAGATCAAGCAGTGGTTTGTTTAAACTCACAGTTCAAACTCCGAGTTTGATGACGTCAACATTTGCACTTACAGTACCCTGCAGTTAGTGCTTTATGACGACATACTCCACCAAGAAGTAAATTCTTGGGGCACACAGTGCACACTGAGGTTTTATGTGCCTATTTCTGTATCTGTGATTACATATGTTTCCTAACCTGCTGTATCAGCCTGCACTTTCCCAGGAAGGACCTCCATAGAGATAAGGAGTATGGCAGTAGGGTTGCCCACCTGGTACAGTGACAGCTGCTGCAGCGGAATCCAGCCCTTGTCATCATTAATGACCTGCATGTGACACTTTATCCCAGCCATCTTGGTTTAGTGCACAATGTATTGCATTAAAATAATTACTACCTGTCATCCTCTATTTAACAGACAGCTCTTAGTCATCCCAGACATGTGAATATCAGGTGACAACGTACCAAACCCACGTTAGCGCCTGCGCTTTCATCCTGTTTGTGGGTTCCTGTGTCTTCCACCTTTCCGTTCTTCTCATGACGTTCAGACACACTTTATACTTTAATTGAAGCATTTTCATTCTGTCATCCATACTGGAAGCTAATTTCCTTTGTCTTTAAATAATAGCAAGACATTCAGGGATAATATTTTCTGAACATGAAGCATGGCCAAAGGATGTAGAGGCTCTCTTTGTCCTGCTAAAGATACTGGAGATCTAAAGTGGAAATCAGAGAATGAAAGAGGACTCAAAGGAAAGATGATGACTAAGTCCAAAGGGTATAAATCATGTACGGAGGGTATTATGATGCTGATATTAAAAACTTTGTTTTAATTTAAAGATCTGAATAATTGTTCCAAGGACAATTTTCTTTTCTTTCTCCCACCTTCCCTTCCTTGTTCCCTCCCTTGCTTCCTTGCTTTGCTGTCTTCTCTTTTCTTTTTTCCTGCCTTCCTGCCTTCCTACCTTCCTTCCTTCCTTTGTTACTGAAATGGAAAAGACTTCCATCATGATTTTAAGTCATTATAATATTGTTACAATATTTATTGAATGGGTTTAGAAATTGCTTTGTTCCAGAGATTGAAGAATGTGACTTTTTAAAAAAGACTTGTATTATCTTTGTGTTGCTTAAGACCTTACTCATAGGCATCTGTTATGGTTTATTTTACTTAAGAGAGTTAGTCTAAAATGTGCTTCTGAATTTCTGTGTATCTTAATTTGACAGCTTAAGAAAACAAAATAAGTCATGCCTGAAATTTGTAATAATGCATGCCTTGTGTTCATTATGTGATTTACCCCAGCTTTATTGTCAAAAGTCCAGATTCAAATATCAGCTTTTGAATTTATCAGCTGTTTGGCCTTGAGCAAGTTATATAACCTCTCTGAACCTTTTCTTTTTTTGTAAACTGAAATTTTCAGTTGAGTCTTCTTATCTGAATCACAGAACAGGAAATATTTTAAGGGATGATTTTTCATTCTCACAAGGATGCCATACAGTGAGCATAAGGCTTGGGTGAGAAGTTAGTCTATCATATACAAATAGATGCCTCCAAAGATCTTAAGGCACTCATGGAACTCTGGTTGAAAAAAAGCTAGTGAGGCTAACAAAATTTTCCACCTTACACATTTTTGCCATTGTTTTTCTCAGTAACTGATAAAGGCTTTGGTTTTGCAAGCTAGAAGTGAATGCAGTTGACTAGTAATTTATTTATTTTTTACTTCCCAGGTTATCACTCAAGGAAAAGTAGGTCAATTTCTCTGAAGCTAAAATTAATTTCTCAGTTATGTGCCTTCTGGATAAAGTATAATTTTATAATGGTAATGAATAGAGAGGACAGAAATCTGTTTTTAGATAGACGTATTCAAATTTATATTTGTGATATTAAGTTTATATATTGTTTGGAAAGCAACCTTTTATAAGAGTTTTGTGATATACTGACAAGATACTTTATAGTAGGTAATTATTGTGCATGTGTGTACGTTTTTGCAGTAAGTTGTATCATCACTCAACAGTGACCTTGTTAGGTGAGGGGGAAGGCAAGAGAGACATACACTGCCTCTTGAGAGCAAGTGGAGTGATGCGTATCAGGAGAAGACACTAAAGATTTATTGTCTGTGGCAAAGGAAACACAGATCTCTGCTTGTGCAGGAAGTGTTTTCGACATCACCCATAGTAAGGGTGTTTAGAAGCCCTAGGTTAGAAAATGTTCTACTGGAACAAAATAAACAATTTTATATTGTTTGTATTATGAGCTTATCTTGCTGTTTATTCTTTGTAGCGCTTAAAACGTGAATGATGGTCATGCCAAACCAATCTTTGTTGTAAATAGGACCTTGCTGCCCAAATAATCATGTTTACCTGATTGAAACAGTATATAAGAACAAATTCGGCTTTAAGAGGAGGTAGCAGTGCAGAGCTGCATAATTATCTTTTTTTTCTAGTGTCATGTTTTGCTTCTGTGAACTTTCTTCCCTGTTTACATCAGCTAGTCTAAAATAAGACTAGATGTGAAAGATGTGAATGATCCACTGAGCCCCAAATTTGAAGGAAGGAGGATGATTCCAATGGGAAGAACTTCTGTCCTGGGTACCTCTTCTCAACGGTCTCAACATAGCCCCATCTGGCTAAGAAATAGGGATTACCATTCAGTTATTATAGTTCGTCCCTATTTGCTTCTGTGGCCAGAAGAAGCAAGCATCTCACACATAGTAGAGATTCATGGCAATTTGAAATATTGTCCGTGTGAGTATATGAATCTTCACTTTAATAAGAAAAGAGATAGAGCATTGTGCCCTTTTCTATTTTATATGGTACCTGCTGTCTAATGTTTTAGGAGTAGGATATAAACTATCTGGTATGTATACCTTTAGGTGGCATTAACCATCCTGAAAAATAAATGCCTTCAGTTAAAAAACGAAAATTGGGTTTTCTCTCGTCCCCTATGCTCATTCTTCCTTCCTTCCTTCCTTCCTTCCTTCCTTCCTTCCTTCCTTCCTTCCTTCCATTGAGAAGTTCATGAAAATTATAGGAAAACTATTTCCTCTAATGGTTCAACAGGAACAGAGGAGGGCACCCACATTCAGGGACTGATTGATGTGGGGGTCCTCAGTTCAGAGCAATTTGAAGGGCCAGTCCCACTTCCCACTCCCTGGTGATGCGGGTGAGGTCTCCTGAAACTGGAACACAACATAGATTCTCGCTTTGCCCAGTCCTACTTCCCTCACAGAAGCAGGGCTGTTTCTAAAAGCACTCCCAGTGAACATTTTGAAGACAGATAGTTCCCTTAGAGTCTGTTTACAGGGGGACATGACCTTACTTTTAGTCTCACTTTAACTGCATAAGGTGTCCCTGAAACACATTCTGAGGTACTCTAAAACTCATTTTCCTTTTTTCAATATTTAAAGTAGAAATTGTTATATAATAGCACTTTATCACATAGGGGTTATTTGGAGATTTAATGAGATAGTACAGCACATAGCCCCGGGACTGAAATCCAGAAAGTTCTTAATAAATATTTGCTGTTATTATTTTTACCATGATAATTATTATATTTCCCAAATTGGCAGCTTCTGTTTCTTAATCTCATTCTAACTGCATTTTCCCACTTTACATATTCTGCTTTAGAAGAGCTTACTTTCCCCCCTTTTCAGCTTTTTTTGTTTTTATTTTTTTTTAAATTTTAGGTCATTATGTAGTGACAAAATCTGGGATATGTATTTTTGTATAAGAACAAATACATTAAAGTAAGGCCTATTTATGATGGCCAGAATAAATGTATTTTGGGTTCTAGTTTTTGTAATTCAGACCTTCTTGACCACATGGGGTCCTTCCTTCATTCTCATTATACCAGAGGCAGGATGGCTAAATCCCCTGGAGGAGTGCCAGAGGAACACCACAAAATGAGTCTGAACGCTCTGATACAAAGGTACCTAATAAAAACTGAGTATTTCAGTTTAACTTGTATTGAGGATCTCACATCAACAGATAGTAGTTTTCTTAAGGCAGAAAACATAAAACTGCCTCCCTGGCTTTATGTTATGTCATATAAATACCCTACTTCATTTCGTTGCCTGTGATGGAGTAAACACTCAATAAATATTACCAACTATTTTAGCCATTAATTGTAGTACATAGGAAACCAGTGCATTTCTTCCAATGAAATAAGATGGATAATGGTTGACCTAGGAAATCAGTGCGTTTCTTCTGATAAGATGATATAAGATGAGTACTGTATGACATGAAGATCTGGAAGCTGAAATTATAATGGGGATTTTGAGGAATAAGATTATTCCATATTTAGGTTAACTACTGCTATATAAAGAAACTCTGAGGCATACCTCTAAGAGATCTCCATATTGAACTTCTGCACACATTGCTTAACGTACTAAGTTGACTTCTCATTGGGCAAGAGATCTCCACGTACCTGCTCTCTCATCCCTCCCTTCGGTGGGTGGTGCCCTGCAGAAGGCATGTGGCAGAAAGAAGACCCACTCTCCCCAAAGCAGCTCTGCGATGGATGAGTCTGTCTCCAGTAAAGCTGCTGGAAACCACATCTAGATTCAGGAGTTAAATAAGTCACATAATGTTTTAAAAACCAAGAATGACCTGTTTGAAAAGCACTTACGCTTAATTTTAGAAAGCTTAAGCGTAGAAAATTGTCATGTCTTCAGGCAATTACAAAACAACTTTGTAATTTTAACTGAATTTCTTTATCGTCCCATTGGCAAGAGTCACTCTGCTGCAACCTCTGGCTTCCCTTAAAAGGAAAGAGAATCCAAGGGGCAGGGAGTCTGGCAGCAGTGGTGGACATGCTTAATGTATTTAAAAGATTAATAGGCCATTGAAATGAAAATTGCCAACACAAAGCATGTTATCCCAAACGCACAAGGGTATGTATAACAACCATATGGGCTACAGCTTAAGCCAGTGGCTTGCTTTTATATTGTGATAGGCATAGAGTAGGCTGTGTGTGTGTGTGTGTGTGTGTGTGTGTGTGTGTAGGCTCAAAAAAAAAAAAAAACAACCTTTTATTTGTCACACAAATTAGAAATATACACTTAAGTACAAGAACTCATGTTCACGTTTTCCCCCCAAGCAGTGCAGTACATCATTCTTTTGGGGGTGGTGCCAGACTATGATACTGTAAAAATCGGAACATTTTTCTCCTACTGCAGCAGTTTAAAATGGTCTTGTGATTTAGTGGCTTTTAATGAGTATAACAGTAGTAATTATTCCTACATATAATACAATATATTAACCACCACGGATAACAAAGTAGCAAGACTTAAGGTAATGTACTACTTTCTCAGCATTATTTAAATTGTTCTGTAGGGACTGAGTTGGTTATAGAGAGGTTGCCATGAAAATACAGAAGCATTTTGGATACATTTAATGGGTTTGAATTCTAGAGCTCCCTTCTTTTCCCTGCTTTTCCATCACCGTTCTGCATTTCACAAAGATAATCCTCGAGAGTAAAATATTTTGTTAATTTGTATGAGTAGCCCTACCAGTGATGTTAGGCTTTGCAAAGCCTCTGGCAGGTTTTAATTAGCTTGATTCAAACTCAGAAATGAATGACATTTTGCCTTCAGACTCAGCGAGATTACTTGCCATTTTGCTCAGTGTTCTTTCCTTGTGACCAATCTCTGTCTAAATGGACAATAGTGATGTTTATAATCAACTTCATGGAAGGTTTTGCAAAATAGCTGAGACAACAAATTCCTAAAAATAAGGACTAGGTAAGACAGTCATATGAATAAAAACGAGAATGAAATAGTAACCAGCTGTCAAAATATTATTTCTTGTTTTTATTGAAAAGCAATGAATTATTCAGTAGTATTAGGGGGTCTTAAAGAATACCTGCACAGTGCTAGGTATACAGTTAGTGCTCAGTATAAACAAATGGCTCTATAGATACTTAACTCCTCAAGTTGTACTTTGTTAGTGACACACAACATTTGATGATTTCTCTATTTTTAGTTTGGATAATGAAACAGCGATGTATTTTTTGAGAATTGCACAATCTAGGCAACAGCTCCATCAGGGTAGATAAGTCACAACGTCAGAGTTGGGAAGAAGTAGCCCAAGTAAGTGGCAAAAAAAAAAAAAAAAAAAAAGTCACTTGCAAATGGATAATTTTTGTGGATGTGCTACAATGAGAACTTTGATGAAAATATGTCCAAATGTCGATAATCAGAAACGCCTAAACCTTTATGGATACTGCAGTGTTCCAGAGAATTTCCTCTTCTGCTCTATTCTGTTCTGTTTTAGATAGTTATACGAGATTAGTTTTCAAGGAACTTAATTGAGCCAAATCTGAATCTTTTGAGGTTTTCCTATTACTGATAATTGGCTCATTAAGAAACTGAAATGGGCACCTTGTTTTCTTAATGCTACTTTTGAGACTATAGTGATTGATTCCTATTCTCTATAACTGAGTTAAAAGCTTAATTAAGTTTATGGGTGTTTTTAAACTGCATAAAATTAGGGCCAATTCATTTATTTCTTAAGAGTAAAGAGATCATCAGTACATTTTTCTTCTTTGTAACCAAAGATTAAAATGAGAAATGCCTTCAAATGATTGAGTGAACACATAATCAAATTATTCATTACTTGCTGACTTTGTTCCTCGAAGTCTATAAAAGATAGCAAAAAGAAAATAAAAGTATAATTTTTACTGTTAGATAGTCCCCTTGTGTATATAAGCATGCTTATAGATAAGTAGTATCCAAACCATGGATAGTACTATTGTACCTTGATTTTAAGTGCAAAGGTCATTATAATCTGCAGTGCAATAAATAACTGGAGCTTAAAGTGAATTATATTCAATATTGTGCAATCATTTTAAAGTTAATTGCTTTCTAATTATTTCATGTGTTAGTTTTTTTCTTCTTTACTATCTTTAGGTTTGATAAAGGATTTTTATTTCCTTTGTATCATTGTCCAGTCCCTGAGACCAACTTGAATACTGTTGAAATATCTCACTATTTTTTTCCATCAGCAATTATACCTGAACTTTTATGAGGAAATAAATCATCTTAAAAGGAAAAGAAACTTTAATAGAATTAGAAAAATGTGAGAACATTTGGGCTGTTCATTTGGGTTTTAGATGTGAGATTAAGCTACTTGTAACAGGATGTCTCAAAGTACTAATGTAGTGCTACCAATTATAGTGCTGACTTCGGAAAAAAGAATTGTAATAGTTTTGAAAGAGTAGCCAGGTTCAGATGACAGAAGATCTGAAAATAGCACAATTAAATAGCATTATATCATTTCAAAATTGATCTGATTAGAGATTAAATCCAGCAAAAATAAATATATACATATACACCTCAATAATTATATCATCATAATTATAATGGACTCAGTTTTATCATTTGTAGTATTTGAAAACCACTGAACCCCTTTAAAAAGTAACATCATAATAATACTGGCAATAATGTCTAGTTACTTCCTAAATTTTGAACTGAATGCTATCTCAATATTAGAACATGTGATCTGTAATTAGGTGGTAATATGGCAAATCCCGGTAAATCACATTTTCTTGCAACCCTAGAATGGGATCATAGCTCTTGGTCCTTTTTGGGGGTGGGGGAAATGTACTTGTAGTTGAAGAAGAGAGATCCTATTGGAAACTGAGTCATCTCTTGAGAGTATACCGACTGAAGTGTCACCCTTTAAAATGGCTATACAACAGCTAGACCATGACAGAAATGCACTACATATAATCGCAGTGATGTGAAATGGCCAGTGTTCCTTCCAAAACCAAGTGCCCACTTGTGTAGACACAAGTGGACACAGCATACTCCTTTCTAGTCCATATAATTTCAGGAATGCTGTTTCTGGTTGAGCAAAGTGTGTTTCACGTAAAGGTGGAAACCGAGGAAGTAATGGAGGGGCATTGAAATCCAGCCCACCTTGTGCTGGTCAAGCTGAGTCAACCTGGAAGAAAGGGTGCTTGTCATAATTGGCCAAGGTGGTGCCTAAAAAAAAAAAAAAAGCAGGAACATATAATTTTTAAAATCTTAATCCTTCCCAAGGGAGGGCATGTGTTTTAATTTTAGGAGCATGTTATAAACCTATCTATTTTTTATTTTTTTAAGATTTATTTATTTATTTTAGAGAGGGGGGAAGGGGCAGAGGGAGAGGCAGTGAGAATCGTCAGCAGACTCCATGCTGCACGAGCCCAGCAGGAGGCTTGATCTCACGATCCTGAGATCACAACCCCAAGAGGCTGACACTCAACCAACTGCACCACCCAGATGCCCCTAAACCTGTCTCTTTTTAGCAATGGCCAGCGCTATTTTCTTGTTTTCTTAGAATGCTCAGAGTTAGTCCTCGGAACTCATGCAGGATCTCTCTCCAACAACTATGTGTATGAAAGAAGTTCTCAGTAGATAAGTATTTCTTTGGTTTGGAGCCTGACTAATGAAGGTTCTTTTTTCTCTATTATCTCCTTTGAAGTTATACATAAAATAATTCCATGCATCAAACTACTTGCCAGTTCATCTTTGTTAGATAGAAATAGTAGTAGGAGTAGTAGCAGCAGTAGGAATGGTGTTTATTAGTGTTTATCAAGTATCCAACATGGAGCTTCATGTGCAAGCCTGCAGTTTACCCACTCACTCTATGAGGCAGTACTACAACTTCCCACATTTTATAAATAAGTAAAATAGGGTGAAAGAGATAAGTTGTTCCAGGTCAGATGACTCTCAAATGGCAGATTTGGTTTTCAAAGACAAAAAAAGCCTCCATTCTTTTTTTTTTAAAGATTTATTTATTTATTTATTTTAAAGATTTATTTATTTTTTAGAGAGAGCATGCACACACAAGCAGGGGGAGGGGCAGAGAGAGAGAGAAATCCTCAAGCAGACTCCCCACTGAAGGCAGAGCCCAACATGGAGCTTGATGCGAGGACCCCAAGATCATGACCTGAGCTGAACGAGTCCACTGCTTAACCAACTGAGCCACCCAGGTGCCCCCCAAAAGCCTCCATTCTTTCCACTCCTTTCATCTTACTCAAAAGTATTGACAGTCATTTGCTGATACTCTTGTCCCAGAAGCACTTTTCTGTTGCTTTTTCCATACACTTTTTTTTTAACATGCCTCTTATATCTGAGAAAAAATTAAAATTATCAGCAGCTATTTAGTTTCTTCCAATAATTTGATTTGGTGGGAAGACTGAGAAAAAGTAACTCCATTTTTGTGTGTGTATGTGGAAGGTGGGTATAATAAATAAGGTAGCAAGTTTTCTTTTAAATGTCTCTTATTACAGAACAAATATGTACTCATTAAGAAAAATTTGCAAAAGTTTTTTGGCAGAGATGAAGAAAATATTGTCTCATATCATACAAACCAAAACTATTAAAGTATTACTTCAAACTTTTTCTCAACCTGTTTTTAAAGTATAAATGAAATCATATACTGATTTCTAGCCTTCTTTAAAATTATGTGATTATCATTCTTTATATTGTTACATGGTTTTTATGATAACAATCATGCAACATTTTACCAAGCATTTTACTATAATCAGTTTAGGAACCTCTATGTTTGGATAATTTAATCATTTTTTCCAATGATGGGAAGGACACCATTATAACTCATGTAGCAGTGATGACTTTTATTGCAAGGTCAGTATATTTGAGGAGAATATGAATAGTTTATAATGAAAAATTAGGAAGGAAAGTCTTTTTCCAAGGAAAACGCACCACTCCTTTATGCCATTAAGAGTTGTTGTGAGCCATTTAAATAATCACACAAGGAAATTCTTTCTGCACCTCTGTTCTACCTCCTGGAATGTCTCCTTCACTCATCTTTCTGCTCTTGCTAACTGAATCACACATTAAATGTTTAACCCTTTTCTCCTCTTGGTGGCAGTCTTCATGAAACAAACTTAACTATGAGATAGACACAGATAGGATTACTAAGCAAAGGTAATTTTATTAATGCTTTGTTTGTATTTAGAATCAACTGATGAATATTTAAGGAATATGCCTTTATAATGGATATTTGATGGACATTCCAGATTATGGTGATTTGACTTAATATTTTCTCTCTTTTTTTAAGACAATCTTCAAGGAATGTTATATTAGCAGTTTACAATAAATTTGAATGTGTGTCAGAAGAGTTTTAACATGTAAGCATATGTTATATCTGAGTACCTTTATTTTTCTTTGATAATCATTCAACCAACAGTTTATTACTGTGTACTAAGAGACAGCAGTAAAGAAGACAGATCAAGTCTCTCCTCTCCTCTTGGGGAGTTTACCTGTAGCTCAGGAGACAGAAAACAAAGATTTAACTATGGAATGTGAAGTCCTGTGAAGAATGATATAATAAGAGGAACTGGGGGAAGCATATTTGGTATATTAATAGGCAGCCAACAGTAATTTCAGGTAACAAGAACTATAAAGAAAACAAAATGAAGTTAGGGAATAGAGAATGGGTGGGAAGAGTCTCTAGATACCCAGATACATATGAATATGTGACTGTGTTCAGGCAGGTGCACTAAAGACATTATCCCCTTTTTGTATTCTTTCTAAGGATATCTCATTCATCTAAATACCATCTAAGTTAATACATTTGTGGCAAATAAGATGAATTAAATATGCTTACTTGCTCAAAAATTTCTATTGTTGATCTGGGAACAAATAGTGAGCTCTCGCAGTTGCAGCTTTAACCTTGCCAATCACAGACTTCCTGTAAGTGCACTGCAGTTATTTGGAATCTTTTCTGGGTTGGCGTTGGCATTCTTTTACTAGATTACATTTATGCATTAGTACCATCTGTGCCTGCTGTACCTTCTGTGAGTTAGCCCTGGCCAAATGACTGGCATTTATCTGGAAGGAGAGAAGGAGAGAGAGGGAGGGAAGGAGAGAGAAAGGAAGAGAAAAAGGAAAGATGGTGGGGGGAGGGGAGCGAGAGGGAGAGATCCAAGGGCATTTATTTTACTCTGTTGGCACAAGTGGAGTTTTGGAAAGGAGACACATCAGTGAGCATAAAATATTTGCAGCTGGTGTCCCTGACTTAAGCCCTTATAAAGTTAACTATTCATCTGCTTTCTCTTAAAAAACAAAATATAATAGTTATTTACTTTTAGCCTGGATATGCAAAAGAAGTTAAAAACCAAGCATTTAAATAAGGAAATATAACAAAGCACATTTGCAAAATTTTCAACTTGAGAAAAATTATGTACAATTTGAATATGTGTGCACTTATATGACAGTGAATATACATAATGTGAGTTTGGTTTTGTTGTGTAGATTTGGTAGACTGCTTGAATTGGACTCTATTTTGGTAAATGTGTTGAAATGTAGACTTAAGAATATTACAATCATGTAGGAAAAGTATGGCTCTATATTCAACATATAATCAGGAGATAGAATTTATTCTGTAGAATCTTCATGAGATTATGTTATCAACTACAGTTGACCTTCAAACAATATGAATTTGAACTGCATGGTCCTCTTATTAATAACATTTTCATTATCCTAGCTTACTTTATTGTAAGAATACAACATATAATACATATAGCATACAAGATATGTGTTGACTATTTATGCTATCTGTGAGGCTTCCAGTCAGTAGTACGTTGTTAGTAGTTAAGCTTTTGGAGAGTTGAAAGTTATACGTGGATTTTCAACCATGGGGGGCAGTGCATGGCAACGCCCCTAACCTCTGTGTTCTTCCAGTGAGAGTCAACTATATGTGGTATTACAGAATAGATCAGCAACTCCCATACCTAAAACATAATCTGGAAGTGTTAGTGGAAGTAAATAACTCTCTAATCAGTAAAATAAATGTTCAGAGAGTTCCAGCTCATACTATTATCCATTTTTATCTTATGCCTCTTTTTAGTGGGTTTGATTATCGGGTTTCCTTACCAGTGATACATTAGAAACAGGACAGTAGAATTGGGACAGAGAGGCTACAAAAGGGATACAACACAGTAATGAGACGTCAGCATTGCAAGGAAGAGAATGAGAGGACTGATAGACCCAAGACTTAGACCAACATGCCATTGGGGGGAGGGGTGTCATATAAAGGAAGAAAGAGCTTCATGTTCCCCATTATACCCTGAGGACATTACTGACAACATCCTGGTATAATAACCAATATTCATTATTACAGAGTTTTATCTTGAGAATGTGTGCTGACAACTCCACGTAGGAAGGTGAAAGTGTGAATATACATTCTCAAAGAGAGTTCCATCCAAAATGGAAAATCTATAAAGTTTTAGAACTTACTGTAGTTAGTCTACACTCTCACATACTGTCTTGTCTTGTGTTTTCAGTTCTAGAGATCTGAGACACTTTTTGTGGTCTCAAATAGGAAAGTCTCATATAAGTTCCCCTAATATATTTTATGTTCCTTTTCATAATGTTCTTGAGACTTAATTTATAATGTATTTAATTTCTGTGTTTACAGTGGATTTAAGTTTCATGAAAATGGGCTTTTTTTCCCTTCATTTTAATTCTGTAATATTTTGTTATCTCTAATGTAGTTTATTTTTTTTAAGATTTTATTTACTTATTTGAGAGAGAGGGAGCCTGAGTTGGAGGAGCAGAGGGAGAGGGACAAGTAGAGCCAAACGGGCTTAATCATGACCTGAGCTGAAACCAAGAGTTGAATATTTAACTGAGACACCCAGACACCCCTATCTCTAATGTAGTTTAAAAGATATTTAAGTTATATTAAGTTATATTAAGATATTAAGTTATATTAGTGCGATAGTGTTTATGATTATGAATGTTGGAAGCTGACTCCGATAGTTCCAAATCCAGGAGCTGCCATTTAATTGGGATGGAATTTTGAGTCAGTGATTTGCCTTCTCCAAACATCAATTTCCTCATCAATAAATTCAGAATATTAATACCTGCCACATCGGACCATTGTGATGACTAAGTACTTATTAAGTCCTCAGAAAAGCACTTGGTATACATAGTAAGGACTAAATTGTGTAATGGTTAGAATTATTGCTGCTGTTGTCAGGAAATTATAAATTATGTACATGTGGAGTAGCTAGGGTCTTTACATTTTTATCTTTGATGACCACATCTGCTAGCCCAGTGGTGGTTACCTATGTTTACCAGGTGATAGGCAATAGGGGAGAAGATCCCCTATTAGGGTCAACCAAAATGGCAGGAACAGAATAGAGGCTGGGGAAACCAGTAGCTCCTTTGCCTCCTACTCTCAATTAAAAGGGTACTTACTTATTTCACTCTGAATTATTTATTTCTCAACTACTACATACAGTTAAGATTTTGTTGGATTCTGTTAGAATCTATTTGGGTTAGGACAGCAATATATCTGAAATAGAATTTTGAGTTAATTTTTGAAATGTCAAATATTTTCTTGGCTACATGTCTTATAAAAATATATATTAACCAATAGCCATTTCTTTTGTACATGCCATCATTATAACATTAAAAGGAACTGACTAGGTTGATAAATATAATAATCATCATAAGTATGTATAGAAATATAACCACAATTTAAAAATTTATAGTAAGATTTTTATATTTTCAAAATAAATTAATAAATGTTTATTTAAACATAAATCTTCCATAATATTCCTAACTTAATTATTACTGGGGTATATGGGAATTTTCAATTTTTGTTTATCTCAAATTTACCTTATCACTGAATTCTACAAATTATGATATTTCAGCTGATTTTAAAATCCTATAAATAATAATTGTCTATTGTGGTAAAACACGTATAACATAGATTTACAACTTTAGCCATTTTTAAGTACACAACTCAGTAGCTTTAATTACATTGGCATTGTTGTGCAGTCATCACTAGAACTTTATCATCATCCCTATCAAATAATAACTACCCCCTTTCTCATTTCCCTAGCCCCTGGTAACCATCATTTTATTTTCTGTCTCTGTGAAATTGACTGTCTTAGGTAAAACATAAAAGACGAATCATATAACATTTGTCCTTATTTTACCTAACATAATGTTTTCAAAGTTCATTCATATTGTAGCATGTATCAGAATTTCATTGTTTTTAAGCCTGAATAATATTTCATTGCATGCATATGCCATATTCTCTTTAGCCATTCATCTGTCACTGGACTTTTTGGGTGTTGCATTTGGCTATTGTGAAAAATGCCACTATCAACACAAGTGTAGGATAAGACTGTACAGTCAGTACCTGTTTGAGTCCCTCCTTTCAGTTCTTGGGGGTATACACTCAGAAGTGGAATTGCTGGGTCATCTGATAATCCTGTTTAATTTTCGAGAAATCACCATTCTGTCTTCCACAGTGCACGGTTTTACCTATCCCCTAGCAATGTGTGAGAATTCCAATTCTCTACATCTTCTCCAACACTTGTTATATTGTATTCATTTATTCATCTATTTTTTGACAGTAGCTATCCTAATGGATGTAAAGTGGGATAACGAAAAGCTTTTTTTTAGTGTCTACTTTTCTTATTATTTTTCCATTTGTAAACAGGTAGTATATACTTCCAGCTCAGCATTTTGCTTGGCATTGGAATACAAAGATAAAAGACTTATATGATAAATTATGGTAACCTCATAGCAGCTTTCCCATATAAGAAACATAGTTGGATTTCTTAGTTCATTTAAAAATATCTACAGACATATTATGTTCAGCTGTCTCCACATTTGATGAAATTGATTTGTTTTTAAAATAAAATAGTTACTTTCACATGCAAGTCTTTACAGATCTTTATAAATTCTCATTTTCCTTTCTAAGCTTGAAATCAGATCTCTTAATTTGCTTCAATATGGCAACCATCTCACTTCTCGTTCAGCTCACATAAGCTAACACAACCTTCAAGACAGGAAGCTGACATGTGGTTTGTAAAATAATAAGGTTAGAACTCAAACCTTACTTCTAACATCAAGTTAGACACATTTCTCGTCTCATCAACAACATGGTACAATAAACTCATAGACATGATTGGGATTGCTGTGTTTTGGTAAGTTAAATATTTTGGTTAACTGAATTTTCTCAAAAACATGCCGAAGAACATACGAATCTTAAATGAATTATTAATTCTTACAGAAATTGGATTCAGAATCTCATTCACAAATATTGGCTGATTCATTCGATGCATATTAATCACTATTAATTCAGCACATCCTTCGCAATCTTGAAAGTTTTCCAAAGCCATCATTTTGAATAAATTTTTAGTATGCAGTTCTCCCAACATAAAGAACCCTAAGACATTGAAGTGATTGTTTAAGAACACACTGATTGGTGGAAGATTGTTTCTAAGTTCATATTTTTTTTAGGTATAATTTGTCTTCTCCCCATAAAAGTGAAAAGCAGCAACAAAGGAAAAATGCTTTAGAATTTCTTCTTGTCTTGAGAACAGCTGAATGATGTTAAATTGTTTTGGTCAGACTTTAGTTGCTTAGTGCTTACTTTTTCATAGACATCACATCTGTGATAATGCAGTTAAGTGGATAGATAGAAATTGCTACACTAAGAGAACTCATTGGTTGCTGCTAATTTTTATTCACTGGCTGACTTATACAGGTGTTATTTTTAATACTGCTCAATACAAAAGGACCTCAAGTCACACAAAAGTAAGGATTCTCATGATATAATCCTTTTAAAAATATGTGAATAAATTTTGTAGAACCTGAACAACGGGCTATTAACTGTGGAAATTTTAAGTCCTGAAAGTTAGTATGATTACGGCAAAGAGATTTATGTTTCTGTTAGTTCTCAGTCTCAGTAACCTGCATGGTTCGCAATTACTGTAAGGTAGCTTTTGAACCATTATTTAAGCCTGGAATTCAGATTATAGCATTTCCATATGCTCTATTTTAAAAGTATGTTAAATTGTATATTTAAAGCTAGAAGTACCAAAAAATCCACATAAAAATATGTTTTCTTCATTATCAAAAGCTTCAGTGCCATCGTCATTTGAGAGAAAAAAAAAACCCAGTGAATATAATTTAAGTCTGTAAAACAGACTTATAATAGCACTAAATAGAATGAACATCTGGTTTCCTTTTTGCAAGGTGCATTGATGTTGTCAGAAGAGGATAAAAATGCTCATACAGTTGTCCATGTTGGGGTTTGCCAATACAAGAATATTTTATTCATTCAATCTTCTCTAAGTTGCAAAGATAGGTGTTGACTTTGATGAAAAAATACAATGATATATATTTAGAATGACCAATCTTTCACATTTAAATCTAAAAATGTGCTGCTGCAGTTGGATTTTTCTCAGGGATGCCATTCAAGCAACACATTACATTGTCATCTCACATAGCCTTTCTATCTGTGATGATGGGATGCCAGGTTAAAGTATGACAGCTTGGCACAGCTTTTATTATGGCATTGTACTGATGCATGACTACCTCTCTTTTGTTTCAGTCAAAGAGATATTTTAAAGGGGCACGGTCTTGAAAGCGAATTTTCATTGTCGTGTTTAAAAAGTCTACCAGAGGCTGAATTTAAAGAAAGCAAGTTTAATGAACACTAGATTTTTTGCAATTGCAAGAGACAGTTTCTTGCCTTTTCCTTTCATGTTTTCTGACTCTAAAGAATGTTCTGTGCTTCAGTCCTAACATGGAATGAATAACTTTCTAATACCTTCTGACCAAAGGAAGAGCAACTCCAACAATGAATTGAAGATTAAAGACATTCTCATTGATTTTAAATAAGATGTATTAGTTGAAATTGATTTATCAAGATGTATTTATTCTTTTAAAGAATATTTTCAGTCTTTTTAAGCCCAAATCTTTACTTGTTGATAGCCCAGTATTAATTAAATCCTAACTTTTCATATTTGTCAGCAAATGCCAGTGATACTGAGATTGTTTTAAAATATGTGTTTTGGAAAATCTGCATGAATTGGGTTATATTGTTTTCAAATTCAATGATGTTAATAACTAAAAAATGCAGAATAATCCCTCCTTGATGAATAACTTAGCCTCTGTAATTTTATTAACACATGTAGAGATAGCAAGTAGTATGCCACTTGTGTGAAGAAATATCATGTGTCTTCAAATATTGATTTCTTTGACAGGGAATAACTGAGAGATAAAGGAAAATAAATGCCCAGCAAATCAGTGAATTAACCAGGCATTGATTTAATGTTTCACTACTTCATGATATGCTTGCAGGTGGTTAGGTTGCTCGAAACGACTACTTCCTGCTTGTCAAACATGTGATGATTTAGATCTAAGAATCATAATGGACTTAGAATATATGCTTTTATCTCTATCTTCTCTTTTGGTGGTTTTGGGCATGAAACAGACCTCACTTTCTACCATCTGCTCTCCATTTAAAATTGACATCAAGTTCAGTTCCTCTCTGATGCCTACTTGTTTCCCAGCTTAGAACAATTCTATCCTGTAGTTCAGCCATCTCCCTGTTAGGCCTACCCATTGGGTTGGCATACAGAAAATGGGGCAACTATGATGACTTGAATGTTCATGTCTCAAAATAAGCCAGGAAGACTTTTGCCCATGGAGTGATGGCCACTATTGTTTAATTACAAGTTGGTTAGCAAAAATTGAAGTACAGTTTTAAAGTTTTGTGTTCCTATGTTTAGATAAGTGAACCATCCTATTTTATTTTATAGCTAGCTTGCTAATCATTCTATTGTTAGATTGAACTATCTCAATGTTTGTATGGTTCTCGATATCAGTTATATATTTCAGAGAGATAGTGGCTGCGTAGATCAAATTTAATATTTCAAATCTGGTAGATATTAAGTCAGCAAATATTGTTAAGCACTTAAACTGTAGGGTGAACACTCTTCTAGGCATTTGCAAAATGATTGGAAACAACATCATGGAACTTGCAGTCTGAGGAAAGAAGATGAATGGGGGCATCGCCTGGGTGGCTCAGTGCACCTTTGGCTCAGGGTATGATTGTGGGGTCCTGGGTTCAAGTCCAACATCAGGTTCCCCAAGGGGAGGCTGCTTCTCCCTCTGCCTATGTCTCTGCCTCTGTATGTGTCTCTCATGAATGAATTCATTTATCTTTTTTTTTTTTAAAAAGGAAAGACCATGAAGCTTAAAGAAATACTTAGATTTATTTATTAAAAATAAATTAGCAGGGCTGTTGTAATGCTGAACAAACTTTGCTATCATCCAGAGTCTTTATTTTGTGTAGTAGAATAAGATATTGGGCTAATATTATTTTTGGCTTAGAAAATCATTTTGTCATAGAATATCAGAATTTATTTTTCTAAGCTAACTGAAAATTGACTCTATATTCACTTTAGTATATCTATATATCTTATCTATCTGTTTATCTAGCTATCTAGCTATCTATCCATCTATCATCTATCATCTGTTTTGTGCAAACACTAGATCCAATATTTGTAGATAGACTAAACTCCAGGTTCTAGTCCTGGGATTTATGTTGAATAATTACATATAGACAGTCAAATGGAGATTAAAAATCAAAACCAATTACTTTTTGTTATTTGACTCTTTAATGTACATATCTTCAGCTTTTTTGAGTTCTCTGGACCAAGAAGCAAACTGTCCTTTGTATGTAGAAGTAATTTATTACACACAAGTAAGTTATTAGTAGTTGGAAACACTATGACATCAAGTCATATTTGCTTACTTACTTGAATGCATCTGTATGCTTTTAATGGGTGTAAATGTTTAAACTTTGTAAGTTTATTCTTTCTGTTTTGGGAAATTATGTTGGATTATGTTGGATATATTATATATATAATATTATATATTATAACCAATAACAATATAATAATATATATAATATATAATATTATATATATAATAATAATATAATATATAATATTATATATAAATTATGTTGGATATATCTCTGAGATGGTTTAATATTTCTACAGTTCTTTCAAGAGTCAGTCTAACTTGTTAGTCAGTATGTTATTTAGACTAGGAATGCTTGTATTGAGTAAGAGGCAGAATTAATTCCTATTTAGCTTCTTTTCAAACTATGAGTAAGGGATTCCCATTAAATGCATTGTATTGTAACTAATCTGTGAATTGACATCACGGGTTACAGTGCTATCTACCTTTGCAATATAAATCCCTGTGGCTATATTTGAAAAGTGTCAGCACATAGAAGCAGGGAGACTTCATGCTCTTATCAGCCTAATTTCAATATATACAATTTAAGGTGCCACTTGAAGTTTTGTTCTCCTTGGTATAAATTTAGCAATAAATGTAGTCATTTGGCTGCTGTGCTGGCAGTCTAGAATGTAGAGGTATAATGTGAAGAATTTTAATCCACATTACTTATGTGTTATAGAAAGGCATATATCATTTCATATCATACATCTAAATATTAGTCTCTAAGAAGCAAAATTAAATCCTGACTTTGGGGATTTGGATGTCTTCTCATTAGATATAAAACTTCAGCTGTTTAAAATTGTTTTTCCAAAATGTGATAAAAATAAATAAAGCATAGATTTGTTGCTCAAAAGTTTAATATATACATATGTCTTTTATTAAGACTGAATGCCAGGAATGAGTTCACTTAATACTTGCCATGCAAAAGAAGAATGTTTCACAGTAACTGATTTTCCAGATAAAGTGATAAGCAGATTTTTTCATAAAATTTTTTTGTTTATAATCTTCAAGAGAGTAATCTGTAATTGTCCTTCACAGTGAAGCTTTGAAAACTGTACATTTCTATAAAGTATCTTTAATTGACATTATCCATACACTATCAATTTAAAAACCTAAAGTGAAGTTTTCAGTAATTGGTTTTCTTTGAAAAATCCTTAGTTTCATGTTAGCTGAGAATTTAACCATCTGACAAATGACCCAAAGAACTGTGAATTCTTCTAAATAGAGCTAATAAAAATTTGTTTGAATCAAGTGCAAGCTGAAATCATCAACATATTTTTAGTTATTAATTTTCAAGTGGGACAACATATACTATTTCAGGGTCACAAAAGTGAGGATTTAATTCTCAGAAATTTAAGGTACCTAGAGACACATCACTGCATCCCTAGAGTCATATACATTAGGAAAATCTCTCAGTGAATGTTTTTCAGTGCTAATGTATATAATACGTATTTGAGATTTCTCTTAGATGTGCCAAAGGCAGTTTGATAAGCCAAATGACTTTCTCAATGCCTTATTTCTAGGAAAAATTAAGCAAATTACTTGTAAAAGTTTTGCTCTGTGATAGTAACATAAAATTTTAACTCTAGAAATACTCTAGTGAAAATTAGTATTTTCATGCAGCATTCTTCCACACTGAATAAATTAATTTATTCTCTTTCTCATGTAATTAAATAATAGTGGTGTAGTATAGCTTTCATTTGGATTTTTTTAAAAAAATTTCCTAAATGTGTAATTCAAATATGGATTGAGTTTTAAATTAGCCATTGTTTGATATAATAGTGAGAATTTGAGCTCTTTATTGTGATATATTGTCTGTTAATTGTGGGTATGTAAGAGGGGGAGGGAGGATATTTTGGTACAAAGTTCTTAAGAACTTTGAAAAGTGACTCATTTAACAGTTTAACTCAATCTACTGTAAAAGAGATGAGAGGGATCCAGATGTTAACTTTGTATAATTAGTAACTTTGCTTTTAAAAAGGAGGATTTGTAATAGTTCCCTTTACAAGGCTTTGCATGATAGGGTCTCTGCTTCATCTCTGACCTCATCTAACAGTTTCTCTGTTGCTCAGTCTGTACCTGCCACCTATATTGCTTCTCTATAGATATTCCAAAGACGCTTTCATCCCAGGGTCTTTGTGCTTGGTTTCTCTAACAGGATTATCCTTCCCCGGGTAGTCACTGTTTCATCTACTGCCTTTGAATCTCTGCTCAAGAGCTACCTTGAACACTTTTTTTTATACAGTTACAACTCCTCCAGCACTGGTCTCCCAACACACACTCATATATACTGCTACTTTGTACCCCCTTACTCTGATTCAGATTTGCCTTTTTTCTTTTAGCAGGGATTATTCATAAGTGGTGTTGTGCACTTTCTAGTGCATCACATCAATTGTTCTACCATCAGGTATGTCAGTATAGATCAGAGAAAAGCAGGTGGCAAATGCCTGATCCGTCATGTTAGTTATTACATATTTTTGACATGGCTCATGTTAATGTTTCATAAATTTATTTTATTTTGGCAGAATATGTCCCAGACTCATCTTTTTTTAATTTTTTTTCCCAGACTCATCTTTTACATTTTCTGTTTTAAAACTGGATTAAACTATTCAACTCCAAAGGACACTAGATGTTTTTACTAGATAATGGTATTTAGAGAACACATTTTGGATATTAGGGGTGCTAATTATTATTGGGCTGTCATTACTTCTAAGCATTTCAGCACATAAGGCTAGAAAATTCAATAGTTTTGAAAAAATCATGAGTTTATGGTATATTTTCAATTCTAACTTAGCATTAAGAAATTTTCCTGAATATTTAAATTTATACTTGCATCACCTTTCTCTTACATGAAAAGTCTTGGCCTTAACAATACTAAAGTACTTATTTGCTCTAATCTATTATATAAATACCTACAAAATAATAATAAAATAGTAAAATGAAGTTTAATGAATGAAATAAAACATTTCTTTGCTGCTCTATTTATCCTGGATTATATTCTATTGTTGATATACAGGCCAAATACTGGTTTAGTCACTTGAAATAATATTTTTTTCTGAGTGTAGTTGTGTATCCAATTCATTTGTTTAGGTTTCTTTCCAGTTATTACATCTATATGTTTTGTTTCTATTTGTTCTGTCCATTCTTTATTCTGTTTCTCCTATGCCCTCTTTTGGGTTAACAGTAATTTTTTTGTAATCCATTTCATGTTCTCTTTCTTCACTATATTTTTCTACTATTTTTTGTGATTGCTCTAGAGATAAATATACTTTTTTAACTTTTCACAATTTGCTATCAAGTAATATAGTAGTTTAAGAACAATTTATAAACATTATAGTACTTGATCCCCATTTCCTCTAACTTTGTATGCTTTTATTGTCATATATTTTAATCCTACATATGTTAGGAATTCAATAACATATTTTTGCTTTAAGTAATCGTATTGTAATAAAGAAATTTAATTTCTTTTGTATTTTTGTACTTCCTGTTTATTCACATATTTACTCCTCTGTTTCCTTATTTCTTCCTACAACTCTAGGCTTCCATATAATGTCTTTTCCTTTGGTTTCAAGAGTTTTTGGACTTGTTATTGTTGAGGTCTATTGTAGATAAAATTATGTGAAGTTTTGCATATCTTAAATGGTTTTACTTTGCCTACATCTTTTCTTTTTAATTTTTAAAATCTAGTTAGTTAATATATATAGTAAGGCTGGTCTCAAGTGTAGAATTTAGTGATTCATTACTTACATACAACACCCGGTCCTCATCACAAGTACCCTCCTTAATACAGATTACCCATTTAGCCTACCACCTTCCCTTCATCAACCCTCAGTTTGTTGTCTCTAGTTCAGGGTCTCTTATGGTTGGCCTCCTTCTCTCCCCCCCACCCTTCCTCTGTGTTCAACTGTTTTGTTTCTTAAATTCCACATATGAATGAAATCATACGGTATTTGCCTTTCTCTGTCTTATTTCACTTAGCATAATACACTTTAACCCCTTCCACATTTTGCTGATTATTTTACCTACATTCTTAATGGATATTTTCTCTGGATATGGAAATTTAGGTTGACTTCCGTTCCTCAACCCCAGTTAGAATTTTGAGGGGAGTTCCATTGTGTTTTGTCCTTCACTGTTGCTGATGGAAAGTTGGCTGTCCTGCTTGTGTTTTCTCTATATATAATCTCTGGGGAAGGTAGGAGGAACAGAGAGGTATGTTTTTATGATATCCTTTGGTTTTCATAACTTTTATTAGATGTTCCTTGATGCAGTTTTCTGTGTACTTATCCTGCTTGAGGGTTACTAAGTTTCTTTGATCTGTAGGTTTACAACTTTCATCAATTTAAGGATGTTCTCAGCCATTACTTTTTCAAGGTTTTCTTCTACATTATTTCTCCTTTTCTTCTGGAACACCAATTTTTCATTAAGCTGTTAGATATGGTCCTCCAAGTCTTAGATTCTCTTTAATTATTTTTTTTTTTCAGTTTGAACAATTTCTATTCCGCTACCTTCAAGTTCAATGAGATTTTCTTCTACTATGTCATCTATGTTTACATTTATCTAAAACATTTTTTAAAAGTTTTATTTGAGAGAGAGTGCATGCACAGAGGGAGGAAGGGGCAGATGTAGAGGGAGATAAAACCTCAAACAGGCTCCACAATCAGCTTAAGACTGTGCTGAGTGCGGAGACTGATGCAGGGCTTGATCTCACAACACTGAGATCATGACCTGAGCTGAAATCAAGAGTTCAGATGCTCAACTGACTGCACCACCCAGGTGTCCCAAAATACATTATTCTGATACTACATTTTCCTCTCTAGTTTTTCCATTTCATTATTTATAGTTTCTCCTGAAATTTACTATATTTTTATGCATGCTACCTATATCTTTCTCACTAGACTTTCTAATATTTTTATCATAGTTATTTTAAAGTTTGTATCTATTAACTACAGATTTACCCAAACTAACTGTTTCCCATTGATTATGGGCCATATTTTCCTGCTTCTGTGTGTGTACCACAATTTGTTATTTTGTGCTGTGAATTGTACATAAAAATAGAGACTAGATAATATTTACCTGTAGAAACATTTATCACTACGTCTGGCATGTTGCCAATCTGTAGCTGAGCTGGATCACAGTTTGTTGCCTTCTTAGTTATTTTTAGTTCACTACTGGCTTTAAACATTTGAGGGCAGTGTCGGGGATTTCTTTTCATCAGAGCTCTCTCTCTCTCTCTCTGCTATACAGCCCACCTGTGAGATTTTTGGATTGCAGGGGGGTTTTCTTTGCTCTCCAGCTGCTAGGATCCCATCTCCTCACTCACACCTTCTGCCACTTTTGTAGCTTGAGAGACAAGCTTCCATCTTAATTCCTGCCGCCAGCCTTTGACCAATGCCTTGCATTGTCAGAGGCCTCATGAACCTTGGAGGGATTTTTCTCAGTTCTCCTATTTCCAAGTTTCATCAGTCTGCTGCTTTATCATTGTAAAAGGACCTGGGTCCCTCAGAATTATTTTTCTCATTTCTCTTATTCTCCAAACCTAAAGCAAACTGTTTACTTTCCCTTGGGGAAAGTCCTTTTGGAGAGGGAAATAATTCTCTTCCTTCCTGACTTCTTCCCAGCTTTCAGTTGACTATCTCTTTGTTCTCAGGGAAAACCTCGTGTATAATGAGGGGTCTCTCTCAGCTTTTTTGTCATGTCCTCAGTTTTGGGCAGCATTCTGACTTGCTCATAGTGAAGGCTGTTTTAGTTTGTAGGAGTTTCTTTTCTATTAAATATTTTTTAATGTAAAATAGTTATTATTGCATTTGATAGCACATAACAAGATCTATTCAAAGATCTCATTTACATCCTTTTCCATTCCCACCTTGCACCTGTTAATAACTATTTTTATTTTTAAGGCAAATACTAGCTTTTGATTTCCATTTGAAAATATAAGTATTCCATTATCTATCTGTATCTCATAGTTTACTCATCTTGTCCATTACTAATGGATATTTGGATTGTTTCAGTCTTTTGTTATATACCCATAATGCTACACTGTGCATGTATGGAATTTATATACTGTTTTTCTGTAGCTTTAAGTTATATTTTTAAGTAGATTTTTCTTTTTTCTTTTTTTTTTACTGTTGATTTAAGACTTAAGATACAATTAGTACTCTAATCGAGATTAGGAAAAGGGAAATTATTTCTACACTACTTATGATGTTCCCACCTAAAAGGATGTACAGAGTTCTGATTTTACATATATGATTCTTTTGGGTACCTTTTCCCCATTACAATCCATCATGAGGCTCAAGAAGGAACTGCCAACAATGTTTTTGGAAAACTACCAAAATTGTATGTCTGTCTGTCTATCTTACAAGTAATAATCTTGAAAGGTCAATTTCATATATTATTATTATGAGGTATGGATTGCATATTTTATTAGCTTCCAACTATATTCCCGAATCTTAAGAAAAACTAGTGGGAGAACTGAATATTTGCAAAGTAAATGTTAACAGTATGTGTAGAGTCATTAAAATTTTGCAGATGCTATAATAGAATAAAAAAGGGGAAAAAAACCATTTGAAAGTAAATTTCTCAAGTAAACTCAGCACTTCACTTCATGACATCTACTGAATATCCATGTGGTATGTGGTCTCTCCTGTAAAATGGGGCATATATAGGTTGAGCTTTCATTACAAAAGAGTATGTGGAATTTATATTTCAGCTCAGAATCTTGCACTTTTAGTTTGAGCAGAGGATACTACAGATTATCTCATATATATATGTGTGTGTGTGTGTATATATAATCTCATATATATATTACCTCATATATATATTCTATATCTCATATATAGATAGATCTCTGTCACATATATATGAGAGAGAAAGATAATAGTTTGTGCCCTCTCTTCAGTCTTGCATCTTCAGTTGCTGCAGAAAATCTCCATCCAAAGAGCCTATTGTTTCCTCAAGTTGACATTCTTACCTGATAAGCAGGATTTCTTGGACCTCTAGAATTGTTTTGTGTCTGTTTCTATATGCATGGGTGCTTTGTATACAATTTGAAATTTGAATCACTGTTTAAAGTTGCACAAAACATGAAGGTTTAGTAAATTCTTTTTAGAAATGGAGATACAAATAAATCAGCTATCTGTGTTTGAAAAGTCTAAACTAAAGTGCAGTTGTATGCTTCAGCTTGTCAATGGATATTTATGAGGTGAGCATAATACTGTAACAGTTATAGCAGTGAAATATATCCTGTGCAGATAGCTAGTAAAGGAGTTCACTAACGTTAATGCCAGCAGAATTTTAATGCTCAAGAGATGGGAAACATGGCACTTGCTCTGGCTAACACTACTGTTCCTGGCTACAGTGAAAATGAATGGGTGAAATCAGTTTTCAAAGATTGCAGCAGAGTTGGTGGTCTATATACATAACCAACAGCAAATATATCAGTTTCTACTGTTATCTTGTTTTCATCTCTCATTTTGTTAAGTGCAAAGTAGTAACAGCACCAGGCAATTTTATTTTGAGCATCAATTTCCCATTTCTACTTATGATGAGACCCAAGAGAAGGAAGGTATTGCCAACAAGGATTTCTGGAGAAATATCAGTGAACTTCTTACTCCAATAGATACTTGTTAAATGCCTGAAAGTCCCTCAGTGAAGCTAAAGCTGACAGATTCCAATTGTGAATTTAGACTTTGTTACGACCAAAATTTTATTTGTGTTTTATCCTGGGTACATTTTGTTCCTTCTTAGGTGGAGAGAAAGTGGGTAATGGAGTAAAGTTTCTGCACAGAGCTCTGCTCTAAGAGATGAGTTGGTATGCTAAGACATTTCAAGTTTATAAAAAATGAATTGTATTGTACTTATTTTTTTTTAGAAGCCAAAACAAAGTAAAGTTTTGCAGTCTTTAGACTTAGGGTATTTACTTATAGGAGAACTTCTGGGATTTTATGAAGAATATTATAGTTTTAATATGCCTGCATGTATAAACTTCAAGTTCATATTAATTATGTAAGTTACCTCAGATTAAGTCATATTAATCCTCATTTGACATCAGCTGTCTGCAGAGTACTTCATTAAGTCCCATCAGAATAAGAAAAGGCAACAAAGAAGGGAAGTAGACCTGAGATTATCTTTTTGTATAAGGTAGAAGTTGAGATAATTTATTTGTTGGGGGGTTTTGAAGGTTTAACTGAATATGGAGCCTTCATAAATAAGAAAGTTGAGATTTAAGAAAGAAGTATGTATATTAGTTTACATTTACTTATAGCTGGTCTACTTCTAAAGAAAAAAACCTATCATAAAATTTCAGAATAAAAAATAAATAATTATGGGCTGAAGTCAAGATAGGGCTATACCAGAAAGTGAACACTAAGGGCAGCAAAACTTCTAGTACATCATATGCCTGAGCTTTTTGAAACCCAAATCACAAAGAGAAGGGCTGAGTCATGGCTGCCATTATAGAATATAAAGGAAGTGCATAAACTTAACGGAAGTGACAAGCTTTTTTCTAGCTGGCACTTAATCTTAAGAATTGATCCTTTAATATCTGTGTCCTCAGTAGCAATTTTCCAAAATAAAAAATTCTTTATATGACCAGAAGTCATCTGGGCTCTTCATATGACCACAGGTTGAGGAAATGGTGTCGTAGATCTAGATGTAGGAAGGCACTTCTAAGTTCAGGTATGTAAAGAAACCAAGTTCAGGTATGTAAATAGTTTATTGGTGACCTGCCCTTAACATAGGCAGGAATATCTTGAATAATAGTTATCAAAATACATTTTTAATGGAAACATAAACAAAATCTTTTAGTGAATTACAGTTTTAAAGGTAGGTGAGATTGTGTTCTTTGAGCCAAATGAGCATTGAGAGGCTGCATTGTGCCTGCTCATTCCCATCCAGTGTACCTTACCAACCACGGTAACCCCCCGAGGCACCTTGTAGAACCCAGGGGTCTTCAGGGACTTCATTGTGTGGAAAACTCAACCTAGAGAACTAGATGGCTAGCATTTCACTTAGAACTTACCTCTTCAAGATAGTTTTGCCAACTGATCTGGAGAGAAATGATTCCAAAGTTACCATTATTAGTGCCTGAGGTATGAATCTGTTACATTGAATGGAGAAATATATGTCCTAGCTACTAGGGAAATGGTTAGAAAGATTGATGTGGTATGAAAATTGAAGAGCTCCCTATATTTTTATGTAAATCAATCCCAGTATGCATAGCACTTGAGATGGGCTGTGTGTACACATGTGAGCACACACACATGCATTTTTAAAAGTTACGTTGCTGTTTGTGACCTGAACAAGTGCTTGAACAGGCATTTCATGGAAACTCTTAGAGCTGTGTATCATAAGAATGAAAATGCTAACTAGGTTGTAAGATATTTTGGTCATTGGTTTGTGTCATACCCATGTACTCTTGAGTAGAATTGCTTTGGATGGGCTCAACCAGGATGTTAAATGAATATAATCCAGAGACAAGTAAACAGATTCAACTATGGAAACATGGAATGCTGAAACACTTTGGCACAGTGGTTGTTGGAGGTTACCCTAAGAGTAAGAGTAATTGGCAGATTCCTCTAGGAATAATACTCCTCTAGGAATAATACTCCTCTGGTGGAGTACTGAATAAAAATTCCCTATTCTAGCCAATAGTTTTCTTTTTTTCTTAATTACTCCATTTTTATCCTTTCATCTTTAGGGCTGTTCTCTTCCAGTTTCTATTTTCTTCTAGCCTTTCCCATGGCTATATTTTTCTCCTTGGTAATCCTTTTTCTCTTTCAAACTTACACTTCTGTCTTCCTATTTTTGAGGTCTAGTCATTATGTATTTATTTATTTATATGTTCATCATCCATCCATTTGTTCCTAAGTGAGTATTTATTATCAGTTTGCTCTGTTAGACACTGCGATGACATTGTAGAGGAGGTATGGATAATGGGTACCTATTTTTTATTGAGAGTTTACTAAGTGCAAGGTAGTATTCTAAGTGCCCTCTGCATATTAATTGATACAATCTTTATAGCAGTCCTAAGAATGGGTCCGATTTTTATTTCTTATTGTACTGATCAGGAAACTGAGGCACACAGGATATAAATGAGTTGCCCACAGTCACACAGTTAACAAGTGGCAAAGCTGCGTTACATACCTTGGGCTGTGGAAACCTTAGACTTAATCACTGTTACCTTTCTTTTTAGATATTCAAGCAGACAATTACTACATAATGTGGTTTGGCTATAGTGGAAATGCTATGGGAATTTTGAGGGAAAGAGCCCCTTGACTGGGAGAACAGGGTAATGTTTAACAGAGAAAGTAACTCTTGAACATAACTCCTCCAGGTTACCATCTGTTAGAGTTCTATAAAATAAAAATACACCCCCACATGATCAACTCTTGATAAAAAGTGAAAAATATCGAGTCCTTGATTAGGAGGGGGAAAGGTTATTTGTTTTTATTTTTATTTTTTTGTTAATGAACGTGTGTTAAAACACAGGACGATATGTTGATTTAACAGTTTTTTTTAGACATTTGACAGCTGATGATCAGTATTTAATCCCAAACTTTGGAAGAGTGGAAATAAGGACCTCAGAGTTAAAATCAGTAGGGTCCTCTTCATTTGAGTTTCTATGTCTATAATTAAATGATGCCAAATGAAATGAAAAATAATTAGGTCTGGCATAATTTAGGCATTGAAGTGATTTTAAGAATTCAGGTGAACTATGAATCTCATTTTTTTAAACTATCTAATTGCTTAAAGTATATGAATCAGAGTCACTAAGATTAATCTGATGTGTAGAACAAAAGTGATCAGAGAAGAGGCCCTCTATCCAGATCTAGTTAATTAGCGATGACACTCAAGTAAAAGTAGAGATTCATGATAACTTTTTTTCAAAATTATGCAGAAGAGAGAAAATTTTTACTTTTTTGGTCCATTAAATACACAACAAAGAGGTGCAATTAATTCATATCCTTGTTGCCATAATAAAATTCTTCATGTATTTGTTGGTTTCTCAAAAGACTTCAGAAGATAGTATTTTTGATGTTCATTCTATTCTAGTCAGATCTATTTCTTATTGTATATATAGTTACACTATTGTGGCTTAGAAGCATTGTTTTATTGCTCTGTTCAAATATTTATTAATCATGTCATTTTTCCTACCTGTTCCCCCTTGAAAAATTAGAAAGGGGATATGAAATAAAAATAACATTTTTAATGTTTCCATGGCTTTTGGTGTCATACTTAGCTAATCTGGAGAAAAGCATCTTTTTACTTAATAGTCATTTTAAAGATCTTGTTTGAAAGTTCAAGACAATACAAAAATATAGTCTGAGTGCATGACCTGAGACCATTGCATTACCATGGAATTTCAACCTCATTCTCATATCTTCTCTCTGCTTTTCTCAAACTCCCTTTTGCACAGATATTATTTGTAGATATCAGGTATGAAGTAAGTAATAAAATTGACAATTATAATAGTAATGTTGCCTCCAGAATTATTTAGAAGATACATAATTTGGTGAATGTGTCTGCCTTTAGCCAAAAGTTAATGGAAACTAGTTTGCTTTTTGGCTTTTCTCCTTCTTCATTAATTTCTGAAATATCTACTTTTATTTAGCAGACATTTTTGAGAAGAAGATGGACCAAAATCCTGTTTTGATGTTCCAGTCTTTCTTCTCCAACAATATTTGTTGTTCTTTTTTAATATTATCCTGTATTTGATATTTAAAACAAACATATTATTCACATTTAGAGAGAAATAAAGAGAAGTTCTAAAATCTGAAGTTAGAGAGCACATATTATGACAAATAGGAAAGTCTCAATAAGATGATAATCCTTACCCTAAACTAGAAAGTGGTATGTGAGCTTTTGGCCTGTTGAGAAATCTGAATGTGATTTGTGTGGTACAGGGTATCAGCAGGGTCATACTAAGGAGAGGGAAAGAGGCGATCCTTTACCAATAATTGAAAACTTTGTTTTCAAATAATTCTTGGATTATTTACAATTACATATGAAACAATGTGTCTCCCTAGCTTTTCTTGAAGTGCTACGGAATTAGAATGCCAAAGTCTCTTTGAAAATGTGGAATGAAAATAAATAGTTACAATTTGGAGAGGACACGTAATGATGATGTGTAGTTGTGCACAGGGAAATGGTCAACAACAGAGGACTATTTTTCTAAGTCTTTTAAAGAAGCCTATTATAAAATGGAATCACAAAGAGATGGCATCTCTTCCCTTTCTCCCTGACTCCTTATCCTCAGCCTCTTAATACTTCTCAAGTACATTTCTCATGTATGCATTTTAGAAGCACCAGTTTTATATCAGTTTTAAAAGCACCAGATTGCATAAAGGAGTGCTTTCATTTAAATCCATTATAGAAGGAAACATAGGGTTTGGCTTTGATATTTTTATTGCTAAGATAGTAATGCTGTACTTTAAATAGCAATAACATAGTTCTATTTTACATAGCTTTTTTTGCACTCTAATTTTACCATACCATTGTAGATGAACTTGGTATGGAAAAGATCTGAATGAACCACCATGCTTTGATCTGAGGAGGATAAATATGACTTCATGGTTTATCTTAACATTGACCTGTTCTTGAGTAATTGTTTATTATTGTGGTAGTAAAACTAGGTATTCTTATGCTTTTATAATTGCTTTAATATTTCAATATTGATTTTTTTTTTTTCTTTTCTAGGGCCGGTGCATAAACTTCTCCCGAGTTCCATCTCAGTAAAAGGAAAGCAGGAAGACCAAGGAGGTATGAAGATACATCTTCACACTGCTGATTTCCAACCAAATGAAAAAAAAAAATAGTAATAAGTACATTTCAGAAGATTTTGGAAGAACAGCTTTATTCTTCTCAGTCAGGAAATGTTTTCTCTGCCTTCTGCTTTGCTTGCACCAAACATTTTTAAATACTTGTTCTGCCATCTACGCAAGAATTGATGAAACCCAGTGGTAGCTCATGATTCATGACATTGAAAATAAAGACTAATGTTAATCTACATGCTATGTTTTATATAAGCAAGTTTGTTGGAATGTGGAGAGGAGGAAAAAGCAACAGCATGAAGATGATATCAAAACGGGGACCATAGAACAACTGGCCGTGATGGATCTGTAATGGAGAGAGGAGTCTTTTACAAGGAGACATGGCACTTGTGTTTTCACATCACAAGATTGTTAGCTACAGGCAGGGTATGAAATTTCCCACCAGCCAAGCAGATACAGGTCCATTGCCTTATAACTATGTCAGATTACAAAATCCTCCCAAGTCCCTATCACAGTGTGCCTTACAGGAAGCCTCTGACTGGGCAATCTTGTCATTCTAACACTGAAAAGTGCACACGCATGACAAAATGTAGACAGGACGCCTCAAGGTATTGGTAGCAAGCAAGATTTTGCCCTTTAGTGTTTGAAAACACCTTTCTTTCACTATGCACTTGGGAAAAGAAGAAAATTAATAGAGCATTATTCCATAGGAAGACGGCCTCTAACCAGGGATCTTAAGTGGAGTTTAAGGGACTTGTGCTTTGAGAACTTATCCCTAGGATGGTAGATTTATCCCCACTCTCAATGTTTAGGGTGTAGTAGTGCATAAAGCATTAATATCTGTAAACATACCGGGACTTAGTTTTGCTTTTAATTTAAAGGAAGCAGTAACCACAAAGCTTCTGCTCAGGGTTTTTCCTTCCTCCAAGTCTCCAAGGGCTCTTCAGCGTCACAAGCCAGCAACTCTCTTTGCATGAAAATTTCAAAGTTTAATTAATATAATTAAAGGCAACAGCAAGCAGCAGCCTGTGAAGATTTTGCTCATCTTTTTTATGTCTTTTGACATTGAATGACCTATTACTGTATGCGCATTACTTGGATTTTGAGGGGCACTCTTACCTTGGTGATGATTCAGTAGAGAAAGAAAAAGACCTCCTCTCATCAATTTATAAATTAAATTTTCAGGAGGGTCCGCCACCTCAAAACATCGAAATGTATGTATTATAATTCTTTAGAAAACCCACCATCGTGTCACGTCGACGATGCCAAATTATGTTAGCGTGAGTGGAAACACTATGGGGGAGGGAGGAGGCAGCAGCTGAAGAAAAAAGCTCAAATGATCTAGTCACTTTCGATACTGTACTTCAGATGCGAAATGGATATTCGACTCGAAACCTGACAAAGCGCGCCTGCTTTGATGTGAACTGGGATAGACAATGACCAGTGGCTGGGTCAGTGGGATGTCTCTCTGCGAGCACAAAGGCTTATCAAATGACACTAAAAATAAGTTCAACAACCATCACATTGGAAGGGAGAAGGCGAACGTTTCATGTTTGGCGGGCATGTAAGTGCACAGGATGGAAAGAGCGATTTGGAACATCCCAGTGTAATTACCCCCATTGTGCTCTTAATGGAAATTTCAGAGGACGGGAGTGATTCTGTTGGTTGGTGTCCAGATTTGTGACACTGATCCAAGAAGCCTTACTCACACACACAAATATATATATTTGTATATATATATATGCATATTGTCTAGCTTGAATCTTTTGCTCAAGTTTATTTATGTCACTGGCTGGCTGGATCCAAAGTCATGTGTCTGCATACTCAGAAATAAAATTTTACCTGTGCCTCTGCTACCATTTTATTGTAAGCCCACATACACTCAAGCTTTGTTTGGCTAAATATATAATTGTCCTGATTAGTTTCAGGACGGAATGATACCCAGTTCTAAGATGTCGCTTAATGTTCACAAATGATACTATTGGCATTAAAAATCCATGTCTACAAGTGTGACTTGGAAGCCTGATATACGCCCAATGAGTTCTTCTCATAGACCTTTGTTCTAGCTTTGCATCTGGCACAGCACTTATTGTTGTCTTCTTAAATTTTGGTGCTTCTTTTCTGGTCTGTGCACACCCATAAATGATATTTAAGAGCACCAAAGATTCTACAGAAGCTAAGGCTGTTTCTTTGGTAGTCACTTGGAATTTGTCTACTATCATGGCATTTGTATTTTGCTACATGAACAATGAAAGTAGACTTCTGTCTTTAGAGGACAAAATAGCTTTCTGTAGATTGTAACATAAATAGGTTTCCAGTTCTAATACCACTATGAAGAGTTCTCAGTGAAGAGGGAGAGGCAACGGTTTATATGTACACTAAAAAAGTACCATTCATAAAGTTCAAAGATAGACGGAATTTCATTGCACTTAAGGACATGAAACCAGATCTATGCTCTTTTCTCTCATTTTGCCATCTAGCATGTAGAAGAATCTTCTTTGAAAGGGAGCTGTTTACTCACCAAAGAACTAAATAAAAAACCTCTATATCTCCTAAACAGGAAAATAAAAGGTTAGAATAAAAGCCATTTCTATAAGTTTAATAACATTTTTAATATTTTATAGAGAGAAATAGTTCCTATTTAATTTTTTGGACCTAATGTCAGTCAAGATCTACTTTCTATGTATAAACAAGT
Source organism: Canis lupus baileyi (assembly GCF_048164855.1). Classification (NCBI taxonomy): domain Eukaryota; kingdom Metazoa; phylum Chordata; class Mammalia; order Carnivora; family Canidae; genus Canis; species Canis lupus. The sequence goes on along the minus strand of NC_132870.1, from coordinate 4,194,717 downwards.
AAGTCTTTATCCATAATCCATTTGTGTTGCATAAGGTTGCAACGACAATTAAGTGGGAAATGATTCCTAACTTATGTGTCTACTCTGCCTGGAAAGAAAGTTTTGAAGGCATCTATATATATTTCATAACAATGTCTGTTCTTTATGGATTTGATCCATAAATATTTATCTATCTGAAAACTTTGATACTTGGAATGTTTTCCTTAAAGCATTTGGTGCTCCAAGAAAAAACATTTGGTGCTAAGAGTTGCAGCACTGATGCCTTTCCCCAAGTTAATTCTATTTTAAAAATTTATATTTCCTTCCCAATGAGATGCAGAGTAAAAATTGAGACCCTCCATTAAGTAGGGAGCAGCATCTGTCACCTATAGATAATTCTTATTTTGGCAGAAATACAGAAGGCTTAAGCCTTCTATATTTCAAATTGTTTGAGAAATGATTTGATTATATTCTCCCTCAGATCTTTATTTGAACCATTTTAAATCATAAATTATTTAATATTTGTTTTTCTAATAAATCCTTACTGGATATAAGATCTGGGTGTCTCTGAAGTTAATAACTTTATTATCTAAATATCACTGACCATTGTTTACTGCTCAGAAGCAATTTATTAATTTATTTCTAAAAACACTGTCTATATTATGGCCAAAAGGTATCTAAAACATGTTTTGATTCATCAGTTTCTATACATCATCTTTGAATTTAAGAGAACAAAATATAATTAGGTCACATTTATAAGCATTGTAAAGCACTGTAACCCTCTTCTATGACAAAGCCTGTCACGTTTACTAGGTTTCGGACAGCTCTACTTTAGGAAGTTTATTAGTGTTATATTACTAAAAAAAAATTTGGTGGGTATGTAATTCAGGAGAGAAATATATACATTCTTTAAATATGAAAGGAAATATATAATGTAGAATCAGAATAAGTGGTGTATCTGTCATATATTTAAGAAAAGAAAGACAGATGAGGCTAGACAATGTCTATTCGCTGATAATGAAGTTGAGTACAGCCATGTATTCTAGTTTTGGGGTTAGATTAATATTTTTCTTGGAGAATTTCTATGGCATATTTCTAAGAACACTTCAATTTCGGTATATTCCTACACTTTCTAGGGTATAATTCAGTCAAATTAAGCAAAGGAAAATAATCGTGAGAACTCATAATGCAGCAAACCCTGGGCTGTTTTTTTCTAAAATATATTTTTGTGCGGTTCTGCCAAAAGAAAACGATGATAAAAAAACCTACACAGTAGAACATGCAAGTTTATATTAAAATGTGCTTATTTAGATTACTTTACAAGACCTATATTAAGGTAATGTATGTGTTTGAGAGAGAGTCAGTATGACATGCTACACATCATCTTCGCTTAGGAAACAGGCGATGAATGGCTTAGCCCATAGAGCTCGCCACAACTAACTTGCTGAAATTGAACTGATGAGCTTCTCAACCATAGACTAGAGATGGACAGGAGATGTCTCAAGGTCCTTCCAGCAGGGACAATATTTCTGTGAATATAGTCATATTGGAAGTTTTAGTATTTATGTATCTCATATTTTTAATGACTGGCCTCATTTGGAGAGCACAGCAATATTAGCTCCGTAAACTGCCATTTAGTTACCAAAAAGACATTGAACCATAGTACATAATTTTATAATTGTTCATAATAGAGTAATTTCTCAGTTAATTTATTACAATTAGAATTTGTCAAAGAGGCAACTGATAATAAAATTTATATTTGATGAAATCTTTGAAACGAGTAAAAAGTATTGGGAAGTATATCTATCTGTGTATTTTACTCTGACTTTACAGTCATACCAAGTTCTCAAAGGCATATTTAAATATGTATAGACATTGTTACAATATATTTATGCTACCGATTTTAATGATGTACTTTTTACACTGCAGAAAGTTACATTATTAAGCTTTTCTTTCCTTAGTGAAAATTGGAAAACAATCTTAATTGACAATAACTGCTATGTTCCCCATAGGAAGTATTAAATGGAAAACATTTTACTCACTAATTTGAATAATACTTAGGATATGCAGTATATTAGAATTGCTAAACTTTGACAAAATTACCACTGTTTTGTTGTAGGAGAAAACTATGGAACTAAGAATTTAAAAAGGATGCTTAACGTCTCCTTAATTGCTATAAAGTTATGTTTTGGGTGAATTGTATTTGCAAGATTGTAAATGTCAGTGGTTAATCCAAAATAAATTGTAAACGTTATTAATATGTACATTTAAGTAGATCTCAATTTGTTTAGGAACATTAGTTAATCTTGTAGAATATATATATTATCCAAAAGGTAATGCCCAAAAGGCAAGGTGATTGAACAATGTAGATGCAAAACAAAGGAACAGAGAGCTTCCAAAGTCTTAGATAATAGAAAAAGGAAATTGTTACATCATGTGCTAAATTAGAAGCGAATGTAAATCTCTAGCCATGCTTTTGTACTCCACCATCTGATTTGTGGAAGTAACTGGGGAAAGAAAAACTCATAAAATAAGATTGACTAGTTCTACCAGATGACACCTGTAAACAGAATTTTTGCCAGTTGAAATTCTGATGTGAACGAGAGGATTATCATTATCACACTAAAGTATTCTTTTGAGATCTTTTTTTAACATCCTATAATCCTAAAAGTCTCTGATAATTAGAGTAATGACAGACCTTCATCTTCTTTAAATACTTTGTTTGTGTGAGCCTGTCACCTGGAAAGAAAGATTATATTTTAAACAATATGTTCAAGTGTAAAAAATCGTCAACAAATTCTTAATGTTTAAAAAAAAAAAAATGGGCAAAAGTTCCAGGACTTTTTAAATTAACATCTTGGGATTCTTCATAAGGAGCTGAATATTTCAGATAGATTGAAAAGATTTTAAATATGTTTCTTAAAGAGGATATCAAAGACTATATTACTCAATATTTGGTGTGTTTTATCTCATTTTAAAGGATATTGGTATGATTAAATATGGCACAACACTAAAAACAGAAGAAAATCACAGTGGCATTAATGTTTGTTCAGTATCTCTCTATTCCTGCCACCATCCAGAAAGCACTGAAATGATTTATTTATATCAATGATTTAAAAACATTTAATTCAAATGATAAAGACCAGTTCACAAGTGGTTTCAAAATTACTAAATCTATTGTGCTGATAGGGTAAAAATAGTATAGTCACCAAGTTATTTTTTCTAATTTTTCTAATTAAGTACATTTGTATAAAATGGAAGGGATTACTGTGCTTTAGAAAAGATTTCCCTCAACTCTCCAAAAATCAGTCCACTAGTCTCAACCCAAGGTCATTATGCATGTGTTTATAATTTCCAACTTTGAAAAAATGTTCTTAGTATCAATTACACTGAGAAGAGAGGGCTTGTATTACTTTTCTATTGCTTCTATCGCAAATTACCACAAACTCAGTTACTTAAAACAACACAAACGTCTTCTCTTAACAGTCTGGAGGTCAGAAGTCCAAAATCCCTTTCGATGTACTAAAAAAATTTCAGCAGCATTAGTTCCTTCTGGAGGCTCTGAGAAGAGAACTTGTTTTCTTGTCTTTTTCAGCCTCTAGTGGCCACCTGTTGGCTTGTGGCCCCTTCTTCCACCTTCAAAACGTATCAGTCCAACCTCTGCTACAATCATCACATCACCTTTTGTTTTCCTGATTTCTTTCCTCAAAACCCTTCCCATCATCCCATCTGCAGAGTCCCTTTGCCATGAGCAGTAACAGTCACAGGTTCTGGAGAGTAGAATATGGATGTCTTGTGGGGCATTATTCAGCCTGCCACAAAGATTAGACTGATCTACCTTTCATTAAAATTTTTCCCTTGTATCTAACACCCTAAGAAAATACAAGTTGAATTCAACCGTCTCCATTAAATCCTTGCCTGTCCATGTTCTATAGATCTTGTCATCACACAAGTGATTTTGTTTTCGGAGGAATTCCATTTGTCCCCATTCTACTTCATATTTTGCTCGAAATTTTTCTCAGAAAAGGAAAAATGCCAGAGAATAAATTCTTCGAAGATTTTTTTGCCAGATGATAAACCTTGCACAAGGCTGAGAAGCATATGGGCAGTTTTTTTGTTGCCTCTGGAGAATTTACCTGGCCTTTCCAAACAAGCCCAGAAGTTAACCTAGATTTAGTCTCTGTGATACTTTCTGCTGTCCTACTGAAAATCTATTTAGAAGATATGGAAATACCACTAGAGACAAAGGACAAAAAATAAGTTGATGTTACTAACATCAGTAATACACATATAAAATGAACTCGTTAAACATTTCTTAAATTATTGTATTTTAACTATTTAGTTCTAAATCATGTGGCATTCACATGTGGCACACCCTGTGTTTACATAGGTCATTAGTCACAATCTTCTCATGCATTGTATGTATATGTGTGTGTGTGTGTGTGTGTGTGTAAACGTATTTGTAGGGGTGCATATATATAATACATAATGTATTAGGTCATATATATATATGTATAGGACCAAGTATGATGTCCCTCCAGAACATATATTCCACAACCAAAATTCAACAGATAATTACTGAATTCCTACTGAGGGCCAGACAATATGTGGATCACTAGGGAAGTAGTATAATGAATAAGCTTAGCTTATTCTAGTGGAGAAGAAAAGACCTTCAGTGCATAGGTAACAAATGGGATGAGTATTTTAAATGTGTGAGTGCTGTGGTTGCAAACACCGATGATTTAATAGGGTTGTGGGTTTCCGGGAAAAACTAGAAGCCAGGGAAAAACTAGAACTTTGAAGGATAAGGACACAAAAGGGGAAGGAAAGAAGAATGCTATGGACCGTGGAAAAGCATGCCCTAGAGTTAATAGAAACAGGCGATCTGTGAGGACCAAGAAATATGAAATACAGAAAAGAGAGCCAAAAAGAGTGGGGAAAGATGGGGCAGGGTGGTTTAGGAAGGGATTAGAAGATGTAGGGCCATTTTAATTTAAAAATTAGAATTTTTAATTTTTTTACTATATCTTCAGGATGGAAAGAAGTCATTGAGCAGATGTCGGAGGCATTAAGCAGTATCAGCATGTTGCCATTTTGAAGCATAGAGTAGGGAGGAAAGGGTGCAACACAGAAACTTCCAACATCTCCCCTCAAACTCCACATCACTGTGCACTGTCTGGATATTATATTTCTGAGCTTGTCATACCTCCTTCAATTATGGAGCATTTGTTTTCTACTGCCTCAATTAAAGCCTACCCTTCAGTTTTAAACAGATGCCATGTGTTTTAAGTTAGAACTAGTCATTCTTGCTTCACTCTTGTATTTTTCTCCATTACTTTTAAAGATTCAAAAAGAGTACTATTGTTTTGAACAATTTGGCCCACAGTACTACCTCCCCCCCACACCCCATCTCTATGGGACCTCTCAGCCCTGGGCCTAGATAGATCCCTGGGGGTCTAGCCTCCACTAGGTCTCTTGTTGCCACTCTAAATTCCTCAGCCTTCCCCTCACATTAGCTAAAGGTGACCTGTGACACTAGTGCAACAACTTCCATGATCACCGTCTGTCCTGCCCAGAAGACATAGTGAAATACTCATTAGGATGTCACTCCTATGAAATTATCCTTCACTTTTGGGGCTTCTGCTGCAACTGAGACAAAACATCCCATTTTAATGTTATAATTTACTAAAAAGTCACCATTCTTGGTGCTGGGGAAACAGTAGTGAAAAAAGACCAGTCTCTGCCATTGTGGATTTTACATTCAAGTGGGGAACTAGAAAATAAACAAGGAGACTTCCAGAGATGTTCTCATAAGGTGTCAAGTATATAATACTTTTTTCACATATGTTGTGAAGGAAATAAAGGAGGATGAGCTACAAACCTGAGTATGTAGAAAAGGATTTACAGTTGAGGTGGTGAGGGAAGGTGTCTCAGAAGGTATGAGAATTCCAGGTAGAGGGAAGAGCACGTTCCCAGGGGCTGAGAAATGAGCTTGGTGAGAACAAGCTGTTGAATGGTGAAGGGCAGAAAAGGGTTGAGAGAGTCTGTGATAGGAGAAGGTGAGGTGGCAAGAAGCAGAGCTTGGAGAGCTCCTAAGAACTTGTAGGGAAATGAGATGATACTCCCACTGTGGTAGGAAGCCAGCCCTTGGAGCAGTTGAGCAGGAAAGTGATACATTCTTCTTTATACTAGGAAAAAAAAAAAAGACTCTAACTTCTGGGTGGGGAATAAGCTTTCGGAGGCCAAAAGGGAAGCAGATGTGTAAGAAGCATTGAGAGATCTTTTCTTTAAAATCCTGTGCATGTATAGTTCATATATGTGTTTTCCAAACAACAGTGATCAATATAGAAGAACTGTATTTCATATTTTAAGTTGATATTATGAAAAGCAATACCAGAGAGGTAAAAATATCTTGTACTCCAGTTGTTTGTGTGTTTGGGTACCTGGAATAATAAACTGCCTTTCCCCTCTTTCTTTTTTTAAAGGATTTTATTTATTTACTCATGAGAGACACAGGGAGAGAAACAGAGACCTAGGCAGAGGGAGATGCAGGTTCCCCATGGGGAGCCCGATGTGGGACTCTATCCCAGGACCCCAAGGTCATGACCTGAGCTCAAGGCAGATGCTCAACTACTGAGCCACCCAGATGCCCCCCCCCCCCTTTGTAGTGAATAAAGGAGCATGACAGGCTTTGTCTAAGAACTTACCTCAGTGAAGAGGGACTCTTGTAAGTCATCCCTTGGAAGCTTCAGCTGAGTTCTCCCACCTGAAGTGAATCTCAGATTTGAGCTCTGCAATAGTGGCTGAACAAAACTGAATTTCTCTGCATAAAACAAACCTTGGAGGCATTTCTCCCTCCCCTGAAATAGAAGGGAAATAAAATGGAGAAAAAAGAGGAGAGAGAAGAAGGGCTGAACAACATTATAGGAGGTTAGAGCATAAATGAGAAAATGACAGAGAGAATTTTGGGTTTTTAAGAATGGGGTTGCCTGGTGCTCTGTTTCCACAGCATGCATACCTGCATGCAAAGCCTACTGTCTCATAATTTCCTCTGCTAACTCTGTTTTTGTGTTACTTAAGGGAGTTGCTTGAGTTCGGGAAAAGCTTTCAAGGGGTGATAAAATGATCCTTAAGATTAATCTAAAAATGAACCCTCTGAAAATGTGCAAAAATATTGAGAATTGGCCATTCCAAAACTGATGAATGGGTTTAAGGTAATATTATATGAATTTTAAACAGCAAGTTGCCCCCACCCATTAACTGTTTTTCTAGATTATATATATATATTATTTATATATACAATAAGAAAGGAGAGTGATTTTAAAGTCAATCAAACTAACATATATTTCAAATATTGTTCAAGTAGCAATCTTGAACAAGACAGCCATAAAATTGATAAACTCAAAAATGATAGACATAAAAGGGATCAGAGTCTCCAAATTCCCCCTAAAATATTACATCATGTGCCAATGAACCTTGAGTTCTCAGGAACAAAGTATTAGATTTTATACAGCAAAAAGGATAGCATTTACATCTCATATTTTTATTTTATATAACTGCATACACACACACACACACACACTCCTTTTTAGAAAACACATTTGTATTAAAAAGTGCTTTAAATGACTCAAAATATGAACCTTTGTGTACTTCACAATTCTAAGGATATCCCTGATTATTATGTGAAGCATTATTAGATCTGAAAATAATCATTTCTTAGCATGTTTAAAGAAAACAAGGTAAATCATTTAACATTAATAACTTGCATTTATATATCCTTTTGTAATTTTCCAAAGTATTTCCACATTTATTTTTTATTGTTTTTATTTAATAAATATATACTGGCTATATACTATGTATACTGTGCAAATTTGGTGAAAAACTATGCAAATTTTATGTGAAATTATGGTGCAAGGTATGGGTGGAAGGTGGAAAAAATGGCTTTCCCATGATGCTCAGTAAAAGGAGTCTTGCAGTATGAATCCTGAGTGGCCCATTTAAAAATAAACTCTGATCACATAAAACGAGATTTAATGCTAAATGAGGCCTGCTTTATATGGGCAACCCTAGATAAACTCTGGACCGCTGAGAGTATCTCATTTTGCTGCCACACAATTTTCTGTGTATATTAACAGCCTTCCTGAGGAAGCAAAATACTTTTAAATCATTTAATGTACTTTAAAACATTACTTAGGTCTAACTCACAGATAAGTTAAGCCACATAAAAATTTAATATCCCCCAAGGATAAACAAAACAAAACAAAATACCATAAAAATGATGAGGTTAAGAAGGTTGACATGATTCCTAGAAAAAAAGGTTTCTGTAGGAAATTGTTTTCAGGGCCAGCTGAAGGACATTATGATAAAGATCATTGCTTTAACATAATTTCAGAGGCAGTTAATGTTGAACAAGAAAGGAAAGAAAACCCAAGACAGTGAAAGGATAATTAATTCAGTCTTGGTTTTAATTTCCAAGGATCATATGGTGAGGTGACCCTTCATAATAGAAAACTGAACTAGATTTATATTTTGCTTTTTTACCTTGTGATGTTTAACTCTTCCAGGTATTTATTGTATTTTGACATCAGTGTTTCCTCTACATTTTACCAACTGACCTACATAAAGCAGGTGAAGAACAATGTTGCAGAGGACACAGGCACCAAAATCTTTCTGCCTCCACAGCACCCTAATTTTCTGAATGCCCCTGGAGATGGCATGATGTGTCTGAGGTGGAGTCCTGTGGGTAGAGGAGATTAGCGGAGCTTAGTAGCCAGAAAGACCCCAGATTAATGCAAACCATGCCTAACTAAATTCAGGGAGTTGTTTCTGCTGCCAAAAAACAAACCAAGAAGGTCAGAAGCCAAAGCCCAGTTTTACAAGTGATGAAAAGGAAAGGTAAGAACAAAGTCAGAGAGGACTCTGCCTTGAATTTGCATATTCTTTGGCTTACCTAGTGAATATCAGTGGGTGCCTCCCTTGGGCTCACCTCTGCACTAGGCAGTGCAGTGAGAAAGATAGAGGTCTCGGCAGTCTTACTGGCAAGTGGGGATGGACACTGAACAAGACAATGTGAAGTCATGAGTTCTCTAAAGGGGAAATGTGAAGTGCTACAGGGGCATGTAATGGGAGGGGGCTAACCTCATCTGAGTAATTAGGGAATGCAGTGAAGCTGTCACTGAGACTGGGGGCAGGGTGCGTAGTGTTTCCTTCCTTCCCTCCTTTCTTTGGTCCTACTCACTTTGCAACATAAATATAACAGGACAGCCAACTGCCTGGCACACAATAGGCTCTCAATGAATATTTGTTAGTGAGTTAGAAAATGATTATTCAGATTTCCAGTTCCTCCACAACTGAATAGTCCCAGTTCCTTCTTTGTCCTCCCTATTACAGCCCCAAATTCCTGCACATAACACAACAAAAACATAGGAAGGCCATGAAAGGTGGAAAGAAGGTAGAGGCCCTAGAACTCATAGGTGAATCCCTGGCTTTCCTTAGTGCCTTACCTTGGAGAGGGTGCCACAGAAACCTCCACCAGCCAGACAGAGAAAGCCCCAAGGAAAGCCGCTTTCAACCACCCAAAGAATTGGGAAAGGGCTGCCTACCAGCAGAAAGCCTTTCTGGAAATCCATGGTCAAATCCAATCAAATGACTACAGAAAAAAAACAAAAACAAAAACAAAAAAAACCCTCACCCACCCCTGGTGTTTTGAGCAGAGCTGAGTGGGAATTTGCTGTTCCAAGCCCCCATGCCTCCACCACTCAACCCCTCACAACAACACGGAAGCAGGCAGTGAGCTCTCATTTGCCTGCTAGATTCATCTCCCATCTCTAGTGGAAATGAGTGACAGTGAGTTGAGGGGTTACTCTGAACTAGAAGCCATAAAACTTAACTCGGGGTCGCAAGGCTGGACCAGTCACCACTACGCTTTGCCCCCATCCCGTGCGAGCATCAGTAAGGTCCAGTTGGACCTCCATATGCCAAAATTCCATTTTTGGAATTGTTTAACATGCATCATGTTTGATTACTTTTGTCATATTTACAAATAAGCCAATGTGCCATTTCTTTTTTTTTAATTGTAGCATGAGTTAAACTTTCCTTTGTGAGAGAGTATAATTAATACATTTGTGTGTGAACATTCTTTTGAGCTAACATAACTTGTTTGTTCCCATTCGACATTAAAAGTCCTCAAGACCACAGCTGTAATGAGATTCACATTTTGGAGGCAACATTACTATGGGAATGCATTTCATGCTGTTGTTCCATAATTTGCCTAATCAAATAAACTGAGATCAAGCATTACGTTGGGAAGGTCCAGCCTCCCCATTCATACAAAGTTATATTTAGCTAATCATAGAAGAAATTACTCTTTTCCCAGGGTTTTGTTTATATTTTTAAGCTAGTTAGAAGTCAATTCAATCACTGTTTTCTATTCTTCATCAAACTCTAGTGAGACCATTTCCCCTACTAAGTAAAGCCAAAATAATGAAAATAATTCCAAGCCTTAATTAATTAAGTCAATAGATATTTATTGATTACTGGCAACATACTAGGACACATGATCCTTGACTGTGAGGAAGCATCTTATCTCTAGTTTTAATAGTTTTTTATTGCGATGTAACAAACTACCATAACTCTTATGTTGTCAAACAACACAACTGTATTATTTTCCAGTTCTGTAGATCAGAAGTCTGTCTACATTTTTTATGGAAGCTCTAAGGGAAAACATGTTTCTTTTTTTTTTTTTTAAGATTTTATTTATGAGAGACGTGCACACACACACACACACACACACACACACAGAGGCAGAGACACAAGCAGAGGGCAAAGCAGGCTCCATGCACGGAGCCCGACGTGGGACTCCATCCCCGGTCTCCAGGATCATACCCTGGGCTAAAGGCAGACGCTAAACTGCTGAGCCACCCAGGCTGCCCAAGGGAGAATATGTTTCTTTGAGGTTTTAGGGTTAAGGTGTCTGGTTTTTCCCTTGGCTGTCAGCGACTGCCACTCCAGTAACCAGAAAGTACCCCATTCTGTTGCTCATGGCTGTCTTCCTCCACCTTCAAAGCCAGCAATGGCAAGTTAGACCTTCCTCACTTTGCATCTCTTGGACTCAGTCTTTTGCCTTTCTCTTCCACTTTTAAGAAATGATTATATTGGGTAGATAACTCAGGATAAACTGCTCATTTCAGGGACCTTCATCTTAATCACATCTGCAAAGTTCTCTTTGACATGTAAGGTAACATATTCACAGGGTCTGGACATCTTTGGGTGAGGGGAGCATTATTCAGTCTACTGCATAGAGAATGAATTTAAGAATTTGGCCTCTGAACATATTTTCTTGAAATAAATTTATTTCAAGTAACAGTTTAAATTCATATCATGTGCTTTGAGAATGGAACCAAATTAAAAATTACTCAGATTCATAATGAATGGCATTTGAAAATTTATATTTGTTTTAATTGCAGATACATCCGATTTATTTAAACTCAGGTGGAAAAATTCTGGTTTTCCTCATGCTAAACAAGGCCTCTTTTCTAGTAATTTTGAAAGGCTCAACATTCTCAGGTTCTTGGTCTACAGCCATTGGCCACATCCACCATACCTAATTCTGAATTACTGCTTTCAGTTTTCCTGTTACAAAGCTAGGGAACACAGCCGAGGACTTTGAGTCAGTTACCAATTGGCACCATTAAAAAAAAAGAATATGTGTGTGTGTGTGTGAGTAGTTTTCCGGTCTCATACACAGCTCTACTGCTGTTGAGAATAAATAACTCTTCTGGAAGACAATCAACATGTGCATTCTCTAGAGTCAAATGGGTTCACTTCATGTTTCCTAAAAAAGAAAAAAAAAACATGGACATAAACAAAAATATAACCGTATGATTAAAATTGCAGTATAATCAATAATAATAAAATATTGGAACCCATCTAAATAACAATAGGGCAGTTATAAATTCTAGTACATATGACATATGAAGAATACTTGATTACATGGGAAATGTGTATCATATATATGTAAGTGTGTATATATGTATCATATATATTATATATATCATAGGTACATATATGTAAATATGTATATATGTGTGTATCATATATATTTGTATATACTTATTTAAAAATACTAGGTTATAAAATGTAGTGTGAGATACAAAGTGAAGGTGTGAGACACAATAATGTGAGATACCAAGAATATAATAGTGAGATGAAGATGGAGTTGAATGAGTTAAGGTAAAAATTAGAAAGAAAGTGAAATTTGAATAGCTAGATCAACAAAAATCAACAGTATCAGAAGAGATGCTACAGAATACTTAGGCACATGGAAAACACAGAGAAGCTCTTTTAAAATTGAGAAAAAAAAGAGACAAAAGATAACAACCATGATGATGAACTTGAAAGACCTCACCCTTACTCACTCACCTTCCTAAACTACTAACTAATATAATTTACTGATTAAATAGGCTTTTATTCAGTGATTCATGAATCAGGGAGCATCCAGTCAGCAGGTAGAAAGGAGCTCCTAGGAGCTGTACAGGAAAAAGACTGATGAGCAGAAACAAAGAAATTACACTGGGTATTTGCTGATTGGTTAAAGCATACTTTCCTTACATGGAGCAAAGGCAGACCTGGAGTCTAGTCAGATAGCACATTATCCTAGATTTTGCATATGGGAGGATAAGAATTTTTTAAAGTAATTTCAAAAGTAGACATTTATAGAGTTAAATGTAAATTGTTTATTTCCAAGTCACTGAGGATGATGAAAACAAAGTTAAATGAAACAAAATTGATCATAAGAAGATCATAAAAAGGAGTGATAAAATAAACATAAAGACAAACAACAGAAACCAAAATATCAGAATGACAGAAGTAAGACCAAATATATAGTTTACAATTTTGCAAATAAAAATGATTTAAATTATTTTGTAAAATTCAGTGGTTTGCATTTTATCAAAGATTAAAATAGAAATAAAAGTGAAAGTTTACAAGTCTAATTAAATGATACAAAAGCACAACAGATAAAATAAGTAAAGCAAAACATAAATCAAAATAAAATGTAACATATCATATAGAAGTAATAAAAAAGTTGATCGGTTAATAAAAGAAAATACAGAAATCAAAAATTCAAAATCTCTGAAGATCAAACACACATTACAACTGCTAATGGAATAATTCAAACTTTTAAAAACATTCAATGGCTCATGGTGAGTGAAAGAAGACACAAAATAATCATTCCTCTTATATTATGTCCAAGGACAGGCAAAACTAAACTCTAATAAAAGAAATAAGGAAGTTGTTAGATGGAGGGCTTGCAGTGTTGGATTTACTGGAAAAGAGAACAAAGGAATGTGTTGAATAAAATAAACATGCTCTATAATCAGTGGCTCTCAGAGGATGGTCCAGAACAGCAGCAGAAGTATTATCTGGGAACTTGATGAACATGCAAATTCTTGGCCCCCACACCAGACCTACTGAAACAGAAACAGGAATCCAGAAGGTGGGACCCAGCAATCTTTATCTTGAGTCCTCTCACAGATTTTAAATATATGCAAAACTTTGAGAATCAACACTTTGTTTTGGGTGATACTTATGTAGATATAATAAATGATCAACAGAGCTAAATGTTTAGAAACTTTTATTTTATGTAAATTATAATCCTTTTTAAGGGCAAATATAAAGACTAACTCCCCACCCAGCCCCTCAAAAAAGAAAGAAAAGGCTTATGTTTTGGAATGAAAATAAAAATATCATAAAAATAAACCCCACCAAACAATGTAAATGCCAGAGAACATAGAAAAATTACCAATGAATAAAATTTTATAAGGAAAGCACAAATGAAAATAGAGAAGCAGATTGCCAGAGGCACCTGAATTTAAAGGAATGTGATGCCTCATGACTGGTTTAAATATTCAAACCAGAAGAAAAGTTAAGTGGCTTATTTCAAAAATATCTATTGATTACAATGTAATATGAGGTTAATATGCAAAAAGACAAATGCAAGTCAATTTTATTTAATTAATTGGACAGAATTTTGTATAATTTTTAATGCTCCTTTAGAAAACATGTGATAGCAAAGATCTCTTAAGACAGAGATTTCTTCAATATCTTGCTCAGAGATTTGGCTTAAAAACAAGGTTTAGTTGTGTGGAACAGAGAAAGTCTATATTCAGACAACTAACCAGTCAATTACTGGGCAAGTGCTAACAGCTGTGTTCCATTATAAACAAAATATGAATTCTAAGGTAATCAATCCATCATACTTAATATATGTTTGTACATGTCCCTGAATGCCTTTTTATAAGATAAAATGTAGTAGTCTCAAAGTAGTGTATTGAGGCATTTAAGGAGCAGTGTGTCCGTGCTGTTATAGTGGGAGTTAGAGTCGTGTCATTCTAGAAGGAAATTTTAAAATCCTTTGATGTCTCTTTTTCAAAAAAGTTCAAAAGCTTGAAAAATTTCTTGATACATTTCATTTCCCCATATGATACCATTATTAAGTTTTCTTCATGTTAAATGTAATCCACAGGAAAAAATATTTACCTCTGAATGGAGAAACAAACTAATGGAAACAATTGATTTTCACAAAGTTCATTTATTCGAAATATAACACATCATAAGGACAGTGACAATCCAGCACTGTTTGGAGTAGTTTGCTAAATTAAACAGTTGGAGAAACAGGAAGAAAATTTTTAATGAAGTGTTTCCTGATATAAAGGCAAGGTATAGAAGAGAGTTTCTTATAGTAACAACAGGCCGTGACATAGGAATTATCCATTAGAATGTACCACTGTCATCTCACACTCAACAACTACAATAGCAACAACACTAATAATCTCTCATCTTGACCCCTTCATAACTTGGCATTTCCTATATCCATCAACTCATCAACCAATCATGACATCTAGAAATCATAATCAATTTCCTTCCTTTTTTATTCTCCTATTTCCTACTAGCACTGGTTTTCCCTTTCTCTTCTTTGCTATTCCTATTCCAATTAATTTAATCTTAGGTAGTAGTGTCCAATAGAACTCCCTGAGATAATGGAAAACTTCTATAAATCTACACAGTCCAATATGGTAGCCACTAGCCATATGTGAGCACTTGAAATATAGTGAGAAAGACTGAGAAACTAAATTTTCAATTTTATTTAATTTCAATTAATTTAAGTTTAGTTATGACTAGTGCTTATTATATTGAACAGCACACATCATTGGCTTCATAAACTTGCTTAATCCATACTGGCATCTGGTCACTTAAAAATACCTTTTGGGGGAAACCTGCAATATACCCAGCCATAGTGAAGTTTCAAATTCCTAAACAATCAAGTGGCAAAGAAAAGGAAGTGGTAGAGGTGTGTGCACAGGGGGTTATAGGTGAGGGGACAAATACCAATTAGGTGCTGAGAAAAGACTTCTTGAAGAAGTTGGTATTGAAATGAGACTCAATGGATAAAGAGTAAAGATGAGGGAAGAGCAGATATAGAGGCATGTATAATATCAATGAAGCAAAAGAGAACATGGTTCATGTGGGGGAAATTATAGAAGTTCAGCCTGGCTGAAACCTGAAATTTGCAGTGAGGAAAGTGTCATGAGAGGAGCTTAGAAAGTTAATCAAAGACCCCAGTGTCATGTCAAACCATTTCTTTCCCCTATTTTAAAGTGCTTAGAGGATAATTATTAGGTAATGACTAATCAAGGTTATTTTGGTTTTTAAAATTTATTTTTAAGCAGAAGAGAGGCATAATTAGATACAGAGTTAGACAAGTTATACAGGATGGAAAATGGATTGGAGGGTGCAAAATTTGTGGGGACATCAGTTGGGAGATTGTTGCCATGGTCTAAGCAGGTAATGATAGGGAAAGTAAAATATAATGGGAAAAAATATTATGAGCTTAGAATCAGCAAGGTATGTGACTGATGACCCGCATGACGTGAAGGGAGTTGGGGAATCAACAAACACCACAGATTTCTGACACTGGCCCATTTGACTAGCAAGGGACTGGTGATGTCATTCATTAATGTGGGAGGGTTTGACCTGGGGCTAAAATTTATTTCTAAGACAACTCAGTAACATGGCTGTTGACAGAAGATGTCAGTTCCTAGACATATGAACTTCTTGATAGAGTTCCTTGAGTAGTGACCCTATGACATAAGTTTCATCCCCCAGAGCAAGTGGTGAGGGAAGAGACAGAGACAGATAGGGAGAACACAATGCTTTTTAAGACATAGTTTTGGAAGCTGTGCACCACTGCTTCTATCTTGTTCTATTTGTTAGAACAGAGTCACTAAACCCTGCCTCACACTCAATGGGAGGGAATTAAGCTCCATCTTTTAAAGGGAGGAGTGTCAAAGAATTTGTGGGTGTATTTTAAAAACTATTATACTAATATAGGGGAAATACAAGCTTATTTACTATAGCAGTTGGCTTTGCTCCAACTATTGTAGGGGACCTGTGAACCTAGTTCTGGTCCTACTCACTTAGCTTTGTGAAATACATAAATGGCAATTTTCAATAGACTCTCAGGGAACACCTGCAGTAGGAGTATATTGATGGAAGTGGAGCCCCCCAAAAATTCTCAAAACTAATAGTGATCAAAAAAGAGTGATATATAGAAGTTGATGCATCATAGTATTTTGAAAAGGAAGCAGTGGATATAATGCACACTGACTTCAGGTTATAAGTTACTCCCAGAGAGGAAGAGACAGAGAAAGGATATGGGGATTTTTAGGTATCTCTTACTTTTTTTTTTTTTTAATAACAGCGAGTTCAAGAAAGTACGGCAAAATGTCTGTATTTGTTTAATCTGAAGGGTAATGAGTGTCTGTTATACTTATTATATGTATATATTTTTATATTTGAAACACTTGCATATTTGAAGTGCCTGTGATATTAATAAAATTAAAAAAAAACCTAATTAACTTTGTAAAATCTTGAAGAAAGTTAAGTAGGGCAAGGACTAAAAGCTATTCATTAGATTTAGTAACAAAGTGGTCACCAGGGACCTTAATAAAAATAATTTCAGTGAATTGGTGGCCATAGCAGCCAGAGTTCAGTGGGATTAGAAGTTAATAGGGAGGTTGACTGGAAAGATCAGAAATAGGATTTTAGAGAACAAAAGAAGTTATATTTTTGTGACTGTTCCCCTCTAAGGTGACTTAAATTTATTTATTGACTGGGGTGGGAGGAAGCCAATAAAGAAGGAAGCCATGTAATATAAGACCAAAACCCCCAAAGAGCAAAACAAGATCCAGAATGCAGATACAAGCCTTGTCATGCAAGGGACATGGGCCTTTCTTTGTCTTCTTGTGTGGTGGGGAAGAAGGGGAGAAGGTGAATGCAGAGGTTCTTGTCACGGTGGGAAATTAAGGGATTCACTGAGATAGAGAGGGAGGAGCATGTGTAGGGCTTGCTAAGTGTCATAAAAGTCTGGATATCTGTTTCAGGAATCAGAAACTAACCCATCACAAAACTATTCCAGTGCCTGCGAGTACCCGCCTGAGTTACATACGCTGGTTTCTCAGAAGCAGAGGGTGAGATGGAGTTTGTGTGCAAATGTTTATTGGGGATCAATGCCCATGAAAGAATGGAAATCATCTAATGCGTGTTTGTGGGCCACTGGGAGAATAGCCAAGGATCATTCATATAGTGAAAGTAAATGTATTAATATGGAGAAATCCCAAGAATAGAATACTGAGTGAAAAAAGGCAACTTGCCATATGATAGAATTTGTGTCAATTCTTAAAACAAACAAACTAATAGTATCTGTTATGTTATGGATAAATGAAAAGAGAATGAAAATGCAAAAACATCTGTGGAAAAGGTATCCATTAATTAATTAATTTATTTTTAAAAATATTTAATTTAAATTCAACCTGCCACCTGTACCCATCAATTTAGTTACCTCTGGTCCGCATAAAATAGAAAGGAAGGGGAGGTTCTGTCTGTGAGGCAAGTATATCAAGCCTCATGCTTGATACACATTAAACACTATAGGTGGTAACTAATATAATAATAAAACCTGTTAACATACGTTTATTCTTACTGGTGTATACACGGGCATCTGTTATATTATTTTGCTTTATTGTTATTATGTTTAAAAGCATTCATACTTAATGATTTTAAAGAAAAAAGCACCATCAGGGACCCTTTCCTAATTAGACAAGGCAAATCATAATACTGATTTCCAACATGATATGTGACTTTACTCTCAATTTCCTGAGGGCCACGCCTCTACGAATTGGTGATTAAGTGGAATAGTCAAGTCGGTCACATACTGTTTGAATATACCCATGCACACACACATGAACCTCCTCTTGGTGTAACATGAGCACCGATAACCTCATTTAAAGGCTAAGGCAATGTGCATTTGTCTTTTCTCCTTATTTGATGAATTCTTCAAGGGCAGGATGGTGTCCCTTTATGCTCTGCCAGCCAGCCGTCCCTGGCATATTGGGAGCACTCAATAAATAATAATTACTTTAGTCCCTTAATAAACAATCATGCATTTACTCAATAAATAATAATTAACAATAATGAAATGACTGCAAAGAGTGGCAAAACTTGAAAAAAGTTATAAATGAGATGTACCTGTTTGAACCTAATTAAATGTGATTTTTGTGAAGATAAACTTAGAACTGGAGCCCTGTGAATTTCACGTAGGTTTTTCTGTGCCTTAGATTTTAGGAGGCTCTTGTTCTTTTAGTTTGCGTTACCACTAATGTCTCAGCTGCCTTCTCGTGCATTTATATAAACCTGTGTTATGCATGTGCGTGTACATATATGTACATATGCATATCCTTATATATGTGTGTATACACATTTGTACTGGAACAAACACATTGTTTCCGTCTCAATCCATTTATATCACCAATTCATGGCAAGTTTGTGAGCCATTACATTGATCTTTGTGAGCGTGAATGTGGGAAGAATCTTCTAAACTTAGTAATGCCACTGACGCTATGGTGGCCTGTTTGTGCCGCCGATCTTCTATGCCATGTCCTCAACTATCACAGGTGGTAGCTAATATTACTACTACCAGATTACTACTTAGTTTTATAAACTAATATGTAATGAAGGTATTAGTAACTCAAAGAATAATTTTCTTACTTTAATGAGGACCATTGATACTTTCCTTGTCAAAAGTGATTGACAGTATGAACTCCAGACAGATACTGTCCAGGCATGCTGTGTTGGACATACAGTTCAACAGGGATCCTTTGATAGTAAGTAGATCATATGTGCATACACTTTTTAAAATATATTTTTAAAGATTTTATTTATTTATTCATGAAAGATACAGAGAGAGAGGCAGAGACATAGGCAGAGGGAGAAGCAAGCTCCATGCAGGGAGCCTGATGTGGGACTCGATCCCAAGACTCCAGGATCACGCCCTGGACCGAAGGCAGACACTTAACCACTGAGCCACCCAGGTGTCCTTATATACTGCCTTTTTAAAAATTAATTAATTATTATTTATTTATTTGAGAGAGAGAGAGAGAGAGAGAGAGGGAGAGAGCACAGGCAGGGGGGAAAGGAAGAAGCAGACATCCCACTGAGCAGAGAGCCCAATGTGGGGCTCAGTCCCAGGCCCCTGGGATCATGACCTGAGCCAAAGGCAGATGCTTAACTGACTAAGCCACACCAGCCCCACATATGTACATATTCTTGCTACACAACTTAGAGGGCAAATGAAAGGTAAATTTACCCTGTTGTTTGTTCTCGGATATCCAGCATTTTCATCAAACAAATGAAACAATGCGATTGATTAATTTTGCATTATTATTATTAAAAAATTTTTTAAGATTTTATTTATTTACTCATGAGAGAGAGAGAGGCAGAGACACAGGCAGAGGGAGAAACAGGCTCCATGCAGGGAGCCCGACGTGGGACCCAATCCCGGGTCTCCAGGATCAGGTTCTGGGCGGAAGGCCGAGCTAAACTGCTGAGCTACCAGGCTGCCCAATTTTGCATTAGTTTACCTTACTTTTAGGTTGTACAGACATAGGCTTAATAAAATTTAAACCACCTTTCAGAAGTACATTTGGTAAACAGAACAGTACATTAAAAATCACATGACACGTTGCAAACCAATGTAAATTGATATGACCACAATCATCTATCGAATTTCCAGTTTGTTTTTCACTTGGACATCTTATTGGAGACTCACCCATTTCCTCCTTTCCCTGCATAGCTGCTACTGAAATTAAATACTGTTCATTTCATTCAGGATCCAGGATGTGCCATTCAAAAAAATGAATGAATGTCTGCGCTTTCTTAGTTGGTTCCATAGAGCAACTTTAAGGAGTGAACATCACATTTGAAGAACTATATAATTCAGACAATGCTTTTATTGATGGAAACAATTTTGCTTAAGTGTGAAAGCTTATTTAAAAGAGGATAATGTGAGAAATAGATGTAATAAAAGGAATGAGCTGTTTAGGTGACAATGGGGTGATAATAAGCACTTGATGCTATGCTTATGACTTATTTTGTTATTTTAGTCTAATGGCCTGAAAGGTCCTTTAAAAATCATCTAGGTGGATATATATTACATGGAGATAATAGTGTAGATGATTGTTTCCATTTGACTTTAAAATAAACTTCAAAGTCAGGAACTTTTTTTATTAGGTTGGATTGTTGAATTATGTATTTTTGAAAGGCATGGTTTTCATATGCAAAATATCTTCCCAACATGTACATGTTTTAAAAGAATTCTTTCACTTGAAATGTAAAAATATAAAAATAAATACCTTAATTCAACCAAGGAAACTGGTTGATGAGTCCTCTAACAGAATAAAGAGTCACCTGTGCCCCTTTAAAACTCAACTTTGTCTCTAATGCCTGAGCCATCACTGAAGATTAAAGACAGGAACCAAAGGGGGCTATTCTTCATATTTTACCTGCTCATTAAATGCCAAGATAGTTTTTTACTCAATTATACAACTGCCAATGAAAATGGTGAACAAAGACAACATCAAGGCCATGTTTTCCTTTCGATCATTGTTCTCTAGTGAATTACAAGGTTGTGAGCTCTCCTACAACAATTTATACTGACCCAGGCTTCATAAATCTGGTACGGGAGACTGAGTTGCTGAGCTATATGTTGTGATCATGTCTTTCTGCTAACAACATTAATCACTTGCTTCGGAGGAAGTAGCAGTTCAAGAGTGTTTTGTTGGGGCTCTTGTCAGAAAGGGCATCTTCGCAAAAGGCTTTAACGTAGCCCTTTCCCCTCTGGGTGTCTACACTCCTCTCTCTGGGTTTCTAGGCTCCAAACTACCTTGTACTCCTTTTTAGGCAATGTCAAGACCAACAAAATATACAAAGAATAATATACTCATGAGAAAAATATTATATTTATCAGCCACACTTTCTAAAGATGGTGATAAAATTAAAAGGACACTAGATTTATTTGCATATGGAAAAAAATCTTCCATGTTTATTTTTTATTTTTTTTTTTTATCTTCCATGTTTAGAATCACTTGAAGTTGGAGACGTATTTGAGATAAAATGATTTGTATTTTGCCCTTGTGATAGACTGCTTCCAATTCATTTTTAAAACACATCATTTTCTCCTTAAGGAACTACTAAACTTAACCACAAACCAGCCAGCACATCTGTCTGAAATGTTCTAGGGGAAGACATGACATTAACATGGACCCTGGTAGGTTATGTATCTGGCCATCAATCTTTTATTTGGAAAAAAAAAGGAGGAGTATGACTAATATACAGGAAATTGTTTTACTTGACACTATATTATATTAGAGAGCAAACAAAGCAAAAAATTAGGCTAATATGAATGAAATGAAATAAATGAGATTGTTTTAGGTATCACATACTATAAGGACTCCATTTCTTCCCATTGTCTTAGCGAATAGATAGAAGTGTTGCTATAGAATTTTTGCTAAAAGTAAATGAGCAATATTCCCTTTTAATATCTGAGTTGTCATTTGTCCTCTTGTAATTGTTATTAACTAACTCTTATGAGAGATTTTTGTTCTATGTGTAAAGTAATTTTGCGAGATATACTTCATTGAACACATTCTTGCTGACACAACTGGCAAGTGCATAGAACATTTCTTTCTTTCTTTACTTTATTTTCTTGTTTTTAAAAAAATTTCCATAAAGTCCAAAGTGTGTAGGGGATATTTAGTGTTAGTTCTCAAGACAAATATGACAGCATTTTATTGCGGAGAGACAAAGAGAAGAGCCCTCAGAATTTATTTGTTTTCTTGCTAGTGTACAGTATGTGCTATATTTTTAGAAAATGTGGTTCCCATCCTTCATTCCTTAATTTGTGGTAATTTTAGAAAGCCACTTAAATAAGAATTTAATTGTATACAATTTATCAGATTGATCTCTTTCATATTGATGGCAGTTTTAATTACTGTTGATAACATTGATTTGCCAGTTATACTGAGTCTGAAAATAGAAAGGTCAATTGAATTGACTTTTTAAAATATATGAAATGTTAATAATTATTCCTAGCCCTTAGTGCAAAGATTTCTGCCACTAACTGGCAACTTGTAAAGCCACGGATTCTCTCAGCATTATCTATATGAAAAAGACCGTTTTCAATGCTACAATCTCTTGATGGATATAGAACCAGATTGCTGAAGATTTGATCACTGCTTATTAAGTCATCTTATACCATCTGTACCTGGACTACATTTTGCTTACAATAAAATTAAAATTAGTCTGTGGGTAATGAAGACATTTAAAGAAGTGCAGGATAACACAATTCAAAGCACTAAAAATAATACCAATACTAATATTTTGTACAAATACAATGCAGTATGATATTAGAACTACTGTATTGATAATATTTATTTTTATGATGTAAAATAATGCTTACAAATCAAACAAACATAAAAAAATTAAACAAGGAAAAAGCCCCTCATAATTTTAGAGGGATTAATGTGATTTTAGAACTTTTGGAACTTTTACTTCCACTTTTTTTTCTCTTCATATACTACTTAGTATTGGATGCAAATTTACAAATTAGGATGTCTGTGGAATCCTAATCTATAATGAAGCAAAAACATTTTGCATGATGAAGAAACTCTTCTGGAACACATGAAAATAATTTGAATCACAGAAAAGAATATTTTAAAAGGTTATTTCATAGAGCAGGCCTTTGACAATCTCTCTCCTCCTCCGCTGTAAACTTGGTTACTTTACAAAACTAAGATCAAGTTTGATATTTCAATGTTTAAATATCAACAGGTTTCTAGGAATATCCCAAGAAAAATAAATAGTTAAATGGGAAGATTGAGATTACTATTATTATTATAGGCATTTTGAGATTTTCATGTAGATTATTTCAGATTTTTTTTCTATATAGAGAGTTAGATGATGAGAAATGAAAGCAACTGCTTCAAGGAATGGCAACAAAATTGAGCTGATCCATCTTTAAAAGTTAAAACTGATCCAGCTTTAAAAAGCTAATCTAATTAGAAAGTACAGAGAACTTATTAAGATACTTGAGCCACTTTCTTCTTGGAAGCTTTTACACTATCATTGATGTGCTGAAGAGTTCTAAATCTTTATCTCCAGTGAGGTCTCTCTTCTCACTCCAGACTTGTGGACTCGGTGACAGATACCAACCATTTGGATAATGCAGAGTCAATTTCTACTCAGCATGTCCAAAATGGAAACTTGCATATTTTGTCCAAGCCAGAAAACAAAGGGGGAAATTCTCTGCCCTTCAAACCCCGAATTCAATCCATAGTCAAGTCCTGTCATGGTACTATTTAAATATCCTTTGCCTCTGTTTCACTTTTTCCTACCCCATGACGGCCTGCCTTCAGACCATCATTGCCTTTCATACAGCCAGCCTCCTACCTGGCTTCCTGGTTTCCTTTCCCTCCAATCCACAATTCAGTGAGGGAGAGAGACAGCAGGGAGGTTGGTGAAGAGGAGGAAAGTAAGTGAAACTCTGATTTAGACTCACCCTTGACAAAATCTTTAAATATTTTCTGAATATAAACAATTGAAAGTGGATTGTGGTAGCTCTTATGACCTGGTTCCTGCTTTCTTCTCTGGCACACCTCTAACCTCTTGCCTTTCTTTTTTTATAATAAATTTATTGTTTATTGGTGTTCAATTTGCCAACTTACAGAATAACACCCAGTGCTCATCCCGTTAAGTGCCCCCCTCAGTGCCCGTCTCCCATCACCTCCAACCCCCCCTCTCCTCCCCTTCTACCACCCCCAGTTCGTTCCCAGAGTTAGGAGTCTTTATGTTCTGTCTCCCTTTCTGATATTTCCCACACACTTTTTCTCCCTTCCCTTATATTCCCTTTCACTATTATTTATATTCCCCAAATGAATGAGAACATACACTGTTTGTCCTTCTCCGACTGACTTACTTCACTCAGCATAATACCCTCCAGTTCCATCCACGTCGAAGCAAATGGTGGGTATTTGTCATTTCTAATGGCTGAGTAATATCCCATTGTATAAATAGACCACATCTTCTTTATCCATTCCTCTTTCGATGGACACCGAGGCTCCTTCCACAGTTTGGCTATTGTGGACATTGCTGCTAGAGACATCGGGGTGCAGGTGTCCCGGCGTTTCATTGCATCTGTATCTTTGGGGTAAATCCCCAGCAGTGCAATTGCTGGGTCATAGGGCAGGTCTATTTTTAACTCTGAGGAACCTCCACACAGTTTTCCAGAGTGGCTGCACCAGTTCACATTCCCACCAACAGTGCAAGAGGGTTCCCTTTTCTCCGCATACTCTCCAACATTTGTTGTTTCCTGCCTTGTTAATTTTCCCCATTCTCACTGGTGTGAGGTGGTATCTCATTGTGGTTTTGATTTCTATTTCCCTGATGGCAAGTGATGCAGAGCATTGTCTCATGTGTGTGTTGGCCACGTCTATGTCTTCCTCTGTGAGATTTCTCTTCATGTCTTTTGCCCATTTCATGATTGGATTGTTTGTTTCTTGGGTGTTGAGTTTCATAAGTTCCTTATAGATCTTGGAAACTAGCCCTTTATCTGATACGCCATTTGCAAATCTCTTCTCCCATTCTGTAGGTTGTCTTTGAGTTTTGTTGACTGTATCCTTTGCTGTGCAAAAGCTTCTTATCTTGATGAAGTCCCAATAGTTCATTTTTGCTTTTGTTTTTCTGCCTTCGTGGATGTATCTTGCAAGAAGTTACTGTGGCCGAGTTCAAAAAGGGTGTTGCCTGTGTTCTCCTCTAGGATTTTGATGGAATCTTGTCTCACATTTAGATCTTTCATCCATTTTGAGTTTATCTTTGTGTCTGGTGCAAGAGAGTGGTCTAGTTTCATTCTTCTGCATGCGGATGTCCAATTTTCCCAGCACCATTTATTGAAGAGACTGTCTTTCTTCCAGTGGAGAGTCTTTCCTCCTTTATCAAATATTAGTTGACCATAAGGTTGAGGGTCCACTTCTGGATTCTCTATTCTGTTCCATTGATCTATGTGTCTGTTTCTGTGCCAGTACCACACTGTCTTGATGACCACAGCTTTGTAGTCCAACCTGAAATCTGGCATTGTGATGCCCCCAGCTATGGTTTTCTTTTTTAAAATTCCCCTGGCTATTCGGGGTCTTTTCTGATTCCACACGAATCTTAAAATAATTTGTTCTAACTCTCTGAAGAAAGTCCATGGTATTTTGATAGGGATTGCATTGAACGTGTAAATTGCCCTGGGTAACATTGACATTTTCACAATATTAATTCTGCCAATCCATGAGCATGGCATATTTTTCCATCGCTTTGTGTCTTCCTCAATTTCTTTCAGAAGTGTTCCATAGTTCCAATAAACCATCGTTAGGTTTATTCCTAGGTATCTTATGCTTTTGGGTGCAATTGTAAATGGGATTGACTCCTTAATTTCTCTTTCTTCAGTCTCATTGTTAGTGTATAGAAATGTCACTGATTTCTGGGCATTGATTTTGTATCCTGCCACGCTACCAAATTGCTGTATGAGTTCTAGCAATCTTGGGGTGGAGGCTTTTGGGTTTTCTATGTAGAGTATCATGTCATCGGCGAAGAGGGAGAGTTTGACTTCTTTTTTGTCAATTTGAATGCTTTTAATGTCTTTTTGTTGTCTGATTACTGAGGCTAGGACTTCCAGTACTATGTTGAATAGCAGTGGTGAGAGTGGACATTCCTGTCTTGTTCCTGATCTTAGGGGAAAGGCTCCCAGTGCTTCCCCATTGAGAATGATATTTCCTGTGGGCTTTTTGTAGATGGCTTTTAAGATGTTGGGGAATGTTCCCTCTATCCCTACACTCTGAACAGTTTGATCAGGAATGGATGCTGTATTTTGTCAAATGCTTTCTCTGCATCTAATGAGAGGATCACATGGTTCTTGGTTTTTCTCTTGCTGATATGATGAATCATATTGATTGCTTTACGAGTGCTGAACCAGCCTTGTGTCCCGGGGATAAATCCTACTTGGTCATGGTGAATAATTTTCTTAATGTACTGTTGGATCCTATTGGCTAGTATCTTGTTGAGAATTTTTGCATCCATGTTCTTCAGGGATATTGGTCTGTAATTCTCCTTTTTGGTGGGGTCTTTGTCTGGTTTTGGAATTAAGGTGATGCTGGCCTCATAGAACGAGTTTGGAAGTACTCCATCTCTTTCTTTCTTTCCAAACAGCTTTAGTAGAATAGGTATGGTTTCTTCTTTAAACGTTTGATAGAATTCCTCTGGGAAGCCATCTGGCCCTGGACTTTTGTGTCTTGGGAGGTTTTTGATGACGGCTTCAATTTCCTCCCCGGTTATTGGCCTGTTCAGGTTTTCTATTTCTTCCTGTTCCAGTTTTGGTAGTTTGTGGCTTTCCAGGAATGCGTCCATTTCTTCTAGATTGCCTAATTTATTGGCATATAGCAGTTCATAATATGTTTTTAAAATCGTTTGTAGTTCCTTGGTGTTGGTAGTGATCTTTCCTTTCTCATTCATGATTTTATTACTTTGAGTCTTCTCTCTCTTCTTTTTAATAAGGCTGCCTAATGGTTTATCTATCTTATTAATTCTTTCAAAGAACCAATTCCTGGTTTTGTTGATCTGTTCCACAGTTCTTCTGGTCTCAATTTCATTGAGTTCTGCTTGAATCTTAATTAACTCTCTTCTTCTTCTGGGTGTAGGATCTATTTGCTGTTTTTTCTCTAGCTCCTTTAGGTGTAAGGTTAGCTTTTGTATTTGAGTTCTTTCCAGTTTTTGAATGGATGCTTGTATTGCGATGTATTTCCCCCTCAGGACTGCTTTTGCTGCATCCCAAAGATTTTGAACGGTTGTATCTTCATTCTCATTAGTTTCCATGAATCTTTTTAATTCTTCCTTAATTTCTTGGTTGACCCTTTCATCTTTTAGCAGGATGGTCCTTAACCTCCACGTGTTTGAGGTCCTTCCAAACTTCTTGTTGTGATTTAGTTCTAATTTCAAGGCATTTTGGTCTGAGAATATGCAGGGGACGATCCCAATCTTTTGGTATCGGTTCAGACCCGATTTGTGACCCAGTATGTGGTCTATTCTGGAGAAAGTTCCATGTGCACTTGAGAAGAATGTGTATTCAGTTGAGTTTGATATTTATTTATTTTTTATTTATTTATGATAGTCACACAGAAAGAGAGAGAGGGGCAGAGACACAGGCAGAGGGAGAAGCAGGCTCCATGCACCAGGAGCCCGACTTGGGATTCGATCCTGGGTCTCCAGGATCATGCCCTGGGCCAAAGGCAGGCGCTAAACCGCTGTGCCACCCAGGGATCCCAGTTGAGTTTGTATGTAAAGTTCTGTAGATATCTGTGAAATCCATCTGGTCCAGTGTATCATTTAAAGCTCTCATTTCTTTGGAGATGTTTTGCTTAGAAGACCTATCGAGGGTAGAAAGAGCTAGATTGAAGTCACCAAGTATAAGTGTATTATTATCTAAGTATTTCTTCACTTTGGTTATTAATTGGTTTAAATATTTGGCAGCTCCCACATTCGGGGCATATATATTGAGGATTGTTAAGTCCTCCTGTTGGACAGATCCTTTACATATGATATAGTGTCCCTCTTCATCTCTCACTACAGTCTTCAGGGTAAATTTTAGTTCATCTGATATAAGGATGGCTACCCCTGCTTTCTTTTGAGGACCATTTGAATGGTAAATGGTTCTCCAACCTTTTATGTTCAGGCTGTAGGTGTCCTTCTGTCTAAAATGAGTCTCTTGTAGACAACAAATAGATGGGTCCTGCTTTTTATCCAGTCTGAAACCCTGCACCTTTTGATGGGGTCATTAAGCTCGTTCACGTTCAGAGTTACTATTGAAAGATATGAGTTTAGTGTCATCATGATATCTATTCAGTCCTTGTTTTTGTGGATTGTTGCACTGAACTTCTTCTTAAAGGGGAATTTTAAGAGTTCCCCTTAAAATTTCTTGCAGAGCTGGCTTGGAGGTCACATATTCTTTCAGTTCCTGCCTGTCTTGGAAGCTCTTTATCTCTCCTTCCATTCTGAATGAGAGCCTTGCTGGATAAAGTATTCTTGGTTGCATGTTCTTCTCATTTAGGACCCTGAATATATCCTGCCAGCCCTTTCTGGCCTGCCAGGTCTCTGTGGAGAGGAGAGGTCTGCTGTTACCCTAATAGTCCTCCCCATAAAAGTCAGGGATTTCTTGTCTCTTGCTGCTTTAAGGATCTTCTCTTTATCTTTGGAATTTGCAAGCTTAACTATTAAATGTCAAGGTGTTGAACAGTTTTTATTGATTTTAGGGGGGATCTCTCTGTCTCCTGGATCTGAATGCCTGTTTCCCTTCCCAGATTAGGAAAGTTTTCAGCTTTGATTTGTTCAAATACATATTCTGGCCCTCTGTCCCTTTCGGCGCCCTTGGGAACCCCAATTAAACGTAGGTTTTTCTTCCTCAGGCTGTCGTTTATTTCCCTTAATCTATCTTCATGGTCTTTTAATTGTCTCTTTTTTCCTCAGTTTCCCTCTTTGCCATCAACTTGTCTTCTATGTCACTCACTCGTTCTTCCACCTCGTTAACCCTCGTTGTTAGGACTTCTAGTTTGGATTGCATCTCATTCAATTGATTTTTAATTTCTGCCTGATTGGATCTAAATTCTGCAGTCATGAAGTCTCTTGAGTCCTTTATGCTTTTTTCTAGAGCCACCAGTAGCTGTATAATAGTGCTTCTGAATTGGCTTTCTGACATTGAATTGTAATCCAGATTTTGTAACTCTGTGGGAGAGAGGACTGTTTCTGATTCTTTCTTTTGAGGTGAGGTTTTCCTTCTAGTCATTTTGCTCAGTGCAGAGTGGCCAAAAACAAGTTGTATTGGGAAAGGGAGAAAAACAAAGAAGAGAAAGAGGGAAAGAAAAAGAAGAGAAAAAAAGAAAAAAGAGAAGAAAAAGAGAAAAGAAAGAAAAAGAAAAAAGGGGGGAAGCAAACGGAAATCAAAAAGCAAAAAAAAAAAAAAAAAAAAAAAAAAACCAAAAAACACGGGGGAGTATCTTTTGATTCTGTATACTTTAAGTCCCTTGACTTCCCCTGGAACTTGTCCGTCTAGCTGGTCTTCTGGGGAAGGGGCCTGTTGTGCTGATTTTCAGGTGTTAGCACTTGGGGGAGCTGCTCTGCACCCTGCCTGGTGCAGGGCTCAGTGGGGGTTGTTTACCCCGTGAGGCCCCAGGAGGAACAACCGCAGTGGCGGCGCCAGCTCTGCAGCCCTAGAGTCAGCTCCTGCAGTAGCTCCAGAGCTCTCCGTCTCCAGGGCCTGGAGGCTCCAGGGCAGGGCCGCTGATCTGCTCAGCTCGGGGCAGGAGCGTCCTTGCTGTCCTGGTCCTCCCGGCCTCAGCCTGTCCCGGGGAGGCCGGATCCTGGGCTGTGTCCCCGCGCCCTGTACCCCGGTCTGCGCTGTTGGATTCACGCTCCCGCCCCGCAGCCCCCTCCGCGGAGCTGCCCCTGAGCCCCCCCCGAGCTGCTCCCGGAGCCGTGCAGCCCCCTCTACGGAGCCGCCGCCCGAGCCTAAACCTCTTGCCTTAAAGTCACTGAAATATACTTCAATGCAACATGTCACTCCCTTCTCGAATCTATGAACATTTTGCCTTTGTTGAACATTATGTTCTACTCTTTCCCTGGCTAATTCCTACTCATATTTCTGATATTATCCCTCAGATCACTTTAAAAAAAAATTATTTATTTATTTTAGAGAGAGAGTGAGTGTGCCCACATGGGGTGGGAGGGAAGGGAGAGAACCCTCAAGTGAACTCCCCACTGAAGCCAGAGCTGAACATGTGGCTCAATCCCAGGACTTTGGGATCATGATGATCTGCGCCAAATCAAGAGTTGGACAATTGACTGACTGAGCCATTCATGTGCCTCTCTCAGAGCATTTTCTAAATGTAGCCTTCACTGGCCCTAAAGGCCTGGTTGGATACCCTTTCCCATATGCTTCGAAAGCATGTGTGCTTTCTTCACCAGAGGGCCTTGCATACTGCATTGAGATTCCTAACTACTTGTACGGTATTAAGCCAGGAATTTTGTCTTTTTAACCATTGTATCCTCAGGTTTATATTTTCCAGATCTCTCTCAGTTCCCCTATGCACTTTGGCTCCATCGAGGTGCACTATCCAGAGCTTGGTGAACTCACCCTTATTATTCCTCCTCTCTCCATTACTTTCCCTTGAAATCACCCATATTTCCCCAAATCTCACTTGTTCTTCTAAGATTTGCTCATTTGCCACCCTGTCCGAACACTTCCCTGGTTACAAAGTGCAGAACTCCTTGGAGGCTTTGTAACAACTAGGTAACATTTAACTGGACTTGTATGTTGTATGCATTTTTGATAGTCTTCTCTTTCTTATAGCACATAGGGAAAGACTATATATTATGCATCTGTGTATTCTTAATTCCTACCTCTTAACACCCGTACCATGAAATAAATGTTTGATGTATAAATAAATGCATTTATTTATACTAATCTCCAGCTTTAGAAATTCACATGTCAGGTATTCTAATCTCTGTCTTGGTGTTTCTCTTCCTGGTATGCTTTCTCTTTTCCCCGCTCTGAAACCCATCTGTCCTATTCCTGGTTTACCTCCTTAAAGAGACATTTCAAATATATCCTCCAGGAAAGCTTTCATGAACTCACCTGCCACATTCTGACTTCTTCCCCACTCTCCTTTTCCTATATGCTTCTTTAGTATTTTATACTGTATTATATTATATATTATATTATATTATATTATATTATATTATTATACCATATTTCTTTATTTTATTGCATATTACTTTGTGGGTGTTAGCATATCATGTTGCTTATTTTTAGGTTATTTCAAAGATATTTATTTTGTCTCCTAAAACAGCTGCTAAGTCCTAGACAGAAGCTTTCCAATAAGAGTCTCTGTTATGATGGACATAGTCTGTCTCTGTGCTATGCAGCAGAATACTCACTAGCCATACATAGCTATTGAGTACTTGAAAAGTGGCTAGTGTAACTAAGGAACTAAAATTTCAGTTTTATTTAATTTTAATTAATTTATTTTATTTTTTTTTCTTTTTTTTTTATTTTTTATTTTTTTATTGGTGTTCAATTTACTAACATACAGAATAACACCCAGTGCCCGTCACCCATTCACTCCCACCCCCCGCCCTCCTCCCCTTCTACCACCCCTAGTTCGTTTCCCAGAGTTAGCAGTCTTTACGTTCTGTCTCCCTTTCTGATATTTCCCACACATTTCTTCTCCCTTCCCTTGTTTTCCCTTTCACTATTATTTATATTCCCCAAATGAATGAGAACATATAATGTTTGTCCTTCTCCGACTGACTTACTTCACTCAGCATAATACCCTCCAGTTCCATCCACGTTGAAGCAAATGGTGGGTATTTGTCATTTCTAATAGCTGAGTAATATTCCATTGTATACATAAACCACATCTTCTTTATCCATTCATCTTTCGTTGGACACCGAGGCTCCTTCCACAGTTTGGCTATCGTGGCCATTGCTGCTAGAAACATCGGGGTGCAGGTGTCCCGGCGTTTCATTGCATTTGTATCTTTGGGGTAAATCCCCAACAGTGCAATTGCTGGGTCATAGGGCAGGTATATTTTTAACTGTTTGAGGAACCTCCACACAGTTTTCCAGAGTGGCTGCACCAGTTCACATTCCCACCAACAGTGTAGGAGGGTTCCCTTTTCTCTGCATCCTCTCCAACATTTGTTGTTTCCTGCCTTGTTAATTTTCCCCATTCTCACTGGTGTGAGGTGGTATCTCATTGTAGTTTTGATTTGTATTTCCCTGATGGCAAGTGATGCAGAGCATTTTCTCATATGCATGTTGGCCATGTCTATGTCTTCCTCTGTGAGATTTCTGTTCATGTCTTTTGCCCATTTCATGATTGGATTGTTTGTTTCTTTGGTGTTGAGTTTAATAAGTTCTTTATAGATCTTGGAAACTAGCCCTTTATCTGATATGTCATTTGCAAATATCTTCTCCCATTCTGTAGGTTGTCTTTGAGTTTTGTTGACTGTATCCTTTGCTGTGCAAAAGCTTCTTATCTTGATGAAGTCCCAATAGTTCATTTTTGCTTTTGTTTCTTTTGCCTTCGTGGATGTATCTTGCAAGAAGTTACTATGGCCGAGTTCAAAAAGGGTGTTGCCTGTGTTCTTCTCTAGGATTTTGATGGAATCTTGTCTCACATTTAGATCTTTCATCCATTTTGAGTTTATCTTTGTGTATGGTGAAAGGGAGTGGTCTAGTTTCATTCTTCTGCATGTGGATGTCCAATTTTCCCAGCACCATTTATTGAAGAGACTGTCTTTCTTCCAATGGATAGTCTTTCCTCCTTTATCGAATATTAGTTGCCCATAAAGTTCAGGGTCCACTTCTGGATTCTCTATTCTGTTCCACTGATCTATGTGTCTGTTTTTGTGCCAGTACCACACTGTCTTGATGACCACAGCTTTGTAGTACAACCTGAAATCTGGCATTGTGATGCACCCAGATATGGTTTTCTTTTTTAAAATTCCCCTGGCTATTCGGGGTCTTTTCTGATTCCACACAAATCTTAAAATAATTTGTTCTAACTCTCTGAAGAAAGTCCATGGTATTTTGATAGGGATTGCATTAAACGTGTATATTGCCCTGGGTAACATTGACATTTTCACAATATTAATTCTGCCAATCCATGAGCATGGAATATTTTTCCATCTCTTTGTGTCTTCCTCAATTTCTTTCATAAGTGTTCTATAGTTTTGAGGGTATAGATCCTTTACATCTTTGGTGAGGTTTATTCCTAGGTATCTTATGCTTTTGGGTGCAATTGTAAATGGGATTGACTCCTTAATTTCTCTTTCTTCTGTCTCATTGTTAGTGTATAGAAATGCCACTGACTTCTGGGCATTGATTTTGTATCCTGCCACGCTACCGAATTGCTGTATGAGTTCTAGCAATCTTGGGGTGGAGACTTTTGGGTTTTCTATGTAGAGTATCATGTCATCGGCGAAGAGAGAGAGTTTGACTTCTTCTTTGCCAATTTGAATGCCTTTAATGTCTTTTTGTTGTCTGATTGCTGAGGCTAGGACTTCCAGTACTATGTTGAATAGCAGTGGTGAGAGTGGACATCCCTGTCTTGTTCCTGATCTTAGGGGAAAGGCTCCCAGTGCTTCCCCATTGAGAATGATATTTGCTGTGGGCTTTTCATAGATGGCTTTTAAGATGTCGAGGAATGTTCCCTCTATCCCTACACTTTGAAGAGTTTTGATCAGGAATGGATGCTGTATTTTGTCAAATGCTTTCTCTGCATCCAATGAGAGGATCATATGGTTCTTGGTTTTTCTCTTGCTGATATGATGAATCACATTGATTGTTTTACGGGTGTTGAACCAGCCTTGTGTCCCAGGGATAAATCCTACTTGGTCATGGTGAATAATTTTCTTAATGTACTGTTGGATCCTATTGGCCAGTATCTTGTTGAGAATTTTTGCATCCATGTTCATCAGGGATATTGGTCTGTAATTCTCCTTTTTGGCGGGGTCTTTGTCTGGCTTTGGAATTAAGGTGATGCTGGCTTCATAGAACGAATTTGGAAGTACTCCATCTCTTTCTATCTTTCCAAACAGCTTTAGGAGAATAGGTATGATTTCTTCTTTAAACGTTTGATAAAATTCTCCTGGGAAGCCATCTGGCCCTGGACTCTTGTGTCTTGGGAGGTTTTTGATGACTGCTTCAATTTCCTCCCTGGTTATTGGCCTGTTCAGGTTTTCTATTTCTTCCTGTTCCAGTTTTGGTAGTTTGTGGCTTTCCAGGAATGCGTCCATTTCTTCTAGATTGCCTAATTTATTGGCGTAGAGCTGTTCATAATATGTTTTTAAAATCGTTTGTATTTCCTTGGTGTTGGTAGTGATCTCTCCTTTCTCATTCATGATTGTATTAATTTGAGTCTTCTCTCTCTTCTTTTTAATAAGGCTGGCTAATGGTTTATCTATCTTATTAATTCTTTCAAAGAACCAACTCCTGGTTCTGTTGATCTGTTCCACAGTTCTTCTGGTCTCGATTTCGTTGAGTTCTGCTCGAATCTTTATTATCTCCCTTCTTCTCTTGGGTGTAGGATCTATTTGCTGTTTTTTCTCTAGCTCCTTTATGTGTAAGGTTAGCTTTTGTATTTGAGTTCTTTCCAGTTTTTGAATGGATGCTTGTATTGCGATGTATTTCCCCCTTAGGACTACTTTTGCTGCATCCCAAAGATTTTGAACGGTTGTATCTTCATTCTCATTAGTTTCTATGAATCTTTTTAATTCTTCCTTAATTTCCTGGTTGACCCTTTTATCTTTTAGCAGGATGGTCCTTAACCTCCATGTGTTTGAGGTCCTTCCAAACTTCTTGTTGTGATTTAGTTCTAATTTCAAGGCATTATGGTCCGAGAATATGCAGGGGACAATCCCAATCTTTTGGTATCGGTTCAGACCCGATTTGTGACCCAATATGTGGTCTATTCTGGAGAAAGTTCCATGTGCGCTTGAGAAGAATGTGTATTCAGTTGAGTTTGGATGTAAAGTTCTGTAGATATCTGTGAAATCCATCTGGTCCAGTGTATCATTTAAAGCTCTCGTTTCTTTGGAGATGTTTTGCTTAGAAGACCTATCAAGTATAGAAAGAGCTAGATTGAAGTCACCAAGTATAAGTGTATTATTATCTAAGTATTTCTTCACTTTGGTTAATAATTGATTTATATATTTGGCAGCTCCCACATTCGGAGCATATATATTGAGGATTGTTAAGTCCTCTTGTTGAATAGATCCTTTAAGTATGATATAGTGTCCCTCTTCATCTCTCACTACAGTCTTTGGGGTAAATTTTAGTTTATCTGATATAAGGATGGCTACCCCTGCTTTCTTTTGAGGACCATTCGAATGGTAAATGGTTCTCCAACCTTTTATTTTCAGGCTGTAGGTGTCCTTCTGTCTAAAATGAGTCTCTTGTAGACAGCAAATAGATGGGTCCTGCTTTTTTATCCAGCCTGAAACCCTGCGCCTTTTGATGGGGTCATTAAGCCCGTTCACATTCAGAGTTACTATTGAGAGATATGAGTTTAGTGTCATCATGATATCTATTCAGTCTTTGTTTTTGTGGACTGTTCCACTGAACTTCTTCTTAAAGGGGAATTTTAAGAGGCCCCCTTAAAATTTCTTGCAGAGCTGGTTTGGAGGTCACATATTCTTTTAGTTGCTGCCTGTCTTGGAAGCTCTTTATCTCTCCTTCCATTTTGAATGAGAGCCTTGCTGGATAAAGTATTCTTGGTTGCATGTTCTTCTCCTTTAGGACCCTGAATATATCCTGCCAGCCCTTTCTGGCCTGCCAGGTCTCTGTGGAGAGGTCTGCTGTTACCCTAATACTCCTCCCCATAAAAGTCAGGGATTTCTTGTCTCTTGCTGCTTTAAGGATCTTCTCCTTATCTTTGGAATTTGCAAGCTTCACAATTAAATGTCGAGGTGTTGAACGGTTTTTATTGATTTTAGGGGGGGATCTCTCTATTTCCTGGATCTGAATGCCTGTTTCCCTTCCCAGATTAGGAAAGTTTTCAGCTAGAATTTGTTCAAATACATATTCTGGCCCTCTGTCCCTTTCGGCGCCCTCGGGAACCCCAATTAAACGTAGGTTTTTCTTCCTCAGGCTGTCGTTTATTTCCCTTAATCTATCTTCATGGTCTTTTAATTGTTTGTCTCTTTTTTCCTCAGTTTCCCTCTTTGCTATCAACTTGTCTTCTAGGTCACTCACTCGTTCTTCCACCTCGTTAACCCTCGTCGTTAGGACTTCTAGTTTGGATTGCATCTCATTCAATTGATTTTTAATTTCTGCCTGATTAGCTCTAAATTCTGCAGTCATGAAGTCTCTTGAGTCCTTTATACTTTTTTCTAGAGCCACCAGTAGCTGTATAATAGTGCTTCTGAATTGGCTTTCTGACATTGAATTGTAATCCAGATTTTGTAACTCTGTGGGAGAGAGGACTGTTTCTGATTCTTTCTTTTGAGGTGAGGTTTTCCTTCTAGTCATTTTGCTCAGTGCAGAGTGGCCAAAAGCAAGTTGTATTGGGAAAAAGAGAAAAAGAGAGGAGAGAAAGAAGGAAAGAAAAGAGAAAGAGAAAAAAAAAAGGGAAGAAAAAGAAAAAAAAAAAAAACGAAAAAAGAAAAAAAAAAAAAGAAGAAGAAAAAGAGAAAGAAAAGAAAGGAGAAAAAAAAGGGGGGTGGGGGAAGGAAACAAATCAAAAAGCAAAACAAAACAAAAACAAACAAACAAAAAAAGAACCACCGGGGAGTATCTTCTGATTCTGTGTACTTTAAGTCCCTTGGCTTCTCCTGGAAGTTGTCGGTCTAGCTGGTGTTCTGGGGGAGGGGCCTGTTGTGCTGATTTTCAGGTGTTAGCAGTTGGGGGAGCTGCTGTGCCCCTGCCTGGTGCAGGGCTCGGTGGGGGTTGTTTACTCCGTGAGGCCGCAGGAGGAACAGCCCCAGTGGCGGGGCAGCTCTGGAAACCTGGGTTCAGCTCCGGCAGGAACTCTGTCTGCAGGGCCTGGAGGCTCCGGGGCGGGGCCGCTGATCTGCTCAGCTGGGGCAGGAGCGTCCTTGGGGTCCTGGTCCCTCCCGGCCTCTGCCTGTCCCGGGGGAGGCGGGATCCTGGGCTGTGTCCCGGCGCCCTGTGCTCCGGAGCCTGCGCTGGTGGATTCGCGCTCCCGCCCCGCAGCCCCCTCCGCGGAGCCGCCGCCCGAGCCCCTCCGAGCTGCTCCTGGAACCGCGCAGCCCCCTCCGCACGGAGCCTCTTCCTCTGCCCGAGCCCGGCCGAGCTGCTCCCGGGGCCGCGCAGCCCCCTCCGCGGAGCCGCCGCCCGAGCCCCTTCAGCTGCTCCGGGTCCCGCCGGGTCCCGCCGTGCGCGCTGCAGCCCTTAGGGAGCTCGGCGCACTCTCCTGGGCGCGCAGTTGCTGTTACTGTCCCCGGGAGCCCGAGGGCATCCCCGCCCTCCTGGGTCCTGCTCCACCTCCCCGCGAGCCCCTTTCCGCCCGGGAAGGTCGGTGCAGCTCCTGCGTCTCCGGGACGGGGCTCTCCTGTCCTGGGGACACTCGCCCCGGCCTCAGCCCGGCTCCTCGCGGGCCCCTCCCCCTTGGAGGCCTTTTGTGTCTTTACTTCTTTTTCCCCGTCTTCCTACCTTGATAGATGCGCGAACTCTTCTCACTGTCGCATTCCAGCTGGTCTCTCTTTAAATCTCAGGCCGAATTCATAGATTTTCAGGATAATTTGAAGGTTTTCTAGGTAGTTTGGTGGAGACAGGTGATTTGGAGACCCTACTCTTCCGCCATCTTGCTCCTCCCTCAATTTTAATTAATTTAAATATAAATAACAACATGTAGCTAGAGGCTACAACATTGGGCAATGCAGCTTTCAATGCCAAAGAGAGAATATTTTAAATTATTACTCTTCCCTAATGAGTCTGGTACCTAACAGGAAGCAATGGCTCATGTTTATAAAGTATTTTATAATAAATATATACAATACAATGAAGCACAGAAGTCTACTGAAGTTTCAGAATTACAGTTTGGTGTAGGTAAGATAGATATTATTAAACCCATTTTTGAAATATGGTAACCGAGGGTAATTGACTTATGCAAGGCCCTATGGAAACCACTGGCAGATTCGAATTTCCCCCTTTAAAAAAATAAAATAATCCTTTTTAATGTTCTATTGACACTCAAAGTCTATCGATAAATAGAATTATTAAAATAAGAATTTATTCAGATGACAGAATCTTCATTAACTGGTCACTTATTTTGACATTCAAAAAATATCTGTTGGACCTCGGCAATGAGTCAAGTATGTTACAAACACCACAAGAAAGTGGTGAATTTGTGAATCCTTGCTCAGAAAGGGCTGACTGTGTGTGGTTCAGGGAGTGGTGGTGAGTGACAGTGAGTAAGCAAATAAGTAAGTAAATAAATGAATGCTGATGGCAAAAGATGCTCTGAATAATATAAGTTGGGTGGTGAGGTGGAGAGTAATTGGGGAAGTCTCTTTCAGGTAAGGTTACTAGAGAGTTCTCAGAGAATAGAAGATGTGAATTGAGATCTAAAGGATGGAAAGAGCTGGAAATTAATTCTAAGAGAAGGAACAGCAAATCCTGAGGCTGAGAAGGACTGATGAACTTGAGAGGAGGCTAATGTGGCTACAGCATGGTGAATGGGGCAGAGGCTATCTTAGTCTGCTCAGGGTGCCATAACAATACACAGATGGGGTGGCTTCGACAGTAGAAACTTATTTTCTCACAGTTTTGGAGGCTGGAGGTCTGAGATCAGGGTGCCAGGAGGGTCAAGTTCTGGTGAGAACTCTTTTCTTGCCTTGCAGATCTTTTTTCACATGGGTCTTCCTTGGTACATGTTCATGAAAACAGAGAAGGAGAGAGAGAGAGGGAGGGAGATCTCTTCAATACATCAATTTTGGTTTACAATACAGTTTTGGTATACAATAGTGTCCATAGCAGGGCCATATTATAAAATGAGATTAGAAAGAAAAGTGGACTTCTGTTATGTAGTGCCTGGTAAGGAATTTGGATTTTATTTTTTTAATTTTATTTATTTATTTATTTATTGAATTTGGATTTTATTTAGAGAGTAAAGGAATGACATATAAACATGGGAAAATCTTTAGTATTAATTCAGCTTTCTTTCAGCTTCTGAAAAGTGTATTCATCCAATGGACATTTATTAGTTTCTATATAAGAGACAGTATGCCAAGCTCTAAGATGGCAAGGATCAATCTTGTTATAGATTACCACAGAGGAGCTCACAACTGAGAAAGCACACAGTAAAAAATCAACTCATGGGAAAGCAAAGTCTTTCTAACAAAGGGTTTGGGAACAACTTTGACTTCTATCTCACAATATACAGAAAAATTAATTGGAGGTGGACTATAGACATTAATGTAGAAACTAAAGCTACAAAGCTTATAGAAGTAACATGAGCATATCTTCATGACCTTTGGGATAGGCAAAGAGTTCTTAGGACAAATACATATAATGCATCAATTGCTAATGAGTTATAATATACAATATAATACAATATTATTACAATTAAATACAATAGAAAATATACAACATAATATAATAATTGAAAATTGGGCTTCATCAAAATTAATAAAAACTTTGCTTATGAAAAGACACTTAAAAATGAAAAGGCAAGCAATATACTAGAAGAAAATATTTACAATGCATTAATCTGATAAAGGATTGTATTCACCATATATAAAAAAGTCTTACAACTAGGCCATAAAGGCTGGGCAAACAGACACAATAAAAAAGATATATGAATGGTCAATAAATGCATAAGAAGATGTTCATCATTAGTCATTGGGACAATGCAATTTCCCTGTACTCACTAGAATTGCTAGAACAAAAGAGATAGGCGATACTAAATGTTGGTGGTGTTTTAGAATAGGACAACTCTCACATTTCCAGTGGGATTGTAAAATGGTACAACCAATTTAGTAGATCCTGATACAGTTAAATATACACTTACTGTATAACCTAGCAATTCTACTCCCTTGTATTTACCCAACATATATAAAAACATGTATTCAACAAACACTTGTACATTCATGCTTGTAGTATCTTTGTTCATAACAGCCAATAACTGGAAATAATCAAGTGTCCATCCACGGAAGAATGTGTTATATTCCACAACCTATGTTATGTTCATTTGATGGAAAAATAGTAACAAAAATACTAAAACATTCAACATCATGGATGAATCACAAAAATATCATGCCGAGTAGAAGAAAACAGCATGAAAGAGTACATACAGTGTGATTGTGTTTATATGCACAAATTCAAGAAAAATTAATTTGTAGTGATGAAAACTGTGAAACAAAGTTCCAGGACAGGGGTTGAGGATGGTTCCAGGGAGTGGTGAAGATGATCGACTAGAAAGGAAATCTTCAGGAGGTAAGAGAAATCTACATCTTGAGTGGATGATGGTTACGTAAGCATGTCATTTGTCAAAAGTCATCCAATTCCACACATAAGCTCTGCACACTCTACTGTGTATAAAATATATAAAATTTAAAAATAAACTTCCTAGTAACATGTGATGAGTAATAAGAGGGAAATGCGCAGAAGGGAATAATGATGCCTCAGTATCTGATTGAAATGAAAAGGAATCAGGAATGAAGTATACAACTGAATCCAACTCATTCGGGAACCCATGTTGGGCCCAGATACAGGACTGGACTGATTTGACAATTATATTTCACTGTACCAGGGACATGGGCCAGGTGCAATGTCTAGGTAGTTCTGCCTTTTCTTCCCATCTGTTAAGTACAAACAGATACTCCATTAACTACCAGGAGGTTCTGGTCTTAAGAACAAGGTAGATGAAAACTTGTGATGAGATATAAATGCTCCATCAGTAGCATCCATTGACTTTGTCAGGTCCTGAGTTTGAGCTCTGCTGGAAGGGTGGAGAATTTTCCATTTTGGAACTCATTTATGTTGTTCTGTTGCAGCCTGAGAGTGCTAAGCTCCAGGGCACAGGGCAAGTCTCAGCTGTGCAGTCTTATTATTAAGGACAGGACAGGCTATTCAGCTGTAGTCACTTTGGGAAGGGTGGGGATGTACATTTTTTATGTGTTCCCTTGTCAATTTTAAGTACATGCGTGAGGCCCCGTGGATGAATACTAGCTTTAAGTTCAAAATCAAAATGAGACAAATTAAAATTAAAAATTCCAAGATATCAGGTTAAAATATTTTCAGCTTTTTTAGAAAGATGCTGGAAAATAAAGATGAACTCTGCACAAGGGAAACCAACCATCCTCTCCTCCTTGCTCCTTTCTCCCTCTTCCTCAAGCACCGATGCACTTTTGCATATAATATTTAATATAATTCTTGTAATGACTTTGAAATGTGGGGTGTCAAATCTTTACTGATCAAAAAAACAAAACTCCACATTTCAAAAGATTAACTTGCCCAAATTTGCATGGTTAGAAAGTGTTGATGACACTTGCATTTGACCCCTTATCTATTTACCTGCAGAGCTGTGAGTTTTTCTACCTAAAAGACACACTTTAAACACAGAATTTGTTCCAGGCCTATTTGTGTTTAGATAGATTGCTAATCCACAAACTGAAATTTCAGGCATTTGAAGAAGCTATTTGTGAAGACAGTTTGGGGTGATGACTCCTCATATGACCTACATGGTGACCGCTTGTTTCCAGTCTTGTAAGGCTGGTGCTGTTGCATGTGGAGCCTAAGCAATGGAGGATTGGAGGCTACCAATCTTATTTTCCCTATATTTAAAATCAAGGCATTGAACCTGTTGATTTTTAAGATCTTTTCCTACAAAACATTTCCTTTTCTATTCTGTAATATATTATGCCTATATATTTTTGTGTTTCTTAATAGGATGGGAAATAGGATGGACTCATTATTTCATTTGCTCATCTCTCTTTCCATTCCACAATATTTATTGAGAACCTACAAAGTGCCAGTCACTCTGTTGACTCAGGTGTAGCAAAGATAAAGCAAAGGTGTATCTAAATAAATAAATAGAGCACAGTGCCCACCCTCGGAGAGATAGATCATTGCATACAGTTGGATAAAGCTATACAGTACAGAAGGCTGGTATCATTCTCATGGGTAACATTCTTCTCAGAAATGACAGATGACAACTGGTCTTCTTTTCATCACGAAATGTACAAAAGGTCCATTTACTTCACAAGCCAACAGCACACACCCCTCTATCACTTATCCTTTGTGTAACTTCCTCAGAACCAGGAATGGTTTTTTTTTTCTTTTTCTTCTTCCTTTTTTTTTTTAAAACCATAAATGAATAATACAGGAGACAACCAATAGCCAGTTTATACTCCCTGCTATCCTTCTAAAGCTTCATAGCCCAAAATAAAGGTGCTGCGGAGGTGGAGAACCCAATTTCCATTCCAAGTTTCACACAGTGGGTTTCAGTCAATTAAAATTTCTGTTCCTAAGATACAGT
Organism: Canis lupus baileyi; assembly: GCF_048164855.1. NCBI lineage: Eukaryota > Metazoa > Chordata > Mammalia > Carnivora > Canidae > Canis > Canis lupus. The sequence goes on along the minus strand of NC_132870.1, from coordinate 4,152,256 downwards.
TGCTTATGGAGGCAAGTAGCACCCACATTTTCTGAAAACAGTGATCTTGGCCTAGAGGAACGGTCTTCCCCCAATATCTGTCTGCTGAGACCCCAGTCAAAGATTCTGTTCCGTTGCTGCTGCAGGATGTCATAAAGCTGATTTCATCTCCTTGCTCAGGCATCAACTTCCTCTTATTACCTGGGTTTTGACTCCTCTAAGCAACACAACAAACATCTTAGAGGGGAAACAACATGTTTGTCATTCTTTTTATCCTCACTAATGCATTGGAAGGAGGCCATCTGGCTGCCTTTTGGGTAAATCCATTTTATAACAAGATTTTTTGTGTGTGATTCAGTAATTAAACCCCTTTGGATAGAGTTCAAGATGGACCTGCCTTATGCTGAATTTTGCTTTAGAGCAAACTGTTAGTCACAGGTGCCAGTGAATTTATAAATCAGGATGAGAAATCTCTCATAGATTTTAGAAAATTAGTCATCTTCCTGAGTTTCCTTTCACCTTAGGTGCACTCTTCTTCAGAGGTGATCAAGGTGAGAATGTGCTTAGACTGGTCCCTGATCTAACGTGGCTGAGATTGTTATCTGCCATCTATCCTAAATCTAACCTCGTAGGGCTGAAATGTTAAAATGAAGACAGGAGAGTATTAATGTTGTACTCATTGCTATCAACACCATAATAGACTTATCTATTCACTCGTTAATTCAGTAAACATGTACTAGCTGAGGGTACAGGAATAGCTAGAAAAGTTTGTGAGCCCAACCTTCATTATGACATGGTTTATTAGAGACCCAATATTCTTTTTTTTTGTTGTCATTGTTATGTTGGGGCTTCAGTTGACATTACATCACCTATGGAATATTTTCTACGAATAATTTCTTTTGAACAAATTATCTTGCCATGTCTTAACCTCAAAAAAATATAAATCAGTACAAAAGTAGGGTTAAAAATCAAGTGCTTGGCTGTGTTTTTCTTGATATCTTATGGGGAAAAAATTCAGCTTCTTGGCTAATTGTACTCCCTATTTCTTTTGCCATGAGTCATGGAAAGTTAATATTCAGCTTGAGAATTTTCTTCTGGCCACTGATTCCTATGAAAATCCTTTTGCAAAACATCATCAATTTGATCAGACACTATTTGCTTTTCTTCTTGGTTTCTACTTTGCACCCATTTTCTGATTGGTGAGATGAGCCTCTCCTTAGCATGCCTATGTGTTTTCTTAGCTATGATCTAGTTATAATGTCATCCATATCAGCAGCACTGAGAGCTTGTTTGACAAGGAGAGCAACCTTCTATGACAGTTAATTGGGTAACAATTCACTTTTATATCAAGCTAAGTTGTTTGCATCTTTTAAATAGATAATGAGCTTGGAACCTCTCCTCAGGCATAAGAATAGCTTGCTTTGGGAGGAGTAAGCTATTTGAGCTCTTGGCACTTTCCCTCCTTGCGCATAGATTTGCTTTCCTTTTGAGCCCCCATGAATGGTCACTGTGGTCTAGTCTTCTTGAGCAGAGATAGAATGTTCCCAAATTCCTGAAAATTCACCAGATGGTACCAGACTTCAGAAAACAAGTGGTGACTTTGGCCTCCTTGTGGCTTCTGTGCTGACTGACATTTTACCTCCACAAATGGACAGCTGATGCTTGTAGTTAGAAAGAAATGTACTATATGGCTTAGGTCTTGAGTCTGCAAGGACTAAATGGGTAACAGTGGGTTTGGGGACGTAAGACCAATTGTTGAAATTACATCTGGAGTCACACTTGGGAAAGGTTTTCATCTTGCTGTCACTAAGGTTCTTAAAAGCCGCTTAAACAATTGTAATTCACTTTGAAACTTCCTGAAAACAAACTTTATTATGAGATTATTAAGGCATTTTTAGTTCTGGTTGGGTCCCATACTCTAAGAGAAGATTATCTAAGTGAAAGCCAAGACTTGCTACCATTCAGACATGTTTATAGAGGCAAATAACCACAGGTGCAAAAACTTCTCAAGAGCTCACTGAGTTAAAATTAAAAATAGTTTGTTGCAATATTGTGAAATATATTTTTGTCACACATTCCTGTAAGTACTATGACATGATTATTTCAAAGGATTGTCAAACTGATCTTGTGTTCACAGGATTTTTATGTAGTAGTGATTGGGGGGTGGGGGATTGTGGGTTTGGTTCTTCTTGGCCAGAGTGAATTGTTCTCTGTATAGTGTATGGATACTGGAAGGGACTGAAAGACATACTGATGAGTATTACAACTTGCTAGCTGGAAGCGAAGCCCTCCTTTTCAGTGAGAGTAAATTCCAAAGATTCCCCTGTTGAGAGTAGTCTTGGGGACCTGTGCCTCCTTAGGTAGAGTAGGACAACTCTCTCAGACTGAGGCACCCAGCGCTAATGATTTGGGTTTTGCATCAGCGACTCTGAGCTGATGAAGTCTATTGTGAAAAGGGGTGAAAGGCACAGTAAATATCTGGAATTGTAAATTTAATGTATCATCACTGTGTAAATGAATGACCTGTTTTTCCAAGAGTCAAACCTGCTAAGTACCACCAGGAAAATAGCAGGTAGTGGTTCCAGGTAAAGGACTGCAAGATTTTGTTTTCTCTGGTAGTACTGGCAGGAAGTATGCCATTGATGGAAGAGTCACAATCACATGAAGAGGCCAGAAGTCTTTGAAGGCTAATAGAGTTTTAGTTTTTATATTTCTTTTTATATACATTAAACTATGCATTTAAACTTTATTTGAATTAAACTATGTACAGAGGTCTGAATCAGAACAAGTGTTTGCCTAATAGACCCATTTTCCATCCCTGAGTTCCACTTCTCCACATGAACCCTTTTAGCTGTTTCATCTAGTATTTCTCTCCATTTATCTAAATGGCAGAATAATAGCATCATTTCTTGATTGAAAAATTTTAAACTTTATGACTAGATTTCCTAATACAGACAATAAATATTTTCAACCATTCCTCCTGCACCCCTCACTCAGGTGTATGTGTTACCTTCCTCTATCATTCTCTTTTTTTTATAATAAATTTATTTTTTATTGGTGTTCAATTTGCCAACATACAGAGTAACACCCAGTGCTCATCCCATCAAGTGCCCCCCTCAGTGCCCGTCACCCATTCACCCCCACCCCCCACCCTCCTCCCCTTCCACCACCCCTAGTTCGTTTCCCAGAGTTAGGAGTCTTTATGTTCTGTCTCCCTTTCTGATATTTCCCACACCTTCTTCTACCTTCCTTTCTATTCCCTTTCACTATTATTTATATTCCCCAAATGAATGAGAACATATAATGTTTGTCCTTCTCCGACTGACTTACTTCACTCAGCATAATACCCTCCAGTTCCATCCACGTTGAAGCAAATGGTGGGTATTTGTCATTTCTAATGGCTGAGGAATATTCCATTGTATACATAGACCACATCTTCTTTATCCATTCATCTGTCGATGGACACCGAGGCTCCTTCCACAGTTTGGCTACTGTGGACATTGCTGCTAGAAACATCGGGGTGCAGGTGTCCCGGCGTTTCATTGCATCTGCATCTTTGGGGTAAATCCCCAACAGTGCAATTGCTGGGTCGTATGGCAGGTCTATTTTGAACTCTCTGAGGAACCTCCACACAGTTTTCCAGAGTGGCTGCACCAGTTCACATTCCCACCAACAGTGTAAGAGGGTTCCCCTTTCTCCACATCCTCTCCAACATTTGTGGTCTCCTGCCTTGTTAATTTTCCCCATTCTCACTGGTGTGAGGTGGTATCTCATTGTGGGTTTGATTTGTATTTCCCTGATGGCAAGTGATGCAGAGCATTTTCTCATGTGCGTGTTGGCCATGTCTATGTCTTCCTCTGCGAGATTTCTCTTCATGTCTTTTGCCCATTTCATGATTGGATTGTTTGTTTCTTTGGTGTCTAGTTTAAGAAGTTCTTTATAGATCTTGGAAACTAGCCTTTATCTGATACGTCATTTGCAAATATCTTCTCCCACTCTGTAGGTTGTCTTTGAGTTTTGTTGACTGTATCCTTTGCTGTGCAAAAGCTTCTTATCTTGATGAAGTCCCAATAGTTCATTTTTGCTTTTGTTTCTTTTGCCTTCGTGGATGTATCTTGCAAGAAGTTACTGTGGCCAAGTTCAAAAAGGGTGTGGCCTGTGTTCTCCTCTAGGATTTTGATGGAATCTTGTCTCACATTTAGATCTTTCATCCATTTTGAGTTTATCTTTGTGTCTGGTGCAAGAGAGTGGTCTAGTTTCATTCTTCTGCATGTGGATGTCCAATTTTCCCAGCACCATTTATTGAAGAGACTGTCTTTCTTCCAGTGGATAGTCTTTCCTCCTTTATCGAATATTAGTTGACCATAAAGTTCAGGGTCCACTTCTGGGTTCTCTCTTCTGTTCCATTGATCTATGTGTCTGTTTTTGTGCCAGTACCTCACTGTCTTGATGACCACAGCTTTGTAGTCCAACCTGAAATCTGGCATTGTGATGTCCCCAGATATGGTTTTCTTTGTTAAAATTCCCCTGGCTATTCGGGGTCTTTTCTGATTCCACACAAATCTTAAAATAATTTGTTCTAACTCTTTTCTCCTGCTGATATGATGAATCATATTGATTGTTTTACGAGTATTGAACCAGCCTTGCGTCCCAGGGATAAATCCTACTTGGTCATGGTGAATAATTTTCTTAATGTGCTGTTGGATCCTATTGGCTAGTATCTTGGTGAGAATTTTTGCATCCATGTTCATCAGGGATATTGGTCTGTAATTCTCCTTCTTGGTGGGGTCTTTGTCTGGTTTTGGAATTAAGGTGATGCTGGCCTCATAGAACGAATTTGGAAGTACTCCATCTCTTTCTATCTTTCCAAACAGCTTTAGTAGAATAGGTATGGTTTCTTCTTTAAACGTTTGATAGAATTCCCCTGGGAAGCCATCTGGCCCTGGACTTTTGTGTCTTGGGAGGTTTTTGATGACTGCTTCAATTTCCTCCCCGGTTATTGGCCTGTTCAGGTTTTCTATTTCTTCCTGTTCCAGTTTTGGTAGTTTGTGGCTTTCCAGGAATGCGTCCATTTCTTCTAGATTGCCTAATTTATTGGCGTATAGCTGTTCTTAATATGTTTTTAAAATCGTTTGTAGTTCCTTGGTGTTGGTAGTGATCTCTCCTTTCTCATTCATGATTTTATTAATTTGAGTCTTCTCTCTCTTCTTTTTAATAAGGCTGCCTAATGGTTTATCTATCTTATTAATTCTTTCAAAGAACCAACTCCTGGTTTTGTTGATCTGTTCCACAGTTCTTCTGGTCTCGATTTCGTTGAGTTCTGCTCGAATCTTTTTTAACTCTCTTCTTCTCCTGGGTGTAGGATCTATTTGCTGTTTTTTCTCTAGCTCCTTTATGTGTAAGGTTGGCTTTTGTATTTGAGTTCTTTCCAGTTTTTGAATGGATGCTTGTATTGCGATGTATTTCCCCCTTAGTACTGCTTTTGCTGCATCCCAAAGATTTTGAACGGTTGTATCTTCATTCTCATTAGTTTCCATGAATCTTTTTAATTCTTCCTTAATTTCCTGGTTGACCCCCTTCCTCTATCATTCTCACAGAGTTTTTTGCCACTTTTGGTTAAGTCAGTATTCAGTATTTACACTATTGTTATTACATAGATGTGGTCAACTGCTGAACCCTTGATATAACAAAGTGGCTTTCCTCTACTTGTACAATTTTTTTCATTTTTTGTCTCTTCTAAAGTTAACAATTCATTTTTAGTCATTTATTTATGTGTTATTAACTCATAAAAATCTACAAACTAACCCAACACATCAAATAAGCTATTTTTTTCTTTGAGTTTTTTATATTTTTTCAGGAGTTTTCAATTTTTTTTTTTTTGAGTCTTGCCTATCAATTGCTAGATCTTCTGCGATTTCTTCACAGCCATTTGTCTTGGATTTCACATTATTTTCATGTTTCCTACAGTTTTGATTTACTATCTAATTCTGTTGGAGTGCGTTCTCCAGTAGCTTTCTGAGAAAGTTTGTGTACGAGACTGATGTTTTGAAGCACTGCGTATCTGAAGTTCTCTATTCCATTTTCTCAGTCACTGGTACCTTAGTAAGCGATTCTAAGTTGTATGTTATTTTTTCACTATCTCCTATTTTAGCTCTCAGACTGCTGCTAAGAAGTGTTCTTGGTAAATGACTTTTTTTTTTTGTCTCTCTGGAAACTTTTGTAATCTTTTCTTTCTTCTTTCTTCTTCCTTTCTCCTTTCCTTCCTCTGTCTCTCCCTTCCTTTTTTCCTTCCCTCCTTCTTCTCTTCCTTTCACTCTCTCTTCTTTTTTCCATTCCTGGTGTTCAAAATTTTCCTCTTAATTAAAATAAAATTATGAAAAGATTTATATAAAATTTTAATTAAATGCTTTTTAGGTGTACACAAAACAAAGAGTCCAAAACAAGTGGAGGAACCTTTGATGTTAAGACACACCCAAGCATGCCTTTCTGCTGAGGAATTCTAAATAGAGAGACTGAATGAGATTGCTGGATTGGGTGGGAGGCTGGAAGAGTAATCCCAGAAAGAGGAGCAAATACCAACAGAATTCTTGGTGGATAGAGTTTTGGAGACTCTTGGTCTACTGGGAGCAAGGGAAAGTTTTCTATCATTTAACAGCAGATATTTAGTGAAATGAAAAATATTTCTTTTACTTTCCTTCCACCCAAAACTTTCTTAGGGGTAAATTGAGCTAAGTTTTCTGTACATGACAGCTTCTTTCATTTTCCAACTTGAATACTTCATGTTTCAATATGGATTTTTGTTTTGTTGTTGTAAGATATTTCTTTATGGAATGTAATATCAAATCTCCTATTTGACACTTATTCAGACCTTTCTTAGAAACTGAGTATTTCATACTTTCCAATTGGGATAGCATGGCTAAAGCAGAAGATTTTCTTTCTTCATTTTAATCATAGGCCCTTATTTCATTTCCCTTTCATTGTTTTTCTTTTTTTTTAAAGATTTTATTTATTTATTCATAAGAGACACACAGAGAGAGGCAGAGACACAGGCAGATGGAGAAGCAGGCTCCCTGCAGGGAGCTCCATGTGGGACTCAATTCCAGGACCCCAGGATCACGACCTGAGCCTAAGGTAGATGCTCAACCACTGAGCCACCCAGGTGTCCCACATTGTTTTTCTTTTAAACAAAATTTAAAATATATCATTTTGCAAATTAGCCAGGAAAAAGAGAAATTATCCTTCATCTTTTGAGTGTAAAAGAACAGTAATAATCTAATACTGAGAGTATTGAGAGTAGTGTATTGAGAGTATGTATTGAGAGTCATTAGAGTTGTGTCTAGTTTAAAAGTACTTCAGAGATACAGTATTAGAAAACAGGAAACAAAAGTCTCAGCAAGCAGGTGGCTATACAAGAAAAGAATTTCTATAATGGCTGGTCTGCATTTCTGGAAGCCAGAAATACTGCACAAACACAGCCTTAATATAACCATAACAGACAGTAGGGTATGACTTAATGATCAAGTAATTAATGACAAAAAAAAATTAAGCTACAGGTGTTACATGGCAAAGTGTGAAACGGAAGTCCTGGACTATGCAGTAGAACTTAGCCAACTAACTTTAGCACTTCTTAAGGACTGTAAAGTCTCTGGATTGAACTAAAAGCTTTTAAGAAAAGAAATTATACATATATATTTTTAATATGTTTTATTCATATGTACTCTATTGTCGCAGAAATTATTTCTAGTTAGATGATTATCATCCATCAATGATTTACTTTAAAGCCTTAATTGAGTGCCCGCTCTGTGCCAGGTCTTAATCTAGGCACAGTGGACACAGAGTTGTCCCAAAGTTCACAGTCTAGTAGAAGAGACAAACAGCACCTCTCCAATGAGCATGACAGGATGATGAGTTCTTGGTGAAGGGAAGCAAAGGTGCTACGTAAAGAGGGCCACCTAACCCAGCCTAGAAGACTTACAGAGGGAGCTGATACTAAGGCCACATGAGAATGAAGGTTAGGAGGGTTCCTGTAGGGAAGGGAAGAAACATATACGAAAGCATGAGAGACTTGGCTCAAATTAGCAATTTTGAGTTGAGTATATTGGTATATACAGTACAAAGACTAGGCAAGTAGGCTTAGATAAGATTCTGAAAAGCATTGCCTGAAATCTCCATGAAGGCTTTGCAGGATTTAGAAAGATCAAACTGGTGGCAGTGTGGCATGTAGATTAATTACAAGTGGAGATCAGGAGACCATATAGAAGGTTGTTGTTTGTTTCTTTTTTTAAAGAATTTATTTATTTATTCATGAGAGACACAGAGAGAGGCAGAGACATAGGCAGAGGGGGAAGCAGGCCTCTTGAGGGAGCCTGATAAGGGTCTCCATCCTGGGACTGCAGGATCAGAAGCTGAGCTGAAGGCAGAAGCTCAACCACTAAGCCACCCAGGCATCCCAGAAGGCTGTTTTAATAACTAACAATGGGAGAACGAATAAAGTCTCAAACCAAGGTAATCACAGTTGAAACAAACAGATTCCAAAAATTTAAGAAATATTTCTAAAGTAGAATTAAGTAAAACTGATGACCAGTTTGATGTGGACTAGGGGGGTATGGGAGATGATGAGTCAAAGATGTCTGTGCCTGATTTGAGCAATGGGTATTGGTACTGCCATTGAAGTAATTAGGAGAGTCTGAGAAAAGCAGATCTGGAGGGAAATTAAAGAGTTCATTTGAGGTGGGTACTCTTTATGGTGTCTTTTCTGGCATCCAAGTGGAAATTCCCATTAGTGGTTTTATATAAAAAGCTAGAGATCAGGAGCGGGTATCTGGGTTTAGACATATAAAATAGAGTTATTGAATAGTGATAGTAGTTGTTATCATTAGTATGGGTGTATTAGCCAACAGGATTGGCCAAGGGATAAACCCAGACGCATGTTGATTCTTTTTTTTTTTTTTTAAGATCTAAGTGGCTTTATTTTATTTTTTTCTCAAAAAATGATTTTTATTTATTTTATTTTTTTATTGAAGTTCGATTTGCCAACATATAGTATAACACCCAGTGCTCATCCCATCAATTGCCCCCCTCAGTGCCCATCACCCAGTTACCCCAACCTTTGCCCACCTCCCCTTCCGAAAACCTTTGTTCATTTCCCAGAATTAAGAGACTCTCATGGTTTGTCTCCCTCTCTAATTTTTCCCACTCAGTTCCCCTCCTTTCCCTTATAGTCCCTTTTACTATTTCTTATATTCCCCATATGAGTGAAACCATATGATGTTTGACCTTCTCTGATTGACTTACTTCACTCAGCATAATACCCTTCAGGTCCATCCATGTCAAAGCAAATGGTGGATATTGGTCCTATCTGATGTATGAGCAATATTCCATTGAATATATAGACCACATCTTCTTTATCCATTCATCTTTTGATGGACACTGAGGCTCCTTCCACAGTTTGGCTATTGTGGACATTGCTGCTATAAACATTGGGGTGCAGGTGTCCCAGCATTTCACTACATCTGTATCTTTATGGTAAATCCCCAGTAGTGCAATTGTTGGGTGATAGGGTAACTCTATTTTTAACTTCTTGAGGAAGCTCTACACAGTTTTCCAGAGTGGCTTCACCAGCTTGCATTCTGACCAACAGTACAGAGGGCTCCCCTTTCTCCACATCCTCTCCAACATTTGTTGTTTCCTGTCTTGTTAATTTTCCCCATTCTCACTGGTGTGAGGTGGTATCTCAAGGTGATTTTGATTTTTATTTCCCTGATGGCAAGTGACGTGGGGCCATTTTCTCATGTGCTTGTTGGCCATGTGTAGGTCTTCTTTGGAGAAATTTATGTTCATGTCCCCTGCCCATTTCATGATTGGATTGTTTGTTCCATGGGTGCTGAGTTTGATGAGTTCTTTATAGATCTTGGATACTAGCCCTTTATCTAATATGTCATTTGCAAATATCTTCTCCCATTCTGTAGGTTGTCTTTTAGTTTTGTTGACTGTTTTTTTGGCTGTGCAGAAGATGTTTATCCTGATTAAGTTCCAAGAGTTCATTTTTGCTTCAGTTTCCTTTGCCTTCATAGATAAATCTTGCAAGAAGTTACTGTGGCCAAGTTCAAAAATGGTGTCTCTTGTGTTCTCCTCCAGGATTTGGATGGACTCTTGTCTCACATTTAGATCTTTCATCCATTTTGAGTTTATCTTTGTGTATGGCGTAAGAGAATGCTCTAGTTTCATTCTTCTGCACGTAGCTGTCCAATTTTCCCAGCACCATTTATTGAAGAGACTGTCTTTTTTTCAGCGGATAGTCTTTCCAGCTTTGTCGAATATTAGTTGACCATAGAGTTGAGGGCACATTTCTGGGTTCTCAATTCTATTACATGGATCTCTGTGTCTTTTTCCTTGCCAGTACCACACTGTCTTGATGATCACAGCTTTGTAATACACCTTGAAATCCGGCATTGTGGTAACCCTGGCTCTGGTTTTCTTTTTCAATATTCCCCTGGCTATTTGGGGTCTTTTCTGATTCCATACAAATCTTAGATGATTTGTTCCAACTCTCTGAAGAAAGTCCTTCGTATTTTGACACGGATTGCATTAAATGTGTAAATTGCCCTGGGTAGCATAGACATTTTCACAATATTAATTCTTCCAATCCATGAGCATGGAACGTTTTTCCATCTCTGTGTCTTTCTCAGTTTCTTTCAGAAGTGTTCTGTAGTTTTTAAGGTATAGATCCTTTACCTCTTTGGTTAGGTTTATTCCTAGGTATCTTATGCTTTTGGGCGCAATTGTAAATGGGATTGATTCCTTAATTTCTTTCTTCAGTCTCATTGTTAGTGCATAGAAATGCCACTGATTTCTGGGCATTGATTTTGTATCCTGCCACATTGCCAAATTGCTGTATGAGTTCTAAAAATCTTGGGGTGGAGTCTTTTGGGTTTTCTACATATAGTATCATGTCATCTGCGAAGAGGGAGAGTTTGACTATTTCTTTGCCAATTTGAATGCCTGTTATTTCTTTTTGTTGCCTGATTGCTGAGGTTAGGACTTATAGTACTATGTTGAATGGCAGTGGTGAGAGTGGACATCCCTGTCGTGTTTGTGATCTTAGGGGAAAGGCTCTCAGTGTTTCCCCATTGAGAATTATAGTTGCTGTGGGCTATTTGTAGATGGCTTTTAAGATGCTAAGGAATGTTCCCTCTATCCCTACACTCTGAAGAGTTTTGATCAGGAATGGATGGGTGCTGTCTTTTGTCAAATGCTTTCTCTGCATCTATTGAGAGGGTCATGTAGTTCTTGTTTTTTCTCTTGTTGATGTGATTTATCACGTTGATTGTTTTCTGAGTGTTGAACCAGCCTTGCATCCCGGGATAAATCCCACTTGGTCATGGTGAATAATCTTCTTAATGTACTGTTGGATCCTATTGGCTAGTATTTGGTTGAAAATTTTTGCATCCGTGTTCATCAGGGATGTTGGTCTCTAATTCTCCTTTTTGGTGGGGTCTTTGTTTTTGGATTCAAGGTGATGCTGGTCTCGTAAAACGAGTTTAGAAGTATTCCCTCCCTTTCTATCCTTCGGAACAGCTTTAGTAGAATAGGTATTATTTCTTCTTTAAACGTTTGATGGAATTCCCCAGGGAAACCATCTGGCCCTGGACTTTTGTGTCTTGGGAGGTTTTTGATGACTGCTTCAATTTCCTCCCTGGTTATTGGCCTGTTCAGGTTTTCTATTTCTTCCTGTCCCAGTTTTGGTAATTTGTGGTTTTCCAGAAATGCATCCATATCTTCTAGATTGCCTAATTTGTTGACATATAGCTACTCATAATACTTTTAAAAAATTGTTTGTATTTCCTTGGTATTGATTGTGATCTCCTCTTTTTTTCATAATTTTATTAATTTGAGCCTTTTTTCTTTTTAATAAGGCTGGCTAGGAGTTTATCTATCTTATTATTTCTTTCAGAGAACCAACTCCTGGTTTTGCTGCTCTGTTGTACAGTTCTTCTGGTCTCTATTTCATTGAGTTCTGCTCGAATCTTTATCATCTCTCTTCTGCTTGGTGTAGGTTTCACTTGCTATTCTTTCTCCAGTCCTTTAGGGGCGATGTTAACTTGTGTATATTTTTTCCCCAAATTTTTGAGGGAGGCTTGTTGCAATTCATTTCCTTCCTAGGACCACTTTTGCTGTATCCCAAAGATTTTGAACCATTGTATTTTCATTTTCATTAGTTTCCATGAATCTTTTTAATTCTTCTCTAATTTTCTGGTTGACCCATTCATCTTTTAGTAGGATGCTCTTTAACCTGCATGTGTTGAAATATGTTGACTCTTAAGAAGAAGATAAAGAGTAGATTATAAACGTAATTGAGAAGGACTAGCTGGTGAAGTCAGATTATAACCATATGAGAGTGGTCCCCTGGAGTGAGACGAGTCAATGAAAGAGCCTGGGTTACAGTGGTAATTGCTGCTGTGTAGTCAAGTAAATTAAGGACTGAAAATTTGATAGATATAAATTATCATCCCAAGTAGAGTAAGTCTGAGAGTGAAGGGACTATGATAGTTGTTTAATGTGGAAAGGAGAATTCTCTGTTTCTCCGCCTGACCACTTGAGTGGGAATATTGGTTTCTCCAGCTCTCAGACTGAGATTTACATCATGGTCACTCCTTGTTCTCAGGCCTTCAGACTTGGATTGGAATGTACACCATCAATTCTCCTGGTCCTCAGGCCTTTGAACTTGGACTGGTGCCACACAGCCAGCTTTCCTGGGTCTCCATCTTGCAGACAGCAGATCTTTTCAGGCCCTATTAACTCATGTGAGTCCTTATAATAAATCCTTTTCTATATCATTTATCTCTACATCTATATCATGTCTACTTATCTGTATGTCATCCATCTATTTATCATTCATTCTATACATTCTGCTGGTTCTGTTTCTCTGGAGAACCCCGACTAACACAGGGGTTGTTATTGATAATTATGATAGGACAACAAATATAAACTAGAAGTTCTCCAAGCAAACACGAATACATGGTCATGCCACATTTGAAAGAATTATTTCAATGAAGTAGTAAGAGTGGTGGCTGTACATGATAAGAGTAAAAGAGTGAAGTGAATGATAAGAAATTTAAGTACCTGTGAACAGACTATTTTTTTGAACTAGCTTTTATTTATAGGGAAGAGACTGAGCGAGAGCTAGAGGCAGGTAGACGTTTAATGGAGAACATTTTGCCTAGCAGAGGCTTGAGAAACCTCGTATGCAAAAAAGAACATGCCAACAAAGAGGGAGAAGTCAGAGAATTTACCATAAGAGAGAATAAGTGATCCACTGTTTTATGGGAGCTAGAGGATATGGCAGGATTAGCTTTCAAAAGGAGGATAGAATATCTTTTCTACAAAGACAGGAGAAAAAAGTGAATAGAATGCAAATATAGCAAATGTGTGGGTGAGTGAGTGTGAGGTTGGCCAGATTTCCACCTGATGGTCTCTGTTTTCTCTGTAAAGCATGATAGGAGGTCTAGAGCTGAGAGAGGTGTATAGGATTACAGAATGGTTTGCTCAGGAGAAACAGGTAAGGCTGTATGGTTATTCTGGAGAGTGAGAGACAAGCTGATTAGGAACACTACAGGATTTTCAGGCAATACTATGTGCCAGCTGGACACAACTTGCAGTGACATGGACCTACAATTTCATGTTTTATTATCCCCCATCACCTTTATTATCCCTCATCCATTTTAAGTAGTGAAGATTGTGGTATTGGTACAACAAATTAATGCACAAAGGAGTGATTCAAGTTCTTGATTATTGTCCCCATGAAAAATGGGATCAGGAAGAGGCTGACTCATGAGAAAGAATGGAGAAGTCAATAAACTTCAGGTCTCACTGAAGTTAGGAAACAAAGATGTTAGTAGAAGAAACACAATAGCTAGAAGAATAGGAAACTGTGTGGAGAGAGTGGACATAGAACTTCAAGATATCAGAGGTGTGTTAGCTCTGGGTGATGGCGAAGTTCTGACTGTGGCCGTGGGTGAATGTCTGTAGAGGAGATGAGATGTTTTGGAGTTGATGTTGGATAATTAAGCCACATGGATGGAAAAATCACTAAGAACTATGATAAAACTTAGAGCAGACAGGAAAATCTTAAACCAAATGTCAGTGAGATGACCAAAGTAAACAAAAATATGGAGATGATGTAACCTGGACACTTCTGCAAGAATTTTGAGAAGTGAGGGTTTGGTGTGGCCAAATGGAGTTGAAACTGTGGGTGCTGCCTTTCACTGTAATTCTTAAGTGGGCTCCTAGGTGTGTGGTATCATTAGATAGCTTTTCACCCAGACTTCGAGATGAAAGGAAACATTGTGTGAAGAGGAGAGTGGAAGGGTTTGCAAGAATACGAGAAATGGTCAGGAGAAAGGAAGATCAGCACCAGCTGGGCATAACAATAACAAAGAAAAAAGTATAACTGAGAGGTTAGTCTGCATTTGGGTGATGGGCAAGGATAAGAGACATTCATTTATCAAGATTCTACCTTGTTCTATCCTTCCTAGCACTGGAAATGTGTGTTTAGAGCATGGGCTGTAAACTCCAAGATGGCAGAAACTCATAGTGTTTTGTATTAAAGGAAAGAATGAGTGAACCCTGGGAGGGATACAGTACAGGGAAATGGTTAAGGGCATGAGCTTTTAAATCATAGAGCTCTGAGACAGTATCCTGCCTGGGGAATCTTGGACAAGTTGTTTAACTTCTTTAAATTGCAACTTCCTCATCTATAAATTATAGGTTATGTTAGTAACTACACTTCAGAGTTTCTGGAAGCACCAAGCACCTGGTCAAGACCTAGTAAATGGCAACTCTCACTGCCACTATTGCTTTTAACTGTTTTATTTGCTGGGAGAAAATCTGGTATGACAATAATTTGTAGCTAGAGCTTTGAGATTTTTTTTTAATTCTGTTTTCAAGCAGAATAGTGGTTAGATGTACTAGAAACAGTATTCTAGTCTCAGAATTAGTTAACTCCTTAGAAGGAGAGAATGCCTTCCTTGTTTTTAAATAAAAACTACAAGAGTTTTTAAACAGTTACTTTAAACAAGTTTTTTTTGTCATCAATTTTTTTGGTAAACCTTGGACACACTGAGAAGAACTACAAGGATGCTCTTTTTTATTCTATGAATAGTACAAGTATTTTATGTCTTTCAAATCTACTCTTACCCTGGAAAAAGGAAAAATATTGCAGAAGTGTGTGGCTGTGATTTCTAGTTAGTTTGCACTTTTCCTGAATTTTCTTTGATTTTGTAGACTCTTAGATCTGATGACAATTATTGTCTACAATATTCACTTTTCCCAGAAAAGTATACATGAATTATGAATAAGAAATCTTAATGCAAAATTATTTTAAGTTATTTAATTAATAGGAACTATTATTATGTATCATATGTACCCATGAAAATTTTGAATGTGAACTCTGTGAGCAAATCCACTTATCTTGCCTAATCTGCCATTTCATTTCTCTGGGTTTGCATTGGAATCTTGTGTTTTAGTTATATCTTGGCTTTTTTTGTTGTTGTTGTTGTTTTCCAGTTGACTAAAAGTCCTTCTCTATCAGCCCTAAAAACATCTTTGTTGGAGATAAGTAGCACATTTCTTCTCCAAAACTCAGTCTAATACCCTTAGAATGTACATGAACATGAGAAATTCCAAGTGATTGGAAAATCACTTCCAATACTTTTACACTGATTCTGGCCCAACCTACAGTCTCCTCATGCTATGCTTCTTTTGCTTTTTTGCTTTAAAAATCCACAGACTGGAAATAGCTCCGACTCACTGAAACAACTTTCCTTGCAAGTCATCAAAATCCACTCTGATCTTCCCAGTTGGTGGAGGTGACGAAACCACGTTAGTGTTAGAAGTTCTTTCATTTCCCCCACCCACAAGTGAATTTTTGAAGCTTTTCAGGATTTTTCTCCAATGCTAAAGATCAAGTCCAATCTCCTGTAGAAGATCCTTGATCAAAGCTGTGGGGTTTTCCAAATAATTTAAGTATTCAACGATGAATATTTTATTTTTTAAAAGATTTTATTTATTTATTCATGAGAGACACACACAGAGAGAGAGGCAGAAACACAGGTAGAGGGAGAAGCAGGCTCCATGCAGGGAGCCTGATGTGGGACTCGATCTCCGGACTCTAGGATCACGCCCTGAGCCGAAGGCAGATGCTTAACTGCTGAGCCACCCAGGCGTCCCTCAACATGTATATTTTAAATGAAAACTCGAGACTTTTTTTTTCAACAGAGCTATAGCTGTGAATCTTCCACTTCTCCTTTTCTGGGTCAGTGTGCTACTGGATATGGAGCCCTCCTGAAAGCCCAAACAGTGCAGGGGTCTTGATATGATGACATGACAACGTTGCTTGGAGGCTGAAGCTTGTCAAACGGTCACTGGTTGGTTTACCCAGCAGGAGTTTTTGCAAAAATTACTTTGATGAGAGTAAATTAAAACTCCTATTTTCCCCCTCCCCTGGAAGCTGTAGTAAAAATGGATCAATAAATAATTTTGATTATTTTAATTAATTTTGATTAATCCTAAAGATAACAGGGGAAAAATGTAAGCTTATTGATAGGGGAAGTTGTCGAAATCCTACTGAAGCAAATGCCAATATTATTTTCAAGGTCAAGGACTAAAAGACAGTAAAGTTAAACTTGGCTTATCTCTCCTATGGCATGTGCTGAGAGTAGAGATTCAGGGAAGTTTAATCTCTTTTATACACAGATTGAGTTATGTAGTCATGAATTTATGCAAATACTAACTAGCTTTAATCCAATGAGAAATAACCTGATAGAGAAAGAATATGCCTGGAACAACCAGAAAACTTGAAAAAAAAATTCCATGTTATGTTGTGATTTTAAATAACACTGCAGTATTAAGCAGAATGAGAAAATTTTTTTACCTCTTTTCTTTCTGCTGCTCAATTTGCTACTTAGCATCCTCTCAGTCATAAATGCTGAATAATATGGGAGGGAATTAGAATCTAATTCAGGCTTATGTAACTGTATCTCTAAGTGCTAAACTTATTTGAAACGAGATGTAATTGAGCATTATGGGTTCATTTTTAAAAAATATTTTTCCTCATTAAAAGATAACCTCCGGGGGATTCCTGGGTGGCTGAGCAGTTTGGTGCCTGCCTTCAGCCCAGGGCATGATCCAGGAGTCTCAGTATCCTCAGGATGAGGAATCCCTCTTTGGGCTCCCTGCATGGAACCTGCTTCTCTCTCTGCCTGTGTTTCTGCCTCTCTCTCTCTTCTGCCTCTCTCATTCTCTCATGAATGAATAGATAAAATCTTTAAAGAAAAAAAAGACACAAAAGACACACATCTATATTCCTAAATTGATGATTAGATAAATATTTAGGCATATAATTATTGATTGTTGTGTATGAGCAAAAAATAGAAAAATAGAAATTTAAAGCACTTAAATAGTTTCAGTGAAAGCATACTATTTTATATATATTATTTCTTCAAAACTATCCCATAAAGGAAGGGAAAGATGGAGAAGCATACTCGTCTTAGGGTATTAGGGCACAGTTTTACCTGAAAAGCCTATGTGAATTTTATACTTTATTGTGTGTTTATATCTGTTTTGGCCTTACTAAAAGTACAATGTCCTTTTCGTTGAAGAAATTTATTAAATAAACAAAGACATTTATTTATTTGAGAGAGATGGAGAGAGAGAACAGGAGGTGGAGGTGCAGAAGAAGATGAAAAGAAGCCTCAAGAAGATTCCCCACTGAGTATGGAGCCCAATGCAGGGCTCGATCCCAGGACCCTGAGATCATGATGTGAGCCAAAATCAAGAGGTGGCCACTTAACTGACTGAGCCACCCAGGTCCCCCATAATGCCTTATACTTAAAATAACCTTTTAAGAGGAAGAAAAAACAATGCCAGTTTTTCTTTCCCAAATCTTTGTAGTGTAACATGAATTTTCCAGAAAGGTATGTTCAGTTCTTATCCTATAGTTTTGTGTACCACTGGGCACACTGGAATGTTGCCCTAATTCAAAGGGTCAGGGCACTGGCTAAACAGGGAAATCACTAGAGTACCTTTTAAAAATGCCAGTGCCTATGTCACACTAAAGTCCAATTAAATCTGCATCTCTGGGAAAGATTCTTAGTATTGATGTTTTTAAAAATCTCCCTAGGTGGGTCTAGCATGTACCTAGGGGTGAGAACCACTGTGGTAGCTAGAAACTTACTGTAATTTGACGACCATGGATGATATTATATCAGATACTATCTATTGTGATACCCGTCTTCACACCATACCTCTCTTTGAACTTGTTTCCCTCATTACCAGGACCCTAAAATAGCTGTTAAATACAATAGTGAACTGATTGCAGGGAAGTGGAAACTCAGTTTACAGTGAAACCCATATCTAGTGTATAGCCCAATGGGATCCTGAAGATAAGCATATAAGCCACTGATTCTACTGCAGAGAAAAAGAACTACTTATTTTAAACACTTTGGGCAATTGTTCCCCTCCCGCCCCAGGTAACTTCCTACATCTAAAGAAAACTTTAATTTGATAAATTGCAAATTGTTAATTTTGGGAAGAATTTAATAAGTATAATTTTATCAGTTTGATTTTTTAAAACCCCACCAAATTCTCCTACAATATTTTCAGTATTTGCTGAAGGATGACATCCCCCTTGCCTTAATCATGTGCCAGATTACTCGTAAACCTGGACCATATGCCACTTCAATTTGCTGATGGGCCCAAGCTGTTTTGGTAGATAAAAAATCCAAGGGGATTAGAATGGCTCAATCCTCGCCGTGAACAGAACAACGGCAGTAGGGCAGCTACAGCTCTCTTCTCTTTCCTATTCCTTGCATTACCTGGATTCTCTTCCTTCAAGTCATTGGCCCCAGAACTAGAGATCACATCAATGCCTGCAAAAGTGTATTTCACTGGAATGAGGCTTTCTGTACACTTAGACAGAAACCAAATTTCAGAGACACAGATCATGCATGCAATGGGATAGAAATCATTATGTGCAAAAGTAAGAAATGTTTGCCCAGTTTTGGATTTGGGATGGTTGGGGGGTGGGGTAAACATTCTAAATTGATGAGTGACATAAAGCATCTTTCTCTTATTTGGCTTCTATTTTCTATTCGGCACAGTGAATGGTGATTTTCTCTGTCATCAATGTTTAAGTGACCAAGTTTTTCTTCTTATATTAAAGTGAACCTCTATGATTTCATTTCAGAACCTCTATGACTCTTGAAATCAGGATCAGATGGTTAATTTTTTTTTTTTCTGAGAGAGAGTGCCTGAGCAAGGGTGGGGGCAGAGAGAGAGGAAGCGAGAGAATCTCAAGCAAACTCTGTGCTCAGTACAGAGCCCAACTTGGGGCTCGATCTCACAACCCTGAGGTGAAATCAAGAGTTGAACGTTTACCCAGCTGAACCACCCAGGTGCTCCTCTCCTACCCATTTCAATGCGAGCTTTTCTCATTTATCTGATGTGTATAGACTGCAGGGAATTTAGGTTTCTCATGTTTGCAAATTATCACTTTATCTGTTATGTTTCCATCTTTCCAAGTTATGGAAGAGGCTATAACATAGAGAGAGAAGCAACACCATCGAGGGAAGAACTATTTGTATTTCTTATTATTTCATACAGGTCTTTGTTGGTTTCATCCTCTTCTGCTCTACATAAGCTTTTTCCATGTGGTGAGTGATATATTTCTGCAAAGCTTTGAGTTCATATCATCCCAATTCATGGACCTCACAGGAATGAAAAAGTTCCCATAAGTGTCTACACAAAAAAATCTAGAATGTGGGGCTGTGTATATATACCTGGACTGGTGATCATGACCATTGGATTGGTATCATAAGTAGTCAGACCAGAGTCACATGCCTCATTTTTTACCCAGGTTCCAATCGATGGGTTATTATTTGGCCTCTCCCTGCCTTTTCCACATTGATATGGAAAGGCAAGGTGGTATGGAAAAATGTGCCCATAGTTAACGTGAATGCCACGAGCTTCAGATTTGAATTTTCCTAGTGGTTTTTGGAATTCTGCAAGCTAGGGAATAATATTTTTTTAAATTATTATGCTTCTGCTGCTGAACTCTGTCTCTGAAATGGCTTTAAAAAATGAATACATTTCTGAAAATATTTTTTTTTTATTCTGAGACCAGTTATATCATTAAACCCCCACACAAAAATCTCTGCTTCATGGAAAATATGTAAGGTAGATTTATTTATAATGACTGGAAAACAAAACAACAGAATTTATGACAAGTGCTCTGGGTTATTTGAAATGTCTTTCAGCTCTTGACTTAAAAGATTTCAAAGTCTCCTTTTTGTCAAAGAAAAGCTTAGTAATAATACACTGCTTAGAGATGTATTTATTAGGTTCTGATAGCTAAAATAAACAACCATTTAAAAAATCTTTAAAATCTTAAAACATCTTAAGTAATTCTTATAAACAGAGTACAAGATGTGGGAAGTGTGAAATCAAAAATGTTTTCACTCATTAGAGATGACCTTATATAGTTTCACCACTTACGAGTTATCAGGACATCTGTAACTTGTGAAAATGATTTTCATATTTTATTCCCAAATATTATGTATTTTCCCTTTATTTTTGAAAACATGTAAACATACAAATGCACATATTGAGGGATATATCTTTCATATTTAGTTATATCAAGTTGTTAAACTACGAATTGAAAAAAATCCATTTGGTAAGATATTCCAGCAAAAGCATAACTAAGCATACTACCAAAATTCTATGTCCTTGTTCCTTCACAGAAAAGGTCACCTTTCTAGGGGCATAACAAACTGGTGCATTGAGATATAGAGAAACACCAATAAAGTCAAGTATATTTTTCACTTGTGTTCTAGAGGTTCAGTAGGGGAAGCATAAATTTTTTTAATTATTAAAAAGAAAAAAATGAGTGGATGATCAATATACTGATTAATATTTAAGCAGCTAGAGAAATGGAAATCTGTTTCTAACTCTATTTACATGCAATTATTTTAAAGGCATGGAAGGCAGGATTTCAAACAGATAGATCAGAAAATCCAGACTGTTCTTTGAAACATAATCAGTTTGATTATGCCAATTGGCGTCTGTATTGGGTGCCTCACACGTCCTGCCTTATAGCTTTTTGGGCCACTTTTTACCCTGGTCATTGGTGTAGCAGCAAGCAGTGGTGTAGCTATAACCTGATTGGCTTGCCCCAGCTGTAATCCATATCCAGGCCTCCACGGAGTAGGGGGAGGCTGAAATTAAGTCACCTGGAGCTAGTGCTATGGGGACAAGTGAAACAAGGAAGCAGGATGCCAAGGGCAGGTTGCAATTTTTAATGAGGTGGTCAATGAAGACCTCATGGGGAGGATAGTATTGCAACAAACGCTTGAATGGAGTGAGAGAGTGGGCACAGAAAACAGATACAGAAGCTCTAAGGCAGGGACACCTGGGTGGCTCAGTGGTTGAGCATCTGCCTTTGGCTCAGGGCATGATCCCTGGGTCCTAGGATGGAATCCCACATCAGGCTCCCTGCAGGAAGTCTGCTTCTCCCTCTGGCTGTGTCTCTGTCTCTCTCTGTGTCTCTCATAAATGAATAAATAAATAAAATCTTAAAAAAAAAAAAAAAAAGCTCAAGGCAGCTGCCTGGCGGAATGTTGACCAGGACCAAGGAAGCCAGTGTTCTTGGACAGAAGCCAGAGAGGCAGAAAAGCAGGAGAAGAGGTGAAAGATAATGATGCCAGGATATAGAAAGCCTCATAGACCTCTCTAAAGATGATGGTGTGCTCTCTGATGAGCTGGGAAATGAATGGAAAGTTTTAGGACAAGGACCCGCATGGCTGATGTTGAGACTAGACTGCAGAATGTGTGGGCAAGTGTGGAAGCAGAGACATCTGTTAGGAAACTATTGTAATAATTGAGTCAAGAGATAATAGCTTTGTAAAAGGTGGAGCAATAGATGTGGAAGATGAGGTAATGTTCTGGATATATTTAGAAGGTAGAACCAAAACACTTTGCTAATAGGCAAGATATGAGATATGTGGAGAAAAATGAAGGATTATTTCAAAGTTTTAACTGAGAAACAGGAGGAGAAACATTGCTTTTAGCTGAGGTTGGGAAGACTTTGGCAGTCGTGAGGTTTGGGGAGTGGGTCAAGTTTTGGATACAATGAGTTTGAAATGCCTATGAGACATCCATATGGAAATATAAATTAGGCAGGAGGATGGGCATACGTGTGTGCAGTACAGGATGCCTGGGATGAGTTATAAATTCAGGAGGCATCATCATATAGATGCTATTTCAAGTCACAAAACTGAATGAATCACCGAAGCAGTGCGCAGGGAGAAATGAGAGGAAGCTTGAGGACTGAGCTCAGGGTCACTCTAATGCATAATGTTGGGGAGCTAATGAGAAACTTGCAGAGGAGCCAGGGAAGCAGGAACATTGGGGTACAGGGCAACTGAGAGAGGATGAAATCTTGGCAGCCAGATGGAGAAAGAGTTTGAACAATGTCAAACCTTGAAGGAAGGTGTATGGGGTGAGGATTGAGAATTAAGTGTGGGATTTAGCAATGCAGAGGTCACTGGGGACCCTGCAGAGCTGGTTCAGTACAGTGGTGGGGGCAAAAATCAGAGAGAACTCAAGAGTAAGGAAGAAGACACTTAAGAACTGTGAAAACCGTGAACGCAAACAACTTCTAAAAGGAGACCAGAGTGGACTTGAACGTGGAGGAGGTCTGTGAGGTCAAGAGAAGGATCCTTTTGTTTCTGCAGTAGAGATGACAGCGGGCAGATAAGCTGTTATAAACTATGTGGTGGAGAGGAAAATTGGGGGAGAGAAAAAATTGCTGGAGTTCTCTCTCTCTCTCTCTCTTTCTTTTTTTTTTTTTTCCCGAAGATTTTATTTACTTATTCATGAGAGACACACAGAGAGAGACACACACACAAGCAGACTCCCGGAGGGGAGCCTGATGTGGGACTCGATCCCAGGACCCCAGGATCACGCCCTGAGCCAAAGGCAGACGCTCAACCACTGAGCCACCCAGGGACCCCTGGAGTTCTCTTCTTGAGTAGGCTAGAGGTCACGTGGGACCTCAGAGAGCAACACATTTAGTGCAAGATGACAGGATGACAGGACATACAGAAGACTGTATGCTCGTGGAGGCAGAGAGGTGGCTAGATGTGGCGATGCAAGCTGTAGGGGTTGCTTTTTTCATAGTTTCTTTTTTTTTGTTAAATAGGAAGCAAGGTCAACACCTGAAGTAAAGGTGGGGGTGGAGGTGTTAGGCATATGAGGATCGAGAAGGGGGTTCTAAATGGTCCTCTAGGTGTGGGGGAGTGGGTGGATTAAGGTAATGGATGTGGTTTCTGAGCAAGATTGGGGACCTGGTTAGCAATGGTGCACAGATATTTAAAGTTTCATGTTTTCCCCAGCCTTGTTCAGCCAGGTGGAGGAACAGAGCAATCAGAGTTGAACTTAACTGGGATGGGGTTTCGTCAGCCCAATATGCTAAACTAGGAGAGGTGCCATGGTACCAAGGGTGTACATGAGGGATGATTTTCATGATAGCAATGGTTTTATGCTAGAGAGATTCATATTTTCTCTCAAATGAATTCTCTCCTATTACCTCAGCCATTCCACTAAGGGTACCACCTCTTCTTCATCCAGCTTTGGAATTCCAGAATCATTTTGTATTTTCTTTCCTCTCACTATCCAGTAACACCAACCAAATCTTTACCAGGCAGCAGCTGTGGTATAGTTCCGACCAGGGTCACTGTCATAGATGCTGAGTGAAGGAGTGGACCATACAAGGAGCAGGGCAAGGCAGGAAAGAAAGGCAGTCTAGTGTCAGAATATGGAGGTTCTGGAAGGCTTAGTTAAATACTATTCTTAATTAGGCAGGCTTCCTCAGAGTGAGCATCCCAGAAGAATCAAGAGGAAGCTTCATTGCCCTTTGTGAACTAATCTCAGTAATCCGACCTAAAAAGTGACCTCTTTCTGTAAATAAATTTTATTGGAACACAGCCATATCCATTTCTTTGCATCTTGTCTATGGGTGTTTTTGCACCAACAGCAGAGCAGAATGATTCCAACAGAAACTGTACAGTCAGCACAGCCTAAAATGTTTACCATCTAGCCACTTAGTTGAAAAGTTTGCTAACCCCTTTCTCTAAAACCTCAAAGAAAGTGTCCTAAGAGGGAGCTCTCAAACTGATGAGTTGTGGCCTTTGCCATAGGACTGAACCTTGCAACATGTAATGAAAACCTACAAAATTTTAAAGCACTATCTACAAAAAGATCAAATTTCCCAGTGAGGTTAGAGGGAAATTCCTGCCCCTCATTTCCTCTCTCCAGAGATATTCCCTAAGACAAGACAAAATACATGAACTGCACCCAGATTTAAACATTAATTTTGGGATGTTTGCCAGACCAGATGGTTAGAAAAGCTAAATACCATTGATTTATTTCTTACCCTTTATGAAGCAACATTAGAGACAATGGACCTTATCAGAACAAATGAGAATAAACAACAGAATGCAGATCAGAGGAGAATTAAGAACAAATGCTATTGGATTTTATTATGCTATAATTACTTTTGTATATAGAAAAGCACTAATTATTAGCAAATTGTAAACTTCACCAACCACACTTTTGCTCATAGCAGCTGGGCAAGGATGGACTTTTCTGTTTCGTGAATGTCACTTTTCCTTGTGCGATTTTGTGACCATGATTTCTAGTACCCTGAGAATGCTCCCTTGCAAATGCAACTAATCATTCATCAAACGCCCTTTGAGGGCTTAGTATGGTTTTGTATACACAGCAATATTGTAGGACAGTGGTGATTTGCACCCAGAACTGCAGCAATGGTTCTTACTTGTTTTGGATCACAGACCCTTATGAGAATGTGATCAAAGCTACAAATCCCTTTTTGTGCCAAGACACATATAAACAAAATGTTACATATACTTTCAAGAGGTTATTTTATTTCCTTAAGGTCATTTATAAAAGTGCATTTGGAGGTTAACCCTGTTTTCAGAATCTTTGTGGCATAGCACAGGCACAACTGAAAGAAAGAGCCAACATGTGCATGTGCTTGCACATGTGTGTGTGGGTGCCTGCACATATGTGTGCATGTGCGTGCACAAATCTGCATTTGTGTGTATGCGCATGCATCTGTATGCATGTGCATGTGTATGCATGTACATATGTCTTCTTTTCTTCAGGAAATTAAGACAGAAACATTTTCTAGGTGGGAGGATTGGTTTATGCAAAAAGTAATGAAACATGATGTGGCAGGGGAACTGAGAGAGTCAAGGCAGTTTGAGATGACACATCCTGAGGGAGGAAGAATGAAGCCTTGGGAGAAGAGCTTGAGAAGAAACTACAGTACAGCTTGGCTCACACCAGTAGGCTTACCTCTTTCCCTTGGGGGATTGTACGTCCCTAAGGGGGACACACGTCATTGGACATGGCATTGATCACAGAACACTGAAGGACCCGTATTTGCTTGCTTCTGGCTGGTTGTTTATTGCTGATTTTTCTCTTTTTTTGTGTGCAAAGTATATTCTACTAAACAAGGATCCCCATGCATATCTTCCCATGGTATTTAATTTTGTAGCAGTCCTGCTGGATAGATTTTATTTTATTTATTTCACTCACAAAAACACTGAGATCCAAGGAGATAACTAATTTGCTCAAGCCCACACAGCTGGGAACTGAGCACTCTTTTTTTTCTGACTGCAGCTTCTATCCTTCTTCCTCTGGCTTAAGATACTGAGCCAAAAAAATTTTTTTTACAGGATAATGGATCATTTCTGGTGAATGTAGAATATTCCCTTAGAGTCAGATTATTAATGAAAACCATTCTTCTTATTACACATTTTTATTTAGTAATTTTCTTTAGGCCAAGCATTTTGGAGGGTACAGGCCTTATTTATATGTGTTAGTGATCTTTCACTCCTACCTACCCTTACTCTGATTTTCATTTCAGTGACGAGAAACCTGGAGGGAGGCTTATTGGGGGATGAATTCCTCCAAGACAAAAATTCAAGCAATAGACAAAGTGCGCATCAGCAAGAGAATTACACATTAGCAATTACAAATTAGCGACACCAAGTGGAGAAGGTACTGGTGGCTGAAGGGGAGGAGAAAATACATTTTCACAAATGAAGTCCTCTCCAGTGTCATGTGTGGCTTGAATTCTTCCTGGGAACTTTGCTTTGGGGCATAATAGTTTATTGCTAGAAAGACTTTCAAAAATGTAAACCCAATGAACACCTTAACTGTTATTGAGAACTATATGGCATTTAAAGAGGCAATAGAATGAGAAGGGGCTGGCATCCCATAAATCTGGGTTGTGATGAAGTTTAGAACACCGAACCATTAGGGAGATCAGGCTTAGCTGCAGCACCTTAATATCAGATGAGTGCAATGTAAAAATCCAACAGAAAAAGGGAAGATGATGATTGAAGATGCCAACGTGGGAGGTGACAGTAGATGGGTCTAGCTTGCTTCATGATTGTGTTTAAGGCCTGTTCTGGATATAATACAATAAGATTCATAACTTAGTGAAATAATTTATGATGAGACATTGAATCATATTCACAAGAAAGGAAAAAAAATTGTCCAAGACACCCCCCGATGTTGTGTAACTGACAGGGAATCGTTTCTGGCACAGAACACGTTGAGCACTGTTTGTCTGTGTGGGTCCCTCTGAAGGGACCTCTAACCCTATTAACACAGAGCCAAGCCAGTCACAGCTCTGTTTATGTGGAAGTTTCTGTGACCTCTCTGGCATGCTATCCCCTCAGCTGGATCCCAAGCACATTCCCATTTCTCAGTCTTGCATCATCTACTCGGAAGCTGGCCAGGTGGAGGGGGAACAACTGGGAAAGGATGAAAAGCCCCACGGATTCTAAAGAGGGTCCCGAAACCCTTTCATTAAGTAAACTTGAGGACCCTGAGGGCATTTTGATCAAGCACAAGGACAGTGTGAGAAGGGAGAAGCAAAATGCAAGTTGAGTGTGTGATCCACATTGCAGGGCAACTGACATTTGTAACGAGATTCCAAGTTTTGTATGTTTTTCAGCATTTGGTAATATGACGACAGACGTGTTTACTAAAGCCTAAGAACAGATGCTTATGATACAACAATAGGGCATAAAATCCCAGAGCAAATGCATAAAGTCCCACTGTATCTTCATAATTGAAATACATATTTTAAAGTTCCATTCAATTGTTCAGTGTCACTGCTCACACATTGTGACTCATTTTTTTAAAAAGTCCGTTCTTAAAATGACTCTTCAGTACTATTGATCAATCCATAACATAAACTAAAATTATTTTAAGGGAGTATCAGTTGTTATCATTCAATCTTATCTCCTTCCTCTAAATTGAAAGACATTATTACTAATGCAAATCTCAGGGAGATATGAAGCAATTTCCCCCTCTATTTTGTTTTCTTCAACGCTTTTCATTGCTGCTCCATGATTTACAGGCTGGATATTATTGTGGAGCTTTTTAATCTCTCGGTGCCTGTGGAATTGCAGCTACAAAATGGAAGTAACATCAAAATCTACTGGATACAGTTATTTGAGAATTGAATAATATATGTAAAGTGCTTAGCAAAATGCTGGAACAGAAAATGCTCAGTAAGTGAAAGCTATAATCATCTTTATCATCACCATCATTATTCATTTAAATCAGGTTAGTCCAGAATACAGTAATTTTAAAATGATACATTTTATGTTTGAAGATAGCATATAACTTCTGATTATTAACTTTACCTAATTATCTCTACTGTCTAATTTGAAAAGGTACAAAAAAATTTTAGCACCCTCCAAATTTGCTTGGTAAGGGTGTCATATATACATAGGAAAATTTAAAAAAAATTTTTCTAACTCTAATAATATCCAGATTTAATTTTCAGGCATGATAATGCTGAAATGTGACAAATATGAAAATCTGAATGATTAAAATTTGTTGACAATCATTTGCATTATATATTTTGTCTAATCTTTAAACCTAATATGCCAGCATAGAGTCTGTGATGTTTTAGAATTTGTTTATTCTAAGAAAACATGGAAACATTCATATACCAATGTGGAATGCTTAAAGAAAGTGCCACGCAGAGGAAGTTGGAAGCCATGTTTGTGAACTTCAAACTCATCTTGTTTGCTGTATTTTAGGGCACCAGATTCCCAAGCTTTACCAAGAAATGTTCAGAGATGAGTGGAAAGTGTTTTGAAATCAGAAAAGAAGATGTGTGTCAGTGCCTATCTGCCACAGCATGGAGACAGCCCTTTGTCTAAAGGCCAGCCAAGCATTGCCTTTGGATCTTCATGTTTGTATCCCAGTGACAAAACTGGGAGTGTCAGGTTGAGATGCCTCCAGACTTGGCTACATCATGTCCTGGAGTTTTTTTAGATACAGCTGTAAGAACAGTTTCCAGGCTTAGAATCAGATGTAATACCCCCCAAAATTAGTTTTCTAAAAGCTTCAAATATAACTTAATTGAGGTAGGTCCTGATGTAATAAACAAGTAGTTCCCCAGGATCCTGGGTAGAAATATAATGCCTCAAGTCAGGTAACACTATAATGCTTCAGAAGTTCTTCCATTCTGGCTTAACACGACATTAGGTCTCCTAATAGTCACTTGTCTTAGACATTCTCTGAAGGTGGATTCTAGGCAAAGGCTTTTGTTTAGGTAGTATACTCATGAATTGCTGGAAAGCAAGAAGCAAATGATATTGGAAAGCAAGATGTGGAGGACTGAACAGGAAGGAGGAAAAACCAATGCGGGGTTGGATTACAAGGTTGACCATACCAGTGGCGCTCAATTCTGTGCTGTTTTTTCTAAAGATCCTTATGGTAGGTGTTGCAGAGTTGACCAGCTGTGTATCAAAATGGCAGACAGGAGTTCCTTTCAAGGACTTAATGAAAGAAGGTTAGTTGAATGAGCTATTATAGTCCTCACTGCTTGGACCTATGTCACAAGGCCATAATCAATATTTTCTTTCCTCCACTGTCTATTTTGAATTTCCATTATATTTGACTAATAGGATGGTCTAATTGTGTGCCCAGTGGAGTGACTCCAGCCCTTTATCCTTGGGGATCTGAAGCCTTTGTTGCCTGGCGTGTTGGGCTAGGGTTGCGTACCTGCTGATTCTTAGTTACCAATAAGTGTTGAGGTTCTAAAAGACATCCCAGTGAGCCTCCTCTTTTTCAGATATAGTCCTCCCCACCCTTAATGTATAGCAGCAAATCTAACTCCCCCACGGCAAATAAGGTCAGTTACTATCTCTTGCGGAGTAGCTCTTTCCTTATTAATTCTCTGGCATGAGAAGCCCAACATGGTAGTTGTATGTTCAAGTATACCAGAATGCTCACAGTGTGCCATGGGAAATAGGATTAATTATAATGTAACCTAAAGTGGTAGTAATAAGAAGCATGCATTCTGAAAATGTGTCACTGGGAGTGATGATGAGAACTACCAACCCTACCTTCACCTCTGGTTCCCAGACCTCTATAACCGATGTACTGGGGACACAGAACCAGGAATAAGCCATTGGTTCAGAATATGAACCACCTTCTGGAAGATGCACCCCACAGGATGCTGTACCTGAGCTGGTGCCTTTCCCAAACCTTTCTACTAGTCTATTCTCTAATTAGCCATTCTACTCTAGCTGATTGCTTACATGGTAAGTCTAAAGGGTTCTGTGGATATGTATCTATTCTTTTATCTCTTTTGCTATAAAGTTGGTCTATCTTCTCAAGATGAAACAGATAAAACAGGGAAAGTATATGACAAATACATGTGCACCTTTCTTTTCAACTGAAATGATTTTGTGGTGGATGCAACTGTAAGGATAACAACATTCGTTCTGCAAATTACTTAGTAAAGTCATGGTTGTTTACAGTGATCACAGGAGAGGGAATTTTGTCAAGATAGCCTTGCAGACTAGTGAAGAGCTGTTTATTTGATTATAGATACAGTCAAGCTGATGCCTTGAAGTATGTGGCACAGAAAGAGAAAGAGAAATCCCTTGATGTCTGCTACTCCCTCCCCAAACCCTCCTCCTTTCTGGAACTTAGTTGAAGTTCTGGTCTTAGCTTCAGGTACCTCGGGTACTGTAGGCAATTTTGAAAAAGAAAATGCAATTTGCAATTCTGAATTTGCAAAGTATTGTAGGAATGATTTATAGTAATGGGTTTAAAAATCAACTTTTATTGCCTTCTCTCTAGCTGCAAAATGTTCTGTACCAGTGAATTTTTGCAAAAATGCGTATAGTACATTTTTTTTAACCTTGAATAAAAAATAAACTTCAAAGAAAAAAGAGGTCAAGGTGTGTGTACAGACCCTGGGGCAGGCACAGCACAGCAAGTGTGAGGAGTCAGGAGAATCAGAAATAGGTCTGTGCTGCTGCTGGATATGAGGGCTGTTGTTACTCACCAAGAATCTGAAGCAACACCTGGTCTATAAGGGCCATGGAACAGCTGGAGGAAATAACATCTTGTGTTTAAGAACATGAGCTTCAGGAGGCCTGGGTGGCTCAATGGTTGAGCATTTCTTTCGTCCTGGGATCACATCCCACATTGAGTTCTCTGCAGGGAGCCTGCTTCTTCTTCTTCCTATGTCTCTGCCTCTCTGTGTGTCTCTCATGAATAAATAAATAAATAAAATCTTAAAAAAAAAAAAGAATGTGAGCTTCAAGAGGCTGGAGGCAAGTATGTTTGATTCCCCCTTTCGATCTTGAAAACTATGCAGTTTACTATGAAGATGTCTGGGTTTCGAGCAGTTCTCCACAGTGAAAGGAACTTACCTGGGCACCACAGATGATACCTTCTATGCTCAATTTGTAACAGGGTATGTCTCTATCCCTGGGGCAAAATGAGAGGATGGAACTGAACATTTCAACAGGATTAGTGAAAGTGAAAATGAGGAAAATATGGCATTAAATCTATAAGAGAAACATGTCATCCAGTTTCCAGACCAGACAGAGGCTTTTTCTATAGAGTACTCAAAAGAGGAGTCTGACTTAACTCTAGCCCCAGTGGGGTCACAAGACTGTGACGGCTCATTGAGTGGAGCCAGACCTCAATGCCAAAGAGTATGTGCTGTATTTCATCCTGGGAATTGTAATAAACATGTATGATATATTTAAAATATAAAAACAATACCTGTTAGTGTGAGGCAGTGGTATGTGAAACCATGCCAATGGTTCGTTTATTAGGTAAATACTTGAATAGTAGTACTAGAGGATCTCTGTACATATAAAAGAAAAGCCCAGGTATCAGTTCTGGTAAAGATGATGCAGGATGGAAGAAGGCCAATGTAGTGGAATTGAAATTAAGTGGTTGGCTATTCTCCTCAATGATGATGCCACATTGCTGCTGCTGATACAGCATTCAGTAGTGGTAGTAGCTACGGCTAGCTCATTCTGGAAGAGAGAGGGGCCATGCTACATAGTCCATATATAGCCTTTTTTCTTTGGCACATTGACCATACCATTCATGACTCATTGTATTAGCACCACTGGGCTGAGTATGTTAGATAATTGACAATTCCAAGATGGATCATCTTGTCTAGTTGTTTGTTGGTTGCCTCTTTTGTGTTGAATGCCCTTCAGTAGGTATTACTGTGAGCCATGAATATTTGCACTTCCATGGTTCCATCTACTCTACAGACTTCCTCGCCTCTGACCTTTGATTATTGTTCCTTCAGGCACAGGAGTCAATGTATACTCATAACTCAACCACTATCCTGTCAACAAAGGGTAAATAATAAACTCTATTGCTCACAGTTTTTAAAAGACTCCTTAACCACAGTCTTTCGGGGCCACCTCTGAGTGAGGCTGTGGTGTGGCAGCAGTAAGTTTCTGGCTAGTCACAAAGTATTACGTATTGCCCTCTGTGAAACAGACCTGAGCTTTTCCTCCTCTGTCAGTTGGTCTTAATTATTTCAGGTTGGGTTTCCCAGGAAGCAGACTCTGTTTAACATGCAAGAGGTTTATTAGAGTGTGCTCTTGAGAACAATATCTATGGAAGAGAAAGGGAGGGGGCAGGATTAGGCAGAAAGAGAATTGAGCTGTGACACCATGTCTATGGAATGCCTTAGACAGCCCTGAAGAAAAGGCTGAAGGCCAGAGGACTCTTGTGAGTTGTCCTGAGCTGGGACAAAAGGACCAGACCTTTATATACCTTTATCAATAGTCACAGAATATAGGCTACCCAAGAAAGGAAGTGATCTGAGGCAAGGAACCTCTGTTCAGCTGAGGCAATCTGCGAAAAAGGGCTGACAACTGAAGGCTGGCTGTTACAGTGTGTAGGGTTAATGAGTCCTTTGTTCCTGAAGGGAGGTCTGGGTAGAAATCTCAGCATATGCCAGAGTGGTCAACTTCTAGAAGGTATGGTTTGAAGGAAAGGCTTTGGGACAAAAGAGCTGGCTTCTATGGCCTTCCAAGTCAGAAACCATGTAGTAAGTCTGATTATCTGGATATCTGTCTGCTGGAGAAGATGCAAATAGACATTCTAGCAATAGCCCAGCTAAGCTACCATCCTACAATCAACTCCAAGTGACAGCATTTGAGCAAGCCATCTTTGACATCCAGCCCATTTAGACTTTCAGATGACCATAGCCTAACCTTAGTCAACATCTTAGTGCAGTGGTATCAGAGACCTTTACAGTGAAGGGCCCAGCCAAGTTTTCCTCAAATATCTAACCGATACCTGAAGAACAAAGTAAAACATCTGCTCCCATAATTTGGGAGTGATTTGTTAGGCGGCAATAACAACTGATTAATGTGTGCTACACACTTAGCTCCACGCATTATCTCCATCAACTCCCTTAATTTTGTTTATATTGCAAAGTGAGTTTTACTGCATTTTAGAGATGAAGAAAGTGAGTTTCAGAGAGGATAACATTCTTATAATGTCACATAGCTAGAAGTAGAGGTGGAATTCAAACTCAAGTCTATGTGACTTACTGAAATCTGAAAAGTAAGTTCGTAAGAATCTTACTTAAATTTGTAGGGTAAGGCCTACTCTTCAAGCAGAGAAAAAAATTGGCAACATATTTGAGATCAATTGAATTAGAAATACCCGCATTCAAATAAAATAATTAAAACACTTTCTAGAGTTCAGCATGTGCAGGCTGGAAATGAAAAATTTGGATGAGAGGGCCCTAGTGAAAAACAAATTTAACTATTACCATATGAACATTGTTGCCTGAATTGTATGATGCCAAATGGCTGAGCAAAAGGTATTGGAAATAATCTGTAACAACTTTTGTAAAGATGTTTTGGCATGAAAGTGTACGGCAGTTTCATTTGGAAATACTGAAAAGCATGACTGAAAACATAATTAGTATCCATAAAAAGTGAATAATTACAGTGCTTTGTTTTAAATGACCTTTGATGAAATTCTAATTCTTCAGTATACCATTACCCATTTAACCTAACATAAAAAAGGAGAAATCATTTTCTTTACTTTTCATCTTTTTATGGATCTACCATCAAATGAAAATATCAAACTTAAACTGCTATATCATACGCCAAGACTGAGGGACTATAATTATGCTTGTTCACTCACAACACTAAACATATTTTTAAATTTGTTCTGATTGTGTATGTGACTTATAATTTATTTGTGCCAAATAAATATTTTCCATTTCTATTCTGTTGGACTTACAATTTTTTACATACTAACTCTAAATATTGGTAAAGAAACTTTTCAGCACCAAACGGTCCCTTCACCCCTTCACCTCTTTGATTGGTTTAGTGTCTTCCTCAAAGGTTCTTTGCTAATTTAACTCTGCTTAGTATTTGATATTTGGGGAATAGGTTGTAGAATCCGAGTTGTTTGATCCGTGGTTTTCAAATATTTGTGGGTTTAAGAATCACCTGCGGGGGGAAGCCTGGGTGGCTCAGTGGTTGGGCGCCTGCCTTTGGCTCAGGTCGTAGTCCCCGGATCCGAGATCGAGTCCCGCATCGGGCTCCCTGCGAGGAGCCTGCTTCTCCCTCTGCCTATGTCTCTGCCTCTCCTCTCAATCTGTGTCTCTCATGAATAAATAAATAAATCTTTAAAAAAAAAAAAAGAATCACCTGGAGAATGAATGATAAAAAGAATGGTAGATTCCTAGGCCACGTTGCCAGAGATTCTGATTGGAAGGCAATGGGGTGGGGCCAAGGGATCCACATTTGTAAGGAGGACTCTAGAAATTTCTTTTGCAGATAGTCTGAGTATCATCTTTGGATTATTGCCTAAGTATTATGGCAATAATTTTGGTAACTGCCATCAGATTGTAGAATGCCACTTACCATCCTGCTAAATGTATAGGTCTCATCCATAGAGTTTTTAAAAATGAGGAAATGAAAACCTTCCATACTTTGAAAATATTATTCAAGATAAATAAAAAATGTAATGTAAAAACAAAAATGTTTATTTGGAATTATTGCTTATAATATAGCTTTATCATAATTTAAAGGTATACAACAAACAGTATGGAATATTTATAATACTGATATATAATTATATACTATATGTACTATTATATTTACTATTACATTTAGATGTTATAATTATCTAAAACCATTAATATTTATAATTATTAAGTAAAATAATCATTGTTTAATTTAATTTTACTATCTAGCTTAAAGTTTCTATGAGAATTTGCAAATAATAATAAGTAGCCAATGTTGAAATGATTCATAGAGGTTGCATAGTGATCATGAACTGGTTGCTTATTTATTTGTGTACTCTTTTGTCTCTAAGTTTTGAAGTTGATATAAAGTCTACGAATGCTCCTAATGATTTAATTGCTCTTATACTTGATTTATCTTTACCAATATACTCTTGTCCTTCAGGCTATTTACCTCCAGTGTTTCTACATAGAATTTTTCCTCATGATCTACAAAATTGTCATAGCTTATCTCAAAATGATCAATTGAAATTAAAAATGGAAAGAAAACCATTAAAATTTCCTCCACCATAATTCACATTTGCATTAATTCAGCAATAAACTACCAAATAATCTCGATTGCCAGGCACTCCCTCAGTCCTCAGAATATAAAATAACACAGGGGAACTGTTCTTTAAGGTACCTGTTCTAATAGGCCTCTGGACTTAAAAATCACAAGATATCTCAAGGTTATTCTGAAGTAATTATTTCTCTTCTATTATCTCTTCTTTGCTAGTATGCTAGTTAGTATTATATATGAAGAGAAGGAGCTTTGAAATCTGTATTTTTAAGAACTCTACTCAAATCTTTTCACACCAATGAATCATGATGGGAAATAAGAACAATTTCTTTATAAAATCAGGATAATAATACTTAATTTGCAGAATTTTTAAAAATATTTAAAAATTCTCAGATATAATAAGATAATATGGAAGCTGCACCCCCAGTGTGATAGTATGAGTTTTATGGATAGTTTTAGTTCTGTGAACTGATGGAAATATTTAAAAACAACCATTTAAAGTCTCTGAAGTTGGATGTAAGAGTATATAGCAAACAAAGAAATATTTTTTCAAGAAAATCTACTACAACTTGGCAAGAACAGTGAGTCAGTGGTATTTGAAACAAGACCCACTCTGCCCTTTGCTCTCCCCTCTCAGCCATGTGGAAATTCCACTCTGGACTTGTATAGTTAAGAACACAGGGCTCCCTCTCACCCTAGCTCCAAGTCAGAGGGCTATTTTCCAGAAGGGGCAGGAGCATTTCTCAATCTGTTCCCAGCTAAGTTCTGGGTCAGTATGGCTGACAAGGTGGGGCTCGTTTCTTCCACTCTGGTCTTGTTCATGGAACAGAGACTCTATCTTGAGTGCAGCACCACTGAGAATCCTGAAGCTTTCATTTTCCTGGTTTCACACTGAGAAAGGCAAGCTGAGAACACCTGAGAACATGTGAGGCTATTATCTGCCCCTTTCCACTCAGCACTCAGATAGTAAAGCATATGTCTGTGAGAGAAACTTGACGATTGTCCACACACATAGCTCCAGAGTCATCACTAATATATTTTGCCTAGAGGGAGAATCCGGGTATACATTATAGAACTTTGAATCTCTTCCCAAAGGAGCTGACTTCATTTGCAACAGTGTGTGGAAACCTCTAAACCTAAAGGTTGCTTTCAAAATCAGTGAAAGTTGTGGTGACAAACAATTGATAAAAGATTGGTAGATTCATTGGGGATATGGGCAAAAGTGTTGGATAGCTGGTTTGCCAGAGAGCCAGGGCAAGAGACAGTTGGAAGGAGCATTCTATGGGCTAGACCAAATCTCAAACACTGGCCTTAGGAGCTATCCCTTGAAAGGAGACCAAATTTGACTGGATCAGTCTGTTGAACAATTTGTGCCCCAGGACACTGCTGAAAACAATAAAGCAATTAGCTGGCAATTACTGTTGTTTAACAGTTAGATGCCTGCAGAGAAAGAGATTGTCAAAGAAGGTCCTGCCACACCACTGTCATACCAGGGAGAATGTGGGCTATTCAAGACTGTGTGCCTTGAACAGCATCAGAGGCTTCACAGAGAAGTGGGTGGGGGTGGGGTGGGGGGGGCAATCTACTTCACTAAAATAGTCCAGCCAGTCACTAAACAAAAAAAAAAAAAAAAAAAACAATAACAATGACGAGGGGAGGGACCAGTACTAGAGTTGCTGCAATATATTAACTATAATGTCATTACCATAAAAAATGTGTGAGACATGCAAAGAATTGAGAACATATGATCCATACTTTGGAAAAAAGTAGACTGTGCAAATGACTAGATGTCAGTTACAAATACTTTCAAGCAACTAGAGGAAACCACAATTAAAGAAATACTGATTATTATGACAAAGTTGCAACAAATAGACAATATCAGTAAGGAGATAGAAATTATTTAACAAAAGAACCAAATGAATCTTCTGGAGTTGAACATTTTCAGTAACTGAAATCATTAGCAAACTCAAAGGTAGGTTGATAGAGATTATGCAATCTGAAGAGCAGAGAGAAAAAAGTGAAGAAAAATAAACACACTCTCAGAGAAATATGAGACACTACTCAATACACAATAATGTGAACACCTGGGACGAGAGAGAAGAAAGAGAAAAAAAAATGGAAGAAATAATAGTTGAAAATGTGCCAAATTTCTTAGAAAACATTAATCTATGCATCCAGGAACAAAAACCACAAAAACATGAATCTCCACATCAACAAGCTTCATAGGACAAATGCAAAGAGATCCATAGACAAGTCAAGGTAAAAATGCTGAAAGCCAAAGGCAAGGAGAAAATCTTGAAAGCAGGAAGAGAAAAATGACTCATCATTGCAAGGGAAATTCGATAAGATTAACAGGTAAATTCTCATTAGAAGCAAGGGAAGCCAGAAGGCAGTGGGATACCAAATCAATGTGCTCAATGAAGAAACTGTTAACCAAGAATCCTATATTTAGAAAAGCTGCCTTTCAAAAATGAAAATAGAAAAAAGACATTAAAAGATAAGCTAAAAGTGAAAGAACATATTATTCACAGATTTACCTTTTAGACATATTAAAATAAGTTTTTCAGGCTAAAAGCAAGCAATCTTACTTTTTAAAATCCACACACACAAAAAAACAAAGAACATCTACAAAAGTTAATATGTAATAATGAAAGAGTATAAATGTGTGTTTCTTCTCTCTTCTTTATTGTGTTAAAAACCAATTGTATAGGGGTGTCTGGGTGGCTCAGTGGTTGAGCATCTGCCTTCGGCTCAGGTCATGTTTCTGGGGTCCTGGGATTGAGTCCCACATCGCGCTCCCTGCATGGAGCCTGTTTCTCCCTCTGCCTATGCCTCTGCCTCTGTCTCTGTTTCTCACGAATAAATAAATAAAATCTTTAAAAAAAAATCAATTGTATAAAACAAAACAATATGCATATAACGAATTGTTGAGCTTATGACCTAGAGAAATGTAATATATTTGCCATTAACAGTGAAAGGAAGTAGGAGAGAACACAGCTCAAGTGCACTAAGGAAATGACTCCAGATGGAAGCTCAGGTCCAGAAAAACAAATGAAATGACAAATAATGAATACTCTTGGCCTTTCCCATAACCCTTCCTTGTTAAATGTGATACTGACTTTATATGTTGTTTCTCCACCCTCTTTTGGAATCCCAGGTACCTCCTGCTCTGGCATGCTTTTGTGATGCAGGAGGAAAAGAAGAGGGAGAGGAGGACAAGAGGCATGACCCAACAATCAACAAGCGGTCTCTCCACCTCATTTCCAGGGGGGAATCAAAGCCAGGGAGAGTTAGAAGTTATATGTGAGGCAAGAGAAACTAAAGAAGCATTGGTTGTAGAGTCTCGTCATGATATTCAATCTATTTAAGCAAAAGATTTGAGAACTTATTTTGAGATTAACTTTTATTTTCTGATCTGCTCTTCTGATAGATACTTCTCTGAGCTGTACTATCCTCAGGGGAAAAGTGTCAGATAGGTTCTCTACCAGCTTTTCTCACACCTACTTCAAGTTTTTCATTAGTGTTTTTTTTTTTTATTGTTTTTATTGAAGTTTGGTTTGCCAACATGTAGAATAACACCTGGTACTCATCCCATCAAGTGCCCTCTTCAGTGCCCATCACTCAGTTATCCCAAGCTCATTAGTGTTTTTTTTAATCCTGTATCTTGTACATTTCCCCACTTGGCTCAAATAGTACTTTCATTTCCTTTTAAAATCAGTAATGTTAATTGGAAACAATAGCTATTATTTTATTAATAACATTAATGATTGACATTTCTTAGCCAAATAAGTAGTTTGAGAGAGTAACTGAGTAAGGGTTATGTATTTTTGTAGATTTC
This sequence comes from Canis lupus baileyi, assembly GCF_048164855.1. NCBI lineage: Eukaryota > Metazoa > Chordata > Mammalia > Carnivora > Canidae > Canis > Canis lupus. The sequence goes on along the minus strand of NC_132870.1, from coordinate 4,113,448 downwards.
ACCATGAGTATCCTGGTGTCTCTGGACTATCTGTTTAAATTCTTTGAGTATCAAATTTCTTACCTGTTAAATGACAGAGATGGGTGGATCATGGGTCACATAGAACTTCGTTTGGCGGGTCTATAAATATCCAAAAATTGCATGCACAATTTTCTCAGTACATATGTTTGGTTTATATCAGAAGATTGTATAGTTTTCAAGTGATTTTCCAATGGGAAAATGATTTCCTTCAAAGGGATAGAAAACTGTACTGAGTGTTCCAAGTTCTCTTATAGCTTTAAAATTATACAATACCATTTGCTAAACACATATTTTCAGTCTTATGTATTATAAACTGGCTTACTTCTTGCCATAAAAAAAGATTATTTCTCAATTTGTTCAATGCTCAGTTGTCCATAAAGGAACTCATTAAAAAATCACAAACAGACTTGTTGGAGTCTCCTGGCATGAGTTTCAACCTCTGCAGTCCTTCAATTCATAAAGGATTTGTGATTGCTCTTATACTGAGATCAAAAAAGAAGTATCACCCAATTCTGTTTTTTTTGTTGTTGTTGTTGTTTGTGTGTATCTATTCCTTCTTCAGCTGAAAAGTCATAATAGATCATTCAGTCCTGCTCTGAATGTGGAAGAGGAGGAAACTGAAGGAAATTAACCATTTCACTGACTCAATTAAATACTTCACCAGGGCCCCTGGGTGGCCCAGTGGTTGAGCATCTGCCTCCAGCTCAAGGAGTTATCCCGGGGTCCTGGGATCGAGTTCCACATCAGACCTCCCGTAGGGAACTGCTTCTCAACCTCTGCTTATGTCTCTGCCTCTCTCTCTCTCTCTGTGCCTCTCATGAATAAATAAATAAAATCTTAAACAAAACAAAACAAAACAAAAAATGCATTTTCTATCTTGAATAGCCTTGGGGTTAGTAACATTCCTCTACTCTTTCCAATCTTTCTAGAGCTTTGTTCTGCTCTCTGCTGAGATTTTACAGTTGTGTTTTATACTCGGATAGTCATGAATAATACTATCAGTTGAAAAAAGTAGAAGACAATGGAAAATGTGATAATGTGATTCAGTCTGTGTGGGATGAGGTAAGAAAAAAGTATCATTTAAAAGGCCATGTGCTAGTAAACTTTGAAATTGTTTCATTTCCGGTGAAGAGAATAGAATAATTTTAATATTCTTGTCTATTAGCTGACACACAGATTACACATACCATGGTTGAAGCAGATAAAGACTGCAAATTTAGTTACAATTTAACTCTAATTCTTATCTTTCGAGTCTTAACTAATACTTCTTACAGATGCTTAGGATGTGACTCAGTATACAAATTAAGGAGGGAAAGAAGGCTAATTTATGTGTAATGTTAAATGCAGAGAATACACTTTTACTTTCCTGGATGTCTGACATAGTCAAAAATCACCTTAAAGTTTAAGGACCTTTATTTATCCCAGGTAAAATCTAGCCAGTTTAGGGGAGTTCTACAGAAAACAAAACCACTTTCTCCAATGAGTTAGGGATACATAAAGAATCTTGAATCTTGTTTGAATCTTGTTCATAGATGTGGAAGGAAAGCTGGCAGAGGAGTAGGGTCCTCAACACCGGGCCCCACCAATTTACCTAGATTACTTTCAAACCATCCTGAAAACCTACGAATCTTACCTGAGATTTAAAGAGAGAGCAGCTGGAACGCTACAGAGAGAAGGGTTTTCACTTCTAACAAGGTAGGAAGGCAGAGAAAAATAAAATAAAAAAAGAATCCAGTGGGGGAGCCCCTCCCCCGCCCCCCTCCCCCCCACACACGAAGAGCCGGTATAAGGCCAGGTGGTGAAAGCCTCCGGGACAGGAGAGCCCAGACCCAGAGAAGCAGGAACTTTAAAAATCCACACAGGATTCCTCCCGGACAGAAAGGTGCTCAGCAGGGAAACCCAGCAGAACTGCAGGAAGGGCAGGGACACCTCCAGGTTCCTGGGGTCACTAACAGAGGAAGTGCACCCTGGAGAGAGCGCACTGCACACCGCTTCCAAGATAGGCAGTAACTGAAAGAATATGTGACCACCAAATCAGCTCTGCAAGAAATATTAAGGGGGACCCTGTATAAGAAAGAGGAACCCCAAAGAAATAATCCACAAAAACAGGGACTGAATAGGTATTACGATGACACTTAATTCATATCTTCCAATAGTTACTCTGAACGTGAATGGGCTAAATGATCCCATCAAAACATGAAGAGTTTCAGACTGGATATAAAAGCAAGACCCACCTATTTGCTGTCTATAAGAGACTCATTTTAGATCTGAGGACATCTCCAGCCTGAAAATGAAAGGTTGGAGAACCATTTACCACTCAAATGGTCCTCAAAAGAAAGCAGGGGTAGCAATCCTCATATCAGATAAATTAAAGTTTATTTCAAAGACTGTAGTAAGAGATGAAGAGGGACACTATTTCATATGCAAAGGGTCTATCCAACAAGAGGACCTAACAATCATGAATATTTATGCCCCTAATGTGGGAGCTGCCAAGTACTTCAATCAATTAATAACCAAAGTAAAGAGATACTTAGAAAATAATACACTTATACTGGGAGACCTCAACACGACGCTTTCTGCAAATGATAGATCTTCTAAGCACAACATCTCCAAAGAAACAAGAGCTTTAAATGATATACTGGAACAGATGGATTACACAGATATCCATCCAAATCCTAGAGGAGAACACAAGAAACACCCTTTTTGAACTTGGCCCCAGCAACTTCTTGCAAGATACATCTATTAAAGCAAAGGAAAGAAAAGCAAAAAAAAAAAAAAAAAAAAAAAAAAAAAAAGAACTCTTGGGACTTAATCAGGATAAAAAGCTTCTGCACAGCAAAAGAAACAGTCAACAAAACTAAAAGACAACCTACAGAATGGGAGAAGATATTTGCAAATGGCCTGTCAGATAAAGGGCTAGTTTCCAAGATCTATAAAGAACTTATGAAACTCAACACCCAAGAAACCAACAATCCAATCATGATATGAGCAGAAGACATGAACAGAAATTTCACAGAGGAAGACATAGACATGGCCAACAAACACATGAGACAATGCTCCGCATCCCTTGCCATCAGGAAAATACAAATCATACCAGTGAGAATGGGGAAAATTAACAAGACAGGAAACAACAAATGTTGGAGAGGATGTGGAGAAAGGGGATCCTCTTGCACTGTTGGTGGGAATGGGAACTGGTGCAGCCACTCTGGAAAACTGTGTGGAAGTTCCTCAAAGAGTTAAAAATAGATCTGCCCTATGACCCAGCAATTGCACTACTGGAGATTTACCCCAAAGATGCAGATGTGGTGAAAAACCGAGACTCCTGCAACAATTGAATGTTCATAGCAGCAATGTCCACAATAGCCTATCTGTGGAAGGAGCCTCAGTGTCCATTGACAGATGAGTGGATAAAGAAGATGTGGTCTATGTATACAATGGAATATTACTCAGTCATCAGAAAGGATCAATATCCACCATTTGCTTCAATGTGGATGGAACTGGAGGGTATTATGCTGAGTGGAGTAAGCCAGTCTGAGAAGTACAAACATTATATGGTCTCTTTCATTTGGGAAATATAAAAAATGGTCAAAGTGATTAAAGGGGAAAGGAGAGGAAAGGAGTGGGAAATATCAGTGAGGGTGACAGAACATGAGAGACTCCTAACTCTGGGAAACCAACAAGGGGTGATGGAAGGGGAGGTGGGCAGGGGATTGGGGTGACTGGGTGACGGGCACTGAGGGGAGCACTTGACAGGATGAGCACTGGGTGATATGCTATATGTTGGCAAATCGAACTCCAATAAAAATATACAAAAAAAAATCTTGTTCATAAGGAACAGTGGAGCATTTTCCAGGTGATTATTTCTGATATAAACACGTAGAGCTCGTAAAAGAATAATCAGTATGCATAAGAAACTTTTCTATGGCCAGCTGTGGAAGAATATAGGACTATTTTATATCCTATAAAATAAGACTTAAAATTTATCTGCAGTTTAAGAAGGTATATCAGTCAGTACCTTGCTGGGTAAAAAAGAAACCACTTTAGGTCTTTCAAATGAAGAAATTCAATGCAGTGAGTTGCTGCTACCTGAAATGGAAGAACTGAGAAGCCAAACCATGTTAGGTTGGGGTAACCCAGAGATTAGCCAGCAGGAAACCCTTACCTTCCTAATGGATAGAGTGCCAACAGGAAGGCATGATGTTACTGGAATCCAGGAACTGGAGCATCAGGTGAGAGGGAGGAACATATCACAGGCTGCCTGGCAGGAGCCGGAGCTCTGGATAAATTCAGCACTTGCAAGAACAGTTGCAGGAAACAGGAATGTCCTAGGAATTTTCCTCTCTTCCCTCATCTTCTGTGAATGCCTCCCATTACTAAATTTACTGGGGAGCTAGAGAACAGGGAATCTGGTCAAAGTAGACAAACAATGCAGAGCAAAGCAGAGAAAGAGTAGAGCGAGAATCTGAGAGCCGACAGGTAGAGGCCAAAGCCTGGAGGATGTTGTCTCTTCGCAGAAACACTACCAAATGCTAAAATGATTACATGACAATGTAAGAAAATATGTAACCAAGAGCTCAAAATTGCATACCAGGAAACTATCAGGGAAGTTAAATAGAAGAAATGCCTCTGTTGGTTGGAATATGGGTATGGAAATCAGGAAACACTGAGATGAGACAAGACTTGTCCTGTGACTTGATGAGTTGGAGGAAAGCAGGGAGACATTTGAAGGAAGAGGTAGAACAAAAGAAAAGCAAAGATAATTATCCTGAAGTTTGTGTGTGAGGTGGGGGTGGAGTAGGAAGGAAGTGGGTGGTGTGGTCAGTGAGGAAATCAGGAGAATAACTCTCCCCCCTTTGCTGCTTCCATCCTTATTCCTTTCTTCATCACATCAAGTATTTATTGAGTACCTTCTATTTGTCTGGTACCCACAGTAGCCTATAGTAGGTACAAGATATACTGAGAACATAAAGTTCTAGCTCTTGCCATTGGGAAACTCACAGTTTAATTAAATTTAAGAAAGAAAATAAATAAATATAAATTTTATATATATGTGTGTATATACATATATATGTGTGTATATATATATATATATATAATTTCAAGTTGTGGAAAGGCTGTAAAGGGCACAAAAGGGTGACATCAAATAGAAAGATGTTTAGTAAATAGAGGTAGATAAGGGCTCTTGACCCCTCACGTGGAAAGCATTAAACAATATTTCAACCATATTTCCTGATACTGTGGAAAAGGATTCATTGCAGGCTGGACTCAATATAGGAGATAACTGGTGACTTAGAAAAGTGTACAGCTAATTCTCCTGGGAATTGGTCCATTTATCAATAGTTAATAAAGAGAAGTTGAGGCTGTGGGGACCTTCAGGGCATGTTCTTAAAAATTTGGAGTTACGTAATGGCATACTTTCAGCACAGTGACAAATAAGATGGGATTATCTCACCCTGGTATGAAAATCTATATATCTATATTAAATTTGCATACCCACTGAAGTCTAGGAAATGTGTTATATATATTAGATTCTCAAAGATTGTTCCTGGTGCACAGTAGGTACTCAAGCTATTTAATGATGACTAGATTATCAGAATGATGCAGATCTTTGAGAAGGCAAAGATATGTTTCCAAATCATTTGAACAGTGATTCTGCTTTATTTCCCCAATTATACATGGCCTTGTATATGATGAATATGATACGAAAACAAGGAAAAATCTAATTTGTGTTACCATTCATTTAAGCAGAAATGCATAGAACAGAACAATCTCTATGACACAGACAGCTATGGCAGACATGGTTGTCACTCAACCCATCTCTGTCCAGTCTCTACTACTTGATATATATGAGCTTTCTGTTATTTCTAAGAGCCAGGACCTGTGTCCCTTGATAGGAGGGTGCCTTCAAACCTTCAGATCCTGCTTTCCTACCTGCATTGAGATAAAAAAAAAAAATGCCTGGGAGTTTAATCCTATCGCTTCATCACTATGGGTAAGCAATGTCTGGGCAGAAAAGAATTAATAACTCAGTCCTTTTGGCATTTAATTTAGGATGATTTTGAGAAATGACCCACACTGTCTCCAGAGCTCCCCATTGGAATTGAGCTGAAATCCCAGGGACTCGCCTTGGGATAATTCCCTTGCATGGCCTTCTACTCCTTTCTGATTTCACTACCCTACTACCCTTAATAGATTTTTTTTTTTTTTTTTTTTGAGGAGAGGAAGCACTTCCTAATAAAACACTTTTATATCAGTCCTTATTCTAAAGCCTAAAACCAACCTTACTAAAGAGTATTAGTTTTCTATTTGCTGCTGTAATAAATGACCACCAAATCAGTGGCTTACAAGAACATATCCTACAACTCTGAAGTTCAGAAGTTCAAAAAAAGAATCAAGTCACTATTAAAAAAATTGGACAAAAATCACTGGACTAAAACCAAGATGCTGTAGGGCCGCATTCCTTTCTCAAGGCTCTAGGGAAGAATCTACTCACAGTTTGAAAGGGCACTTACATTCCCTGGCTGATGATCTCCTTTCTCCAAAGGAGAAAGGCTGGTTTCTTCTCACATTATATCACTCTGACTTTCTTTTTTCTTTTTTTTTTTTTTAAATTTTTTATTTATTTATGATAGTCACAGAGAGAGAGAGAGAGAGACAGAGACACAGGCAGAGGGAGAAGCAGGCTCCATGCACCGGGAGCCTGACGTGGGACTCGATCCCGGGTCTCCAGGATCGCGTCCTGGGCCAAAGGCAGGCGCCAAACTGCTGCGCCACCCAGGGATCCCTCACTCTGACTTTCTCTTCTGTCTTCTCTTCCACTTTAAAAGACCCTCGTGATTACACTGGGCCCATCTGCATGGTGCAGGATAATCTCCTTATGTTAAAGTCAGCTGATTAGCAAACTTAATTCCAGTTTTTCCCAGGAAACTTAACATAGTCTCATGTTCTAGGGGTGGAGAGGGGGTGCCATCATTTTCTATTACAATATAGCATATTGCTGAACTCTATGAATAAAGGCTCCTGGTAACAAAAATTAGACTGTTTTCTCAGATCAGGCATTATCCTACAACATTCAAAATACTATCCCTTTCTGCCTTTTTAGTGAACTAGAGGCCCAGGAAAAGTCATGTCAAGATAAATTACATCTGTGTCTAACTTGTGTGGTCCATATTGCTTCTGTTAATTATTTGTGTACATGGCTAATTAAATCTAAAATTTAATCTAATCTGTTTATATGAGTAGAATGGGGAGTCTCTTCTCGCCAGTCCAGATACCAGAAATTCAGCAATGATAAAGTTGTAATGCACTGTTGTTTCTACTTGGAAATTAAGAATGAAAAGTATGAGCAGTACTTCTCTGCTAGTAAATTCCTTTCCAATCCCACTGTTGGAGAAGACACTGAGTGTCAACTGCTTATGGACATTGCAGTAAGATTTCAGAGAATAATGGGGATTAAACTAGATTGTGTCAAAGACGTATTGTATTGTGTGTTTTGTCATCTTTGTCATATCAACACAATGGGGTTAATAATGACTTGGGAATTGTCTTTCTATCACAGAATAACTCAACCAAGAAGCCGTCAGTTAGTAGGAAACAAAGGGAGACTGTGTCTGTACCAGAAATTGCCTGCATTCTGACCAATGAAATCACCAAAAACAAATGGGAAAGGACAGAATTCTGAGCCACATTACAAAGGAAGCTTTTCAGTTTCCAGGAAAGTTTGGAGGACTCTCCTGGGGGACTCTACTAAGGTACACAGAGCCGTGAATTAAGTGCTCCTCCAAAAGAGGGCTTTAGAAGCCAGAAGAAGATAGATGTTTAAATATGCTTATGCTATTTTATTTGAAGCCAAAAAAGGAGACACTGGAATTGTTTGTCATATCTGAACTGTTGCTGGGAAACTAAGAAAGGTATTTCCAAAGTAGGATGCCAGCGAACACTGAAAAACCTTGGGGGCTGCTTGCCAACACTGTAAACTCCATTTGTCACAGAGCCTGTGTAGTACAGAGTTTCTTCTAAATTTATCTTCTCCATTTGTTTTTGTCATAGAATTATAAACAATGTGAGGTTAGACACACGAAAGAGCTATATGTGTTGCTTCTTTTAGCTCTGTCAGAAGCAGCTTTGTTTAATATCAACTGCACTGTTAGAATCTATGAGGACTGAGAATCATTAGATCCTAAAGTTTTGAGGGTTAGAGATGCTGTCTTGCTTCTTTCTGTGTGTTCTGAAATGCCCTGCTCCATGGCTAGCACATGCTAGAAATTATATACTAGCCTGGACTTGTAAACCAATGAATGAATGAAAGAAGAGAATGAATTACTGACTACAAATCAATATAGAGGAGTTTCTTCGATGTTTTGTGAAATATAATATCAAGCGGATATGGTAAATAGAACCATATGAAATTGTTGAGACATTATTATTTTCGATCTATGGAATGGTCATTTCTTGTGATTCAACTGAGTAGGTGACTAGTTGTAGTTCACTTGTCTTTCCTCCTCCCAAATATGATCAGAAAAAATCTCAATTTGGTAGGCCACTATTAAGAACCAAGTATTCAGATAAGTGTTTTTGCATGTTATTTTATTTAACTCTTAAAAAACAAAACAAAACAAAAACCAAATAAACCCTGTGGTAAGCAAAATGGCTTCTAAGATCCCCACACTGGGTGTAGGTTTTTAGGCATTACCCCTGGGACTATGATACTTCCATAATTACATTATGTTACAAGACTCCACTGACTTTAAGAAATAGAGACTATTGGGGTGGGTCCGATCTAATCACATGAACCCTTTAAAATTTGGGTTTGGAGGTCAGACACAGAAGAGGTCAGAGATTAGAAACAATAGATTTGGCGTGATAGGTTTCTCTATTGCTGAGTTTGCAGATGGAGGGACCACGTGGCAGGGGAAGTGGGCAGCTTCCAGGTCGTAAGAGTAGCCCGACAACTACAGCTAGTAGGAGGATGAGGACAACAGTTCAACGACAGCAAGGACAGGAATTCTGCCAACAGCTCTTGGACTCAGAAAAGGACCCTGTGCCACAGATGAAAACCGGAGACCCCGCTGACAGCTGAGTTTCAGCCTGGTAGATCCTGAGCAGCAAGTCCAGGCCTGTGTGATCCACAGAAACGGAGAAATATTACTTGTGTTCAAGTCCTCATGTTTGGGGTAGGTAATTGGTTACATGGCAATAGAAAACTAATGCAAATACTATTTCACTTCATTTTATAAAAAAGGAATAGTGTGTGTGTGTGTGTGTGTGTGTGTGTGTTGGGGGTGATATCATTTGATTTCTCAAACTATGCAATCTACATAGAATTGTATTTTATTTATTTATTTTTTAAACGAATTTATTTTATTCATGAGAGACACATAGAGAGAAAGAGAAAGGCAGAGACACAGGCAGAGAGAGAAGCAGGCTCCATGCAGGGAGCCCGACCTGGGACTCGATCCCGGGTCTCCAGGATCATGTCCTGGGCTGAAAGTGGCACTAAACCGTTGAACCACGTATTTTATTTTTAAAAATAAATATATTTTATTGTTTTCCGTTTGTGATGGTCATATTTTAGAATAAATCACATAACTAAGAAAAGTCCTAAGAAAATTTTAAGTTATTCATAATCCCCAAACTTAGAAATAATCTTACTGTTTATTACTTTTATTATAGACATAGTTTTATGTGCAAATGAAAAGAATAAAACATAAATGAGTGTACTATTTTTAATATTAAATAAAATAGAATTTTCAGGTGCCTGAGTGGCTGAGTAGGTTAAACATTTGCCTTCTACTAAGGTCATGATCCCAAGGTCCTGGGATAGAGCCATGCTCAGCAGGGAGCCAGCTTCTCCTTCTCCCTCTGCCTGATGCTCTGCCTACTTGTGCTATCTCTCTCTGTCAAATAAATGAATATAATCTTTTAAAAATAGAATTTTACTTGAGACAAAAAATTAAAAGTATCCTGAACTTTAGATTTATCTGCTGCCTGTTAGGCCCAGATGCCAGCCCCACTCTGTGCTGGGATGTCTTCTTGGCAACTCCACCTGTCTTACTAGGTCACCAGGTGCATAGGTCAACGTCAGGTGTGTGGAATGGGCAGCGTCCCTTGCTGCACCTCCCCATCCAGAAAAAAAATTCCTTACCACATGACATGTTAATTCTAGAAGAACTACTCTGGGAGCAGAAGTGGGAAAACTTTTTCTGTAGAAGGTCAGATAGCAAATGTCGCAGGCTGTGGGCCACCCATGATCTCCGTGTGTGTAGGGGGAGAGGGAGTGTATTTTACAACCTTTTACAAATCTAAAAACCAATCTCAGCCCCACAACTGAACAAAAACAGGCCAAGAACCAGAATTGGCTCAAGTAAGAATAAAATATTATGCCAAACATTAAGAGATTTTTTAGTAAATTATTTTATTAGGGTATAATATGCTACAGAAAATATACATCAGTCGTGAGCATAGAGCTCAAAAATGTTCCCAGAGTTCCCAGAGTACATGTTCCCAAATGTACTTGAGAGATAAGCTGAACTGGCGTAAAGAAAGTCACATTATTAGCAGCACAGAGGTCCCCGTTCTGCCCATGGTGGCCAAGGAAGTGTTGGTTGTCCTCTCTCTATGAGAAAAGACTCCTCTTTATCTGCCTGGAGTGCAATGAGCTGATGGCCCCTCTTCTGTTGCAGCCGCTAGCCAATGGCTGAGCACAAGGAAGGTTGCTATGGCCTGACCATTTCTGCCCCGGGGTAGAACTCCTCCAACTGGCTGGCTCTTTGGAGAGTTTCTAGTTGGGTTGGCTGAGGCTTTCTCAAATCTGCATGACACTCTGAGGCTCTTGCTCAAGTCTGTTTTCTTACTCAGGTGTCAGAACAACGCAGAGTATAATGGTTTCCCCTTCCCAGTCAGGTTTCCATCTCACTTCTACAGCTCAGTTGTTATCTCTCAGTAATCCTATTGCACCCCTAATCCCTCTCAGCTCCTCTCTCCTGGAGGACTCAAAATGACACCTGTCCCCTTCCATCTGTTCCTCCACCTTATCAAGCAGAACCACGACACTAACTTCTAACACCTAGGTCGGTTCCTGGATTGAACTTGCTATCGTGGGATCCTACACTATGTAGTCTTTCGTTAACTGGCTTATTTACTCAATATTTTGTTTGTGAGATTCTTCTTTCTTATTCCTACAGTTGTAGATTGTTCTTTCTTGTTCTCTAGTTTTCTGTTGTGTGAATATAGCATGATTTATTTAGCCACACTATGGTAGATGGACATTAGGTTGTTTCTAGTTTCAAGTTATTATAAATAAACTAGTTTCAAGTTTCAATATTATAAATTTCAAGCATTGCTATACAAGACTTTTGGTGAACATTTGATTCATGTGCTCAATTTCAGGAGATTTTGCCGAACAAATTTCCATGTTCTTTACAAACTTACAGTTCACCAGCAATGTGTGAAAGTGCTCCATGAAAGAGTCTTTTTTTTTTTTTTTTTAAGCCATTCTGTTGGGGGTTAAAGATATATCACATTATAGTTTTCATTGAATGTCATTGAAAAGCCAATGAAGCAGAGTACTTTTTGTGTGTGTGTTTTTTTTTTTTCTATTTGGATGTTTTCCTTTGTCTTCAGGTATTTTGCACACTTTCCATTCTGTTGTATGTCATTGTGTGCATTTTTCATATTAATCTTTTTATGTTTTTTTTTTAAAGATTTATTTATTCATGAGACACACAGAGAGAGAGGGAGAGGCAGAGACACAGGCAGAGGGAGAAGCAGGCTCCATGCAGGGAGCCCGATGTGGGACCCGATCCTGGGACTCCAGGATCACACCCTGGGCAGGCACTAAACCACTGAGCCACCCAGGCATCCCTTTATGTTCTTTATATATTTCAGATCGGAATCCTTTGTTGACTATATACATACTTAAAATATATTCTGCTATTTTTACTCTTCTAATGGTGTCTAATGAGGAAAAGATGTTCTTAATTATGATGTGGTCTGATCTATTAGTTTTTTTTGGTTAACACTCTTTGTATCCTGTTTAGAAAATATTTTCCTACTCCAAAGTCATGAAGATAACACTCTTATGTTTTCTTCTAAAAGCTTTATTATTTTAATGTTTAGATTTTGACTTTATTTTTGTATGTTAAGTGAGGTAGTGGCGATAGATATTTTATTTTTTAAGAATATTCAATTTGCCCAGCACCATTTATTGAAAAGGCCATCCTTTCTGCAATGCATTGAATAGTCACCCATATCATAAAAGAGATGATGATTTCTCTCCTCTTGGTTCTGTTCCATTGGTTTATTTCTTTTCCCTTGAACAATTACCATATATTCCTAATTATTAGAGCTTTGTAATACATCTGATATCTAACATTGTAATTTCCAGCTTTGTTCTTCTCCAGGAATGCCTGGGATATGCTTAGGCCCTTACATTTTCATATAAATTTTATAATAATCTTGTCATACAGTTCATACAGTTCAATTTAATTTATTTAATAGATTAATTGGATGACAATTTATATTTTTACAATACCGAATCTTCCAAACCATGAAGATGGTATAGCCTCTCACTTTTTCAGATATTTTTTTAAAAATATTTTATTTATTTAGTCATGAGACACAGAGAGAGAGAGAGAGAGAGAGAGAGAGAGACAGGTAGAGGGAGAAGCAGGCTCCATGCAGGGAGCCCTACGTGGGACTCGATCCCGGCTCTCCAGGATCACACCCTGGGCTGAAGGCAGCACCAAGCCGCTGAGCCACACAGGCTGCCCAACTTTTTCAGATATTAATCCAGTCATGACAATTTTCTTATGCTTACTGTCTTCATAATATATGTTTTTATATTTATTTTTTCCAGCTTATCTCTAAAGTGAATCATTTATAGAAAACAATAGTTGAATCTTACTTTTTTATATAGTCTGGCAATCTCTGATTTTTAAATGGGATGTTCATCTTATGTACAATCCAATTAGCTTATTTAATTAGATTTATGTTTAACATTTGCTGTTTTCTTTTTATTTGTTCCCTCAGATTTTTATTTCTCTATTTCTCTTTTGCCTTCTTTTAAGGTAATCAAACATTTTTTAGTATTACATTCTAATTTTTTATTGGGTTTTTATTATACCTTTGCATCCTTTTGAATAAATTAATAGAAGAAAAATACATATAGCCATTATCTCCAATGTTCCTTATTTGTTTCGGTAAGTCTGAATTTTCATTTGCCGTATACTTTCAGCCAAAAGAACTTTTAGAGTGTCTTGCTAAAATTCTCCATGTTTTCATTTTTCTCAGAATGTTTGTATTTTGCTTTAATCTTTGAAAAATATATTGTCATTTAATATAGAATTCTTTCAGCACTTTAAAGTTATTATATCATTATCTTCTGGCTTCTATTATTCCTAATAAGTCTACCATCATTTGTATCATTTTTTTTCCTGTATAGAATTTGTTGTTTTTCTCTGGCTACTTAAAATATTTTTCTTTCTCGTCAGTTTTTAGCAGGCTGCTTGGTTTCATTGAACTTCCTGAATCTATAAGCTTATGTTTTTTACAATGTCTTAGCAAAATGTTGTTAGTATTTTTTGGGTGGGTGGGGTAATCTATTCTCTTTCATCCACTTCTGAGATTATATTATATTTATGACAGATTCCTTGATATTGTTCCACAGTCTATTGAGGCTTACTTTTTTATCTCCTATTTTTTAGATTGAATATTTTCTCTTAATCCATCATTAAGTTTTCTGACGTCATTTTTAAGTAGCTGTTAAGCTTATTCGGTGAGTTTATTATTTCAGATACTTTATTTTAGGTTCTAAATTTTAATTTGCTTTTAAAAAAAAACAGTCTCAATTTCTCTTTTGGGATGGTCCATCTATTAGTATATTGTGACCCTCTTTGGTCTTAGAAAATATTCAGAGCCATTTTGAATTCCTATAAGCTAATTCTGACATCTGGGTCATCTAAGTGTTCAGTTGACTACTTTTTATCTTTATTACAAGTAACATTTTCCTATTTCTTTGAGTGTCTCATAATTTTTAACTTTATACTGTACATTTTGAGTAATCCATTGTAGAGAAACTAATTCTGTATATTCTCATAAAGAGTGTTGTTTTAGTTCTAGTAGGCAGTTAAGTTGGCTTACTCAAACTCAGCTCTGTTTCTCCTACAGAAAGCCAACTGGAATTTTTACTTGGTTCGATCATTTTGCTAGCTATTGTTTTTGGGGGCTTCCTTTACAGTCAGTCCACTTATTTGTAGATTTGGATCAAAGATATGAGCTCTTTATACACTAATTTTTGTTAGTCTTCTGTGGCTCTCCCCAACACACACCTTTGTCTTCAGGTTCTGGCAGCATTGACTCTGTTTTGGTACCTCTCAAGCCAGTAAGACTACACAGCCTTTTGCTATGTTGCTGGGACTGCAAAATGCCCTCAGTTGAAAGGCGATGTCAACACACATATCACATAGTGCAGTTTCCTTTTTCTTAAAAGGTTTGCTTTCCCCCAGTCGCTGTCTGCTACAGGTCACTCTCCATTGGTGGAAATGGTTGATTATTTTTGAATTTCTTCATCACCATTATCTGTGTAGAATTAATTCAGTGGAGCGTTCTTTAAAGAGTGGGATCTTTCTATGATCTCTTTGTCATTTGGTGTGACATATTCTGTTTTTAATTACATATGTTATATTTGCCATTACTTTTCATATACATTTCTTCTCTACATGTACTTTCTCCCTTTACAATGTCTTTTAAAAGTTTGGAGGTCCAACCACATCTCTCAAATTTTTTTTTTTTTGGTAATTTTATCTTTGAAAGTTTAGTAGTATTTTTTTTTTTGTCTTTATGAAATACAATGATGTCTATGAAGAATTAGTTTTATGATTTCCTTTTCTTTTCCCTGGCTATTTACTCCTGGGATATGTGGCTTTCATCTGCATTTTACCTGCATTACAGTTCTTTATTGATCCCCTTTCTCACCTAAAAGTTCTACACTGATTCCATTGATACTAATAGTCTGAATGAAGCTAATTATTTTTTAAAGAATCATGTGGGGATGACTATCAATGGAGCCAGTCAGCTTCTTTTTTTTTTTTTTTTTTTTTTGGAATTACTGTTGCAAAGACTCTCAATAACTGTGTTACTTCCTTTGCCCTGGGCACAATTCACTTGTTGTTGTCATGCCCAAGAGATTTCTTGAAGTCTTTAGGTCATAACTCTCTGTTGGTGCTACCATACAATCACCTTATATCTTTTCTCCCTCATCCTGTTTTACCCCCTAGTGGCTCCCTAGGCTGGCACGAGAACATAAGAGTACTTGATCTACACTTGTTCTTTCAGTTCCACCTCCCTTTGCATTCTGTGGTCTGACACACAGAGTCTCTAACAGCATCTTATCCAGTCTTTCCTGAGATGCACATATACCCTTGCTTTCAGTCTCTCTCACCAAGGTTACCTTGATGTGGGCCATTGGAGATGATGCCCCTTACTTTTAATAAAAGTCTGAAAAAAATAGGTCAAATCTCATTTTTCTCCTGTTTTTTTTTTTTTTGGTTCAGATTTTATATTATTTTGCAAGTATGCTTTGGGTTTAAGTTCTTTTTTTTTTTTTAAGATTTTATTTATTCATGAGAGACACAGGGAGAGAGAGAGGCAGAGACACAGACAGAGGGAGAAGCAGGCTCCATGCAGGGAGCCTGATGTGGGACTCAATCTCGGGACCCCAAGATCAGGCCCTGAGCCAAAGGCAGATGCTCAACCACTGAGCTACCCAGGCATCCCAAGTTTTTCTTTATTTTTAGTATTTACTGCTTTCTACTTGCTTCAAAGAGAGGGGTGAGAAAAAAACTTGTCATATTTAACTGGAAGTCTAGACAGGACCCTTCGATGCATTGTTTATTTTGCACCCTTTAGATAAAGTGGATAAAGTGGTGTCAGTGATTTATGATACTTCCTTTGTATCAGGTACATTAAAATTTCTTGAATCCTACAGCACCAACTTTCCTGCACCTTGAATAATATCTTCAGCCCAAGCAATACTCATTAAAAGATATAGAATATAGAGGTTAATATCATGATTCCAAAGTTTCATAGGCCTAGGTTAAAGTGTTACATGTACCCATGCCCATTGTATGATAATTGAAAAAAATTACTTAATTTCCCCAAATCCTAATTCGATTTCTATATGTTGGTGATGGAAACACA
This sequence comes from Canis lupus baileyi, assembly GCF_048164855.1. Lineage (NCBI taxonomy): Eukaryota > Metazoa > Chordata > Mammalia > Carnivora > Canidae > Canis > Canis lupus. The sequence continues at coordinate 4,097,230 of NC_132870.1, read as the reverse complement.
TACCTCACAGAGATATGATATGGGTTAAGTGAGATAGCACTGATAAAACAATTGATACATAGTGCTGAATAAACAGTATTAATTATGCTTATTATTCTAGATTACAATATTTTCTTGAATCAAATCATGATATTAATTGTCACAAAGTTTTATCACACCTTCTATAATCCTTAGGTAGAAAGATATATATATAACTCTCCCCATACAAGTAAAATTATTTTGCTGGAGAAATGGAAAAATGGTTAATGATGACTATGTCCTAGGACCTCAGTATCTAAGGGTTGAGCTTACTGGGAGAAAAATTTTGCTTATGGAAGTGTATGCCAGCTGCTGGCATGTTATCCTTTGTCTTGTCTATACTCTGACCTTTCAGCTTTATAACTTCCAAATGTTTATGTAATGAGAACTGCCCTTTTAAAATTGACACAGTGATTAAAATCGAAAATGAGATCCGAGACTGTTCTCTAATAAATAGGCTGGATCCAAGCATACATCTGTCCAGCAAAAATCTTCTAAGCAAGTAGGACACAATTCTTTGCTTGTATTGAAAAAGTGAAGGTGACATTTATACTGTTCAATAATTTTTCTCTCCATCTGTTTGTCCAATGGTAAGATTTAAGTTGGCAAATGCTACACTCATATTGTTACTTCTCCTAGGATATTTTTCAAATATTCAGCTTTTAGAAGGATGTATCTAGAGCCTTATTGATGCATAAATTTCTTATATACTCCAGTTTATAACTAACACCCTTTCAAGAAGAGAACTATAATCAAAGCATAACCTATTCTACTCTTATAGTTCATCTTACTAACAGATCTGCCAGTTCCATCAAAGATTCCCAGATCCTATGTCCTATTTTCCCCAAGTCCAATCATATATATATATATATATATATATATATATATATATATATATATAAAACTTCTCATCTGAGTAAGAAGAAAGATGTAAACTTTAGCAAATTTATTGATTCCAACATTTTTTGTTTTAAGCTAGGATCTAAGCCAGGATTACATTAAGTCACGGTGCTCATCTCTAGATCATCTGTGCTCTGCTTTTCAGGTAAACAGAAAGTGGTTTCTTTTATTTCAAATGCCTGAATCTCCTATTTGTTCTTCCATATAGTTCTGTATCTGAATTTGAGGGATGCATCTATATTTTACTCATTTTCTAGGAAAAGAATATTGACATCATTGGGTCAAATAGATGACTCACTCTTATTTGAGTTGTTCTAATCATTTCCCTCCTGTGTGAGACAAAACAAAATACTATGGTGTCTCAACATGGCCAATTTAAAATATTTAAACATTTAACTACTCAAGTAATAATAATAGTTTTTTTTATTATTCAGGAATCTACAAACATTCTGAAAAGGTAGGAAAGTGTCATCACTTTGTAAATGTACTTTATTATTGAAGCATGAATCCATTCTGTGTGCTTTGCGAATGGATACTAACTGTTAAAAGTTGAGGGATGTAAGGGATCTCAAAATCATCCAGCCCAACTACTCTTCAG